>NC_012877.2:50837768-51463210 GCF_000003195.3 Sorghum bicolor | reverse complement strand
AGATATGAGTGATAGAAGTGCTGCTAGTAGAAGCTCAAGGGAACAAGGAAGGAGGAACCGAGGTAGGGGAAGAGGTCAAGGTCGAAGAAATCATGATGATGAAGAATCTGAAAAAGAAGGTGATGATGATCATTCTCAATATCGATATGGTCGCCGACATCGTAGAGGAGGCAATCATGAGGAGAGGCTAGGAAAACTGAAGTTTACCATGCCAAAGTTTGATGGTGGGTCTGATCCTGAAGCTTATTTAACTTGGGAGCTGAAAGTGGATAAAATCTTTCGCTTGCATAATTATTCAGAAGAGAAGAAGCTGGCAATGGCATCTCTGGAGTTTGAAGGATATGCTCTGATATGGTGGGAGCAGCTCCTCAGTAATCGTGAAGAAGATGGAAGACATCCTATTGCAACTTGGGATGAAATGAAGAGAGAAATGAGAAGTCGTTTTGTGCTGAAGCACTATCGGCGTGATCTTTTTGATAAATTGCAGAATTTGAAGCAAGGAAGTCTCTCTGTTGAAGAGTATTATAAGGAGATGGAGAAATCTATGATTAGAGCCAATGTGTATGAAGATGAAAAGCAAACTATTGCACGTTTTATGGCTGGGCTGCATCGCAATATTCAGCGCATTGTTGTGTTTCAGCCATACCGTCATCTTATTGATTTGGTACATCAAGCCACCAAAGCTGAATGTCAATTGCAGCAAGATGGTAAGAGCAGCAAGTCCTTGTCCTTTGGTATGAGGAACTTCTCTGGAGGAAGCAAATCAATCACCAAGTTTTCTGCTGAACCATCCATGGTGAAAGGCTCAAGTGGTGGCTCACGATCTAATTTTCAGGGTACTTTTAGTGGAAAGAACACTGCTGTCCCAAGTTCAAAACCAGCAGCATCAAACACTACTTCAGTGGGTTCCACTTCCAAGAGTAGTAGAATTCAGTGCTTCAAGTGTGGAGGCCGTGGACATGTATCAAGAGAGTGTCCAAATAATCGTGTGGTCATTGTGAATGATAGTGGAGAATTTGAATCAGCTAGTGAAGAGGAAGCTGAGGAAGAACATGTTGGTGAGGCCCATCAAGATGAGGAACATACTGGCTGTGAATTTGAGCATGGTGCTCCTCTTGTGGTGACTCAAATCTTGAGTGTTCAAATGAAAGAAGCTGAAAATGGGAAGCGACATAATTTATTTCAAACCAGAGCAAAGGTGCATGATAAGGTGGTGAAGGTGATTATTGATGGAGGGAGCTGCCATAATCTTGCTAGTCGTGAGATGGCTGATAAACTTGGCCTGAAGCTGTTACGACACCCACATCCATATCATGTACAGTGGCTGAATGATTCGGGAGATATCAAGATTGGATATAAAGTAAACGTTCCATTCAAAATTGGTGAATATGTTGACACAGTAGAGTGTGATGTGGCGCCTATGTCGGTGTGTCACTTGCTGCTTGGAAGGCCATGGCAATATGATCGATATAGCCAACATTGTGGGAGAATAAATCAGTTTACTATCAATCTAACGGGGAAGAAGTTTGTTCTCAAGCCTATGACACCCCAACAAATCATGGCTAAAGATTTACAAAAAATATCTGAAATTGTTCCAGTGAGTAGAGAGGAAGGAGAGCAAAAGAAATTGAGTGTCATCCACAATTCGGTGAGTGAGTGCCACAAGCCAAATTTGAGGGAGAAAAAGAAAGGAGAGGGAGAGAATTTAGTCATGCTAGCCACAAAATCTGAAATGAGAGAAGTGAGGAACAACCCCGAACAAGTGCTCTTTGTGTTCTTGTGTACAAAGACATTTTAATTTCAGCTAACGACATGACCTCTCTTCCTAGTGTTGTGTCTCATCTTTTGCAGGACTATGGAGATGTCTTTCCAGAAGAAACACCAGCGGGACTACCTCCAATTCGTGGGATTGAGCATCAAATTGATCTCATTCCAGGGGCTGCACTACCTAATCGACCACCATACCGAACCAATCTAGAAGAAACAAAGGAGATACAAAGGCAAGTGCAAGAACTTCTTGATAAAGGTTTTGTTCGTGAAAGTTTAAGTCCTTGTGCTGTTCCTGTAATTTTAGTACCTAAGAAAGATGGTTCTTGGAGAATGTGTGTTGATTGTAGTGCTATAAATAACATCACTGTTTGCTATCGCCATCCTATCCCACCTTTAGATGACATGCTTGATGAATTAAGCGGTTCCACCATATTCACTAAAATTGATTTGAGAAGTGGATACCATCAGATAAAAATGAAAACAGGGGATGAATGGAAAACTTCATTTAAAACAAAATTTGGGCTGTATGAATGGTTAGTTATGCCTTTTGGTTTGACTAATGCTCCTAGTACTTTCATGAGATTAATGAACCATGTCTTGAGAGCTTTCATTGGAAAAATTGTTGTTGTCTACTTTGATGATATCTTAATTTACAGCAAGTCTTTTGAGGAACATGTGAATCATATTCATCAAGTCTTGGAAGAGCTTAGAAAGGAGAAATTATTTGCTAATCTTGAGAAGTGCAGTTTTTGCACAAACCATGTTGTGTTTCTTGGTTTTGTTGTTTTAGGAAAGGGCATAGAAGTGGATGAAAGCAAGGTGAAAGCCATCAAGGATTGGCCAACTCCAACAAATGTAAGTCAAGTAAGAAGTTTTCATGGCCTTGCTGGTTTTTATAGGAGGTTTATGAGAGATTTCAGTACCATCGCTGCTCCTTTGAATGAATTGACAAAGAAAGGTGTTGACTTTAAATGGGGAAAATCACAACAAAATGCATTTCAAGAATTAAAGAAACGTTTGACTGAAGCACCTGTACTTGTTCTTCCTGATTTCACTAAAACTTTTGAAGTAGAATGTGATGCTAGTGGAATTGGGATAGGAGGAGTTTTAATGCAACAAGGAAAACCTGTAGCATATTTTAGTGAAAAACTAGGAGGTGCTCAACTGAATTATTCTGTGTATAATAAAGAATTATATGCTTTGGTGCGTGTGCTTGAAACATGGCAGCACTACATATGGCCAAAAGAATTTGTTATTCACTCTGATCATGAAGCTTTGAAGTACTTGAAAGGACAAGCAAAACTGAACCGTCGTCATGCCAAATGGGTTGAGTTCATCGAAACGTTTCCATACATTGTGAAATATAAGAAAGGTAAGGACAATGTTGTTGTTGATGCTCTGTCACGCAAGAGTGTGTTGCTAAACCAACTTGAAGTAAAGGTTTTGGGACTTGAAAGTTTGAAAGAACTGTATAGTAATGACCCTGAATTTTCAGAACCATATAACAATTGTAAAAATGGAAAAGGTTGGGAAAAGTATCATATACATGATGGATTTTTGTTTAGAGCTAACAAAATCTATGTTCCAAATTCTTCGGTTAGATTGCTTTTATTGCAGGAGTCTCATGGGGGAGGATTGACAGGCCATTTTGGACAAAGGAAAACCTATGAGCTGCTAGAAGATCATTTTTATTGGCCTAAGATGAGAAGAGATGTCATCAGATTCGTGGAGCGATGCGCCACCTGTCACAAAGCTAAGTCTAAACTGAACCCTCATGGTTTATATACTCCTTTACCTACTCCTAAAACTCCTTGGGAAGACATAAGCATGGATTTTGTCTTGGGGTTGCCTAGAACTCAGAAAGGAAAAGATTCAATTTTTGTTGTGGTTGATAGATTTTCAAAGATGGCTCATTTTATTCCTTGTAACAAGAGCGACGATGCTTCACATATTGCTAATTTGTTCTTCAAGGAAATTGTGCGGCTGCATGGAATGCCTAGAACCATTGTATCTGATCGTGATGTCAAGTATGTGAGCTATTTTTGGAAAACATTATGGGCAAAGCTCGGAACCAAGCTTTTGTTCTCCACCACTTGTCACCCTCAAACCGATGGACAAACTGAAGTGGTGAATCACACATTGTCAATGTTGCTGCGAACTATGTTGAAAAAGAACCTGAAGGTTTGAGAGGAATGCTTGCCACATGTGGAGTTTGCATATAACAGGGCAGTACACTCTACCACTAATATGTGTCCTTTTGAAATTGTATATGGGTTCAAACCTATTGCTCCAATAGATTTGTTGCCCCTTCCACTGCAGGAAAGCACCAATATGGAAGCCTCCAAGCGTGCTGCATACATCAAGAAGGTACACGAGAAGACCAAGGAAGCAATTGAACTCAAGGCAGGACGCAAGGCTGCAAGTATGAACAAACGTAGGAAGAAGGTGTTATTTGAATCCGGGGACGTAAGGATCGCTGTCCTCAGCAGCGCAAATCAAAATTGCTACCTAGAGGAGATGGTCCATTTCGTGTTCTTGAGAAAATCAATGACAATGCATACAAGATTGATCTTCCTGCAAGTTATGGCGTGAGCAACTCCTTCAATGTTGCTGATCTCTCACCATTCACAAGTGAAGACACTTTAGAGTCGAGGACGACTCCTTTTCAAGGGGGGAGGATGATATGACCACGCCACCAAGCAAGATGTCACAAGCTCCAAGTCAAGCTACACCTACTCAAGTTTCACCTACATCGACACCAGCCCAAGTCATCGATAGACCGATTACACGTAGTCGTGTAAAGAAGCTACAACAAGAGGTCCACGCGCTACTTTGTGAGATTCATTTTAATATTAATGAGAATTATATACTACCTAAGTGTCTTGATTGTACTCAGGTATATAGAAGAAGAGAAGGATGAATCGGACCCTGAAGAACGGACCAGTGCAAGTTCCAAAAGATGTCAAAAACAGAACAGTGCAAGAAATCTTCATAACTTTTCACTCACAAACGCTATGAAGGTCCATGAGCACTTGTTGGAAAGCTTGACAAGTCTAATTTCCAATGAATCTAGTGGCGACCAGTTTGGATACTCCATATTGCCTTTAGACCAGAATTAGCACAGACTGCTTAGAAGGTCAACAGTCTGTCGTGACAGAATGTTGGTACAACTTGCCAAGTAAAACTGTACCAATCTACAATGTTTCGTGCTGGTTGGCATACATTGCTGGAAAGCCCTTTGAGTATAGTTTCACACCCAAGAAATGGTTCATCATTTGGACTTTCCAATAAAAAGTTATGGTCAGTTTATTGGAAACTGCTCTGGAGGCCAACAGTCACGCGAAGCCACTTCGGGAATCCATTTCGAAGGGACCTTTCACATTGCCTTCCCTCAGAAACTCTATTTCGTTTTCATATCTATCTAGCAGGGCTGTTGCTAGTATAGATACCCCATAAGACTCATTGTAATCCAAGACTTTGATAATTGAAATACAGAACCCCTTTGTTCAGCTGCGTGCTAACAAATTCAGAGACCCCTTTGCTCTTGTGATTTCCTCGCGGGATTACATAGGCGGCGGCTTCATCCACAACCAATTGGTGCTCCTACTCCCTTCAAGGTATTCCTTGATTGATTGTAGGCTGTGTTGGTTGGTTCTTTGAGAGTGTGGTTGGGCGAATCCTCGATTCAGCTTGCCGGTTAAAGACGGAGGTTGGCTTCGAGTTTTATTTGCCAGGTTGCACTAGTTATCGCTGCTTGCAGCAAGTTATCCGGCTGTTCTTCAGCTAGTTATTGGTGTTCACCCAACGTCGTGAAGATCGGGACAACGTGTCGCATCAACATGAGTCCTGACTCAAAAGTGTCCATCATCCTTGGAAGGCCATTTCTGAGCACTGCCAATGCCCACATTGATGTCGGGAAGGGAGAAATCAAGTTCAACATAAACGGACAAGAAGAACATTTCACATTCAAGCCCAGACCAGAGAGAGACTCTACAGTGAAGGAAGTTCATAAAGAAGGACCACTGGAGACACCATCTCTAGAGGAAGGTAATTCAGAAGATTAAAAAGATTTGGAGGTCCAGCTTGGGGGACCCAAAAATCCCAAACCCTCACCGGGAGGTAAATCGGTATTTATCTGCATCATTAAATTCCTGCATATTTAATTCTTGCATTAGTTTTATTTATTCATAGCATTATTATAATAAATCAAAAAGCCCCATATAAATAATATTTGTGGTGTGTGACAACCCATATTTATTAATTATTGTGGAGGCACAAAAATATTTTCCATGATCATTTTAATAAGTTTCAATTCTCATAGATTTTGCTGCATTATATTTAATTATAGCAACCTTCTAGAAACATGACCCACACTCCTTGGGTCCCACATGTCATACACCACACCTCACACACATCCCATTATTTGATCCACCAACATAGCTCCACTCACCAGCACTTTTTCCACCGACCAACCACCACCATTAAACTATTTTTTTGCATAAGAGCCAAGCAAAGCAGGGGGTGGAGAAAAGGCAGCCAGGATGGTGACCAAAGGTGGGCGCCCACCCTGCCCCCCTTTCCTCCTATAAATTGCCACTTCCTGCCTCCAACTTCTTCACACAAGCATTCCAGAAAACCACGCAAGTTTCAGTTTTCAGAGAAGGAGCTCTTGTAGTGAAGTAAGAAGGAGAGTAGAGAGGAAGAGAAGAGTGAAAGAGAGGTTGGTAGTCTTTGAGTAAGAGAGTGAGTTTCACTTAGAAAGTAGTGATCCCGCTGTCCAAAGCAGAAGTAAAAGTTGTTTAGGGGGAAGTGATGCCAAAATAAAAATTTGTCTTGAACGACTTACCCCTGGACTACTGACATTTCGGACAGCTAACCACTAACATTTTCTCTCACATTTTCTACTAGTTGTGTGTGTGTCAACTTTTGTCTACAGGATGTTCAAGAAGGTGAAGAACGTAGGGAAGGCCCTCAAGAACATAGGTACAAGGAGTTCATCCCGACACTCCTTGCACCCATCAGAAATGAGCGTCGACCCGACACCTGTGCAAGCTCCGTCATCTTCATCTGATCAACAAGTCAAGGTCCTCCTCAAAACAGGAGACCTTGGACTGAAGACCTGCAGGGAAAAGGAAGTTTACCAGCAGCTAAAGAACAAGAATTTCATTCACACCCCCACTCTTGATCCTATCTTGCTACAAGAAATAGGTATGGATACTGAATTCGATTTAATTTTCCAGATGGTGGGATGGACAAATTTTTGGAACATAACTGAGCTGGGTTCCCATCTTCTCACCCTTGAATTTCTTTGCACTTTACAATATTATGAGGGGGAATTTCTTTTCGAATGTTTAAACAGGACATTATGTTGTCTTGGAGAGAACTGAGCGACCATCTCGATTTCTCTTCAAGATGCATCTTGAACATTGACTCCGACTTACCCAATTTTGAGAGACACCAGTTCTGGAAAGAGATATCTAGAGATGAGTTTTATAGTCAAGCCCGAACCAGTGACATGGAACACCCCACTCTTAGGATGTTTCACAAATGGCTCGGATACAATCTTTTCTATCGTGATGATATTAGAAAAGTAAGAGTAGGAGATTTACAGCTTCTATATGCTGCTATAAATAAAGTACCCACTTCACCTGTTACACTTTTGGTTTCTCATTGGCTTAGTATACCTAGACTTCAGGGACCTGTATGGTGTACTTCACTTATCACTCGTCTAGCCTCTAGTCTTCATTTGCTAGAAAACTCATCATTGGAATTCATAGACGAGTTACGAAAATACCATGGATATGACACTTTTAGGCAAGCTCGGATGTTGAAAAAAAAGAGGGGAACATAATGTATATGTTATACGAAAATAAAGGCAAGATTCGGTTACCTAACCCGAACCTTGGCCTCTATGTTGTTCAAAATTATTTGATTGAGATTGCAGTGACACCGGTAAACCAGAGAGCTCCACAACGAGTGGCATCTGAAAGGATGACCACCCATCGAGAACGCACTTGGTATGGAGCTGATCCCGGGCCGGAAGAAGCAGCGCACCTGCATTATTGTGACTACAACCCTCGAGTCCTTCAGGACCCATGGGTTCGACATGCTCAACCACAAGAGCCAACACAGGAGACATGGCCAGAGGGTCAAGATCACCAGTGGACAAACCCGCCTTTCCATACGGGTAGGTACTCCACTGATCCATATGGAGCTTCAGGATCCAGACCTCCGCCCCAATTCGATGCAGGACAATACTCCGACGCCTCTTATGCTTACGACTACTACCAAGAGGCCGGCGCTTTCTTCACCCGTACCGACAACACCCTCCTCGACATCCAGAATACGCAAGTAGAACATGGACGACTCCTGGAATAGCAACAAAAATGGAACCAGGACCATGCCACTGCAGTACAAGAACTGAGACAAGATACCACGACTATGAACGACGACATTACCACCATGATGCGATTCTGGAACATTGGGTAAGACCGACAACCACATCCAGCTTGGGGGAGTTCCTCCCCATTATCAATTAAGTTTTTATTTGATTTTCTTATTTATTCTTTTCTATTTTAGTATTTTATCTTAAAGAGAAAAACTTAGAAAACCCAATAAATATTTTCTTGCTTTAAATTACTGCATTCTATAAACATGAAAACAAAATAAAAAGAGTGTGTAGATAAGTGTGCTTTATTTATCTGCTAAGTGTTAATCTCTAGATAAAATAAAAATACCAAAAAAAATACATGATGGAAATGATGAACAGTTGCTCTGTTTTCTTACTTTCAAGTACCTAGCTTTTATATTAGAGTTCTTCTAGGAATTACTAAAACTGAAATTACTATATGTGGGAAGCATAAAACTAAAATCTAGGTAAGAGAAAGGCATGATATAAAGTTTGAGCTATTGTTTATCTTGTTCCTACTACACTAAGTTCTGGAGATTTATTTTGAAAACTTACAAATCACATGATGAGTTCCTAGCATAACAAACTTCCTACCACAACCATACCTGCTATAACATCTTTTACTATAATCACATTGAGTTTGATCGAGCTGTGTAGACCCTTAGGAGCTTTTCATGTGGTTAAATTAAGATATTCACTTGCACACATCCACTACACCATCCACCACCATTCATTAAAATTGCTAAAAATATTATTATCACTCACTGTCCCAAGTATAGTTATTCTCTCTCTAAAAAGATTCAATGCAGAAGAGGCATGGGTTATGCAAAAATATAAGAGGAAATAAAAAGGGGCAAGTGCCCGGAACCTCAAAAAGAAAGAAAAAGAGTGAGACGAGAGGTAAAAATGGACAAGTGTCCGGAGTAGAATTAGGGGTACAAAGATGCCCACTTGAGTGGAAAAAATGGACAAGTGTCCGACAGTAGAATTAGGGATATCTACTACCCACCTGAAAAAAAAGAAGAAAAGAAAAAGATAGCCCATGTTATCCCAAAGCAAAGATCAAAGAAGAGGAGAGATAACAATATGAGGAGCAATGAGAAGTAAGTTTTATCATCACTCATACATTTTTACCATTACTATCATTTACTCCACCACACATGCACATCTTGATTTAATTATATGTTGAGTTCCTTTGGATCCATGGCTCGATTAGACAACATATGTATGAGCTGTTTTTCAGTCCTATGAGCTCCACTTAAATATTCCATTAGCTATAGGTAAGTGATATTTTGGTAAGGATCCACAAATACCACATATAGAGAGGACTTGAGAGAATTATTGCAGGGAACTCTAAGTTTTATTTTTGAAAACTTATGAAAAATTCTGGAACAAAAGTGAAGTATAGATAGGAGGAATAGTGCTTGACTTAATTATTTTGTCTTTCGATTACTTAAGACTTAAGTGCAGGTACTAAGCTCCATAACACTTCACTCTAATCTGGAAGAATTTTTATGTGAAAGCATGTGTGCCTGTCACGAAAGAAAACATCGAAGCAACTCCTGATCTATTTGAGTTTAGTTGTTTGCTCAGGGACGAGCAAAGGGTAAGCTTGGGGGAGTTTGTTGACGGTCCTTAAGTACCAAATTTAACCATCAATTAAACATGGAAAAGGATCCAAATAAAACAAACATCTAGAATTAGGGTTTTATCTGACAGAATTCCACGAGCTTTGGTGTTTATCTATTTCTGCAGGGTGTTATTAGAAAATATGGAGAGAAGGCCCACATGTCATGTTTACATCGAGATAATTACATGTCGCGCAATTTTCCTCAATCTAGAAGAGTCCAGAAGCCACGGGAACGAACGGGAGACCGGATGGGCTTGGGGGCAGGGCGCCCGCCCTCCCCCCTTGGGCGCCCGCCCAGGCCAGGAGTCCAATCACGACCCGTCTTGCGGATTATGCTCCACCGACCTAAAGGATCAAGGAAAACCATGCGATCAATGTCTGTTTGATCCGACGGCCCAAATTCCCTTAAAAGGACTATATAATCAAGGCCTCTCCACCCAGGGAGGGAGGAGAAATCATTATCAGAGGTAGCCATCAAAGTTAGGGTATAGACATCTCTCCCACAGAGAATTAGAATTAGCTACTCTCTAATCCTTCAAGTTTAGAGGATTGATTAGATAGCAATTAGAGAAGTAGAGCCTAGTGCTCTGGATTCGGATCTTCGCTAATAAAGATTGGTATTATTTCATATCTTTCTCTAATACTTTGTTCTAATTGTATTATGTCTCTATTTATTATGCTCTTTGTTTGCTCTAGTTCTATATTTGATATAGTTATGATTGATAATGAGTTTATGTATAAGTTTGCAAAGCGCTTAGCTCTTGACGTGAGGTAGTTAAGTGGTAGATCACATGTGGGCGTGGTGCTTAGATGTTATTTACCTCCAAATGTATCCTATTGGCCGGGTCGTGTGGTAGTTCACGATAGTGACAGCTTCGTTGATTCTTATATAGTCCACCCTCCGTTGATAGGACAGGCAGAATTTGTATTGTGGAGTAAGTCTTACGATGTTCTGATTTACTTTAGAAATGTTCCTTATACATGAATGGAGAGTCTTTTATGCTATATATGATCTTTTAGATAACTAGAGTAGATTGTGACTTAGTAGATAGTAGATAACTTAGAATCCATTCTCTAGCTAATCCGACGTCACCTTACATATTTGAGGAGTAGTCTATTTTCTAATCGCTGTGTTATTTACCCAAGAGCTTATACTTCATTATCATTATTATTATGGCTTACCACCCTGCTAAAGCAAGTGACTGTGTGATGAGTTCCTCATTAGTAATCATGTTCTTGCAAGTTTATCTCTAGTCTATGCCTTGATAGATTTTATCCTTATCTCCATTTACTCCTTTTCTCCTGAGCAAAATTATAAATAACGATACCTGGAATACTTACCTGGTGAAATGCTACAATGAGGTGTTTTATCTGTGCGCTTGCGGATAGAATAGATTATTTTCTAGAGAGCCTTTACATTTATAAATACCTTCGTACACTCTGGCACCATGCTGGGGATGACAACCTAGTATCTAAGTGGTGTTAGCTAGTATCAACAACTACCACACGACCTGGCCAATAGGATACATTTGCAGGTAAATAACATCTAAGCACCATGCCCACATGTGATCTACCACTTAACTCCCGCGCGTCAAGAGCTAAGGCTTTGCAAACTTATACATGAACTCATTATCATTATAACTATATCAAATATAGAACTAGAGCAAACTAAGAACATAATAAATAGAGACATAATGCAATTAGAATAAAGTAGTAGAGAAAGATATGAAATAATACCTATCTTTATTGATGAAGATCCAAAATCTAGAGCGCTAGGCTCTACTTCTCTAATTCTATCTAATCAATCCTATAGAACTTGAAGGATTTGGGAGTAGCTAATTCTAATTCTCTGTGAGAGAGAAATTCCTAAACCCTAACTTTGATGGCTTCCTTTGATAATGATTTCTCCTCCTCCCCTGGGGTGGAGAGGCCTTGCTTATATAGCCCCCTCAAGTGAATGTGGGCCATCAGATCAAACCGACCTTAATCGCACGGTTATTCTTGAAGATTAGAGGTGGTGGACCACAATCCGCGAGACGGAGCCTGATTGGCTGCTGCAGGTGGGCGGGCGCCCTAGGGGGTTGGGCGGGTGCCCTGCCCCCGGTCCCGTCTGGCCTCTCGTTCGCTCCCGTTTCTTCTGGACTATTCTAGATTAAGGAAAAATGCGCGGCATGTAATTATCTCGTTGTTAACCTGACATGTGGGCCTTCTCTCCATATTTTCTGATAACCCCCTACAGAAATAGATAAACACCAAAAGTCGTGGAATTCTGTCAGATAAAACCCTAATTCTAGGTGTTTGGTGCATATTGATCCTTTTCCATGTTTAGTTGACGGTTAAATTTAGTACGTAAGGACCGTCAACAGTAACCGAATATTTGATGCTGATGAGCTATATGCTACGAGCAGATATGCATTCTTGCTTGGAGGTGGTGCTATCTCCTAGAAGTCTTGCAAGCAAACTATCTTAACGAAGTCTACAGTTGAAGTAGAACTCACAGCATTCGACACCGCTAGCATTGAGGTCGAGTGGCTTCGTGAACAACTGATAGATTTACCGGTGGTAGAGAAACATATACTAACTATTTTTATGAACTATGACAATCAAATTGTGATAACTGTTGACGGTGGATAAGCTAAAAAATCCACACATGAAAACACCGTCAACAGGCCGAAAATATTGGAAGAATGGCATAGCATAGGCATCTTTTATCACTAAGAGGTTCCACTTGTGCTCTAAGTATTTGGATGCAGGAACACTTACATTTGGGAGAAAATGAGCCCCTGGACCCACCAAGGCCTGGTCGGCCGACCTGCACTTGGGGTGGTCCAGGTGTTGGCTCAATTCTATGATCCTAAGGTAACACATTCAAGTCCATCTCGACACTTAGATTAGACTTGTGTTTTCGGAGTCGAGCGAAGCTCGGAGTCTCCTGAGTCGTCTTCTAGAGAGTCTGGTCTTCCTCTTTACCTTTTCTCTTGTAAGACTTTGAGTATTTAATATATTTACTTTTCTAAGTATTTACTTAGTGCAGTATTCTATTGTAGTGTCCTAGTCTGTCTTGTAGTAGTTATATACTAGCTAAGTTAGTCTTAAGTGCTTGGGTTGTTTTCTCTGCCGGTAACACGGTGCTTGGATTAGGTCGTATACTTAGTCTGAGTAGTAGGAGTTAGCATAAGCGTGGTGCTTAGGCTAAAGCCTGCCCTTGAATACCACCGTATCAAACGTGTTAGCGGGCGGCGGCGAAGCGTGACAGGCCTCTGCTTCCCAGTAGGTTCTATTCACGTCGGGTACGGTCTGTAGGCGCCCATAAGAAACGAGTCCACTTGGATAGGAGTTTCATCCTCCTATCGCAGTCGACTTCCAGCAAACAAGCAGCTAAGTTTAGCAACGTTAGTGTGTGTCAGCTATTAGACTAGATTGGTTCACAGGAGTAAAGTTAAGTCATAGGAGTCTTTTCTCACTCGTTGTCCTCCCACCTAGCTACACTACACTAGTTATCTTAGAGTTATCCAGAACCACATCAGCCTTCCTCTACGTCTTCGTTACCGCACTACCTTAGTTACTCCTAGTTGAGATAGGATTTCCCTTCCTCGCTATCTCTTCTAGCACGCTTTCCCTTGGACGAACTATAAATTATGACACCGCGGATACTCACCACGGTCGAAGTGCTACATCGGTATCTATGCGCTTGCAGAGTTACCCCTGGTACATCTTGCGTCACCGCTAGAGTTTAGCGTTGCTTAGCATTTCTAGAGCCGTTGCTCAGGGTAGCCTGACACCGTATCCTAGTAACACCTCAGGCTTGCATTTAAGCAGTGCTGGTTAGGCGCCACCATTTCTAGATACTTGTCACATCTTACTCTAGTCGGTGTGCGTTAAGATTTGCCAACAAGCATTTCGGACGCCGTTGCCGGGGAAAGCATAGCCTAGAAATTTGTAGCAGGAATGAATCCAGTAAAACATCATCTACTTAGGATCAACTAGATGTAGGCAGTTACCACTGCCTGTGTTTCTCTTCATTGTGAAACCAGGTAGTGTATGAGTGATTTCCAGTTCAAGGCAACCACATTAGCCGATTCAGAGAGATCTCAAAGGAATTCTAGACTTCGTCTAGTCCACCATCAAAGATCCAGCTCACACTTGAACTCACTCAAGGAAGGAAGCTTAGCACCAAGAATCAAGATGTCGATGGTCAACCAACCCATCGCCGACTTCTCATCCCCCTCTGCGACCCATATCTCATTGGGACCGCAAGCAGCGATTAGAGCTATCGACTTTGAGATCTAGCCATTGCTAATTCGTATGGTGCAAACTAGTACATTTAGTGGGAAACCACACGAGGATGCAAACACACACCTTCAAAACTTTCTGGAAGTGTGTAGCACCATCGCTATCAAAGGAGTCACATCGGGAGCCATCCACCATCGCTTATTCTCATTCTCTCTGCTTGGGAAAGCAAAGCAATGGTTCTACGCTCTCCCTGATGATGTTGACACATGGAGCGAGTGTGCCATAGCATTCCTCAACAAGTTCTTTCCAATGAGCAAAAGATCAGCTCTGCGGGCAAGAATCTCTAGCTTCTGTCAAAAGGCAGAAGAGACCATTCCCGAAGCATGGGAACGTCTCCAGGAGTACATTCAGGAATGCCCTCATCACGGAATCAAGGAATGTCTCTTGATCCAAGGTTTCTACCATGGGTTAACACCAGACGCCCGTAGTCACCTTGATGCTGCTGCAAGAGGATCATTCACATCCCTCAATGTCGCACAAGCAAAGAAGCTCATTGAGAACATTGTGACAAATCAATAGTGGAATGATGAACATTCTAAACCCAAGAAAAGAGGCACCCACACCATTGAGGAGGTGAGTGCCATCTCTCAAAAGATGGAACTCTTGATGAAGAAAATAGAAGAAACATCCAACTTCAAGAAAGATCGAGAGGCCATCCAACAATACACCTCAGCACGTGCTGTTGAAGCAATCCAAAGGTGCGAGGTGCAGGAAGAAACTCCAGAGGTCGTCTCCGCATTTGACAATGGGCAACCACGACAAAGCGGACCGACTCCACGCTACCAAGGCCAATGTAATTTTCAAAAATCTAGCTGGCCTACGCTTAGAGATCTTGTTGTTAATCAAGCTAAAATCAATGAAGGCATAAATAAAAGGTTGTTAGATAATGACAAGACTCTTGAATTATTAACTTCTAAAATGGACTCTCTAGCTTCTGCTGTTAAGGATCAACAGAACTTTAACAAGGTCTTAGAGTCCCGGATGACTCAAATTGCTGCTTCTCTTAATTCTTGTTATTCCTCAAATGCGGTGACCACGAGAGGGGGTAAGACCACTTGTGATCCACCATACCCTAACATGACAACGAAACTGTCACGGAAGGACGAGCAGGATGAAGAAGACAAGGTAAAAGAAGAAGAGCTTCCATCAACAGAAGAAAGTACCAAGTTCAATGGGAAAGTGGCACCACATGAGTTTTATGATACAAACCTACTGATGCCATTCCCCAGGACGAGGACTCAAAAGATCGATGAACAATTCGGCAAATTTGTTGAGGTAATTCGACAATTATATGTCAATATCTCGTTGCTTGATGGAATGCAGGTTCCAACCTACGCCAAGTACCTGAGAGACATCCTCAATAACAAGAAGCCGCTGCCTAAAACGAAGGTGATTAAACTAACTAAAGAACACAGCGAAGTCATCTTGAATAAATTCCTAGAGAAGAAGGACCCTGGATGCCCCACCATTGATTGCTCCATCAGGACACAACATTTTGAGCATGCACTGTGCGACTTGGGAGCAAGTGTCAGTGTCATGCCAAAGGTAATTTTTGACAAGTTAAATCATACTACCTTGTCCCCTACATCAATATATTTGCAGCTAGTGGATTAGTCGATTCGCCATCCAACGGGAGTAGCTGAGAACATCCCTATCAAGATACGTCATTTCCTCGTTCCTGTGGATTTCGTAGTTCTTGACATGGAAGTTGACAAGAAGGTCCCTCATCCTTGGGAGACCATTCCTCAGCACTGCCAAGGCACATTGATGTTGGAGCCAGAGAAATTTAATTCACCATCAATGGGGCTGAGGAGAAATTCAACTTCAAGCCAAAAGTTGAGCAGTGCTCAATGATCTTGGCTACAGAGCTAGCTACGGTTATTGCCCTGACGCACACAAAAAAGAAGGCTAAATCAAAACCACGGGCAAAAGCCAAGCAAATATGGAAGAGCAAAATAGTGCCACCGCCCAAGAAGGCCTCTACAGCACCTGAGGGAGGTCCTGATGAAAGGACCTGAGGCAACTGCCCTTCCATCTAGGTAAGTCAAACCAAGGCGAGTTTTCAAACTTTTAAGATTCAGCATTTATTTTTAGCATTTAATTCTTAGTTTTTCTTAATTCAAAACATTTTTCTGTCGGCCACAATTGTGCATAATGTTGATGCAAAAGTGGATCTGCAAACACAAAGGGCTAATACCTGATTTAAACGTTAAGGCGTGTCAGCCGATTTGACCTTACTATCGGCAAAGGTGATAACTCGAATACTTTGGTCCCGACAACAGCGATGCGCCCGGATGTCACGGCCAAGAGGTATTCACGCGGAACTCGAGAATACGCCGAGCTTAAGTCGACGAACTCCTAAGAACTCGTAATGAAAAAGGAAAATATGACGAAGTCGTCGAAAAAGTAGATGCTGGAATATGAGTAAAAACTTGTGTTTGATTGATTGATTGATTCTATCGATTACAAGGCCCGAGGGTCTACATTTATACCCTGCTCAAAGAGCTACAATCAGACACGACTAGGACTCGAATTCCAAACTAAACAGAATCCGTATACAAAACGATTTAAATAACTAAGGAACACACAAAACTATCCCTTTGTAATCGACTAGGACACCGCCATGGATCAATCGGCAACTCCCACGGAGCCATCGGCAATCTTCCTGCCATCGTCATCGGCAAACATTGATGCTGGCCATCGGTTAGGAACGCTCCACCACTCCTCGACTTAGCCATACTCAATCGCCCCCTCATCGGCAATCTTCCTCATCGGCAACTCCCCTGCAGACCAGTTATTGTTGCCTTATCTTGCCGATCTACACTCTACCGATCCTGGATACATGTCCAAAAACGGTGTCAACACATGCCCCCCAATTTCGGAGTATAAAATCCTTAATGCTCCGAAATTCTCTGCATTAATGACGCCTTTCCACAATTAATCCTCCCAATTTGGTAACCGACCGTCGAAATCGAACAACTCTGGCCCGATCCTTCCGCAGATTCCTCGAATTCCTCAACCTCCCAAACGGGACATCTCCACTTTATTCACCCATCGGCAATATTACCATTGGGGGAACCTGCCGATGGACCGACCAGGAAATCTTCGCACAGTGAAATATCCCCAGATCATGACCGCTTCCTGTCAAATCACCTGCACAATCCCTTGATTACCGTGTGAACAGTTACCATATCTACCTGAGCACCCTCGGGTTTCACAGAAGCGGCAAAGAGATAAGTCAGATCTGCCCCTGCCCGTTCTGTCCTATAAATACTTCCTTCTCGGGTACTCCTTCTCCATCACATCATTCCACAACCCCAACTCTGCTTTTCTGGCGGCGGCACTGTTTGATAGCACCAGGAACTCCAACAAGAACTTCCTCCAACAATCCTCGAGTCTTCGATCTTCTTCCCTGCGAGAAAATGGCCGTCAACTTCATCGTGCCTGAGGTCAGTTCCACTTCTCTCCTGTATTTTCACAGCACTCCTCTTCATACGCAATTCATCTTTACTGAATGCTTTTTCTTTCTTTCTGTTACTTTTCCCCAAAAACTTCTAGGATCTGTCCAATAGAATTGTCATCCCTACCGATCAACCACATCTCCAATGCCTCGGTCCGCTAGGGAACCCAGATCCTACCGATCTAATCAACGCAGAGACCAACAGAATCCCCTTTAGGACCGAGAAATTTTCTTTAGATCTATGGAAGGATGCTTTCCGTTCTAGGCCTAGTCCTACCAAGGGATGGAAGGATTGGTTTCTGAGAGTCAGTAACTCAAATGAGGTTCAATGGGGTGAGCGAAAACTGGATCAATGCATCAGGTTGTCCATTGCCAATATGAATAGGAACGAATCATTGTTGATTGCTGCATCATACTTCTGGTCAGACACACTTAATGCTTTCATGTTTGGCCATGGTCTTGCTTCCCCACACTTGCCGATATGGTTATGCTCACCGGCTTAGATATATCTTCTGCCGATAGCACCCACTTTTTTGACACCAAACCCAGTGCTAAGGTAGAAACTCGTTCCATCGGCGGTTGGTCAGGGTATATCTAGAAATACCAACAAATAGGCCCTGTCAACATAAAGGAACAGACCACCTTCCTGAACATGTGGTTGGACAAATTTGTATTTTGTGGTCGATCGGCAGGACCAACCTCTGTTTACCTATCGGCGGCAGAGAGATTAGCTAATGGTGGCCGATTTCCCCTCGGTTGATACTTGCTTGGCTCGGTTTACCACCTCCTCCATCAAGTAGCCAGAAAACTCCTACTCGGCCAATCCATCGGCAACTTAGGGGGCCCCTGGTGGTTCATCAACATGTGGCTTAACCTCCATATGCACAAGCGTCTTGAGTTCGACCTCTTCGCACAACGCTTCCCCAGGGACATAGCCGAGAATTATGAACTCGATGAAGAAGAATCGGCAACTCGTCCTTCTCTGAACTTTGGTGAGGTTGTGATAGTTTTGCCTGGCATAGGTGGTAACGCAGACCAGGTCAGTCGATTCTTTCAGACTTTGTACGAGGGTCTGACCAGAGATCAGCGAGCATGGATGCCTTACGAAGACCCAGACACCAGATTTCCTTTGGTCTTCCATCCGTTCAATGATGCTCTCAACAAGGATCATGATGTGATGATGGCAATCATCACCCCAAGAGCCATACCGGTGAACTTCTTCGATGGTGGAAAAGCTTCTGTCCAGTCTTACGAATTCTACAACCCATCGGCGCTAGCTCGTCAACTAGCTTTTGGTCAACTGCCGATTGCACTCTGCTACGCCGATGTAATAAAGCCAAGGGAGACCATCACCAACTATCTCAAGTGGATTAGAGTAGCCCAACTCCCACCGAATGCCGATACAAATGTTGATCTATCGGCTTGGGTTCCAGCTCTCTTCATCACTCAGGCATATAAACAATGGTGGGAAGAATGGAAAGAGCACATGTTCTGCAGATCGCCTCTTACATACCGCGGCATGATCGGTCCTCAATACAATGTCCCTGAGAACACTGTAAGCATTTTTACACCAATGTTCCAATCTTCTCTTTTCTATTTCCATCTATAACTCACTTTCTGCGTCATATTACAGGTTGACGATATACCCCCATCGGTCAGCATGAGTGGCAAGCCGATCGAGCTTTTTCCATCAGGTCCAATCTCTTCGATCGGCAACAATGCTCCCACCTTGGCTGTCATAATGCATTGAGGTGTGCATCTCAAGAAAGTTACCACCAAGCGAATGAAGGCATCTCCATCGGTAGCTGCCTCTACTTTAGCACAGGCCTTCAAGGTACATTTTCAAACTCTTTCATCCATACCGATTCCATTCTTGCATCTATTATACTTGCACTCACGAATTTTCATTGTGGTATCAGCACACCGGCGCATTGGGAAGGACCAGAAGCACAAGTGCCGATGCCCCCCAGTCCAGTCAACCAAAGAGGAAAAGCTCCAGGAGCATCAGCACCCAGGCAAAATGCCAGAGAACAGCAGTGCCTTCTCCCCCTCCAAGATCGCCGATTCTGGTGGAGTCTTCTCCTTCTTCCCCAGAAGCTCAGACACAACAGATGCTTTCCCCTCAGCCAAAGAAGAACCATATGCAGAAGAACCCCAGTCAGAAGAACCTCAGCCAGAAGACACATCGGCTGATGTGCACGAGCAAACTGCCGATCCAGCAAGTTCAGTCATAGCATCGGTAGTTTCCTCCATCCAAACAAGTACTGCTCCCCCTCAAGGTAACATACTTTCTATGAAGCCATTGTCGATGAACCTACTTTTCCCGTTTTATAATCACTTCTGTTAATCTTTCAGTTGATATAGTCCCGTCGGCAATCCCAGCCGATCAACCCGTGGTTCCATCGGCATCATCTAGTCCGAGGCGAGAGTTTGCCCTGAAACAAGTAAGTTATCCAATCTCTATCTATATCATGTATCAATACTTGACCATAGAATAACTTATTTCACTTCCTTTTCAGGAACAGGACTCTCCTGACAGTTTGTTCTCCTTTGCCATCGACATCTCTGAAGATGAAGGCGAGGAGGCAAGCTCTTCTCGAGCAGTTGGCCTCTCGAGCAGTTAGAAGAATTATCAGCCCTCCTCCATCAAGATATAGCCAAATTGGTCGATGACTCTAATCCGGACAAGGCCTTATTCAAAACCCTCAGAGGCCAAATCCCTGCCGATGCCGAGGAGATCCTCTTCAAGGCCGCTTACTTAGAAAGTCGGCAACTTCAATATCCAAAGGCCACCCAACGTCTTGCCGATAGGGCCACTCATGCCCAGCTTTCTGAAGAGATGATAAAAGTGAAGCTCCTTGCCGATGAAAAGCATAAGAACATCGGCATCTTAAAGTCTTCGGCAGATGCATTGAAGCACAAGATCTCCGACTTATCGGCAAAGAGAGATGCTCTGCTGACAGAACTCAAGCATTTAGAAGAAGCCTTGTCCCAGGCTCAATAAGAAGAAAATCAGCTGCCTGAGACGATCAAGATTCTTGAACAAGAGCGAAATGTCCAAGCTCGCAAAGCACTGCAGATGAAGAAGAAGCTGAAGCCAGTGGAGGGCTCTGCCGATGACGACATAAAGGAGATAGAAGAAGCCAATCAGATCCGTCTGCGCGCCATATCGACGATCCAGGCTTTGTGGAACATCTAAATTCTTCATCGGCGGCGTATTTGCTCTTTTCTTTTGAATAATCCTAATATTTTGGTCTAGCCGATAGGATTGTTATCGGCATCCTTCTAGAACATTAAGTCCGTCCCAGATACATTTTGATCCAGCCGATAGGAATGTTGTCGGCACTTGAACTTTTATGCATCGACCCATATGATTGGGTAATACTTCTTTAGATACTTGCCATTTAATGCTCTGGGAAATTCAACTCCTTCGAGAGTTTCTAAAATATAGGCGTTACCAGGAGCCGATTGATTTATCCGATAGGGACCCTCCCAATTGGGAGACCACTTCCCAAATTTTGAACTCTTAGTCCCGATCGGTAAGATTAGCTTCCATACTAAGTCTCCATCGGCAAACTCCTTAGCTTTTACCTTCTTATCATACCATCTAGCAACTCTCTTCTTATTCTCTTCTATACTCATCAAAGCCCTTAGCCGATGCTCTGCTAGATCATCCAACTCATCTATCATCAAAGTAGCATAATCAACGGCAGCCAACTGATCTTGAGAAGATAGTCGCCTAGATCCAGTCTTAATTTCCCAAGGTAACACTGCATCATGTCCATACACCAATTGATAAGGTGAAACTTTGGTGACCCATGACAAGCCATCCGATATGACCATAAAGCTTCATTTAGCAATGTATGCCACCTCCTAGGATTTTCTTCAACCTTCCGTTTAATAAGCTTGATAATTCCTTTACTAGATGCCTTGGCCTGCCCATTAGCTTGAGCATAATAAGAAGAAGAATTTAACACTTTAATTCACATACCGATTGCAAATTCATCAAACTCTCCCGATGTGAACATAGTACCGTGATCGGTAGTAATTGTTTGAGGAATTCCAAATCGGTAAATAATATGCTGTTTCACAAAATCGATCATATTGGCCGATGTAACTTTCTTTAAACGAATAGCTTCAACCCATTTGGTAAAATAATCAGTGGCAACCAAGATAAACTTATGTCCTTTGCTGGATGGCGGATAAATCTGGCCGATCAAGTCAATAGCCCATCCTCGGAACGGCCAGGGTTTGATGATAGGATTCATGGCCGATGCGGGTGCTCTTTGAACATTGCCAAATTTCTGACATCCTTGACACCCCTTGAAATATTTAAAGCAATCTTCAAGTATGGTCGGCCAATAATACCCATTCCTCCTAATCATCCACTTCATCTTAAAAGTCGACTGATGTGCTCCACATACTCCTTCATGGATTTCTCCCATTAAACTTTTAGCCTCATCATCACCTAAGCATTTGAGAAGAACTCCATCAATTGTTCGATAATATAACTCATCTTCGAGGAGCACATACTTGGTGGCTTGAAACCGAATACGTCTCTCAACTTTCTTGGATGGATCCTCCAAATAATCAGCGATTTCTTTCCTCCAATCATCGGCACCAATTGCCGATATCATATTTAACATGGGCTAGTATCCCGAGGCATGCTGAACCAACCGATTGGCCTCTTCATTATGCAATCGAGGAATATGCTCTAATCGGAAATCCTTGAATTCCTTTAATCGCTGCATACTCCTTTCGTGATAAGTTATCAGGACTTCGCTGCGGCATTCATAGCTTCCAGCCAATTGATTTATAACCAGCATAGAATCTCCGAAGACTTCAACGGCATCAGCACGAACTTCTCTTAATAATTTCAACCCTTTTATCAAAGCTTGATATTTGGCTTGATTATTTGTTGATGTAGCAACAATCGGCAAAGAGAACTCATATTTCCTCCCCCGAGGGGAAATTAACACTATGCCGATTCCTGCCCCCCGGTCACACGTGGATCCATCAAAGAAAAGCGTCCAAGGTACGATTTCCAAAGTCTCCACTGCACCACAATGCTGAGTTACAAAGTCGGTCATAATCTGTCCTTTAACCGCTTTAGCCGATTCGTAACGTAGATTGAACTCCGACAGTGCTAAAATCCACTTACCGATTCTACCACTCATGATTGGCATAGATAGCATGTATCGGACCATATCATCTTTGCAAATGACAGTGCATTCGGCCGATAATAAATAATGCCTCAATTTAGTACATGAGAAATAAAGGCACAAACATAACTTTTCAATGGCCGAATACCTGGTCTCAGCATCAATCAATCTCCTGCTTAAATAATAAATCACACGTTCTTTCCCTTCAAATTCTTGAATTAAAGCTGAACCGATGACCATACCATCGGTAGATAGATATAATCTGAAGGGCCTTCCTTGCTGAGGTGGAATCAGAACCGGAGGATTTACCAAGTATTTCTTGATTTCATCTAGAACCAACTGTTGCTCTTCTCCCCATATGAACTCTTGATCGGCTTTTAATTTAAGTAAAGGACTAAAAGCACGAATTCTACCAGACAAGTTAGATATAAATCTCCTGATAAAATTTACCTTGCCGATCAAAGATTGGAGCTCAGTTTTGTTGGTGGGAGCAACTATTTTGTTGATAGCATCAATGGATCTTCTGCTAATCTCAATCCCTCTCTGATGGACCATGAAACCAAGAAATTGTCCTGCCGATACACCAAATGCACACTTATTAGGATTCATCTTTAAACCATGCTTTCTTGTGCATTCTAACACCTTTCACAAATCGGCAAGATGCTTTGTGAAGTCTCCAGACTTAACTACCACATCATCAATATAGATTTCCACCAGCTTATCGATGAACTCATGAAATATAAAATTCATAGCCCTCTGATAAGTAGCACCAGCATTCTTCAAGCCAAAGGTCATGACTATCCATTCAAACAACCCAACATGACCAGGACATCTAAATGCAGTCTTTGCAATATCCTCTTCAGCCATGAATATTTGATTGTATCCTGCATTACCATCCATAAAGCTGATAATCTGATGCCCAGCCGCGGCATCAACTAGCAGATCGGCAACTGGCATTGGGTAGCCATCCATCGGCGTAGCTTTATTGAGATTCCTGAAATCAATGCAAACCCAAAGCTTCCCATTTTTCTTGTAAACTGGAACAACATTGGAAATCCACTCGGCATACCGACATTGCCGAATAAATTTAGCTTCAATAAGCTTAGTTATTTCGGCCTTAATATTGGGAAGGATATTAGGATTACATTGGCGAGCTGGCTGCTGATGTGGCCGAAATCCAGACTTAATAGGTAACCGATGTTCAACAATTGATCGGTCTAAACCAGGCATCTCAGTATAGTCCCAAGCAAAGCAATCTTTATATTCCTTTAACAAATCGGTTAACTGCTGCTTACACTCAGAATTCAACTTAGCACTAATAAAAGTAGGCCTAGGTTTATCACCACTACCTATATCTATTTCTACTAAATCATCGGCCGATGTGAATCCGTGGCCTAATTTTCCATCATCGGCGAACCTATCCATTAAAACTCATCATCAGAACCGACTGCTTGGATCGGCGGAATCTCATAATCGGCAACTTTGAGAAAATCTTTTTCCCAAACTTCTCCTGAAATACACCTAGTTCTTTCATAGGTGTCTGCCTCTGCCGATGCAATAACATAGGAAGAATCTCTCGGGACAATTTCGATCTTGTCACCTACCCACTGGACCAAGCATTGGTGCATTGTTGATGGTATGCAAAAATTTGCATGAATCCAATCTCTCCCTAGCAGTAGATTATAAGCACCTTTTCCATTGATCACAAAGAAAGTTGTCGGCAAGGTCTTGCTGCCGATAGTCAATTCAACACAGATGGCTCCCTTAACCGGAGACACATTCCCTTCAAAGTCTTTGAGCATCATATCGGACTTGGTCAAATCCTGATCTCCTTTACCAAGCTTCCGATACACTGCATATGGCATGATGTTGATAGCAGCCCCACCATCGATTAAAATCTTGGTCATTGGCTGACCATCAACCCTCCCTTTGACAAACAGAGCCTTAAGGTGTTGTCTTTCATCATCGGCAGGTTTCTCGAAGATGGCTGTCATCGGATCCAGAGCCAACTGAGCTATTTGGTCGGAAAACTCCAACTCATCATCACTGAACGGCGCAAGGAATTCCATCGGCAACATAAATACCATGTTGACATCTGCCGATGGACCTTTTCCCTTAGGATTTGATTGTTGCTGATCCCCGGACTGGCCAGAGTTCTCGCCCTTGCTCAACTCTTCTCGTCTTTCGCGTTGCAGCCTCCTTTTCTTTTTCCTAGTCAACCCCTCTGGACACCATGAAGGAAGTTGCTGCTGCCTTGCTGATGGACGACGCTGTTCCCTTGGCTCCATCCGATAAGTGTTAGCGTCCCTGCAAAATATGAACTCATCGGGAACCCGTGCATTAGCCATCTCCTCAAGCTCTTCTTGGTTCCTGGGAAAATATGCGACACGATCACCAAGTCTATCGTGCACACTGAGCCTGCCCCCAAGCCGATCATGAACTGATCCTCTCCCCCTAATCGGCCCATCAAACCGGCGGTTATTGTTCGGATACTGCCGATTTGATCTATCGTACCGATCATAACCATTGCATTCTGGGCAGTCTCTGATAGTAGGAAGCTTGATATTTTTCTCCCAACAATGGATAAAGAACGGACAATTCTAGTGATCCCTATGCTGAATCCACTCTTGTTGGCGTCTTTCTTCTTCCTGATGATAGTCCTCTTGCTGGCGCTGATACCGATCCTCACACTGCTGCCAAGTTTCCCGAGGCCTTCTATGAGTTATCACAATACCGGATCGGGGAGGCCTTCCTGAGCTATTTCCTTCCTAGATTAAACCTTTTCCCTTGGCATCGGCGGCAGTAATTTGATGCTGAGGATCCACTGATGCATTTCTTTCAGCCGCTTCCGATGTCAACACCTTGGTTTTCCCCTTAGCATCCAACATGTTTGTCGGAAAAGGGTGTTGATCAATCTTCATTGGCTTCTGGGCTTTGGAACTATCAAATTTGATTCTCCCAGATTCAATAGCCGATTGTAGCTGTTGCCTGAAGACTTTGCACTCATTGGTGCTGTGAGAAGTTGCATTGTGCCATTTGCAATATTTCATCTTCTTCAACTCTTCAGCAGATGGGATTACATGATTGGGTGACAACTTGATTTGCCCTTCCTAAAGTAGAAAGTCGAATATCCTATCGGCTTTAGTGATATCAAATGCGAACTTCTTTGGCTCCTTATGCCCAAAAGGGCAAGACATCAGTTTCTTATTCTTTACCCACTCTGCCAAACCGATGACTGGCTCCTCATCAGAATCTGAGCTTGCTGCTTCTTCCACAAATGACACCATTTTGTTCCATGCTCTCTTGGGCTCAAAAGGTCTGATATCTTCATCAGAAATCCTCTGCACCAAATGACTTAAGCTTTCGAACTCTTGAGATGCATACTTGTCTCTGATGTGTGGCAACAAACCCTGGAAAGCCAAATCGGCTAGCTGCCGATCGTCCAAAACCAGACTATAGCATTTGTTTTTGACCTCCCATATTCTCTGGACAAAGCTTTCAACCGATTCATCATTGCGTTGCTTCAACTTGGCCAAATCGGTGATCTTCTTCTCATGGACCCCAGAAAAGAAGTATTTGTGGAATTGCTTTTCTAGATCGGCCCAAGTAATCACTGAGTTGGGAGGTAATGATATAAACCAAGTGAAAGCCGATCCAGATAATGATGACGAGAACAAGCGAACCCTTAACTCGTCCCTGTTGGCAGCTTCTCCACATTGGATGATGAATCTGTTGACATGTTCCATGGTTGATGTATCATCCCGCCCAGAAAACTTAGTGAAATCTGGTACCTTGTACCGATTTAGAAGTGGAATTAAATCATATGCAGGAGGATACGGTGTCCGATAAGAGTAAGTGTTGACTTTGGGTTTTATCCGAAATTGATCTCTCATTACTTCAGCAATCTTATCGGCCCAATAAGCATTGGCATCTTGCCGATGAGGCGGTTGCGGATCTGGCACCTGCTGATAGGCTTCCACGTGTCTATGTGGTGCGCGGTCTGCATGGAACATTGGGTTAATCATCTAGCCACCAATATGCTGACCGCCGATCTGTTGACCACCAAACTGCTGACCACCGATCTGCTGGCCGAGATTCATCGGCGGATTGACCAACCCCTGATTCTGGAACCCAGGGTAGATTTGGCCTTGTTGAAACCCCGTAGTCTGATGATTCTGTTGGGGCATTTGTGGAAAGACTTGTTGCTCAGGCCATCCACTATTAGGATTCATCGACATAGACCCTGCTGATGTATGGTAATTGGGCATCGTCATTAAATTGACATACCCTGACTGAGTCATAAACCTTTGTTGCATCGGTATTGAATCTGCCGTTACGTTAGGCATCTGGAATGTTGGAGCTTGAGAATTCCCAGTGTAAGGTCTTGCAGTAGTAGGTGCCGATGCCATAGGAGCCTTGCCTCGCACATCAGCCGTCTGGAATGTACTAGGTGTCTTCAATGTCAGCTCTAGGGGCATACCATAACCCCACCAGTTAGGAGGAGGGACCAATCCCGACATTGCCGATGCCAACAGATCTGTAGCCAGCTTGATCTGCCCATCTGAAGTTGATGGATTGGTCGTCATCGGTGTAGATTGCGCATTAGAGACTCCTAGCGTACTTGGAGGAACAGTAGTTTCTGCGCCTGTAGCGGCCGTAGCAGCCGATGGAGCTGTGACCACTGGCGATCCTCGCTGATGATAGACAGGGCCCACATAGTTTGGTGGCAATTATCCTTCTTTGAACGTTCTAGGCATGTCATTGAAAATCGTATTGGACAGCACACCAGCTTGGTTGATCGAGGCACGGTTAATAGCACTATCAACCATGTCTTGAAGTTTTCCAGGATTGGCTTCAAAAGTAACCTGCCGAGGGGCCGACAGTGCTTCTTTCTGGATCATCTCACCACTCCTGTTGATGCTGAAGGATCTCAAACATTGCTGCTTGTAGTCCTCCATGGCTTTTGCAATAGCTTGCTTCTGCTCATCTTTGAGATTGGCTTCCGTCAGAGGGATGACGTTCTCCTGATCGAACTCAGTAGTCGAAATGTTTGATCTTGATGTTGAATCTGGTCCCACTGGGAGTGCCAAAAGATGTGTTGATGCAAAAGTGGATCTGCAAACACAAAGGGCTAATACCCGAATTAAACGTTAAGGCGTGCCAGCCGATTTGACCTTACTATCGGCAAAGGTGATAACTCGAATACTTTGGTCCCGACAACAGCGATGCGCCCGGATGTCACGGCCAAGAGGTATTCACGCGAAACTCGAGAATACGCCGAGCTTAAGTCGACGAACTCCTAAGAACTCGTAATGAAAAAGGAAAATATGACAAAGTTGTCGAAAAAGTAGATGCTAGAATATGAGTAAAAACTTGTGTTTGATTGATTGATTGATTCTATCGATTACAAGGCCCTAGGGTCTACATTTATACCCTGCTCAAAGAGCTACAATCAGACACGACTAGGACTCAAATTCCAAACTAAACAGAATCTGTATACAAAATGATTTAAATAACTAAGGAACACACAAAACTATCCCTTCGTAATCGACCAGGACACCGCCGTGGATCAATCGGCAACTCCCACGGAGCCATCGGCAATCTTCCTGCCATCGTCATCGGCAAACATTGATGCTGGCCATCGGTTAGGAACGCGCCACCACTCCTCGACTTAGCCATACTCAATCGCCACCTCATCGACAATCTTCCTCATCGGCAACTCCCCTGCAGACCAGTTACTGTTGCCTTATCTTGCCGATCTACACTCTACTGATCCTGGATACGTGTCCAAAAACGGTGTCAACACATAATAAAACCTAAAATCAACCTCTGCTTAACATGCTGAGCAAATGGACACCAGGTGGGACCCAAGGCCAGGTTGGCCGACCTGCCCTTGGTGGGTCCACCTACTCAATTTTGCTCCATTATCACACAATCCCATGCTCATGTGTGTGCCAAAGTGAAAACTGAATTTCATGACATGAATTGCTTCACATGCCTACTAGAGAATCTAGATGAAGCTACCTTGGTAACTTTTGTGACTTTAAGCAAAGAAGTTTTACTGCACAATGCATGAGTGCTCTATTTGAATGCCACCAGAGCTTGGGGGAGGCTGTTGGATATTCTTAACATCATTACCAAAAGTAGACTTAGTTTTCTAATTCTAGTAACGGTGCCAAAAATGCCAAACCTATCCCTCATACCACTTAAGCCAAGTTGTCATCCCCAGCATGACATGAGAGACGCGGTATTAAAATATGCAATTGCTCTTCTAAATAAATAATGAATGGGATCTGCAAGCGCACAGATTAATATCGATGTAGCATTTTAACCAGGAAGTATTCCAGGTATCGTTATTTATATTTTTACCACTGGGAAGGGATTAGCAACCATCAATATTGATTACAGAATAGAATATGAGATTGAGTATCTATCATTGCATGTATAACTGAGAACATTTATCTAACTCTTTCATACAGGGGTAAGTGTCACATAAAAGATATATGAAATAATAAATAGTGACAAAGATAATTAATCTGATCAGCATAACTTAACCACATATAAATATGATAAGCACCTCAATTAGATATTCTAGAAAGTCATTAGCATGGAATTAGAATGAACTACAAGAATATTTCCTAAGTTATTCTCAACTATATAGTTTAGCATTATCATAGTTAGTGCAAGTATACTTAGCAATCATTGCGAGACAAGACTACGCCCATGCATAGTGATATTAGCAAGGTAAATGAGAAACATAGCAATCACTTCCCTCTAATAATGTAGCTTTGCCAGCCCAATACACGAGAGGGGGACTATATAAGAATCAATGAAGCTATCACTATCACGAACTACCCCACGATCTGGCATATTGGGTACAAACGCAGATAAATACGGTATAAGCACCACGCCTACACAATATCTATCATTTACCCATGGATTCGATGGATAAACGCTATACGATCCTAAACATGTATATAGATCCAATCTAACTAAGCCAAGTATATAACTATGATAAACTAAGAACAATATAATCTTGAATATAAACAAGTAGAGCAAAGTCATAAGCAATATATTGAAGTAGAACAAAGTCATATTCATAATATTGAAGAACAAAGATGATTAGAAGAACAATTAGAGAATTACCAAGAATACTCTTGACAGATCCAGAAACCAATTGAAGATTGACTCCTTCTAGTTCTAATCCTATGTAGCTATGCTAATCTAGATGTCAAATTGATGTGGTGGCTCTAATCTTGATCAGAGGCTTCTTCTCCCTTGAGGAATAATGAATTAGGGTTGAGAGGCTCTCTCCTCCAGGGGCCAGGGGGTCTGGTTTTATAGTCCCTTCAAGTGAATATGGGTCGTTGGATCAAACCGACATTGATTGAACGGTTTCCTTGATCCTTTAGGTCGGTGGAGATTGATCCCAAAAGAGAGTCCTGTTTGGACTCCAGGAGGGGGCGGGCGCCCAGGTCAACTGGGCGGGCGCCCAGTGCCTAGCTCCGTTCGGCCTCCGCTTCCTTCCCGTGGCTTCTGGAGTCTTCTAGATGTAAGATAATTGCGCGGCACATTAATATCTCTATGTAATCCCGACGTGTGGACCTTTCTTCCATATTTCCTGATAACCCCCTGCAGAAATAGACAAACACCAAAACTCGTGGAATTCTGTTAGATAAAACCCTAAGTCTAGATGTTGAATTCATTTGGATCCTTTTCTTTGTTTATTTGATAATTAAATTTGATACTTAAGGACCGTCAACAAACACCCCCAAGCTTACCTCTTGCTCGTCCCTGAGCAAGGATAGACTCAGCAATGGATCAGAAGTTGTTGCAATACTTTTAAAAATTGACCGTACACATGCTCTTTAAATAAAATCTCATCTCTGAGTTAGAGTAAACTGTCAAGACTTAAAACTTATTCATTTTACCTTTCACCATGGGACTTGTAACCGTCACTTCTGTCTTGAGTAGTTAAAAGATAGAACAGTCTAGCCAAGTGCCATGTCTCTTATTCTTGATCAGCTATAGCTCTGGAGTTTTTGCAGATTTTCAAATAAAACTCAGAGATTCCTTGTATGACTCTCTTAGATCTCTCTTTTGTGGTATTTCTGGATCCTTACCAAGGCAGTGATGGTATATGCCTTCTCTCAAAATATGTGGTATTTGTGGTATAAAGCATAGTGACATTGCCTTCTCTCTCACCCTACTCTAATAAGGCTTTAATATCTAGAGCTCATAGGTGGGAGATAAAATATACATACTCACAAGACATGTATTGTATAATCAAACCATGGATCCAAAGAAACAAATCAATAAGTCAAATCAAGATGTGCATGTGTGGCGAATGAATGGTGTATGGTGATAATGGTGATAACAATGGTGGAAGTCTAATTCTACTTTTGCTCTTTGAGGGGATACATACCTTCCTTGCTCTCTGAAAGATTGTGAGGAGAATGATATGCTCTATCTTTTCTTTTTCTTTCCTCTCAGGTGGGTATCTTGTACCCCTAATTCTACTGTCGGACACTTGTCCATTTTTACCTCTCGTCTCACTTTTTCTTTTCTTTCGAGGTTCTGGGCACTTGCCTCTTTTTATTTCCTCATATACTTTTTTTTATTAGAGCACTCATCTCTTGAGATAATATAGCAAGTGGTAGTTACAAGATAACTTGAGCATTTATTTCACAGGGAAAACAAAAATATTTGGCCATTCCCTCCCGGATTAGGAGTAGAATATTTTTGGTTGGTTCTGGAGATGGAAATGGATGGATATATGTGGATGGTACTTCCGGAGTAGAAGTAGCATGTGTGAATGAACGTGCAAGTGAATCTTGATTTAACCACATGACAAGCTCCTAAGGGTCTACACAGCTTGACCACACTCAATGCTCATAAGCAGTAAAAAGTAAATGTATGGCTCAAAATCTAGCAAGCATGTATATATGGCTGTGGTAAGAATTTAAAATCTCATCATACAGGAACTCATCATGTAATATTTTAAAGATTTTTAAAAGACAAAATTCTCTAGAATTCTAGCATCTCTAGGAACAGATAAACAGCAGCTCAACCTTCCCATATCATATCTGTTAACAACTTAGACTTTAGATCAAGTTTTCTTCCCACAAGTTTAGGTTTAGAGCAAGCTTTAAATTATAACAGTTATGTCTAAACTTGAGAGAGAACTTCAAATTTAAAAATTAGGCAGAGCAACTATTCATCATATCCATGCTAGAGTTTTATTATTAAGATTCAGATTAGCATAGCCACTTTATTTATTTATTAAACACACTAAGCAAAAGACATATATATATATATATAAGCATAAAATCTTTATTTAGTTTTCCATAGTAATGTATTTTTTAATATAGTATAAGTATAAAGATAGAAATACTTAGCGGGATAAATGGGGGTGCTCTCCCCCAAGCTGAATTTTGACGTAATTTCTCTTGATGTAGCTAGTAGGTGGCAGAGGTGTATTTGAAAGTCGGCAGTATCTTGACAGCGAATAGAATGTCCTCCGTCTGCTAGTCTTCTCGATTCTTAAATTTTGTGGAGCTCAAATAAACAACAAAGCTTTGTGGAACTGATTAAGTGTTAGCATAAGTATCTAGCCTTTATCATTTTGAGTCTCCTCAATATTACTCTCTATTTTTATATTTTTCCATTTTATAAAGCAGAAAAAGAAATTTTTATTTTATTTTTATGCCACCACAGTGAACGTACTTATGGGTTTCATGCCACTCGTATACTCACATGGGGCTTACTATATTTTAACCTTTTTATTTTCTTTTTAGGATAGCATGAACATAATTAACTAAGCAAACTATTTAAATAATTGAAAGGGAAAGGATAACTACCAAGTTTACCTCTTGGCATTTGGCAAGGCGTTCGGTGTTTTTAAGTCCTCCAAACGGGACTCTCTGTTTTCTTCAATTGTCTTGGGATTCGTTGGGTGGCGGAGTCGGTACTTCCGGTGGTGCCTCCTCTTCGTGTATGGTTATCTTCTCTCTCCACACCTGACTCGGTGCTTTGGTCTCCTCAGGATAGTTCTGTTTACTTCTCCTTCATAGTCTGCTCATCCGTCCTTGATGATTTGCCTCCTCTGATTGCGGTTGCGTCGCTTTCTGACCTACTTAGATTCTTCAACGATATAGTTAGGGTCAGTGAAATAGCGGCGTACCTTCTCTGAGGGGAAGTGCATATGGACTTCTCCAGTTCCAATGTAGATGATTGCTTTAACAGTGCTGAGGAACGGTCTTCCAAGGATGATGGGTGGATCGTATTCGTCTTCTCCCATGTCAATAACTTGAAAGTCTGTGTAGACAAAATGATCGTCTATTTTGACTAGGACATCAGTTACTATTCCTCTAACTTCTCAAAATGTCTGATCTGCCATCTGGAGCTGAATGTATGTTGGTTTTAAGGGCATGGTTCCGAACAAGAGCCGATAGGTGACTGCGGCCATTATGTTGACGCTCGATCCAGTGTCACAAGTTGTCTTGTAGAAGTTGTATCCATTTATGGAGCAATAGATGCTTGGCATTCCAGGGTCGTCCTTCTTGGTCAAAAATGGTGACTTAAGTTGATGATCTTGGCCTCCATGAACTGCAGTGACCATCTTAGCTGATTCGGTCCACACTTGCTTGTTCCTGTTCCTCCTGTTGGTCCTCTTCCTTGATTCATGTCTGGATTGATCTGGGATTTGTGTAGTCTTGTTCTTGAAGGAAAATGTCTCCTTCCTCCCTTTGATGTAGAAACTAATCTTGGCAGCACTAGCGTAGATGATAGCTCTCGAGGTGTTCTAGAATGGCCTCCCTAAGATAATGGGTGCTCTCTCATCATTGCCGGTCTTTATCACCACAAAGTCTGCTAGGGCATACAAGGTACCAATGCGGACACAGAGGTTCTTTAATATTCCCTTTGGACAACTTAACGCCTGATCTGCAAACTGCAAACACATGGTTGTCTCTAATAAAGGATATGTAAAGAATTTTTCATAGAGTACCCTGGGCATAATATTGACACTAGAGCCAAAGTCGCAGAGTGCTTCTGGGACGTCCACCATGCCGATGGAGATCAGGATGACGGGGCGTCCTTGATCGCCTCTCTTGACCGGCAGAAGGTCAGTAGAGAATTCAGTGACCGGCAGAAGTTATTACCTGCATCAAACATGTCTACAAGATTTGTAGATTCTAATCCTTCCGGTTGTGATGGTATACCAGGGTTAGTAGTAGGAACAGCAGCAGCTATTTGATTTAACTAAGATTCAATCATTTTATTAAAGCTAATTTGATTCTTGATGGCAGTAGAGAAATTATCCATTCTATTATTTATATTTTCTAGCATTTTATCATTAGATGCCAATTTCTTAGATAGGTTATCCATTAGCTTTCCTTGATTAGACACTAACTCTCTCAGAGGTGGAAAATTATTATTATTGTTGTAAGAATTATTACCTTGATAATTACCTAAGTAGTTAGGTCTTTGTTGATTCCAACCTTGATTTTGTTGAGGACAGTTGTAGTAGTTGTTGTTATTGTTGATGTAGTTCACATCCACAAGCATCTCAGGGCAGTGATTGCCTGAGTGTCTAGTGTCTCCACACTCCTCACAAGTCATGTGAGAGTCGTAGATGTGCATAACTTCTTTCTTATCTCCAGCTCTATCATCGAGCTTCTTCATGAGCAGGTCTAGCTTTGCAGACAGCATATCTACCTCCTTGAGCTGATGCATACCTCCACCTCTCTTGCGTGTCTGGGTCCTCTCTTCATTCCAGCCTTGGTTGGACGCCATCTTCTCCACAAGAGCTATGGCTTGTGATATGGTAAGTGATAGGAATGCTCCTCCAGCTGCAGCATCCATAGTCTCTCGGGCACTATTGCCAAGCCCATGATAAAACGTCTGCATTAGTAGCCAACTCTTCATTCCTTGATGGGGACATTCTAGGATGTAGTCTTGGAAGCGCTCCCATGCTTCTGGAACGGATTCATCATTTTGTTGCTGAAAACTTGTAATTTTGCCGCGGAGAGCATTGGTCTTGCCCAAGGGAAAGAACTTAGCCAGAAAGTTCGTGGAGCAGAGTGCCCACGTAGTATTCTTCTCCTTTGTAGCGTAGAACCACTGCTTCGCTCTTCCTAATAGTGAGAATGGGAAGAGGCGAAGTAGTATAGCATCTCTAGGGACTCCTGATATGGTGAATGTGCTGCAAATCTCTAGGAAGTGCTGGAGATGAGCACTAGCATCTTCGTGTGCCTTCCCACAGAACTGGTTGGATTGCACCATGTTGATAAGTCCAGGCTTGAGCTCAAAGTTGCCGTCGATCTCTGCAGCAGGTCCAGTGCGGATGTTGTCCGTAGTGGGAGCTGAGAACTCACGGATCGATTTGTTTGCCATGTCTTCGAACTCTGAAGACAAGTTTCGGTGATCATAGTGATATTAGCAAGGTAAATGAGAAACATAGCAATCACTCCCCTCTAATAATGTTGCTCTGCCAGCCCAATACACGAGAGGGGGACTATATAAGAATCAATGAAGCTGTCACTATCACGAACTACCCCACGATCTGGCATATTGGGTACAATTGCAGATAAATACGGTATAAGCACCACGCCTACACAATATCTATCATTTACCCATGGATCCAATGGATAAACGCTATACGATCCTAAACATGTATATAGATCCAATCTAACTAAGCCAAGTATATAGCTATGATAAACTAAGAACAATATAATCTTGAATATAAACAAGTAGAGCAAAGTCATAAGCAATATATTGAAGTAGAACAAAGTCATATTCATAATATTGAAGAACAAATATGATTAGAAGAACAATTAGAGAATTACCAAGAATCCTCTTGACAGATTCGGAAACCAATCGAAGATTGACTCCTTCTAGTTCTAATCCTTTGTAGCTATGCTACTCTAGATGTCTAATTGATGTGGTGGCTCTAATCTTGATCAGAGGCTTCTTCTCCCTTGAGGAATAATGAATTAGGGTTGAGAGGCTCTCTCCTCCAGGGGCTAGGGGGTCTGGTTTTATAGTCCCTTCAAGTGAATATGGGCCGTTGGATCAAACCGACATTGATTGAACGGTTATCCTTGATCCTTTAGGTCGGTGGAGATTGATCCCGAAAGAGAGTCTTGTTTGGACTCCAGGAGGGGCGCCCAATGCCTGGCTCCGTTCGGCCTCCGCTTCCTTCCCGTGGCTTCTGGAGTCTTCTAGATGTAAGATAATTACGCGGCACGTTAATATCTCTATGTAATCCCGACATGTGGGCCTTTCTTCCTTATTTCCTGATAACCCCCTGCAGAAATAGACAAACACCAAAACTCGTGGAATTCTATCAAATAAAACCCTAAGTCTAGATGTTGATTTCATTTGGATCCTTTTCTTTGTTTATTTGATAATTAAATTTGATACTTAAGGACCGTCAACAGAGGCCAAATCATGGTCAGCCGACCATGATATTGGGCCCACCTCCCTCCAGCTCCTGGTATTTTTGATCTTATGGCTCTAGGATAAGTGTTGCAAGAATGTAAGACAGGTGGTTGTCGACTTAAATTCCTAGGAATTAGTGGCTCTCCCTCAACTTCTTTCTTAGGAAAATAGAATTAACACATTGGCCATAAGCAGTCCAAGGGACTAGAGGAATATTTTCATGACAATCATTCTCCCTAACCTCACTTATGCCCCAATCCACCATTCATTTGGCTAAGCAAGCTTATTTAGCACTAAGCTAATCACAAAAGGATGAGGAGGATTCTCCCGTGAGAATTCATGACACAAAATGCCACCAATCCTAGTCTTGTCTTGCCCCCTCTCTTTTGCTTTCTTTCCTTTCATCACTTCATCCAAGAAAGGGAGATGCCATGCACCACCATCCAAAGCATGTTATGCATGCACCCAACATGGAATGACCTCCACTCACTCTCATCTTTGGCTCAAAGAGGGGGAAGAAAGAGGGGTCGGTCGACCCATGATGAAGGACAGCATCACATGCATTGTGACCCATCTCTCATTGCATTTCTCCTGGTGAGTGCACACTTTGAAATTGAGGAGAAGGGCAGGTCAGCCTACCATGCTCTTGTTCACCCAGCACATCCACTTGCTTGCATTGGATTCCAGAAGATAAGTGCCACGGCCACACAGTGAAAGGTCCTAATATGGCTAGAGGGGGGGTGAATAGCCTATTAAGAATCTACAAACTCACTAGAGCAAGAGGTTAGTAAATAACAAAGCGAAGCTTTTTGCTCTAGCTCTAAAGGGGTGTTTGCAAGCCACCTATCCAACAATTCTAGTTGATATAATCACTAGGCACACAAGAGCTATGTCACTACTTACACTAGAAAGCTACCTAAAGTTTCTATACAAGTAAGTAAGCTACTCTAGTTTGTGGAAATGTAAGAGGGATGGTTTGATCTTTATACCGCCGCGTAGGGGATGAACCAATCACCAATATAAACAATCAAGCATCGGGTGAATGCCAATCAAACACGATTGAGACACCAATTTTTCTCCCGAGGTTCACGTGCTTGCCGGCACGCTACGTCCCCGTTGTGTCGACCAACACTTGGTGGTTCGGTGGCTAAGAGGTGTAGCACGAATCTCGTCCTCACTAGGACACCACAAGAACCTACCCACAAGTGAGGTAGCTCAATGACACGAGCACTTTACTAGAGTTACCTTTCGGCTCTCCGCCGGGGAAGGTACAAGACCCCTCACAATAACCGGGAGATGGCCACGAACAATCACCAACTCATGCCAATCCTCCTCCGCTGCTCCAAGCCGTCTAGGTGGCGGCAACCACCAAGAGTAACAAGAAAACAACAGCTAGAACGATCCCCAAGTGCCACTAGATGCAATCACTCAAGCAAATGCACTTGGAATCACTCCCAATCTCACAAAGATGTATAATCTATGAAGGAGATGAGTGGGAGGTGTTTGCTTAGCCTCACAAGGATGTTATGTATGCTAGAATGCTAAGAGAGTGAGCCCCAAGCCGGCCAACAACTATTTATAAGCCCCTCAAGCAAATAGAGCCGTTGGCTCTTTCATTGGGCTGAACATGGGGTCACCGGACGCTCTTAAAGGGGCACCAGACGCTCAACACCTGCGTCCGGTGCTCCAAAGTCAGCTAGGTGTCAGAGTCTAACGGTAACCTGCAGAGCACCGGACGCTGAGCAAGTTACCACCGGACGCGTCCGGTGCACACACACCGGTCCTAAACTCGGAGAGGTCTCCAGAAACACAGGGTCACCAGACGCTGAGCACTGGACCGTCCGGTGCTCACCGGACTTAAACTAAGAGAGTTCTGCAAAACGCTCAGGTCACTAGACTCACACCACCAGACGCTCCCTGAGCGTCCGGTGCTTCCAGTCAAACACACCGGCCAAAGTCAGATAGCACCGGACTCATGAACAGGAGCTCCCCTGCGTCCGGTGTTCACCGTCCGGTGCTTAACCCTAGCACCACAGCACACCAGACGCACAACCTCTGCGTCCGGTGCCTCAACGGCCAGCGTCCGGTGAGTGTTTCTCATCGAGAAACACTCCCGCGACTTCTGCAAATTTCCCACCGGCGCAAAAGAAAATATGCACTTCATTTTCTCAAAAAGCGCCGAATCTTGGTGGGAGAGAGAGAGGAACCCATCCTCTCTCTACTCTTCAAACTCCACCTCCTTCTCAAAGTGTGCCAACACCACAAAATGTGTACCAACAAGTGCACGTGTGTTAGCATTTTCACAATCATTTTCTTCGAAGGAGTTAAGTTAGCTCACTAGGTTCTAAATGCATGCATATGAACAATGACACCTAGTGGCACTTGATAACCGCTTAGCCAAAGAATTCCCCTCTTTATAGTACGGCTATCTATCCTCAATGTGATCACACCCTCTATGGTGTCTTGATCACCAAAACCAAAACCCTAAGCAATACCTTTGCCTTGATCTCCATAGGGTTTTGTTTTTCTCTTTCTTCTTTACCAAGTTGAGCACTTGATCATCTTGTGGTCATCACCATCATCACCATGATCATCACTTGCTCCATCACTTGGCATGTACCAACCTCATTACGTCTACACATACTTAGCATAGAGGTTAGTACTAGGGTTTCATCAATTATCCAAAATCAAACTAGGGCTTTCACACAGCAAATCTACGCAAAAGTGAAGGTCGACCGACCTCTATAAATACACACCAGCACTTCCCCTTCATCCAAACACACTCACACTCTTGTGCACTCAACAAACCAGCAAGAAACCCATTCTCTTCTCCATTTCTTAACCATCCTTCTCTCCAAAACAAAATCCAAAAACATTTTCTTTTTATCCTTACTATCCAAGAGTTCATCATCATGAAGAAAGTCAGGGGTTGGGGGAAGTTGGTGCTCCATTGAATTTCCTTTAGCTCCAGTGACTCCTCCATGTAAGATGCCCGGAGTCAAGCATCAAGGGAGCAAGTATCATCTCCACCACCTCAAGTTAATGAAGAAGCCGTCCCTGAGAGAATTCAAGATGAGGAGACCAGCATATGGCTCACTCCCACTGTGATGGAGAAGCTTGAGGAACTCCGTGACTGTGAATTTATTCACACCAAGGTGATATCTCTTGACTTTCTCCAAACCATGGGCTTAGATGATGAATTCACAGAAGTTTTTGAGAAAATGGGGTGGGATGAATTTTGGGATTTGTCTAATATAAAACGAAGTAAAATTCTCACCCTAGAATTTGTATGCACCCTAAGAATAACAACAGAGAAAATTTATTTTAGAGTGCTTAATAATGAGTTTGACCTTCCATGGGATGTTTTCTCTACATGTCATGGTTTTGATAATCCCAACATTAAAATTGAGCATGCCACTAAGCACATGAACAAGAAAGAATTTTGGTATGAAATCACTGGGGAAAATTATGAGGGATGGCAACCACGTACTAGTCACATATGCAATCCTACCTTGCTTTTCTAGCACCAGTGGATAGGACTCACTTTGTTCCCTCGAGATGACATAAGAATCGTTAGGGAAATTTACACTAGGATCCTTTTTGCATGGTTCATAAAATTCAAATTTCACCAGTGGTAGAAATGGCTAAACATTGGATATGGGCATCATCACAACCAAGGAGGTGGGCCATTGAATTTACTTCTATGATTACAAAATTTAGTGCACACCTAAATCTGCTCAACAACTTTGATAGATACATAATTACTCCTAGAGTTGTCTTGCACAAAAGATTTTACATTTAGGGCCAATATCTTAAGGGAGGAGCAAATAACTCAGTGTTCTTAAAAGTTTATAATACCCATGAAACAATTTTATTGCCCTATGAAGAACTAAAAATATATAGTGGCAACCCATTACTCCCTATGTGCAAGAGACATATGAGGCATGCAGGACCAACCACACGTGCAAGAGCACGAGCTGCAGGTGATGATGATGACAGTGACTATGAAGGAAGTTTTAGTGGGATGCAGACGTCCCAGTCGGGACGCAGGTCTGGTGCCCACAGTGGCCGTATGTCTTGTTCTTCTTTACAGGATTCATAGCCCCATGCTCAACACATTGACATGGACAAGCTGACCCAACAAATTGGTGTGCTGCGCATTGGACATGAGGCCATGCAAAACACTGCAACTCAAACCCAGCAAGCCCTCCTAGATCTCTAAGTCCAACAAAACATAGGCTGCAACAGGATGTATGCACACCATCAGAGGCCACTACCACCAAATATTCCATTCATTCCAATGCCACCACAGCGGCAGCAAGACCCATCTCCACAGTATCCTCTACCATATCCTCAGCAGCCCTCATATCCTCCACCATATCCTCAGCAGCCCTCATATCCTCCACCATATCCTCAGCAACCCTCATATCCTCCACCATATCCATATAACTATCCACCATATCAGTGAGGAGGCATGAGAAGAGACAAGCTTGGGGGAGATCCTCTCCCCCACCAAGGTAAGCATTCTAGCCCTTTTTAAATTTATTGCAATTTCAGTTGTTCTATGCTTCATGAAAAAAATAAAAAAAATAAAATTTGCCATGCATGCCATCTTTCTCTTGGAAATGATGAATAGTTGCTCTGTTAATATTTCTCTAGTATCTAGCACTCAACTTAGTATTTTTCTAAGTATGGATCACTTGGCTCACATAAGACAACCATGAACCTGATTTCTTTCTGTGGGTTGCAAGTGCTAAAACTACGTCTAAGTTGTTGTGAGATATGAGATAGTAAGACAAGAGCTGCTATATTTTTATTCTAGGCTTGCATGATTATTAGAGAATTTATTTGAAAAATATCTAAAAACAATGGTTCCTCAATGATTATAAAATTCCTACCAAGGCCAAATATTTATGCTCCATAGTTATATACATACTTTAGCCATAGCTGCTTGCAATTGTTGGGGTTTTGCCAAGGATTGAACTTAACTTAGATTGGAGTCATATGTTTAGACTGAGACACACTTTGCACCCACCAAATAAAGCCAATTCTTATACTGAGGATTGCGCGCAACATGCACCCGGCATCCACCAGAAAAAAATGCTCTTCTCCTATATTGGGAGAAAGCAACAAAATTTTTTCTAGGAAAATACTCCATCCATTTTTTCAAATTGATCTTTCTCTCAGTATCCTTTTTTAGAGAGACATGGCAAAAAAAAGGAAAAGAAGTTGGTAGCCATGTCTCAAAATATTCTAAGAGAGAAAGATCATGCCATAAAAGGAGTATAGTTTAGTGAGAGGATCCATTCCACACACACTTGCATGTCTCAGTCTAGCATATGCCTTTGATCGTAACTTAGTTTGGTTTTTGATTTATCCCCATACAAGAAGCAAGTATGCCTACCTTCCACACCTACTGAAACTCCATATGCACGGATTTCCTAGGAAGCGAAGTCATAGGCACGTAGGTAACTACGCCAATAGCACTCACCCATAAACCGGTGACGGGTACAAATAGCATAAATAAATGTAACCAACGTTTATTGGAAAAAGCAACACCAAAGATTTGGGACCAAAAGCAGTTAGCAGTGACCATTGAATAAGTTTCTTCAGCAGCCTTAGCTATAGGTTGTGAGAAAAGCAATGCCTTTGGTAAGGTACATTATCCACTTGAGAGATTGAGAGAAATCAATTGAGAAACCTAGTTTTCTTGTGAAAAAATTGAAAAACCTCCGGTATGAAACTCGCTAAGAATAAGAAAGTGGTGCTCTATATCTAACTGTTCTGTCTCTCAACCGCCCAAGACAAAGGAAAAGCCAAAAAGCCCCACGAAGAACTAAGGTAAATGGGTAAGACTTCATAGCTAAATTTTCCATACTTATGAGAAATAATTGTTGCATACATAGTACTCTTGAAATGTTGACATTGCAGCAACTCCTGATCCACCGAGACTAAGTTTAATTATTTGCTCGGTACGAGCAAAGGTTAAGCTTGGGGGATCTTGTTGATGGTGGATAAGCTATAAAATCCACACATGAAAACACCATCAACAGGCCGGAAATAGTGGAAGAATGGCATAGCATAGGCATCTTTTATCACTAAGAGGTTCCACTTGTGCTCTAAGTATTTGGATGCAGAAACACTTACATTTGGGAGAAAATGAGCCCCTGGACCCACCAAGGCCCGGTCGGCCGACCTGCACTTGGGGTGGTCCAGGTGTTGGCTCAATTCCATGATCCTAAGGCAACACATTCAAGTCCATCTCGACCCTCAGATCAGACTTGTGTTTCTGTTCAAGGGTGAAAGATGGAGGTACAAGGATCCATGGACCCACCAGAAGAATCGGACCAAAGATGGACACAAGACACACTCCATGACAGATGGGGACAGCAATGGAGCAAGGCTGGTGGGCCCACCCCACCAAACCTTGGTCGACCGACCGGGCCATGGTGGGACCCACCTGTCAGCTCCACTCCACCGACCTCCAGGACCTTCTAGAAGGCTCAGGGTGGCCCCACCTCACAAAGTACCAGGTCGACCGACCTATGATGTTGACCAACTTAAGGTCGGTTACACTCCACCAACTTTGGCAAGAGGTGCAGATGATCTTGGACGTCCATCTAAGGCGGTTTCAATGACGGTTTATCCAAGGGTGGAAAAGTGGGAAACACACGGATCGCTGACGTGCCAACCCCTCTACTCCCCTATAAATAGAGGTTGCATCCACCCTCTTAAAGTGTGTGTTTTCAAGTTAGCTCTAGCTTTCCAGTTGTAAGTGTTAGTGTTAGTCTAGTGTGGGAGTTAGAGTTGAGTCGAGCGAAGCTCGGAATCTTCGGAGTCGTCTTCTAGAGAGTCTGGTATTACTCTTTACCTTTTCTCTTGTAAGACTTTGAGTATTTAATATATTTACTTTTCTAAGTATTTACTTTTAGTATCTACTTAGTGCAATATTCTATTGTAGTGTCCTAGTCTGTCTTGTAGTAGTTATATACTAGCTAAGTTAGTCTTAAGTGCTTGGGTTGTTTTCTCTGTCGGTAACACGGTGCTTGGACTAGGTCGTATACTTAGTCTGAGTAGTAGGAGTTAGCATAAGCGTGGTGCTTAGGCTAAAGCCTGGCCTTGAATACCACCGTATCAAACGTGTTAGCGGGTGGCGGCGAAGCGTGACAGGCCTCTACTTCCCAGTAGGTTCTATTCATGTCGGGTACGGTCTGTAGGCGCCCATAAGAAACGAGTCCGCTTGGATAGGAGTTTCATCCTCCTATTGCAGTCGACTTCCAGCAAACAAGCAGTTAAGTTTAGCAACGTTAGTGTGTGTCCGCTATTAGACTAGATTGGTTCACAAGAGTAAAGTTAGAGTCATAGGAGTCTTTTCTCACTCGTTGTCCTCCCACCTAGCTACACTACACTAGTTATCTTAGAGTTATCCATAACCACATCAACCTTCCTCTACGTCTTCGTTACCGCACTACCTTAGTTAATCCTAGTTGAGATAGGATTTCCCTTCCTCGCTATCTCTTCTAGCACGCTTTCCCTTGGACGAACTATAAATTACGACACCGTGAATACTCACCACGGTCGAAGTGCTACATCGGTATCTGTGCGCTTGCAGAGTTACCCCTGGTACATCTTGCGTCACCGCTAAAGTTTAGCGTTGCTTAGCATTTCTGGAGCCGTTGCTCAGGGTAGCCTGACACCCTATCCTAGTAACAGCTCAGGCTTGCATTTAAGCAGTGCTGGTTTGGCGCCACCATTTCTTGATACTTGTCACATCTTACTCTAGCCGGTGTGCGTTAAGATTTGCCAACAATAACTAAAGCTAACAGTTCTAAGGATAACATTAAGTACACAAGACATGTGAGAAGACGGATAAAATCTATCATAAATTAACAAACTCAAGAGTAATTTCATTGGACTATGTCCATACATCTAAGAATCTAGTAGATCAATTCACTAAGGTTCTGTCACGCAATGTGATACAAAGTGCATCAAGGAAGTTAGGCTTGAGACCCACTTGAGTCATACTATAGTGGTAACATGTCCTATGTGATCGGAGATCCTATGAAGTAGGATGACAAAACAAGCTAGTGGTTGACTAAGGGAGAGACCCCTTATACTAAAGTATAACTTATCGGAGATGCACCGTTTCTCTAGTGCTATAAGAAAGGTTGGTTAATTCCTTAATATGTTATGAATGGCTTATTTTTAAGCAAGGATGTTGTCCTATAAAACATCCTAGAAAGAACACACCCATATGAGCTCAGCTAGTAGTCACAGTCTATGAGATGTGGGTAATCTCTAGATGCTCATGAAAAGCCAGGAAGTGTGATTTATATTCTTCAAACAAAGGAGATGCTTGCAGCCCAGTACCATAAAAGAACTTTGGTGAACCACAATTCACACAAAACTGTCAATTCAAGGCTTAGTTTATTGTTCAGTTGTGAATGTGTGGAACCTTTGTTCTAGAGGGAAGTTCAACTTAACAGTCCCCGTTGAAACTCTGGTATATCAAATAACTGTGGATTTGAGATTATTTAATATGTGGCTTACAATTTGGTGGGGATTGTTAGATTTAATGTGGGCTAGGCAAGGCTTGTCTACAGCTGGTTATAATCCTAGACAAGCCTTGTCTAAGTTGTCTCTAGATTCTTGTTGGTTAGCCTTATCTACATGACATTCATGTTTAGAACACACAAGTACATTCTTGATGTCACCAACATAATTATCATGTTATTTTTTTGGATTAAATCACTGCTGAATTTGCCTATTATATTAACAATTATGGCTTTCATAAAATTCCTTCCCGCGAAAAATGATGATCTGATTTCTAAAACCTTATAGTCTAAATCGAGTTTGGGTTGGTTTGAACTGTAAATCATTGATGTGTTTTCTACTACTAGAATAGACATTATGAAGAGCCACAGCCGATTGAGTATCATCCAATTGTTCAAACACATCTTTTAACCTTTACCTTTTATATGCCTTGTGCCTTTTCCTGTTTTCCTTATATCTTCCAAGCTTCATGTGTTATTCTTCTCTCTCGTTGCCGTCCTAGTTGGCTGAGTGATGCTAGGACAACCCAAGGCACTTTTCCTGACTTCGGCGTCCTACAAGCATTTCTTGGTCTGTCCCGACCAAACTAGGTCACCCAGTTTCCGCATGACAGTGCTACAAGGTGCACCTCTCTTTCAGGTTGCATGTGGCATATACTCGTCTAACGACACACTCTAGAGTCCACAAATATCTTAGGCCCTGTTTCGTTTGGGGTGATATTTTTTATCATCCATTACATCGAATATTTGGATACATGCATAAAGTATTAAATATAAACTATTTACAAAACTAAAAACACAACTAGAGGATAATTTGTGAGACGAATCTTTTGAGCCTAATTAGCCTATTATTGGATCCTAAATATCAAATAAAATAAAAATACTACAGTATTTGTTAAATTTTATCACCCCAAACCAAAATCGAAGTTGTTTCTCTCGGACTAGATCCATGGAGCTCCATGCACATGCAACCAACTATGGCCCTTGTATGGGAGAGGGGCTACAATTAGTTCTATGCATCTTGCTGTGCGCACGCACACAAATCCTCCATCTGCGTGTGGGGTTTTCACCTAGTTTATTTAGAAGTTAATTTCATGAGTACTTTGAAATTATTATTCATGTGGGTAATTAGTATTGTTATTGTTAGTCCAGCCTCAGTGAAGATTTTATGGCTCAATTTCTAATGCATTTATATTTTAAAAACAGTGTATGAGAGTTTCATCGCATGAAACTTTCTCTATTCCCATGAAACTTTCATCATCTTTCTCCCCATTAATACTATGTCATGTCAATATATTTAATACCCATGAAACTCTATGAACTCTCATTGAGATTGGCCTTAGGTACACCAACATTGTCTGTGATGACATTTATCATGTTTTTTTTTTGGCCTTTTTGATTGTATAATCCGGTGTTGAGCTGATGGCACAGTAGGTTATTGTGTGCATTATTCCTGATTGGTGCTGATGCTGATAATTCTACTTTTATTATTTACTACTTGGCATCCTCTATATATATGAGACCGTGTGGTTGAGTAGAAGGCATCCACTGTATATATGTACTATACCAAGTGGTTGCCTATAGATGGTGTGGCGCAGGATACACACATTGCCGAGTCTATTCCAGCATACACAAGAGTTCTCTAGACGTTGATATGGTCAGCATCAGTGATCATAATCATAAGTTGAAAACCATGGCAGCAGAGAGAACCATGGCAAAGTGATGTGAGATAGATGGGACATGCATGGCGGTTACTCTCTATTGCATACACATCAAGACATTGACTTGTAAAATTTGCCTTGGGCCTTGTTTAGTTTCCCACCCAAAAAATTTTCATCCATCCTATCGAATCTTTGACACATACATAGAACATTAAATATAGATAAAAATAAACTAATTACACAGTTTGGTTTAAAATCGTAAAACGAATCTTTTAAGCCTAGTTAGCCTATGATTAGCTTTAAGTGCTACAGTAACCCATATGTGCTAATAACAGATTAATTATGTTTAATAGATTTGTCTTGCAGTTTCCATACGAGCTATGTAATTTGTTTTTTATTAGTTTTTAAAAACTCCTCCCGACATCCTTCCGACATATCTGATATGACACTCAAAAAATTTTCATCTTCCATCTAAACAGGGTCCATCAGGATTGACTAAATGCAACATGGGAATGGCATGGAAGTGCGAACCCAATATGCATCATTGAGATGTAAGGGCACTCCCAATGCAGAAACCACCATAGTTTCTATAGACATTAATTACGGTGCCACCTAAGCATTTTTGCTGATGTGACAAGGTGGTTATTGAAGAGAAAGAGAGTAAAAATCATAGAAACTGGGTCTAAGTTAGAAACCATGTCTACACGAAATCTAAGGCATAAAGTGGTATGATTGGTTGAGAATGGAAAGAGAATGAATGTGACTGGATAAAAAATTATTGTATAGAAACTATCTATTGGGGCCATAGTTTCTATACATAGTGTCTATAAAAATTAATATCTATAGAAACTACATGTAGTTTTTAGTATTGGGAATTCCTTAATAAATCAAAGATGGTCGACGCGTGCCACGTGATAACCATGTGGACGCACAAATTTTTGACCAGCTGAAACTCATATTAAATGCAAGGGTAGAGTACCTGCAAGGCTTCAAACCTAGCATCGATGCATGAGCTGAAGACCTTGCCGATCGAGAACATTTCGCTTCTGCCAAGAATGGCCGACGACAACTGCATGCCTCTGGGAATACAAATCCTACTGACGGTGTCTTGCATAGGTCCCGGAGTCTTAAGCTTATAATAATACTAACATAACTAGGTTAATGCCCGTTTATTGCACCGGCCGGGACGACAATGATCAAGATCTCTCGACGTAGTTGCTTTGGCTCATGCTCGGCGGCGACGTCCTCACGTTCGACAGTTAGCACAGCGAGCCAAGCGGTGTCAGCGAGTTTTTGGCTAGTTTAGTTTGCAAAATTTTTTTTAGATTTTGACACTATAGCACTTTTATTTTTATTTGACAAACATTGTCAAATCTTGAAGTAACTAGGTTTAAAAGATTCGTCTAGCGATTTACAAATAAACTGTACAATTAATTTTATTTTTATCTATACCTAATATTTAATCATGAAAATTTTAGTCTGCTACTTTTTCATCCGTCCAATCGTTACGAAACCGATACCTCTCCGCTCCCGCATCTTTGCGTGGCCCGCTCGCATGGGCCAGAGAGGGGAAGTGCTGGGCCTGCAGCAAGCGAAAGGCTTGGTATTACATGCCGCCGCGGGAAACGGCACCACAGCTATCGCTTGGCCCACCACCTCCTCCACTTACGCGGCTTCCACGGCCACTACCGGGTAATGCTGCCCCTACCATTATTCTCTCTTTTCTGTTTTTTCTTTGCTTGCTGTTTTGTTTTCTTTTGCGAGGATATGCTGCTGCTTTGTTTTTTGCTCTAGGTCACTATTGGTTCAGGTGAAAGTTTGGTGCATAGATTACCGACAAATTATAGTGCTACCACAGGTATAGATTTTCGTGGAAGGAAAAATAAAAATAAAAATAAAAATAAAAATAATAATAATAATAATAATAATAATAATAATAATAATAATAATAATAATAATAATAACAACAACTACTCCTTCCGTCCCACAAATAAATATAAATGTTTGTGTTTTTTTTGACGAAAGAAGTACATCAAAAGCAGCAAGATATTAAACGCAAGCTGCACCAATAGATGGGGTGCTCACTGCAGTAAGGTTCATACGTGAAGACGGCTGCGGGAGAGGTGGCTAAATGGGGATACTGTAAATTAGGGTTAGAAATTTCAATATATAGTGTACACATTGATGGCTAAGATGGGCCGACTTGCGCTAATTTCTGGTTTGCCACAGCTTCTACTCCTTAGCGAGGGCTTAGATTTCTGTTCCCCTTCCAGTGTCGCGTATAGGACTTGAGAAAAATGGTACGATACGGCTTACCTGTCGCCCTACGCCCCATCGTCTACACTTGGGCCAAAACAATTCTAGACCTGCTGAGCCAATAAACGGACCGGACTGGTTTGGGCATGGGCTGAATTTAGGGCTATGAACTTGGAGATAGACGATGATCCCCTCACCAAAAAAGACCCCTTCGATTACTCAAAAAAAGGAGATGGATGAGTATGGTGCGCACATCGCATGGCTGTTATCAATTGGGCGTTGGACACGAACAATACCCTTTTTTACCTTTCTGATTTTTAGAAAAAAATATATTTTTTATTTGGATTACTTAAAGATGAATAATCTCTTTATATTAGGATTAGAATTAGGATTCTTAGCTATCAAGGTTGCCCTATATAGTGTCAATATAAATCTGAAATCGAACTCTTGAATTAGAATTCCTATTTAGTTTTCTCAAAAGATTGAAGTAATCTATTTATAGTAGGATTATGACTCTTTCTAGCTATTAAGGTTACCATATATAGGACCTATATAAAACATGAATCGAGCTCCATATCATGTTAGACAAGAGCTATTTTATAACTCGTATAAGCATGACTTATATATAAGTTCGGACGAATATTGTTCGATAGCTAGAGGAAGATAGACAAAAATGAATTTCTGGTGAACTAAAATTTTCACAACTATATATTAGAGAAAGGTTAGGTAATAGAGATATAGATATAGATTTGATAGTTTTTTTCTCCCGTTGCAACGCATGGGTATTTTTGCTAGTATATATTTAATGCACCATGCATGTGCCGCAAGATTTGATGTAATAGAAAATCTTGAAAATTTTTACAAAGTAAACAAGGCCTTTGGCGCAACAGCGACAAGCTACTGATCTGCTCCTGCTCGACGACATCACGTCTGATCCGGTAGCCCACCTACTCGGTAAGGTTAGCGGTTCCTCAGGCAGCCCACATCACGTCCGGCTGCTGGCTGTGGTCTACTCATCATCTTGGACTAAACCTGACGCGGACGTGTAAGCTCGGAGTACTTTATATCGAACATAGACACATGGATCTGATCTTCGTATCGGAAGTTTGAAACTGGGTAGGAATAGGATGCAGACAACATGATCTATGAGTAGAGGATGATTCGTGTCAGCAAGGATCGAGATTTGATATCACTGGATAGATGATGACATTGCAGTTTTTTAGATGTAGGGATTGAGATCGGTGAGTGACTTTTTTTCCTTTTTTGCCTCTCTCTTAAATCAACCCACAATCTTTGCATGTGTTAATTAAAAGTTCAAGTGGGCCTTGTGCGCTATGCCCACCGCAGTCCTCATCAAAAGAACATTTGCTACAACACAATGAATTTGCACTTCATGGGCCCCAAACTGAAGGCGCGGAGAGAATTTGTGATAGAGCCATGGAGGAGTGCATATGTCGTTTTTGCAGCGGCCCATCCTTCTCCGCGTCCTTTTAGGGAAAAATTGTCATAAACTGACATGCTCTATTAGAACTTTTGTTATTATTCCCTCATTATCCCCGACCAAAGTTGGTCAAAAATTAGTTTGTAATATGGTAAGATTGGGTCTCCTCATCGTCGGTGGGTTTTTTCATGATTTTTAGGCGGGTTCATTCCGTCTCTAGTGACTCTCCAAACACGGTCAACGATTTCTAGGAAGCAAGACAGAAAATAGAAGTTATCAAGTTCATGCCATCAATGTGTGAGGGCCTAGCTACCAGGTTCCATCCTGATAAAATCGTCAAAAGCTCAACGACGGTTAAACCAATGTCCAAATTTGAACCAACTGGCTCTAATACTATTGAAGGGACCATGACACCTAAAAGGGATGGTGAATTACATACGTCACTTAAAACTAAACCTAAAAAATGCTTACAAAATCTACACAAGTTCTATGTAGACATGGTGTTTTCTAAGTGTTGCTATATCTTACATAAAAAGAGTTTTGTACCTTAGGTTCCGATTTACTGATCTAGTAAGCTAGACTAGGAAGATAAGCACACACACATCAAGAAATGCAAAGTAAAAGCAGAAAAATAAATCGAGTTAGAGAACACAAGCTCATGCATGCATGACGTTTTTTTTTCTCGAGGCATTAGAAAACTCACGCTTTCCCCCTAATCCTCATTGGAGCCCCTCTCAAGGGCCAAGTTTCGTGGCCAGGTAATACCATAGATATAGCTTACTGGCCTTTTCCGCACACGCAAGCGAGCCTCTACCAACTCTCTACTGAGCCACTCCGTGTTGCCTTCACTATGGAGAGTTTTAACTAAATTGTCAAGGGCATCTCGCCCCTATACACCACTGGTGGCCACAACACAAACCCGATTGTTGTGATCTTGTAAGATTGCAAACAACTCTTGGTGCATGCATGTAACAATAGCATGGAGGTATGCAAACCTCACTAAACACTAGATATCAATATATAGATAGCGCTAAAACAGCCTCAAGCTAGCCTAAGCACTAATCAAAGCACTATTGCTAATAGCCTAATCTTATCTAAAGCGCATATGTTGGCTAGAGAAAAAATGTTTGAGACTCAATTCAACATAGCTTCCTCAAGCCCCAACACACTCCAAATGGTCAGGTATAGGAATCTACTATCTACTATATCTACATAGGAGGAACCTACTAATCTATTGTCCTGTAATTTCATAAAGCCACATCATCAAAGGGTCCCACCAGCACCAGAAGTCCGCATGCCCTCCTGCGACGCATGCTCGCCTATTTGCCCTTCATGCAGTCTTCCTCCTCTTTCCTCTAGCGAGACATGGAATTAGCAAAGACACCGACATATGATGGATTCCTTGCAGCAACTCATGCAATTGATGCATCAGAAACCACTAGAAAACCAAGCCGTCGACTCATTTATTATGAGAGAAAAACATTGTTAAATGTCCGACAATGACGATAGTATGTATATTCCTTGTGGATTCGTATGGTGTAAGCCATTCATCTCCCATCCCCAGGTTTCTCGATCAGCGGAGGCAGGCAAGTTTTTGATGGCTCCGCCCCACTGGTACAGGACAAGCCTTTTGTCCCGGTCGAAAACCACTTGTAGTCCCGGGTGGCGAGCCGGGACTAGGGGATCGGGACTAAAAGTCTCACTTTTAGTCCCGGCTCTCCGACCCGGGACTAAATGGGGACATTTAGTCCCGGTTGGTATTACCAACCGGGACTAAAGGGGGCGCCAGGCAGTGACGTGGCGCCACCCCTGGCCACTCCGTTTAGTCCCGGTTAGTATTACCAACCGGGACTAAAGGTTTTTTTTGTTTTTCTTTTTGTTTTTCTTTTCCCTTTTCATTTATTTATTGATTTTGGTTTTCAATTGTATATGTTCTCCAATTTAATCGTATACGCTGCAACTATCCGTATACGTTGCACCTATACGAGAGCGTCATTATTGCACACAAATAAAGTATGAAACTACATATATATATTATCCGTATAATATATATATATATATATATATATATATATTATAGCTATACACATACGTACATACACATTACATTTACAATAATAATATTATGTACAAGTAATAATCAAGTGTGCTGCCACCGGTTAATGATTACATAATATTTGCCTGCCCACTCAAAGCTCATACAAGTGTTCGTCCTTGTTTGGAATGGGCTTGAAGCCCTGCGGGTATAAGTGGAACTCGCCGTCTTCCGGAATGACATGATCGTTGATAAATCCGGCGATCGTCTCCTGGACTCCAAGGAGTAATGTGTACTCGAACACTTTATCTTTCATATTCCACTCCTTCCATTTGCATTAGTTAAAAAAGATATTAATATACATAAAATCTATTTAGTTCCAACAAATAAATAAGATATGAATTTACTGTATACACATGCATGGTACTTACTTTTAGAACACTTTGAGCAGGTTTAAATAGGGTGCACCGCATAAATTCACAAACATAGTATCCACATAGATTCGTTCTAAACGGCTGCGTGGGCACCCAAGGGAGTAGAACAGGAGGAGGAAGTGACACATTCAGATCCGTACGATATTTTTGTTGTAGCCAAGCCCAAGCCCTGCCCAATAAGACGCTCGTTGATTAGGTATAGCTAGCATAATAAAGTAAAGGAGCACGCATCGATATTTAAAGTATGATATATACTTACCTCTGGATCATATCTATTATGTCTTGATAGAGTGCCAGGTCTTTTTTCATTGAGTCCCACACATGTATTTTTTGTTCCGTGATCTTAATCTCAATGAGTATCCAATGATCTCTGCATTTGTTTAGAGTCAACTTATATATGTATATCTTAATGCCGGATTAACTAAGACATGATATAACACAACACTTACCCCATATTGTAAGGGAAGAGTATCTTCTCCGTTGTTGACACCGTTTTTGGGCACGTGTCTGGGATGGCAGGATAAGGTGGCAGTACGATGTTTACAAAGTGGGTTGCCGATGAGGATGGTTCTCCGTTGTTGACACCGTTTTTGGGCACGTGTCTGGGATGGCAGGATAAGGTGGCAGTACGATGTTTACAAAGTGGGTTGCCGATGAGGATGGTTGCCGATGAGGGAGAGGTTGAACGTGATTAAGTCCACAGGCAGTAATATGGTGCCGATGGCTAGATAAGAAAGTCTGCCGATGACTATGGCAAAGGGTCTGCCGATGATGCAAAGAGGGAGTCCGGAAGCTGCCGGTCGTTATGTGGAGGAGTTTCGGTTTGTCACGAGGGATAGTTTTGTTATTTCCTTAATTATTTACATCGTTTTGTATACGGATTCCGTGTAATTTGGAATTCGAATTCTAATCGTGTCTGGTTGTAGCTCTTTGAGCAGGGTATAAATGTAGACCCTAGGGCCTTGTAATAAATAATCAATCAAGAAATCAAACACACGTTTTTACTCATATTCCAGCATTTACTTTTCGACGACTTCGTCATACTTTTCCTTTTGTTACGAGTTCTTAGGAATTCGTCGACTTAAGCTCGGCGTGTTCTCAAGTTCCGCGTGAGTACCTCTTAGCCGTGACATCCGGGCGCATCGCTGTTGTCAGGACTAAAGTATTCGAGTTATCACCTTTGCCGATAGCAAGGTCAAATCGGCTGGCACGTCTTAACGTTTGAATCGGGTATTAGCCCTTTGTGTTTGCAGACCAGTTTTGCATCAACACATCTTTTGGCACGCCCGGTGGGACAAGATTCAAGATCAAGATCAACATGTCGATCTCCGACCTCGATCAAGAAAACGTCATCCCCGTGACGGAGGCCAACCTCAAGGATGAGCAGAAGCAAGCTATTGCCCAAGCCATGGAAGAGTTCAAGCAGCAATGCCTGAGATCTTTCAGCATAAACAGGAGCGGCGAAGTGGTCCAGAAAGATGCACTGCCGGCACCACGGCAGGTTACCTTTGACGCCAATCCTGGCAAGCTTCAAGATATGGTTGATAATGCCATCAATCGAGCGTTGATTAACCAAGCTGGTGTACTGTCTAATACGGTTTTCAATGCCGTGGCAAGAACTTTCAAGGAAGGACAAATCCCACCAGATTATGTGGGCCCCTCCCATCATCAGCCAACGGCACCAGAGGTCACGGCTCCATCGGCTGCCTTGACGAATGCAAGTGCACAATCTGCCGTCCCTCCAAGTACATCGGGGACTACTGGTGCACTATCTATGCCGATGGCAACCAACCCACAATTTTCAGTTGGGCAGCATAAACTGACAACAGATATGTTGGCATCGGCAATGTCAGGGTTGACTCTTCCTCCCAACTGGTGGGGTTACGGTATGCCTCCAGAGTTGACGCCGGGAACATCACAAATAACTGATATGAGGGGCAAAACTCCTATGACATCGGCACCTCCCAATGCGCCGGTGAACCAGAGTCCTCGGTATACCACAACTACTACCGCAAGGCCTCACACTGGAAATCCTCAAGATTCAATGTTCCAGATGCCCAACGCATCGGCAGAGTCAATGCTGATGCAACAGAGGCCTATGGCCCAGTCGGGGTATGTCAATTCAACGACGGTACCCAATTACCAATCATCGGCAGCACCTATGCCGATGAACGCTAATAATGGATGGCTTGGACAGCAAGCCTTTCCACAATCGCCCCAGCAGAGTTACCAGACTACAGGGTTCCGGCAAGGGCAGGTCTATCCCGGGTTCCAAGGTCAGGGGATTCCCAACCAGCCAATGAGTTTTGGACAGCAACTCGGAGGACAGCCAATCGGTGGACAGCAGTTTGGTGGTCTGCAGATTGGAGGACAGGTGATCAATACAATGTTCCGCGCAGATCACGTCCCCAACAGACACGTGGAGGTTCGCCACCAAGTACCAGATCCGCAGCCGCCTCATCGGCAAGATGCCGATGCATATTGGGCCGATAAGATTGCTGAAGTAATGAGAGAACAATTTGGGATAAAACCCAAAGTCAACACTTACTCTTATCGGACACCGTATCCTCCCGCGTATGATTTGATCCCGCTTCCACATCGGTACAAGGTACCGGATTTTACAAAGTTTTCCGGACAGGACGACACGTCAACCATGGAGCATGTCAACAGGTTCATTATTCAATGTGGAGAGGCTGGTAACAGGGACGAATTGAGGGTTCGTCTATTTTCATCATCATTGTCTGGATCGGCCTTTACTTGGTTCATATCGTTACCTCCCAACTCAGTAATTACTTAGGCCGATCTAGAGAAGCAATTCCACAAATACTTCTTCTCGGGGGTTCATGAGAAGAAGATCACCGACTTGGTCAAGTTGAGACAACGTAATGATGAGTCGGTTGAGGGATTTGTGCAGAGGATACGAGAGGTCAAGAATAAATGCTATAGCCTGGTTCTGGATGATCGGCAGCTAGCCGATTTGGCTTTCCAGGGTTTGTTGCCACATATCAGGGATAAGTATGCCTCTCAGGAGTTCGAAAGTTTAAGTCATTTGGTGCAGAGGATTTCTAATCAAGACATCAAGCCTTTTGAGCCTAAGAGAGCATGGAATAAGAAAGTGTCATTTGTCGATGAAGCAACAAGCTCAGATTCTGATGAAGAACCAGTAATCGGTTTGGCAGAGTGGGTAAAAAACAAGAAGCCGATGTCTTGTCCTTTTGGGCAGAAGGAACCAGAGAAGTTTGCTTTTGACACCGCTAAGGCTGATAGGATATTTGACTTTCTACTTCAGGAAGGTCAGATCAAACTGTCACCTAACCATGTGATCCCATCGGCAGAAGAGTTGAAGAGGATGAGATATTGCAAGTGGCATAATGCAACTTCCCATGACACCAACGAGTGCAAAGTATTCAGACAGCAGCTGCAATCGGCTATAGAGTCAGGGAGAATCAAGTTTGACAGTTCCAAAGCCCAGAAGCCGATGAAGATAGACCAACATCCTTTCCCGACAAACATGTTGGATGCTAAGGGGAAGGCTAAGGTCTTAACATCGGAGACAACTGAGAAGAGTAAATCGGTAGATCCTCAGCATCAAGTTACTACTGCCGATGCAAGAAGTAAGGGCTTGGTCCAGGAAGGAACTAGCTCAGGAAGGCTTCCTCGATCTGGTATCGTCATAACTCATAGAAGGCCTCGAGAAAAATGGCAACAACGGGAAGATCGGTATCGGCGCCAGCAGGAAGATTATCGACGGGAAGAAGAAAGACGCCGACAGGAGTGGAATCGGCACAGGGATCATTGGAATTGTCCATTCTTCATCCATTGTTGGGAGGAAAATATCAAGCTTCCTACTGTCAGAGACTGCCCTGAGTGCAACGGTTATGATCGGTACGATAGGATCGATCGGCATTATCATGATGATGAACGGCGATTTAATGGGCCGATCAGAGGAAGGGTGTCAGTTCATGACCGGCTGGGGGGCAGATTTAGTGGGCACGACAGACTTAGTGACCGTGTCCAGTATTTTCCCAGGAACCAAGAAGAGCTCGAGGGAATGGCTGATGCGCGGGTTCCCGATGAATTCATATTTTGCAGGGATGCTAACACGCATCGTATGGAGTCAAGGGAGAACCGACGCCCGACGGCAAGGCAAAGGCCACTTCCTCCATGGTGCCCTGGAGGATTAACCAAGACACAGAAAAGGAGATTGCAACGTGAAAGGCAGGAAGAGCTAAATAAGGGAGAGAACTCTGGAAGTCGGCAGCCGTCAGACACTAAGAGGGAAGGTCCATCGGCAGGCGTCAACATGGTCTTCATGTTGCCGATGGAGTTTCTTGCACCAGCCAGTGATGATGAGTTGGAATTTTCTGATCAGATAGCTCAGTTGGCTCTGGATCCGATGACGGCTATCTTTGAGAAACCTGCCGATGACGAGAGGCAGCATCTTAAAGCTCTGTTCCTCAAAGGAAGGGTTGATGGGCAGCCAATGACCAAGATCCTAGTTGATGGTGGAGCTGCTATTAATATTAAGCCATATGCAGTATATCGGAAGCTTGGAAAAGGGGATCAAGATTTGACCAAGACCGATATGATGCTCAAAGACTTTGAAGGAAACGTGTCTCCAGTCAAGGGGGCGATATGTGCAGAGTTGACCATCGGCAGCAAAACCTTGCCGACAACTTTTTTCGTGATCAGCGGAAAAGGTGCTTACAACTTATTATTGGGAAGAGATTGGATTCATGCCAATTGTTGTATCCCATCTACAATGCATCAGTGCTTGGTTCAGTGGGTAGGTGACAAGATTGAGATTGTCCCAGGAGATTCTTCTTATGTTATCGCGTCGGCAGAAGCGGATACTTACGAAAGGACCAGGTGCATTTCAGGAGAAGTTTGGGAGAAAGATTTTCTCAAAGTTGCCGATTATGAGATTCCACCGATCCAAGCAGTCGGTTCTGACGACGGTTTTTAATGGATAGATTCGCCGATGATGGAAAATTAGGCCAGGGATTCACATCGGCCGATGATTTGGTAGAAGTAGATATAGGTAGTGGTGATAAGCCTAGGCCTACTTTTATTAGTGCTAAATTAGATCCTGAGAGTAAGCAACAATTGACTAGTTTGTTAAAGGAATATAAAGATTGCTTTGCTTGGGATTATACTGAGATGCCTGGTTTAGACCGATCGATTGTTGAACATCGGTTACCCATCAAGTCTGGATTTCGGCCACATCAGCAACCAGCCCGCCGATGTAATCCTAACATTCTACCTGATATTAAGGCCGAAATCACCAAACTTATTGAAGCTAAGTTTATTCGGCAGTGTCGGTATGCCGAGTGGATTTCCAATGTTGTTCCGGTTTACAAGAAGAACGGGAAGCTTCGGGTATGCATTGATTTCAGGAATCTCAATAAAGCTACGCCGATGGATGGATACCCGATGCCTGTCGCCGATCTACTGGTTGATGCTGCGGCTGGTCATCAGATCATCAGCTTCATGGATGGTAATGCAGGTTACAATCAAATATTCATGGCGGAGGAGGATATTCCAAAAACCGCATTCAGGTGTCCTGGTCATGTTGGGCTATTTGAGTGGATAGTCATGACTTTTGGGTTGAAGAATGCTGGTGCTACTTATCAAAGGGCTATGAATTTTATATTTCATGAGTTCATCGGCAAGCTCATGGAGATTTATATTGATGATGTGGTGGTTAAGTCTGAAGATTTCTCAAAGCATCTTGCCGATTTACAAAAAGTGTTAGAGTGCACAAGGAAGCATGGATTGAAGATGAATCCCAACAAGTGTGCATTTGGTGTATCGGCAGGGCAGTTTCTTGGTTTCATGGTACATCAGAGGGGTATTGAAGTTAGTCGAAGATCCATTGATGCCATCAATAAAATAGTGGCCCCTACCAACAAAACCGAGCTCCAATCCTTGATCGGCAAGGTAAATTTTATCAGGAGATTTATATCGAATTTATCTGGTAGGATTCGTGCTTTCAGTCCTCTTCTTAAATTGAAAGCCGATCAAGAGTTTATTTGGGGAGAAGAACAGCAGTTGGCTCTGGATGAAATCAAGAAGTATCTAGTAAATCCTCCAGTTCTAGTTCCACCTCAACAAGGGAAGCCCTTCAGATTGTATTTATCTACCGATGGATCGGTTATCGGTTCAGCTTTAGTTCAAGAATTTGAAGGGAAAGAAAGGGTAATTTATTATTTGAGTAGGAGGTTGATTGATGCTGAAACCAGGTATTCGGCCATTGAGAAACTATGCTTATGCTTATATTTTTCATGTATCAAGCTGAGACATTACCTGCTATCGGCCGAATGCACTGTTGTTTGCAAAGATGACGTGGTCCGATACATGCTATCTATGCCGATTATGAGTGGTAGGATCGGTAAATGGATTTTAGCGCTGTCGGAGTTCGATTTGCGTTACGAATCGGCTAAGGCAGTCAAAGGGCAGATTATGGCCGATTTTGTGACTCAGCATTGCGGTCTAGTGGAAACCTTGGAGATTGTACCCTGGACGCTCTTCTTTGATGGATCTACCTATAACCGGGGGGCAGGAATCGGCATTGTATTAGTTTCCCCTAAGGGGAGGAAGTATGAGTTTTCCTTGCCGATTGTTGCCACATCAACAAATAATCAGGCTGAGTATCAGGCTCTGATCAAGGGATTGGAGTTGTTAAGAGAAGTTCGTGCTGATGCTGTTGAAATATTCGGGGATTCTATGTTGGTTATAAATCAATTGGCCGGAAGCTATGAATGCCGAAGTGAAGTTCTCATAACTTATTTCGAGAGAAGTATGCAACTGTTAAAGGAATTCAAGGATTTCCGATTGGAGCATGTTCCCCGATTGCATAATGAAGACGCTAATCGGTTAGCTCAGCATGCCTCGGGATATCAGCCAATGATTAATGCGACATCGGCAGTCGGTGCCGGTGATTGGAGGAAAGAAATTATTGATTATCTAACAGATCCATCCAAAAAAGTTGAAAGACGGGTTCGGTTTCAAGCGACCAAGTATGTGCTCCTTGAAAATGAATTGTATTATCGAACTATCGACGGAATTCTTCTCCGATGCTTGGGTGATGATGAAGCTAGAGGTTTGATGGGGGAAATCCATGAAGGAGTGTGTGGAGCGCATCAGTCAGCTTTTAAGATGAAGTGGATGATTCGAAGGAATGGATATTTTTGGCCGACCATACTTGAAGATTGTTTTAAATATTTCAAGGGATGTCAAGGTTGTCAAAAGTTTGGTAATATCCAGAGAGCACCCGCATCGGCTATGAATCCTATAATAAAGCCTTGGCCGTTCCGGGGATGGGCCATCGATCTGATCGGCCAGATTTATCCACCATCTAGCAAAGGGCATAAGTTCAGTCTAGTTGACACTGACTATTTCACTAAGTGGGTTGAAGCTATTCCTTTGAAGAAAGTCACATCGGCCAATATGATTGATTTTGTGAAGAAGCATATTGTTTACCGATTTGGGATTCCCCAAACGATTACTACCGATCAGGGCACCATGTTCACATCAGGGGAGTTCGATGAATTCGCAATCGGTATGAGAATTAAAGTGTTGAATTCTTCTCCTTATTATGCTCAAGCCAATGGGCAGGCCGAAGCGTCTAACAAAGGAATTATCAAGCTTATTAAACGAAAGATTGAAGAAAATCCTAGGCGGTGGCATACATTATTAAATGAAGCATTGTGGTCTTATCGGATGGCTTGTCATGGATCGACCAAGGTATCACCCTATCAATTGGTGTATGGACATGATGCAGTGTTGCCTTGGGAAATTAAGGCTGGATCTAGGCGATTATCTTTTCAAGATCAATTAACTTCCGACGATTATGCCACTTTGATGACCGATGAATTGGATGATCTAGCAGGGCATCGGTTAAAAGCTTTAATGAGTATAGAAGAAAATAAGAAGAGAGTTGCTAGATGGTATGATAAGAAAGTGAAGGCTAAAGAGTTTGCCGATGGGGATTTGGTATGGAAAGTAATTTTACCAATTGGGACCAAAAGTTCGAAGTTTGGAAAGTGGTCTCCTAATTGGGAGGGTCCTTATCGGATAAGTCGATCGGCTCCTGGTAATGCCTACATTCTAGAAACCCTCGAAGGAATTGAATTTCCCAGAGCATTAAACGGCAAATATTTAAAGAAGTACTACCCCAGTATATGGGTCGATGCATAGAAGTTTAGGTGCCGATAACACTCCTATCGGCTGGATCCAAATGCTTGGGGACAAGACTTGGTGTTTCAAAAGTTTAGGCGCCGATAACAGTCCTATCGGCTAGACTAAAAGCTGAGGATACAATGCCGATGGAAACTCTATGTGTTAAGCAGCGTCTGGATTGCCGATATAGCGCGTAGCCGAATTTGGTTGGCTGCTTCTATCTCCTTGATGTCATCATCGGCAGAACCTTCTATCGGCTTCAGCTTCTTCTTCAGTTGGAGTGCTTTGCGACCATGGGCATTTCGCTCGCGCTCAAGAAGCCTGATGGTCTCTGGCAATTGGCTCTCTTCCTGTTGGGCTTGGGACAGAGCGGTCTCTACTTCCTTGAGCTCCGCCAACAGAGACTCTTTTCTTGCCGATAGATCGGATATCTTCTGCTTCAGCGCGTCTCCGGAAGATCTCAGGATACCGATGTTCTTGTGCTTCTCATCGGTCAAAAGCTTCTCTTTCCTCATTTCATCGGAGAGTTGAGTCTGAGCGGCTCTATCGGCAAGCCGCCGAGAAGCTCTTTGGTACTGCAGCTGGCGACTCTCCAGATGAGCGGCTTGGAACAGGATTTCTTCAACATCGGCTGGGATTTGGCCTCTGAGAGTTCTGAACAGGGTCTTGGTAGGGTCGGAATCATCAACCAATTGCGCTGTGTCCTGGTGAAGGAGAGCTGACAATTCTTCCAGCCTGACCCTGACCTCTGCCGATGTGATGCCGATCGTCTGAGAAGTGCTTGCATCTTCACCTTCTTCTTCAGAGAAATCGATGGCGAAGGAGAACAGGCTATCGGGAGAATCTTGTTCCTGGGAGGGAAAGCAAAATTAGCTCATACTTAGAGAATCTGCAAATAGTGCTAACGGTAAACGGTGACTTACTTGCTTCAAGGCGATCTCTTGTCTGTGACTGAGAAGTGCTGATGGAGCTGCAGGCTGATCGGCCAAAGATGCCGATGGAGCTACAGGCTGATCGGCTGGGATTGCCGATGGAACGATATCAACTGAAAGAAGACAAAAGGAGTTATGAGACTAAATAAGAATAAGTTTATCGGTAGCGATATTGTTAAAATATGTTACCTGGAGGAGGGACGACGAACCCGACGGCCATCTTGCTGCGAAGGAAGCGTTTGAAGGCGCCGGAGTTGGTGAAGAGGGGTACTTGTCAGAGACCTTGGGAGTTTTTGGTGGCGCCGCCGCTGGAAAAGTAAAGTTGGGTAGTAGAATGGTGTGATGGGGAAGGAGTACCCGAGAAGGAACTATTTATAGGACTAAATGGGCAAGGGCAAATCCGACTTATCTCTTTGCCGCATCCGAGAAATCCGAGGGTACTCATGTGGATATGGTAACTATTCGCACGGTAATCCAGGGATTGTGCAGGTGATTTGACAGGAAGCGGTCATTATCTGAAGATATTTTACTGTGCGAGATCTCCTGGTCGGTCCATCGGCAATATTCTACAACGGTCATATTGCCGATGGGCGGATAGAGGGGAAGTAACCGTTTGTGCGAATATCCTGGTCAGAACATCGGCAGATCTTTGTAACGGTATTGTTGCCGATGTACGGCTGAGAAAAATGCCCGTTTAGAAAGTTGGGGATTTCGAGAAATCTGCGGAGGAATAGGATCAGAGTTGTTCAGATTGAGGTTGTCGGTTACCAGATTAGGAGCATTAATTGCGGGAAAAGGCATCATTACTGTAGAGAATTTCGGAGCATTAATAGTTTTATACTCCGAAACTGGGGGGCATGTGTTGACACCGTTTTTGGGCACGTGTCTGGGACGGCAGGATAAGGTGGCAGTACGATGTTTACAAAGTGGGTTGCCGATGAGGATGGTTGCCGATGAGGGAGAGGTTGAACGTGATTAAGTCCACAGGCAGTAATATGGTGCCGATGGCTAGATAAGAAAGTCTGCCGATGACTATGGCAAAGGGTCTGCCGATGATGCAAAGAGGGAGTCCGGAAGCTGCCGGTCGTTATGTGGAGGAGTTTCGGTTTGTCACGAGGGATAGTTTTGTTATTTCCTTAATTATTTACATCGTTTTGTATACGGATTCCGTGTAATTTGGAATTCGAATTCTAATCGTGTCTGGTTGTAGCTCTTTGAGCAGGGTATAAATGTAGACCCTAGGGCCTTGTAATAAATAATCAATCAAGAAATCAAACACACGTTTTTACTCATATTCCAGCATTTACTTTTCGACGACTTCGTCATACTTTTCCTTTTGTTACGAGTTCTTAGGAATTCGTCGACTTAAGCTCGGCGTGTTCTCAAGTTCCGCGTGAGTACCTCTTAGCCGTGACATCCGGGCGCATCGCTGTTGTCAGGACTAAAGTATTCGAGTTATCACCTTTGCCGATAGCAAGGTCAAATCGGCTGGCACGCCTTAACGTTTGAATCGGGTATTAGCCCTTTGTGTTTGCAGACCAGTTTTGCATCAACATCCGTATGCCTTTGGTTATAAAAGAACCTCCGGAGGTTCTTCTCCATTTCCTTAGGCTTCAGATTTAATGGATCTTTAGTTTTAGTGTCCTTGTACACGACATATGGATCGATGAAACCAATTCGATTGTCTTTTTTCAATCTTTGTTCTCTCATCATGTGTCTGCACATCGTGAGCGTAGTTATTACGAATACATACATATGCTATAATGGGATTAATGATTGAAAGGAAGAATCACTTACAGACAGTAGCAGCTCATGAGAGATTTGTCGAGAGCATTCATATGGAGAAGTTGGTGTACTTCACTAAAATCTATCCATATGACGTCATCTCCATGGAAGTAGTGTCAGTCGCGGACTCGGACGGCAATCAATTCTTCTTCTATATGTTTTGAGCTGACTCTCAAGTAGTACTCATGCAGCTTGTATATTTGCATACCAAGTCCTCATACCTTCTCAGGGTGGCACATACTCCTGCCGTAAATGTACCGACTCTGATAGTCATCGACACCTCCGTGGATTGGCGCATCGGTACGCCCTAGAAGTGCTTCTAGGGGCAGCCCAGTTTCTTCCATCCAATTCCCGAGTTCATCTAAGTCCACATTAGCAGGTATAGTCATTGGTATAGTCATTGCCAGCAAGTTGGCATTTGAACCGTACTCATTCGCAACCACTAGTGGCTGAACTGATTGTTGCGCTTGTTCGCCGAGCTGTGCAACTTTTTGCTGGACTTTTCTTTTGTCTGCCTTGATTTTCTTCAGGACAGTACGGTCGTAGTCTGATATTGTTGACCCTGGTTGTTTACTCGCAGCACGGTTCGCGTCTGTAATTTTCTGCACCACTTGACGTAGCTTTGAACGAGGATACATTAGGTATGGCGGCTCTTGCTCTGCTTTTCTATTAGCTTTGCATTTTTCAAAGAATGCTATGACTTCTACTTTGCTTGCAGTAAGCACTTCCTCATCGGTCTTCTCATATGGAAGCTTGGTCGTCTTCCGGATCTTCGTGTTCAAAGCTTTCCTCTTTGTCGCAGGTGGTTGGAGTGATCTCTGTGTCTCGGCGAACGACCTCTTCCTCCTCGATGCAGCACCAGCCGGTGCCGATGAGGCGGCGGCCGTTGTCGGCAATGGTGGAGGCAGCGGCGCAGGTGGAGCTTGCTGTTGTGGAGGAGATTCGACCGCGGGCGGCGTTGGATTCCTTCGTGGAGGAGATGCGGCGGCCGGTAGTGGGGATGCGGCCTTCTCTTGTACGTCGTCATCGTCGTCGTGTCCCACGGCACTATGGTCATGCGGTGAATGGACAGACGGACTTCGGTGGGGGGAGGCCCTGGATTTGAAGAAAAACAAATAAGGTATATGTATACATGACTAAATGTAATTTGATACAGTATATAACTATAGAAAAAGCAGTAGCGTCCACAATAATCCGCACCTGCTAGGGTTCGGTTGTGGTGGCGGCACCCCAGGAATAATGATGTACCATTTCCTCCAACATATGAATGTCTTCTCTGCTTCACCAAGTGTCTTCTCTCCATCACCGCCTTCGATATCAAGAGGCACATTTTCACGGCCTCTGACCACTCTATCCACCGAGACACAAGCATATCCGGCTGGTATTGGGATAGAGTGGATCCTTGGTGTCTTGGTGGGGTCGATAGGAGATACGACACTGGTAGCCACCTTTACTGTGCCATCGCCCTCCGGAATATGGAGCTCACAAGATGTCAACGGAGCGGTGACGTCGTCCACCGGGAATCGCAGCCCTACGTCATCAACTTGCCTCGCAGGCGCCTCCGTAGAAGCACAACTCCTCTTTAGATGAGCTGAGCAAGGGCTGATGTTGCCGGCCGGTGGCTGTGACAAGCTTTGGAGGCGGGAAATTACAGCTTCCTCCATGGCCTTTTGGATTTTCTCATCCATTGTGGCCTTCAGCGCTTGCTCCCGCTCAAGGGCCCGTTGAGCCACTTCTTGGGTCTTTATGAGTCCTTCCTCCAATCTGCGTATCCGTTCCCTGTCCTCTTCCTTCTTTCTCTGGTGGCTTCTATAAGTTTCCCTAACAGCAGGGAAGGCATGTTCCCACGACACGGTGCCATAGCCTCTCGTCCGTCCACCGTGCTCAGGGTTCCCCAGGGCGAATGTCAACTCATCTTTATCTCTATTCGGCTGCCATTCTCCACTTTCAGCGATGGAGCGGGCTTGATGGAATCTTTCCACAACAACTTGGATGCGTTCCCCATACACGACCTTTCAGGTCTCAAGGTCCAGTGAGCCTCCGTGAGCGAAAAACCAGTGCTTCGCGCGCTCAGGCCACTCGAGGGATTCGGGCACCAACCCCCTGTCGATTAACTCTTTTTCAGCCTTTTCCCACTTAGGAACGGTGGTTTGCTAGCCACCTGATCCCATCGTGTGGTGGTAGGTCTTGCGCCGGGCATTCTCTTGGTTCTTTCTCACCCGTTCCTGAGCCTCTTCGGACATCTTGAACCGAACAAAGTCGTCCCAAAACGGTCGTAGCTTCGCATAGTTCGGAGAGTTGAAATCTGGAGTCATGTTTTCCTTGATGTAGTCTTGATATAGACGCTTCTTATAGCCCTAGAACATTGGTGCCATCTTCTTCATAACCAATCTCGGACTCTTTCCTTCAACTGTTCATCGTTTGTCTCCAGTGTGAAATGTTGCAAGACATCACCCCAGAGTAGCTCCTTGTCACGTCTAGAGACATAACTGATTTCTGGGTGTTTCTTGTTCTCCTTCCATTCACGGACACTGATTGGGATCCTATCCCGGACAAGGTACCCTAAGTGGTTCATGAAGGCCCTTGAATGGGGTCCAAGTGGCTTGCCTGTTGCTTCCTCGAATTCTGAGATTACTAACCGGCCCTCCATAAGCTTCTTTGGGCCTTGTACTCTCCGACTGGTCCCCGTGGTTGTCGTCGAGCCAGAGGGCTATGTAGAAAGAAACAAGACAATTTAATACAAGATATTATTTCGAATTATATCTGTAAAAACAAAGGAGACAGCCATATTACAGACCTGCTGGCCAGCATTGTCTTGCTCATTCAGGTTGACCAAATACTGAGAGCAGTCATCGATGCCCTCAGGGTTCTCATCGCCTTCGCGATCATCGTGATAAACTTCTTCAGTGGGACCGCAGATCAGGTTCATCATTTCCTCTTCATGTTCTCTCGGATCGGCTATTTCTGCAAAAATATGTGACACATGACTACTAGCACTACTGTGTATACCTGACAAGGAAACAATATATAAAACTAGGGTTTAGGGTTTAGGGTTTAGGGGTTAGGGTTTAGGGTTTAGGGCTTAGGGCTTAGGGCTTAGGTTTAGGGTTTAGAGTATATCATTTGCTAACAATTAAATATATCATAATTGTACCACTAATTTATACCACTTATTGTACCACTAATTATAGCACTAATTGTACCACTAATAGTAAATGAACATTACTAAATACACCATAGAACATCACTAAATAAATTATAGAACATCACATCGCATATATATTGTGTGAACATCACTAAATACATCACAGAACACTATATGTATACTATGTGAACATCGCTAAAATATGTTATAGAACATCAAATATATATTACGTGAAAAAAACTAAATACACCATAGAACATCACAAATTACATTAAAGAACATCGTATATATATTACGTGAAAATAAATAAGAAATTGGTACTATAATATACATGAAAATAAATGAATATATATGAATTTGAGCAGAGGCAATATTCTAGATTTATAAGAAATTTGTGACACATGACTACTAGCACTACTGTGTATACCTGACAAGGAAACAATATATAAAACTAGGGTTTACAACTTAGGGTTTTCCGCAACAGTTTACGGCTAAGGGGTTGGGGTTTACGACTTAGGTTTCAAGGTTTAGGGTTTAGGGCTTAGGGTTTACATCATTTGCTAACAAAAGTGGCATGATCTGAACCGGTCACAAATAAGTGAGTGAGAGAGAGAGTATATGTGTTTAGGGCTTAGGGTTTAGGGTTTAGGGTTTAGGGGTTAGGGTTCACGGGTTAGGGTTTAGGGTTTAGGGTTTATGGTTTAGGGTTTAGTGCTTAGGGCTTAGGTTTAGGGTTTAGTGTATATCATTTGCTAATAATTAAATATATCATAATTATACCACTAATTTATACTACTAATTGTATCACTAATTATAGCACTAATTGTACTACTAATAGATCCATCTCGACATACCTGTAGTTTGAAGGCGGTGAGACGGCGGAGAGAAGGCGGTCGGTGTGGAAACTCGACGGGGACTTCGGTGACGACGGCAGAGAGACTTCGATCTGAAAGAAGGAAGAAAGAGGGAACAAATATTATATCACATTTACATATGTATGTGTGTGTGAGAGAGAGAGATAGACGGCAGAGAGACGTCGATCCGGTGTGTGTGTGTGCGCGCGCGCGCGCGCGCGCCCATCGGCCCTGGATGATCAAGTGTGTGTACATGTGTGTGTGTATGTGTGTGTGTTCTGCGGCGGTGCTTCATGATGGCGATGACAACAGCGGTGCAAAGGTTACAACGGCGAGTACTAGGGTTCTTTCTCTGTCTTATTTTTGGGTGAGAAACTAAACAGGGCCTAATATACATATGCATTATGAATTTTTTCTTTCTCTGTTTTTTTCATATGTTTTTTCATTTTTTTTTTCTTTCTCCGGCCTTGTTTAGTTACCAAAAAATTTTGCAAAATTTTCTAGATTCTCCGTCACATCGAATCTTTAGACGCATGCATGAAGTATTAAATATAGACGAAAATAAAAACTAATTACATAGTTTGGTCGAAATTGACGATACGAATCTTTTCAGCCTAGTTAGTCCATGATTACACAATATTAGTCAAATACCAACGAAAATGCTACAGTGTCGATTTTCCAAAAAATTTTGAAACTAAACAAGGCCAGGAAAGGCCGGGCATGTGGGTGGCCGCCGGCAACGGGGCCGACCGCGCCACCACGCGCCGTTTGCAGGCTGGCGCCAGCCGCGTCGGCCGGGCAAACGGCACGGGCCGTGTAACGGAACCGACCAAATTATAAGAGATTAAGCCTAATAGTGACCATTTGCATAGTCGAACTATCACGCTTAAGCCCATATAATCCCGGTAGTCCGTGAAATCTCGAAGGATTTCAAACCACACATCACATATACAGCCAAGATCGTAATAAGTTTAGCGGTCGCCATCCACAAGCACATCCAGATTACAACATTCATAAAATACATCGGAGTGCTTAATAGTTATTACAAACCAAGTTCTTCAAGTAGCGGAAGCTTCATAGTTCGAAAATACAACACACACGATAAGTCTGATACAGTGCCATAGTTCGGTCATTCCCACAAAAGCAAAAGAAGAGACGGAGTGACCATCGCCCTTGGTCTAGTCATCACCCATAGCTGGGTACAGACAGAGGATGCAATAACCATAGTACATTTGACCATCTGCAAAACAACATGGGAATAGAACCCTGAGTACGAGAAGGTACTCAGCTAGACTTACCCGTCATAAACTTAAAATAAAGACTCATCAAGGATCATGAAGGCTATTTAGTGGGGTAGCTGACAACCATTTTGCAAAGACCGCAAGATTTTATTACCCGAACCTACATAATTCTTTTCTTCTTTTAATCTGCTCAAGTTGAAAGTATCATTGTCTATTATCTAGGTTTGCTCCTGTGCTATTACAAGCAAGTATGAGACTATGATAGTACCTCATCACAGCAGTCATAAACCCGTTTCATTATAACCCAAGTGTTCCATAGTCCTTACTACGAGGACGAAGCTCATGTCAAATGCTCACTATCCAGGAGCGATGGCGATTCGAATCGATTTCTAACCAGCTGGCGAGGTATTCCCCACACAAACCACACTCACTGATCAAGCGAGCTACAGATCACCGTATTACACTATCCAGGACCAATTCGCGGGTTCGGCAGGCACCGCCAGTACCCGAGGACCGTTCCGGCGACCGAGGTATCCAAGGTATACCAAGGTTGCGCGCCGCGCCCTCGTCGTTCTCCTCAACCACCACCAATACAGCGCATGGCGGCTCGATTCCCGGCCCGGATAGTGTTCAGGCTTCGCGGTCGGAACGACTTATCCTTCCAGCTAAGTGTGGGGCATGCGTTCAACATGACAAGAGGGCCGTCAACGATCGGTCCTTAATCGACACAGGCAGGGGCACCATGGTCAACCCACCATAAGACCCTGCCCGGTCTCCAATTACATTCCACACTTGGTTATTTCTTTCCCCAAGCAACCACTGCTTAAACAAGCAGGTATCCACCTATATCTCGCAGGTGACAGGACATCACCCGACTTCTACCGGACTAAGCAAGCTAAGCATAGACTCCGCGCCTGTCTACATAGGACAAGGTAGATGAACGAGTAAGGATAACAAGGAGTACATATGCAGCAACGGTATCAGGCAACTCCTATCACTTAATATGCAATACAGTAGAACAGGTATAACACTTTATATAAGTTAGCGAGAATAGGGAGACTTAGAATGCTCCGGGGCTTGCCTTTCTCAAACGTGCTGGGTCGGTGATCCGGACACTCTTGCAATTCCTCTCCGGTTTCCTGTGCTTCCGGAGGTTCCTGCTCCTGTATCTCCTCGGGTTCCTCGGGTCCCACTTCGTTCTCCTGCGAGCCTGTATGATGCATATATGCTCATGAGTGGAGTGCGAGATGCCCGAGTGGATGCTTATATGAGAGAGTACCAAAGGAGTCATGTTATGATGCATAGGTAATGCACTTGATCATGCTTATTACAAGGTAGTCAACATCATCCAAGAATAAACAATTGAATCAAACATGTATTACAATCTCTTCTATAATTATTTTTCAAATGAAATCAGCAACCTACATGATGCTTCAAAGATACACCAAACCCAACTTAGTCCATTCAACCCACATACACAACCATTCATAATTTTCTCTATTCATTTCTAAGCCCATTAAAAATCACATGCAATTCTGTTCATCAATAAATTCCAGAAAAATTACAGGAGACTACTAGCTAATCATAAAGTCTACTGTAAATTTTTCATAATTTTTGGTTACTTATTTTGAGCCACAAAAATCACAAGATTAATGGATAAGGCAAGTATAATCACCCTACTGTGATATAAGTGTCAAACAACAGATTTCATATTTTTACAATGTATCTAATATCATAAGAAATACCCACAAAATTTTCCAGATTTATTGCATGACCCATTTAATTATTAAAAATCATAAAGTACTGCCATGCAAGCATTTAAATTACCATAAATTCATTTATACACCAAATAATATGTAACAATATTTTCTCAGTGAGTAAACACACATGCAGAGCCAGCAAAACAAGTTTCACATTTTTTTGAGCCATATTTCATTTACTATGCATTTTCCAAGTTTAACAAAATCATGGATAAAATATATTCACACAGAAAAGTTGCTCCAACATGACATGCAATTACATCAAACTGTAGATCTGGAAATATAGAGCACACCAAAATTTATTTCATTCAATTTGGAGCTGTAGAACTCAAGATATAGATTTTACAAACTTTAAATCAATTTCTGGAAAACACTTTTTCAAGAAAACTGACGAAAAACGCTACGCTCACCCAGATCTACACCCACCGGGGTACCCCTGCGACTGACAGTGGGTCCCCGACCCCACCAGTCAGCGAGACCGAGAGGGAGCTCACCTCCGACGAGCGGATCTCGCCGGCGGTGAGGTCTCCGGCCACGGGGTGAGCACCAACGTGCTCCCCGCAGCAAGACGCACCCAGCGGTACCCTTGGATCGACCAGAGGACGGCCGGAACACCTCCGGCGAGCATGCATGGCGGCACGGCGGCGCTGCTCGCCGTGGCCAGGCTGCTCCGGCGCGGTAGAGCGTGCGCAAACGCCTCTCCGAGCTTCCTCACCTTCCTACCGACCTAGCGCAACAAAGAACGAGCGAAAAGACGCAGGGAAACGCTAGATCCGTCGCGGCGGAGTACTCCGGCGAGCTCGGGGTAACTCCGGCGAGCGATTCATGGCGCTCGACGGACTCTCACCTCGGTAGAACGTTCGCACGAGCTTACCCTAGCGACGGCGAGTGTCCTGGTGCTCTCGGCGTCGAGCTTGAGGCTCTGGTGTGGCCGGCGACGAGCGGCGGAGCTCTCTCCGGCAATGGCGCGCGGAGGAGCGGCTGGTGCGGCGCGGTTTGAGCGGAGGAGGAAGGAGAAGGAGGGCGCGGGGGACAGAACGGGCGAAATGGTCTGGGAGCCAGCGCCGGCGTCCCGACCAGGGGGGTTGGAGGCCGGCCGCGGCGCGTCCAACGCCGGCGTACGGCCGCCACGTGGCCGGCGCCGGGTGGAGCGAGGCGCGTCCGCGCGCGGGAGAGAGGGGAGGGGGAGCGGGCCGCGCTGCCCAGCTGGGCCAGAAGGGAGGCGGGTCGGCCCAGCAGCGCCTGCCCCCTTTCCCTTTTTTTTTTGAAATTTCTTTTCTCCAAATTCTTTCTAAATTCATTTGGACCAATTTAAAATCATTTTCACCTCTTGCTCCCAAAAACAAAGTTGTTCCAAAACAAAAACTCTACCACTTTGCTTTAACAAGCAAGACCAAATTCCAAACAGAATTTGAATTACAAGTTAAAACTCAGCTCTAGGTTTTAAATAAATTCATTTTGGAAAAGTTTGTATAAACTCCATTTCTCAAATTCCATAGCTCCAAAAATTGCACAAAAATGTTCTTAATTCTTCTTACACCTAAAGCAACCTAATTTGAATATTTCACTATTTTAGAAACAAGTATCATATTTTTTTAACATATTTAAACTCATGAAGTGAAGCACATCAAATCATAATTTGAAAAGAGTGTCATGCTCATGATGCTTATGCTTGATGGAATGCTTATGCATGGCTTTGGTGAGACTAAGTGCATGCTTAACACCTAGGGTGTTACAGCCCTTCCCCCCTTAGGGAAATCTCGTCCCGAGATTTTGGGTTACTAACCATTTCTTATGAAACTTTGGGTAAACTGTTTTTAAGTAATCCTCTGTTTCCCAGGTGGCATCCCTATCGTCATGATGACTCCACACCACCTTATATGTTCTGACAATTCTGTTTCGGGTTACTCGCTCCTTGGTATCCACGATTCCCACTGGCTGCTCTTTATACTCTAAGTCTGCTTTTATTTTGATCCCTCGGGGTTCAATTCTTTGCTCAGGCACTTTCAAACATTTCCGTAGTTGCGACACATGGAAGACCGGAAAGATCGAGCTCATCTCCTCAGGTAGCTGAATCTTATAGGCCACCGGGCCTTTCCTCTCTAGTACTTGGTACGGTCCCACATATCTGGGTGCAAGCTTGCTTCGAACTCGGAAACGTTGGACTTTCTTCATCGGCGTAACCTTGAGGTACACATAGTCACCTATGTTGAATTCAAGTGGCCTTCTTCTCTTATCAGCATAACTCTTCTGTCGTGACTGTGCTGCTTGCATATGTTGCTGTATAGTCTGCACCTTTTTCTCGGCATCATTCACAAAGTCGATACCATAGTATCTTCTTTCACCAGGTTCAACCCAGTTTAACGGAGTTCGACATCTTCGACCATACAAAGCTTCAAACGGGGCCATCTTGATGCTCTCTTGATAACTATTATTGTAGGAGAATTCAGCCAAAGGTAACCACGATTCCCATGATCCCTTGGATGATAGCACACAGGCCCTCAGCATATCTTCTAACACTTGATTTAGCCTCTCGGTTTGACCTGAAGTCTGGGGATGATACGCCGTGCTTCTTATCAGACTGGTCCCCAAGCTCTTATGCATGCGCTCCCAGAAGTGAGCAGTGAACTGCGGTCCTCTATCCGATATGATAGTTTTGGGAATACCATGCAATTTGACGATCTCAGCCATATATATATCAGCATACTCGGGAGGTCTGTATGTGTTCTTGACTGGAATGAAATGAGCCGACTTGGTTAATCGATCTATGATTACCCAAATCGAGTCATTCCCCTTCCTGGTTGTCGGTAAGCCGGTGATAAAGTCCATACTGACCTCTTCCCATTTCCACTCCGGAACTGATAACGGTTGTAACAGACCTGCAGGTTTCATATGGATGGCCTTAACTCTGCAACACGTGTCACAACGGGCCACATAAGCGGCTATTTCTTTCTTCATCTTGGTCCACCAAAAGTGGGGCCTTAGATCTTGATACATTTTGCTGCTGCCAGGATGAATAGAAAGCTTAGAGAGATGGGCTTCATCCATGATGCGACTCTTCAACTCCCGATCTTTCGGGACCACTAACCGCTGTTGAAACCACAGTACTCCCTTCTCATCAACCCGAAACTGAGTCTTTGGGTCATCCTTGATCTTCTCTTTGATGTGGAAAATACCCTTGTCTGTTTTCTGACCTTCAATGACTTGACTCTCAAGTGAACAACTGAGTTGTATATGACATAAGACCTCAGGATGCATAAGATTGAACCCATCTTCAAACAACGGTTGAACCATTTGATAGTGCGGTTTGCGACTTAAAGCATCTGCGACCACATTAGCTTTGCCTGGATGATAGTGAACTTCCAGGTCATAATCCTTGATTAGCTCTAACCACCGTCGTTGCCTCATATTCAGCTCGGACTGAGTGAAGATGTACTTCAAACTCTTGTGATCGGTGTAAATGTGACACTTATTTCCTAGCAGATAATGTCTCCAGATCTTCAAAGCATGTACCACCGCTGCTAACTCAAGGTCGTGCGTTGGATAGTTGACTTCATGCTTTCTCAACTGTCGGGAAGCATAAGTTATCACCCTGCCCTCTTGCATCAACACACACCCCAGGCCACTCTTCGATGCGTCACAAAACACATCAAAAGGCTTCTCTATATTAGGTTGTGCCAGAACGGGGGCAGTGGTTAGCAACTTTCGCAAGGTGCGGAAGGCTAACTCACACCCTTCCGTCCAGACGAACTTATGATCCTTTTGTAGCAAACTTGTCATTGGCTTAGCAATCTTGGAGAAGTCAGGTATGAAACGACGATAATACCCGGCCAGACCAAGAAAACTTCTAACTTCCGAGACAGAAGTTGGTGCCTTCCAGTCCATGACTTCCTGCACTTTTGATGGATCTACGGCAATCCCTTTTTCAGACAAAATGTGCCCTAGGAACGGAACTTCCTTCAACCAGAACTCACACTTGCTGAACTTGGCATATAACTGATGCTCTCGTAATCGTGTCAGCACGATTCTCAGATGTTTGGCGTGATCTTGCTCATTTTCTGAATATACCAGAATATCATCGATAAACACCACAACAAACTTGTCCAATTCTGGCATAAAAACTGAATTCATCAGATACATAAAGTATGCAGGAGCATTTGTCAACCCAAAGGACATGACAAGATACTCGTACAACCCATATCTGGTGGAAAAAGCAGTCTTCGGGATATCTTGCGGACGAATCTTGATTTGGTGATACCCAGATCTCAAATCTATCTTAGAGAACACTCTGGCCTTGGATAACTGATCAAACAGGATGTCAATCCTTGGCAAGGGATACTTATTTTTGATTGTCACTGCATTGAGTGGACGATAGTCCACGCACATGCGCAACGACTGATCCTTCTTTTTCACAAACAACGCTGGACAACCCCATTCCGACGAGCTGGGCCGGATGAACCCTTTTTCTAGTAACTCCTTCAGTTGTTTCTTCAACTCTGCGAGTTCGTTTGGTGGCATCCGGTACGGCCTTCTAGATATTGGTGCTGTACCTGGTATCAATTCGATTACAAACTCCACCTCCCTATCTGGGGGAAGTCCTGGTAATTCCTCGGGAAACACATCGGGGAACTCACAGACCACTGGGATCTGTGGTAAAGGGACCACGTGCGTAGCACAGGAGATGCTAGCAAAGTCAAGACGACGGGGCAGAGGTACTTGAAAAGAGTTACTGCCCTGTGGTTCTCTGAGAGATAACATCCTCTTTCCAGTATCTATGACCGCATCCCATTCTCTCATCCATTTCATGCCCATGATAACATCCAAAACTAACCCAGGCATGACCACTAGATTTACCCGAAAGACTCGGCCACTTATCTCCAGGGTTGCCCCTCGGACCACTCTATTGGTCAACACATCTGCCCCTGCTGAGCTGATGCGGTAGCCATAGCCCAGATCTGTAACTGGTTGATTATGCTTTTGTGCAAATGCTTGACTCATGAAAGAATGCGACGATCCAGAATCAAACAAAACAACTGCAAGATGTTGGTTGACAGAAAACATACCAGCTGTTACCGGTTCTCCTTCCGGGATTTCCTCAATCGAGGTATGATGCACACGAGCTGGATATGTTGGCTGCTGCCTCTTGGGGTAGGGACATTCCTTAGCAAAGTGCCCCATCTTGTGGCAGTTATAGCATGGACCCTTGGGCGCATTGTTGACGGCAGGTGCTGCAGCTTGAATTGCCTTTGGCTTGGCAGGAGCTATCGCCACCTTGTACGGCTTCTGCTGTGTTGAATGCCCGGTGTTCCTTCTCTGCGGTGGTCGGAACCTAGCACCCGGGGCAGGAGGACGATACTGCTGTCGCCCTGCCACTGGTGCCCTGGACTGGGATGATCCTGCTTCAAAAGCCCTTTTACGTGACTTGGATGCACTGTAGTTGTTGTTATTGTTCTCTTGGGTCAGGCAGTCACTGATATAGGCATTGAAAGTAGCCCTGGCCCCTGTACCCATGGTCTTCAGCATCTTTGGATTCAAGCCCCTCTGGAAACTAGCAATCTTCTTGGCCTCCGTGTTCACAAACTCAGGGGCATAGCGAGCGAGATTATTGAAGGCATGTAGATACTCTTTCACAGATTTCGTCCCTTGGGACAGCCTCATGAACTCCCCAACCTTCATTTCAACCACACCAGGAGGAATGTAATTTCCCCGGAAAGCGGTGGTGAAGCGGTTCCAGGTGATTGGTGTCCCCTCTGGGTAGGTGGTACGGTGATGGGACCACCAAATCCCAGCGGGTCCTTGCAACTGATGTGCCGCATACTCAGCCTTGAGTTCTTCTGTCATTCGGAGAAGACGAAATTTCTGCTCCATAGTGTTGATCCACTCATCTGCTTCGAGCGGTTCCAAGGCCTCCTTAAAGACTGGTGGCTTGGTATCCATGAAGTCCTTGAACGAACTGTACTGGTTGACCTCCCGACCACCCTGATTATCTCCACGACGGGTGTTGTCAGCTATGTTGCGCAAAGCTTCTTCCATGTTGCGCTGCATCTGTTCCATGTTGCGTTGGCTTCCCAGAAACTGCGCGAAAAACACATCTGCAGTGTACGGGGGAGGCGGTGGTGGGGGTGGCGGTGTTGGTGCTCTATCCTCAATCCGTTGAGCCCCACCTCCGGATGTACCTGTTCCAAGGCCCGGATTGCTGCTACCCCCGCCACGTGTTTGTACCATCTGCATATGCCAATGATAAGTAATCGTTAGGAGTTGCCATCAATCGGTAGAAAATGTGTAAAATCGTGCCATACTGAATTTACTGAGGGAATAAATTCACACAATAAACAAAGGCACAACAACTCATCATCCACGCACAACATCACTAACAGATTACTTAACATTCACGCAACAAGGTTCGCGTACACCCAACTTGCCAGCATACATACACTGGACTTTCAGCACCAACTCATAAAGTCTTACACTGCCCAGATCCAAAGTACACGACATGCCATGCAACATACAACAACATAAGAAGGACTAGCTCTAGAACCCTAGCATCTACTCGCTATGGTCACTGTCCATGCCGGAGCCATCCTCATCCTCACTAGCAGCTGCTCCTATCTCGGGATCCGCGTCCATCTCGTCCTCAGAGTCTAGCTCAGCTGCTCCAGGCAGGGGGTGAGGGTGGAGCTGGTTATGCAGCTGGTGGATCTCCTCATGCAAGTTCTCATTGTACTCCTCAGCATTAGCTAGCTGCTGCTCTAGCTCTAGCTGTCGGGCCCTCAAAGTGTCCTCCTCGTGCCAGGCTTCATTCCTCTGTCCAAGCACATGGACTAGCATGCGCTCGCAGTTCCTGTGAGCAGTAGTCACCCTGTCCTTCTGCTCCCGTACTGCAAGCAGGTCCTGACTCAGCTCACTGTTCTTCTGGACTGCCTGGTCTCTCTCTCTGGTCACACGAGCCAACTCTGCCTGTAGCCTCTCAACCTCATAGTCAAACTCACGCTGCAACTGACGCTTCTCATCCTGGACGGTGAGAAGAGACCCGGACAAGCGACCCAAACAACGCTCCAGGCCTCCATAGGTCTTCATCAACGCGTACATGGCACTCATAGCTGCACTGTTACTGTGCTGGTCCTCATCCGCACTCCTCTCTAGAGCATTCACCTCGGACTGATCCCACACCGAAGTGTAAGGGTCACCCCGGGGAAACACCCTAGCGAAGGCGTGGGCCAGCTCCTGTGGAAACCTCTCCATGAGGTCCCTCAAAACTGTGAAAGCTGCCCTGCTGGCACCGTGGAAAGGCGTGACACCTCGGGACTCGTACACCCAGCCGCCCCAAGCAGGGTCCCCTCCACTGGTAGGGACAACTGCCTCAATCCCCACCAGGGTCTCGTCACCAAGCGGCTCCTTATCCCAATAGTACCGAGGCTCCCTTCCTTCGGGATACCCCATCGAACTGAGCACCCTCCAAAGCAAAGTGGGCATCCCAAACTCCTCTAGGAACTTGCTCTTATGTCGCGAGCTCCTAGCTGCCAACGGACGGCGAGGGGCCCGCCCACCAGTGGACTTGCGAGCTGTGAGCCTAGTGCGTGCCATCTGCTGCAAATGGAATACCGTGGGTAAGAGCGAGGATTACCTTTAATTATTTTATTGAGAATTGGGACAGATTAAATTAAGGGGGAAAGTAAGAAATGATATGAAATGAACATGATGCATGCACGAACTTATGATCTCACAAACTTAGAAAACAAAGGTTAACACTAAGCGGTATACGTGGTGGCACACAACGTTCTTCCATAACGTAACTAGCGTTCTAAGCGAGAACGTGGTTAGGGTACCTACAGAAAACTCATTTCAGCCCACCCACAGTATGGTCGTGCATAACAAAATTTAAAACTATACACTTCACACACACAGACACCCGTCCATGCGCATGACGTGTCACTACCCACATCATCGCCCTAACGACGGCATCGCCTCTCAGGACGGAATTCCCAGCATGCGGTACTGTTCCCAAGACACACCAACATGTGTGCATGACACAGTACCTGACAACACTTCCCTGGACCGGCAGTGTATCCGATCATGCTCTCACAACTCCCACTTACCATGGCGTAGAGGAAGAATTGATCCATACATTACCACTCAAATGAATGGCACTCATACTATTTGCACGCCGTATGAGCGACGAAATGAAAATATGATGCATTAACCCCCAAGTCAGTACTTAACTAGCCACCTTAGAGTCCTTAACTGGGCATAAAGGATATGACCATGGCACACTAGATAATTTTCCCAAAACTTAGTTTAACACCTTGATCCTTATTAATTACCAAAATCCTTCATCAGACCGGTTTAGATTTTGTTTAGAACGTGCTTATGAACAGTAACTCGCTAAACCTTGCTCCGATGCCAGCTGTAACGGAACCGACCAAATTATAAGAGATTAAGCCTAATAGTGACCATTTGCATAGTCGAACTATCACGCTTAAGCCCATATAATCCCGGTAGTCCGTGAAATCTCGAAGGATTTCAAACCACACATCACATATACAGCCAAGATCGTAATAAGTTTAGCGGTCGCCATCCACAAGCACATCCAGATTACAACATTCATAAAATACATCGGAGTGCTTAATAGTTATTACAAACCAAGTTCTTCAAGTAGCGGAAGCTTCATAGTTCGAAAATACAACACACACGATAAGTCTGATACAGTGCCATAGTTCGGTCATTCCCACAAAAGCAAAAGAAGAGACGGAGTGACCATCGCCCTTGGTCTAGTCATCACCCATAGCTGGGTACAGACAGAGGATGCAATAACCATAGTACATTTGACCATCTGCAAAACAACATGGGAATAGAACCCTGAGTACGAGAAGGTACTCAGCTAGACTTACCCGTCATAAACTTAAAATAAAGACTCATCAAGGATCATGAAGGCTATTTAGTGGGGTAGCTGACAACCATTTTGCAAAGACCGCAAGGTTTTATTACCCGAACCTACATAATTCTTTTCTTCTTTTAATCTGCTCAAGTTGAAAGTATCATTGTCTATTATCTAGGTTTGCTCCTGTGCTATTACAAGCAAGTATGAGACTATGATAGTACCTCATCACAGCAGTCATAAACCCGTTTCATTATAACCCAAGTGTTCCATAGTCCTTACTACGAGGACGAAGCTCATGTCAAGTGCTCACTATCCAGGAGCGATGGCGATTCGAATCGATTTCTAACCAGCTGGCGAGGTATTCCCCACACAAACCACACTCACTGATCAAGCGAGCTACAGATCACCGTATTACACTATCCAGGACCAATTCGCGGGTTCGGCAGGCACCGCCAGTACCCGAGGACCGTTCCGGCGACTGAGGTATCCAAGGTATACCAAGGTTGCGCGCCGCGCCCTCGTCGTTCTCCTCAACCACCACCAATACAGCGCATGGCGGCTCGATTCCCGGCCCGGATAGTGTTCAGGCTTCGCGGTCGGAACGACTTATCCTTCCAGCTAAGTGTGGGGCATGCGTTCAACATGACAAGAGGGCCGTCAACGATCGGTCCTTAATCGACACAGGCAGGGGCACCATGGTCAACCCACCATAAGACCCTGCCCGGTCTCCAATTACATTCCACACTTGGTTATTTCTTTCCCCAAGCAACCACTGCTTAAACAAGCAGGTATCCACCTATATCTCGCAGGTGACAGGACATCACCCGACTTCTACCGGACTAAGCAAGCTAAGCATAGACTCCGCGCCTGTCTACATAGGACAAGGTAGATGAACGAGTAGGGATAACAAGGAGTACATATGCAGCAACGGTATCAGGCAACTCCTATCACTTAATATGCAATACAGTAGAACAGGTATAACACTTTATATAAGTTAGCGAGAATAGGGAGACTTAGAATGCTCCGGGGCTTGCCTTTCTCAAACGTGCTGGGTCGGTGATCCGGACACTCTTGCAATTCCTCTCCGGTTTCCTGTGCTTCCGGAGGTTCCTGCTCCTGTATCTCCTCGGGTTCCTCGGGTCCCACTTCGTTCTCCTGCGAGCCTGTATGATGCATATATGCTCATGAGTGGAGTGCGAGATGCCCGAGTGGATACTTATATGAGAGAGTACCAAAGGAGTCATGTTATGATGCATAGGTAATGCACTTGATCATGCTTATTACAAGGTAGTCAACATCATCCAAGAATAAACAATTGAATCAAACATGTATTACAATCTCTTCTATAATTATTTTTCAAATGAAATCAGCAACCTACATGATGCTTCAAAGATACACCAAACCCAACTTAGTCCATTCAACCCACATACACAACCATTCATAATTTTCTCTATTCATTTCTAAGCCCATTAAAAATCACATGCAATTCTGTTCATCAATAAATTCCAGAAAAATTACAGGAGACTACTAGCTAATCATAAAGTCTACTGTAAATTTTTCATAATTTTTGGTTACTTATTTTGAGCCACAAAAATCACAAGATTAATGGATAAGGCAAGTATAATCACCCTACTGTGATATAAGTGTCAAACAACAGATTTCATATTTTTACAATGTATCTAATATCATAAGAAATACCCACAAAATTTTCCAGATTTATTGCATGACCCATTTAATTATTAAAAATCATAAAGTACTGCCATGCAAGCATTTAAATTACCATAAATTCATTTATACACCAAATAATATGTAACAATATTTTCTCAGTGAGTAAACACACATGCAGAGCCAGCAAAACAAGTTTCACATTTTTTTGAGCCATATTTCATTTACTATGCATTTTCCAAGTTTAACAAAATCATGGATAAAATATATTCACACAGAAAAGTTGCTCCAACATGACATGCAATTACATCAAACTGTAGATCTGGAAATATAGAGCACACCAAAATTTATTTCATTCAATTTGGAGCTGTAGAACTCAAGATATAGATTTTACAAACTTTAAATCAATTTCTGGAAAACACTTTTTCAAGAAAACTGACGAAAAACGCTACGCTCACCCAGATCTACACCCACCGGGGTACCCCTGCGACTGACAGTGGGTCCCCGACCCCACCAGTCAGCGAGACCGAGAGGGAGCTCACCTCCGACGAGCGGATCTCGCCGGCGGTGAGGTCTCCGGCCACGGGGTGAGCACCAACGTGCTCCCCGCAGCAAGACGCACCCAGCGGTACCCTTGGATCGACCAGAGGACGGCCGGAACACCTCCGGCGAGCATGCATGGCGGCACGGCGGCGCTGCTCGCCGTGGCCAGGCTGCTCCGGCGCGGTAGAGCGTGCGCAAACGCCTCTCCGAGCTTCCTCACCTTCCTACCGACCTAGCGCAACAAAGAACGAGCGAAAAGACGCAGGGAAACGCTAGATCCGTCGCGGCGGAGTACTCCGGCGAGCTCGGGGTAACTCCGGCGAGCGATTCATGGCGCTCGACGGACTCTCACCTCGGTAGAACGTTCGCACGAGCTTACCCTAGCGACGGCGAGTGTCCTGGTGCTCTCGGCGTCGAGCTTGAGGCTCTGGTGTGGCCGGCGACGAGCGGCGGAGCTCTCTCCGGCAATGGCACGCGGAGGAGCGGCTGCTGCGGCGCGGTTTGAGCGGAGGAGGAAGGAGAAGGAGGGCGCGGGGGACAGAACGGGCGAAATGGTCTGGGAGCCAGCGCCGGCGTCCCGACTAGGGGGGTTGGAGGCCGGCCGCGGCGCGTCCAACGCCGGCGTACGGCCGCCACGTGGCCGGCGCCGGGTGGAGCGAGGCGCGTCCGCGCGCGGGAGAGAGGGGAGGGGGAGCGGGCCGCGCTGCCCAGCTGGGCCAGAAGGGAGGCGGGTCGGCCCAGCAGCGCCTGCCCCCTTTCCCTTTTTTTTTTGAAATTTCTTTTCTCCAAATTCTTTCTAAATTCATTTGGACCAATTTAAAATCATTTTCACCTCTTGCTCCCAAAAACAAAGTTGTTCCAAAACAAAAACTCTACCACTTTGCTTTAACAAGCAAGACCAAATTCCAAACAGAATTTGAATTACAAGTTAAAACTCAGCTCTAGGTTTTAAATAAATTCATTTTGGAAAAGTTTGTATAAACTCCATTTCTCAAATTCCATAGCTCCAAAAATTGCACAAAAATGTTCTTAATTCTTCTTACACCTAAAGCAACCTAATTTAAATATTTCACTATTTTAGAAACAAGTATCATATTTTTTTAACATATTTAAACTCATGAAGTGAAGCACATCAAATCATAATTTGAAAAGAGTGTCATGCTCATGATGCTTATGCTTGATGGAATGCTTATGCATGGCTTTGGTGAGACTAAGTGCATGCTTAACACCTAGGGTGTTACAGGCCGCGTGCGGGGCCGCCGGCGCGGCGTCCGGGAAATTAAACGGCGGCGCGGCTAGGCGGCGCATGCGTGGCGTCTAGGCGGCGCGCGCGCGGGGACGTCGCGCCGGGGCGGGGGAAGGAGGAGGCGGCTGCGGGGACGTCGCGCCGGGGCGGGGGAGGAGCGCGGGGCCGGAGGACGATGGCGGCGCGACGTACGGCAGGGCGAATACGAGGAGACGCGGCGGTGCTCTGCGAGAAGATCGAAGACGAGGAGACGCGGCGGCGATTAGGGCGTGGTGGAGGAGGAAGAAGGGCTCTGCCCTTTATAGGGCAGGGCACCTTTAGTCAAGGGTCGTGCCCCTGAACCGGGACTAAAGGTCTAGACCTTTAGTCCCGGTTCCAGCCTGGAACCGGGGCTAAAGACCCTTTAGTCCCGGTCGGGGGCACGACCCGGGACTAAATGTGTTTCATTCCCTTTACATTGCTAAATGCATTATAAATTAAACAAATCTGATAAAATTGTTCAAAAATACACATTAATTTTATTCTGCTCTACTCTTGAGTATAAAAATTCTTAACACAATTGCTTTTTAAATATTTCATATTATTCAAAATAAATATTATTCATAATGAATATTGTGTTAATGCAAAAATATAATGGCCAATTAAATTTTAAAAAATTGTTGGCTTTAGACAGATACTTTGTTTTTGGGTCATTTGGACGTTAAACTTTTGTTTCTTTAGTAATAATTATACAAATGCGCGACATTAATTCTATAAATTTGAAATTTAAATTTTCAAAAGTTGTAAGATATATTTTGGAACCCTGGATGGCCTCAAATGGAAAACTCATGAATACAAAGTTTGTTCCACTCATCAAGACCTACATTTTCTCTAATGGTCATATTTTCATTTGAAAAAGTTTAGACCACTCAATTTTGAAATTTGAAAGAATTCATAGCGAAACGCTAATTTTCAGAACCATGGATGGCCTCAAATGGAAAACTCATGAATACCAATATTGCTCCACTCATCAAGATCTACATTTCATATACAGACTATTTTTGCATTTGACAAAGTGCTGGCAAAGTGTAGTTCAAAATACACACTTCCCACGTATAGTTTCATATAGTTTGTGTGAGATTCAAGATTTGGTGAGTATTGTTTACATAAACTCTCCCAAATAGAAAAATGGTCTATATAAAAAGTTTGGATATTGATGAGCTCTAACAACTTGGTATTCAAAAGTTTTTCATTCCAAGTCATTTTCTCCGTCGTTTGACCAAGCCCGTCTTCGAAATTGAAAACATGTGCCTGGGACTCGATCAAATTTATCCGGATGAAAATATGATCCATGTATGAAATGTAGGTCTTGATGAGATCTAACAACTTTGTATTCAAAAGTTTTCCATCTGAAGTACTCAGATGGGTCATTTGACCAAGTTTGACCAAAGTCAAAATAGTGGGTTTCACAAACACACACTTTGACCGAGCCCTGGATGGCCTCAAATGGAAAACTCATGAATACAAATTTTGTTCCACCCATCAAGACCTACATTTTCTATAATGGTCACATTTTCATTTGAAAAATTTTGGACCACTCAATTTTAAAATTTGAAAGAATTCATAGCGAAACGCTAATTTTCAGAACCATGGATGGCCTCAAATGGAAAACTCATGAATACCAATATTGCTCCACTCATCAAGATCTACATTTCATATATAGACCATGTTGACACTGTTTTTGGGCACGTGTCCATGATCGGTAGAATGCAAGTTGGCAAGACAAGACTGTAGGGCTTGTCTATAAGATGAGTTGCCGATGAGGATGGTTGCCGATGAAGAGATAGCTGGATGTGGCTAAGTCCATGGGTGGTGATGTGCTCGTGCCGATTGCTAGTATTGATTGTTGCCGATGAGGGGTCTACCGTTGGCGTAGAAGGAAGACTTGGAGGTTACCAAGTGGTCCGTAGTGGTGTTCTAGCCTGTCACGGCAAGATAGTTTTGTGTTTTCCTTTGTTGTTTAAATCGTTTTGTACACAGATTCTGTCCAAATTTGGAATTCGAATTCTAGTCGTGTCTGGTTGTAGCTCTCAGAGCAGGGTATAAATGTAGACCCTAGGGCTTTGTAATCAGAGAATCAATCAACCAAACACACGTTTTACTCATATTCCAAGCACCTACTTTGTCGACGACTTCGTCATACTTTTTTCCTTTGACTACGAGTTCTTAGAAGTTCGTCGACTTAAGCTCGGCGTATTCTCAAGTTCCACGTGAATACCTCTTGGCCGTGGCATCCGGGCGCATCGCTGTTGTCAGGACCAAAGTATTCGAGTTATCACCCTTGCCGATAGTAAGGTCAAATCGGCTGGCACGCCTTAACGTTTAAATCGGGTATTAGCCCTTTATGTTTGTAGATCAGCTTTTGTATCAACACATCTTTTAGCACGCCCAGTGGGACAGATCAAGATCAACATGTCGACTTCTGAGTTTGATCAAGAGAATGTCATCCACGTGACGGAAGCCAATCTCAAGGATGAGCAGAAGCAAGCTATTGCTAAAGCCATGGAGGATTACAAGCAGCAATGCCTGAGCTCCTTCAGCATGAACAGGAGCGGCGAGGTGATCCAGAAGGATGCACTGCCGGCACCTCGGTAGGTTACTTTTGAAGCCAATCCTGGTAAACTTCAAGAGATGGTTGATAGTGCTATTAACCGTGCTTTGATTAACCAAGCTGGTGTACTGTCCAATACGGTTTTCAATGCCGTGGCTAGAACTTTCAAGGAAGGACAATTGCCACCAGATTATGTGGGCCCTTCTCATCATCAGCTAGGATCACCGGTGGTCATAGCTCCATCGGTTGCTACAGCCGCTGCGGGCCTGGAAATTCCTGTCCCTCCAAGCACTTTAGGAGTCACTAATGCACGATCTACGCCAATGACAAATCCACTGACTTCAGATGGGCAGATTAAACTCGCTACAGATCTGTTGGCATCGGTAATGTCGGGATCGATTCCTCTTCCTAACTGGTGGGGTTATGGTATGCCTCCAGAGTTAACACCGGGTACATCACAGACGACTGATGTGAGAGGCAAGGCTACTATGACATCGGCACCGCCAAGCATGCCGATGAATCAGAGTCCCCAGTATACCACAACTACTACTGCAAGACCTTACACTGGAAATTCTCAAGCTCTGGCGTTCCAGATGCCTAATGCATCGGCAGACTCAATGCTGATGCAACAGAGGTTTGTGACTCAGCCAGGGTATGTCAATCCAATGATCATGCCCAATTACCGGTCATCGGCAGGTCCTATGCCGATGGACGCTAATAATGGATGGCTTGGGCAGCAAGTCTTTCTACAAACACCCCAACAGAGTCATCAGGCCACAGGGTACCAGCAAGGCCAGATCTATCCCGGGTTCCAGAATCAGGGAATGCCCAACCAGCCGGTGAATTTTGGGCAGCAGATCGGCGGACAGCAGATTGGCGGGCAACAGCTTGGTGGTCCACATATTGGGGGCCAGATGATTAACCCGCTGTTCCATGGAGATCGTGCGCCGCATCGACACGTGGAAGCCTACCAGCAGGCGCCCGATCCGCAACCGCCTCATCGGCAAGAAGCCGATGCTTATTGGGCCGATAAGATCGCTGAAGTGAAGAGGGACCAATTTGGGATAAAACCCAAATTCAACACTTACTCTTATCGGACACCATATCCTCCCGCATATGATTTGATCCCGCTTCCAAATCGGTACAAGGTACCGGATTTTACTAAGTTTTCTAGGCAGGATGACACGTCAACCATGGAGCACGTCAACAGGTTCATCATCCAATGCGGGGAAGCTAGTAACAGGGATGAGTTAAGGGTTCGTTTATTCTCATCATCATTGTCTGGATCGGCTTTCACTTGGTTTATATCATTACCTCCCAACTCAGTGATTACCTGGGCCGATCTGGAGAAACAATTCCACAAGTACTTCTTTTCTGGGGTCCATGAGAAGAAGATCACCGATTTGGTTAAATTGAGGCAACGCAATGATGAATCGGTTGAAAGTTTTGTGCAGAGAATACGGGAAGTCAAGAACAAATGCTATAGCCTGGTTCTGGATGATCGGCAGCTAGCCGATTTGGCTTTCCAGGGTTTGTTGCCACACATCAGGGACAAGTATGCGTCTCAGGAGTTTGAAAGCTTAAGTCATTTGGTGCAGAGAATTTCTAACCAAGATATCAAGCCTTTCGAGCCCAAGAGAGCATGGAACAAAAAGGTGTCGTTCGTTGATGAAGCAACAAGCTCGGACTCTGATGAAGAACCAGTCATCGGCTTGGCAGAGTGGGCGAAAAACAAGAAGCAGATGTCTTGCCCTTTTGGGCATAAAGAGCCAGAGAAGTTCGCGTTTGATATCACTAAAGCCGATCGGATATTTGACTTTCTACTTCAGGAGGGTCAGATCAAACTATCGCCTAATCATGTGATCCCATCGGCTGAGGAGTTGAAGAAGATGAAGTATTGTAAATGGCACAATGCGACTTCTCACAGCACCAATGAGTGCAAAGTATTTAGGCAACAGCTGCAATCGGCTATAGAGTCAGGAAGGATCAAATTTGACAGCTCTAAAGCTCAGAAACCGATGAAAATTGATCAACATCCTTTCCCAACAAACATGCTAGATGCTAAGGGAAAGGCCAAGGTCTTGACGTCGGAGGCAGCTGAAAGAAGTGCATCCGTGGATCCTCAACATCAAATCACTACCGCCGATGCAAAAGGAAAAGGCCTAGTCCAGGAGGGAGTTAACTCAAGGAGGCCTCCCCGATCTGGTATTGTAATAACTCACAGAAGGCCTCGGGAGACTTGGCAGCAACGTGAAGATTGGTATCGGCGCCAGCAAGAGGACTATCACCGGGAAGAAGAAAGACGCCGGCAGGAGTGGAATCGGCATAGAGATCACTGGAATTGTCCGTTCTTCATTCATTGTTGGGAGGAGAATATCAAACTTCCCACTGTCGGAGATTGTCCTGAGTGCAACGGTTATGACCGGTACGACAGGTCTGATCGGCGCTATCATGATAATGGTAGGCAATTTAATGGGCCGATTAGAGGGAGGACATCCGTTCGTGATTGGCTGGGGGGCAGGCTCAGCGTGCATGACAGGCTTGGAGATCGTGTTGAGTATTTCCCCAGGAACCAGGAAGAACTTGAAAAGATGGCTAATTCACGGGTTCCCGATGAGTTCATATTTTGCGGGGATGCCAATACTTATCGAGTGGAATCAAAGGAAAATCGTCGTTCAGCGGTCAAGCAGCAGCAACTTCCTCCATGGTGTCCAGAAGGATTGACAGGACACAGAAAAGAAGACTGCAGCGCGAAAGGCAAGAAGAGTTAAGCAAGGGGGAGAACTCTAGGCAGTCTGGGGATCAGCAACAACCAGATCCTAAGGGGAAAGGTCCAACGGCAGATGTCAACATGGTCTTTATGTTGCCGATGGAGTTCCTTGTGCCATCCAGTGGTGATGAGTTGGAGTTTTCCGACCAGATAGCTCAGTTGGCTCTAGATCCGATGGCAGCCATCTTTGAGAAGCCTGACGATGATGAAAGACAACACCTTAAGGCTCTATTTGTCAAAGGAAGGGTTGATGGTCAGCCGATGACCAAGATTTTAATTAACGGTGGGGCTGCTATCAACATCATGCCTTATACAGTGTATCGGAAGCTTGGGAAAGGAGATCAGGACCTGACCAAGACCGATATGATGCTCAAAGACTTCGAGGGCAATGTGTCCCCAGTTAAAGGAGCTATCTGCGTAGAATTGACCATCGACAGCAAAACCTTGCCGACTACCTTCTTCGTGATCAGTGGAAAAGGTGCCTACAATCTGTTGCTGGGGAGAGATTGGATTCATGCCAATTGTTGCATCCCGTCTACAATGCACCAGTGTTTGGTCCAGTGGGTAGGTGACAAGATTGAGATTGTCCCGGGAGATTCTTCCTATGTTATTGCATCAGCAGAAGCAGACACCTATGAAAGGACTAGGTGTATTTCAGGAGAAACGTGGGAAAAGGATTTCCTCAAAGTTGCCGATTATGAAATACCACTGATCCAAGCAGTCGGTTCTGAAGATGGTTTTTAATGGATAGGTTCGCCGATGATGGAAAGTTAGGCCACGGGTTCACATCGGCCGATGATTTGGTAGAAGTAGATATAGGTAGTGGTGATAAGCCTAGACCTACTTTTATTAGTGCTAAGTGAAGTTCTGAGTGTAAGCAACAGTTAACTGATTTGTTGAAGGAATATAAAGATTGCTTTGCTTGGGATTATACTGAGATGCCTGGTTTGGACCGATCGATTGTTGAACATCGGTTGCCTATCAAGTCTGGATCTCGGCCACATCAGCAGCCAGCTCGCCGATGTAATCCTAATATTCTTCCTGACATCAAGGCCGAAATAACTAAACTTATTGAAGCCAAATTTATTCGGCAGTGTCGGTATGCCGAGTGGATTTCCAATGTTGTTCCGGTTTACAAGAAGAACGGGAAGCTTCGGGTCTGCATTGATTTCAGGAATCTTAACAAAGTTACACCGATGGATGGGTACCCAATGCCAGTTGTCGATCTGCTAGTTGACGCTGTGGCTGGGCATCGGATTATTAGCTTTATGGATGGCAATGCAGGATATAATCAAATATTCATGGCTGATGAAGATATTCCAAAGACCGCATTCAGGTGTCCTGGTCATGTTGGATTGTTTGAGTGGATAGTTATGACCTTCGGCTTAAATAATGCTGGTGCTACTTATCAAAGGGCCATGAATTTTATATTTCATGAGTTCATTGGCAAGCTGGTGGAAATTTACATTGATGATGTGGTGGTTAAGTCTGGGGACTTCACAAAGCATCTTGCCGATCTACGAAAGGTGTTGGAATGCACAAGGAAGCACGGTTTGAAAATGAATCCCAATAAGTGTGCATTTGGTGTATCGGCAGAGCAGTTTCTTGGTTTCATGGTGCATCAAAGGGGGATTGAAATCAGTCAAAGATCTATTGAAGCCATCAACAAAATAGTTGCCCCTACCAATAAGACTGAGCTCCAGTCCTTGATCGGCAAGGTAAATTTTATCAGGAGGTTTATATCTAATTTGTCTAGTAAAGTTCGTGCTTTCAGTCCTCTTCTTAAGCTAAAAGCCGATCAAGAATTTGTTTGGGGGAAAGAACAACAATTGGCTCTGGATGAAATCAAGAATTATTTAATAAATCCTCCAGTTCTAATTCCACCTCAGCAAGGGAAGCCCTTCAGATTGTATTTATCTACCGATGGGATGGTCATCGGTTCGGCTTTAATTCAAGAATTTGAAGAGAAAGAGCGTGTAATTTATTACTTAAGCAGGAGGTTGATTGATGCTGAGACTAGGTATTCGGCTATTGAGAAACTATGCTTGTGCTTGTATTTCTCTTGTATCAAGTTAAGGCATTACTTGTTATCGGCCGAATGCACTGTTATTTGCAAGGATGATGTGGTCCGGTACATGCTGTCCATGCCGATTATGAGTGGCCGGATCGGTAAATGGATTTTGGCGCTGTCAGAGTTCGATCTGCATTATGAATCGGCTAAGGCAGTTAAAGGGCAGATTATGGCTGATTTTGTAACTCAACATTGCGGTGCAGTAGAGGCTTTGGAAATTGTACCTTGGACGCTGTTCTTTGATGGATCCACATGTGACCGGGGGCAGGAATCGGTATAGTATTAATTTCCCCTCGGGGAAGGAAGTATGAGTTTTCCTTGCCGATTGCTACCACGTCGACGAATAATCAGGCTGAGTATCAAGCTTTAATAAAGGGATTAGAATTGTTCAGGGAAGTTCATGCTGATGCTGTTGAGGTCTTCGGGGATTATATGCTGGTTATAAATCAATTGGCTGGAAACTATGAATGCCGAAGTGAAGTTCTCATAACTTATTACGAGCGGAGTATGCAATTGTTAAAGGAATTCAAGGATTTCCGATTAGAGTATGTTCCTCGATTGCATAATGAAGAGGCCAATCGGTTGGCTCAGCATGCTTCGGGATATCAGCCTATGATTAATGCGATATCGGCAATTGGTGTCGATGATCGGAGAAAAGAAATTGCTGATTATTTGAAAGATCCATCTAAGAAAGTCGAAAGACGAGTTCGGTTTCAAGCAACCAAGTATGTGCTCCTCGAAGATGAATTGTATTATCAAACTATTGATGGGATTCTTCTCTGATGCTTAGGTGATGATGCAGCAAGGAGTTTGATGGGAGAAATCCATGAAGGGGTATGTGGAGCACATCAGTCGGCTTTCAAGATGAAGTGGATGATTAGGAGGAACGGGTATTATTGGCCGACCATACTTGAAGATTGCTTTAAATATTTCAAGGGATGTCAAGGATGTCAGAAATTTGGTAACGTTCAAAGAGCACCCGCATCGGCCATGAATCCCATTATCAAACCTTGGCCGTTCCGGGGATGGGCTATTGACTTAATCGGTCAGATTTATCCGCCATCTAGCAAAGGGCATAAGTTTATCTTGGTTGCCACCGATTATTTCACCAAATGGGTTGAGGCTATTCCTTTGAAGAAAGTTACCTCGGTTAACATGATTGATTTTGTGAAAGAGCACATTATTTACCGATTTGGGATCCCTCAAACAATTACTACCGATCAGGGTACTATGTTCACATCGGGGGAGTTTGATGAATTCGCAATCGGTATGGGAATTAAAGTGTTGAACTCTTCTCCTTACTATGCTCAAGCTAATGGGCAGGCCAAGGCATCTAACAAAGGAATTATTAAGCTTATTAAACGGAAGATTGAAGAAAATCCTAGAAGGTGGCACACGTTGCAAAATGAAGCTTTATGGTCATACCGGATGGCTTGTCATGGATCGACCAAGGTTTCACCCTATCAGTTGGTGTATGGGCAAGATGCAGTGTTACCTTGGGAGATTAAGGCTGGGTCTAGGAGGTTATCTTTTCAAGATCAGTTGGCTGCCGATGATTATGCTACTTTGATGACAGACGAGTTGGATGATCTAGCAGGACATCGGCTGAGGGCTTTGATGAGTATATAAGAGAATAAGAAAAGAGTTTCCAGATGGTATGATAAGAAGATAAAAGCTAAGGAGTCTGCCGATGGAGACTTAGTATGGAAATTAATTTTACCGATCGGGACTAAAAGTTCAAAGTTTGGGAAGTGGTCTCCCAATTGGGAGGGTCCCTATCGGATAAGTCGATCGGCTCCTGGTAATGCTTACATTTTAGAAACTCTTGAAGGGGTTGAATTTCCTAGAGCATTAAATAGCAAATATTTAAAGAAGTACTACCCCAGCATATGGGTCGATGCATAAAAGTTTAAATACCGATAACACTCCTATCGGTTGGATTAAAATGTGGTCGGACTTAATGTTTCAAAAGATGCCGATAACAGTCCTATCGGCTAGACTAAACATCAAGAAGGCTGGAAAGCAGGAAGAAGCGGGTATGTTGCCGATGAAGGGCTCACATGTTTAGCAGCGCTTGGATAGCCGATATGGCACGTAGGCGGATTTGGTTGGCTGCTTCTATCTCTTTGACGTCTTCATCGGCAGAACCTTCTATCGGCTTCAACTTCTTCTTCAACTGCAGTGCTTTGCGACCATGGGCATTTCGCTCTTGCTCGAAGAGCCTGATGGTCTCTGGCAGTTGACTCTCTTCCTGTTGGGCTTGGGATAGGGCATCCTCCACTTGCTTGAGTTCTGCCAACAGGGCTTCTCTTTTTGCCGACAGATCAGAGATCTTCTGCTTCAGTGCGTCTCCTGAGGACTTCAAGGAGCCGATGTTCTTGTGCTTCTCATCGGTCAGGAGCTTTTCTTTCATTATCTCCTCGGAAAGACGAGTCTGAGCGGCTCTGTCGGCAAGGCGCCGGGCAGCTCTCTGGTACTGCAGTTGACGGCTCTCCAGGTGTGCTGCTTGAAAGAGAACTTCTTCGGCATCGGCGGGGATTTAGCCTCTCAGGGTCTTGAATAATGCCTTGGCCGGATCAGAATCGTCGACTAGCTGGGCTGTGTCTTGGTGGAGGAGAGCTGATAATTCTTCCAGCTTTGCCCTGACTTCTGCCGATGTGATCCCAACTGCCCGAGAAGAGCTTGCTTCTTCACCCTCGTCTTCGGAGATGTCGATGGCGAAAGAGAACAAGCTGTCAGGAGAGTCCTGCTCCTAAAAAGGAAATAAAACGAGTTATTCTATGGTCAGGTATTGATAAATGATGCAAACAGAGGTTGGATAACTTACTTGTTTCAGGGCAATCTCCCGCATCTGACTTGAAGATGCCGATGGGGCCACGGGTTGATCGGCCAGAGTTGCCGATGGAACTATGTCAGCTGAAAAATTAACAGAAGTGGTTATGAGGCAGGAAAGACAAGTTCATCGGCAGTAATCTTATAAAAGTGTGTCACCTTGAGGAGGAGCAGTACTTGTCGGGATGGAAGAGACCACCGATGCTGTAATGGAACCCGCTGGATCGGTAGTTTGTTCATCCACATCAGCCGATGTATCTTCTGGCTGAGGTACTTCTGGTTGAGGTTCTTCTAGTTGGGGTTCTTCCACTTGTGGTGCTTCTTGCATTGGAGAGGGAGATGGTACTTGTTGTGTCTGTGTTTCTGGAGAAGAAGGATTCCACCGAGATTGGAGACACCAGAGGAGGAGGAGGAGTTGCTATTCTCTGGCGCTTTGTCTGTGCTCTGGTACTCTTAGTACCTTTTCTCTTCTGCTGGCTGGACTGGGGGCATCGGCACCTTTGCTTTTGGTCCTTGCCGATGCGCTGGAGTGCTGATACAGAAAGAAAGGCTCGTAAGTACAAGTTTGACAAATATAAGAATAAAATCGGTATAAAAATCGAAGGTATACCTTGAACGCCTGTGCCAAGGTAGAGGCAGCTACCGATGAGGACATCTGAGTCCTTTTGGTGGTAACTTTCTTGAGGCGAACACCTCGATGCATGATGGCGGCTAGGGTGGGAGCGTTGTTGCCGATTGAAGAGATTGGGCCTGATGGAAACAGGTCAATCCGCTTGCCACTCCTGCTAACCGATGGAGGAGTGTTGTCAACCTGCAAGATGATACAAAGGTGAATCACCGATGGAAATAAAATTGAGAAGATTGAAACATCGGTTTGAAGATACTTACAGTATTATCGGGAACTTCATACTCGGGGTCGATCATGCCGCGGTACGTAAGAGCCGATCTGCAGAACAGATGCTCTTTCCATTCTGCCCACCATTGCTTGTACGCCTGAGTGATGAAGGCGGCTGGAACCTACTCTGACAAATCTGCATCTGTATCGGCACTTGATGGCAGTTGGGCTACTCGGGTCCATTCAAGGAGGCTGGTGATGGTTTCCCTAGGTTTTATCACATCGGCATAACAGAGTGCAATCGGCAGCTGGCTGAAAGCTAATTGACGAGCTAGTGCCGATGGATTGTAAAATTCATAGGTCTGGACGGAGGTTTTCCCACTGCCAAAGAAATTCACTGGTATAGCTCTGGGAGTGATCAGTGCCATCATCACTTCATGATCCTTGTTGAGAGCGTCATTGAACGGATTGAAAACCAGAGGAAACATGGTGTCTGGGTCATCATAAGGCAACCATGCTCGCTCCTCTCTGGTCAAGCCTTCGTACAAAGTTTGGAAGAATCGGCTGACCTGATCTGGATTACCTCCTGTGCCAGGCAGAGCTATGGCAGCCTCACCGAAGTTTAGGGGAGGACGTGTTGCCGATTCTTCTTCATCCAGTTCATGGTCCTCGGCTATGTCCCTTGGGAAACGCTGTGCAAAAAGATCAAACTCGAGACGCTTGTGCATGTGGAGGCTGAGCCACATGTCGATGAACCATCAGGGACCTCCCAAGTTGCCGATGGGCTGGCCGAGTAGGAGTTTTCTGGTCACTTGGTGAAGGAGATGATAGGCTGCACCGAGTAGGTATCGGCCGAGGGGAAATCGGCCACCGTTAGCCAGTCTCTCTGCTGCCGATAGATAGACGGAGGTCGGGCCTGCCGATCGGCCACAGAATACGAACTTGTCCAGCCACATGTTCAGAAAGGTGGTTTGTTCCTTTATATCGACGGACCCCGTTTTGCGGTACTTCTGAATATACCCAGACCAGCCGCCGATGGAGCGGGTTTCTACCTTGGCACTAGGCGTGGTGTCAAAGAAATGGGTGCTATCGGCAGAAGATACATCTAGACCAGTGAGCATAACTACATCGGCAAGTGTAGGGGAAGCAGGGCCGTGGCCAAAGACGAAGGCATTGAGCGTGTACGACCAGAAGTATGATGCAGCTATCAGCAGTGATTCATTCTTATGCATATCGGCAATAGATAACCTGATGCATTGGTCTAGTTTTCTCTCGCCCCATCGGACTTCATTTGAGTGGCTGACCCTCAAGAACCAATCCTTCCATCCCACGGTGGGACTGGGCCAGGAACGGAAGGTATCCTTCCATAGATCCAAAGAGAAATTCTCGGCTCTAAAAGGGATCATGTTGGTTTCTGCGTTAATAAGGTCGGTTGGATCTGGATTCCCTAACGGACCAAGACATTGGAGGTGTGGTTGATCGGTGGGGATGACGATTTTGTTGGACAGATTCTAATGGTTTTGAAGGTAAAAAAATAAAGAAAGAAAAGAAGATGTTCAGTAAAACAGATTGCGGATGAACAGGGATGCGAGAAAAAGCACAAAAAGTGGAGTGAAGAATTGACCTCAGGAATGGAGAAGTTGATGGCCATCTCGCCACGAGGAGGATGATCGAGGGCTTCGAAGTTGGTGAAGAAGGACTTCGTCGGAGATCTTGGAGCTCTCGAACAGTGCCGCCGCCGGGAAAGTGGAGTTGGTGTTGTGGAATGATGGATGGGGAAGGAGTACCCGAGAAGGAACTATTTATAGGATAAAACAGGCAAGGGCAAATCTGACTTATCTCCTCGCCGTATCCGTGAAATCCGAGGGTACTCAGGTAGATATGGTAACTGTTCGCACGGTAATCAAGGGATTGTGCAGACGATTTGACAGGAAGCGGTCATTATCCATAGATATTTCACTGTGTGAGATCTTCTGGTTGGTCCATCGACAGCGCCTTGTAACGATCATATTACCGATGGGCGAATAAAGTGGAGATAGCCATTTGGCAGGATAAGGTATGGACGTCCATCGGCAAGTCCCTATAACGGTAATATTGCCGATGCGCGACTAAAGTGGAAATGTCCGTTTGGGGAGATCGAGGATTTCGAGGAATCTGCAGAGGAATAGGATCAGAGTTGTTCAGATTGAGGTTGTCGGTTACCAAATTGGGCGAATTGATTGCGGAAAGACATCATTACTGCGGAGAATTTCGGAGCATTAATGATTTCATACTCCGAAATTGGGGGCATGTGTTGACACCGTTTTTGGGCACGTGTCCATGATCGGTAGAATGCAGGTTGGCAAGACAAGACGGTAGGGCTTGGTCTACAAGATGAGTTGCCGATGAGGATGGTTGCCGATGAAGAGATAGCTGGATGTGGCTAAGTCCATGGGTGGTGATGTGCTCATGCCGATGGCTAGTATTGATCGTTGCCGATGAGGGGTCTACCGATGGCGTAGAAGGAAGACTTGGAGGTTACCAAGTGGTCCGTAGTGGTGTTCTAGCCTGTCACGGCAAGATAGTTTTGTGTTTTCCTTAGTTGTTTAAATCGTTTTGTACACGGATTCTGTCTAAATTTGGAATTCGAATTCTAGTCATGTCTGGTTCGGAGCAGGGTATAAATGTAGACCCTAGGGCTTTGTAATCAGAGAATCAATCAATCAAACACACGTTTTACTCATATTCCAAGCACCTACTTTTTCGACGACTTCGTCATACTTTTTCCTTTTACTACGAGTTCTTAGGAGTTCGTCGACTTAAGCTCGGAGTATTCTCAAGTTCCGCGTGAATACCTCTTGGCCGTGGCATCCGGGCGCATCGCTGTTGTCAGGACCAAAGTATTCGAGTTATCATCCTTGCCGATAGTAAGGTCAAATCGGCTCGCACGCCTTAACGTTTAAATCGGGTATTAGCCCTTTGTGTTTGCAGATCAGCTTTTGCATCAACAGACCATTTTTGCATTTGACAAAGTGCTGGCAAAGTGTAGTTCAAAATCCACACTTCCCACGTATAGTTTCATAAAGTTTGTGTGAGATTCAAGAATTGGTGAGTATTGTTTACATAAACTTTCCCAAATAGAAAAATGGTCTATATAAAAAGTTTGGATATTGATGAGCTCTAACAACTTGGTATTCAAAAGTTTTTCATTCCAAGTCATTTTCTCCGTCGTTTGACCAAAGCCCGTCTTCGAAATTGAAAACATGTGCCTGGGACTCGATCAAATTTATCCGGATGAAAATATGATCCAGGTATGAAATGTAGGTCTTGATGAGATCTAACAACTTTGTATTCAAAAGTTTTCCATTTGAAGTACTCAGATGGGTCATTTGACCAAGTTTGACCAAAGTCAAAATAGTGGGTTTCACAAACACACACTTTGACCGAGCCCTGGATGGCCTCAAATGGAAAACTCATGATTACAAATTTTGTTCCACCCATCAAGACCTACATTTTCTCTAATGGTCACATTTTCATTTGAAAAATTTTGGACCACTCAATTTTAAAATTTGAAAGAATTCATAGTGAAACGCTAATTTTCAGAACCATGGATGGCCTCAAATGGAAAACTCATGAATACCAATATTGCTCCACTCATCAAGATCTACATTTCATATATAGACCATTTTTGCATTTGACAAAGTGCTGGCAAAGTGTAGTTCAAAATCCACATCAAGATGTTACAATTATATTACACATAATGTTACAATTATATTACACAAGATGTCAAGTACAAATCACTACCATAATGCCCTTGGTTATGATCATTCCGTAACCATGGAGTGTCCTCTGCAGCGAGCATGATGCTTGGGTCTTTGGCCACACAAAAGGGTGGGATCCGTTCATCCTTTTCATAATCCTCTGACACGTCTGACTTGTCTTCAATTCCCACGATGTTTCTTTTCCCTGTAAGAACGATGTGTCGCTTTGGCTCGTTGGTGTTTTTCTCATCTTGTTTCCCTCTCTTAGGTTTTGTAGACATGTCTTACACATAGAACACCTGATTCACCTTAGTACCGAGGACGAATGGATCGTTTGTATATCCAATATTGTTGAGGTCCACTGTTGTCGTTCCGTACTCCTTATCAACTGATACCCCTCCTTTCATCTTCACCCATTGGCATCAGAATAAAGGGACTTTAAAATTATGTGCATAGTCTAGTTCCCAAATCTCCTTTATACGACCATAATATGTGTGTCTGTCCCCATTCGTGTCCGTGGCATCCACACGGACACCACTGTTTTGGTTGGTACTCTTTTTATCTTGTGATACAGTGTAAAATGTATTTCCATTTATCTCGTACCCTTTGTACGTGAGGACGTGCCACGCTGGTTGCCTAGCCAACAAATAAAGTTCATCTCCAATATCTTTATCACCCTGGCATTTTTTTCGCAACAGTCACCGAATGTTTCCATGTGATGACGTGTAACCCAAGTCTCATTCTTTCCAGGATTCTCGGACCGTACAAAATCCATGTGTTCCTCAATATAGGGTTCCACCACAATGGAGTTTCGAAGGACTATGTAGTGCGCTTTATTGAATAAATCATCACCCTGGCTGATATATGTTTTCTTTCCTAGTGTACCCTTTCCACCAAGTCTCCCCTCATACCTTGATTCAGGAAGACCAATCGGGTCAAGATCAGGAATAAAGTCCACACAGAACTCAATGACCTCCTCTATCCTGTATCCCTTGATGATGCTTCCTTCTGGCCGACCCCGCTGGTGAACATATTTTTTCAGTACACCCATAAATCTCTCTAAGGGAAACATGTTGTGTAGGAAGACAGGACCCAGAATATGAATCTCTTTGACCAGATGAACTAGGAGATGTGTCATGATATCAAAGAAAGATGGAGGAAACACCAACTCAAAGCTGACAAGACATTGAACCACATCGTTCTGTAGAGTAGCTAGATCAAGAGGATTGATTGCCTTCTGAGAAATTGCATTGAGGAATGCACACAACTTCACGGTGGCCAGACGTACATGTGGAGGTAGAATTCCTCTTAAGGCAACCGGAAGCAGTTGTGTCATAATCACGTGGCAGTCTTGCGATTTTAAGTTGACAAATTTTTTCTCTGGCACATTTATTATACGCTTTATGTTGGAGGAGAAACCAGATGGGACCTTGATGCTGCTTAGGCACTCAAACATGATTTCCTTCTCCTCATTGCTAAGAGTGTAGCTAGCAGGTCTTAAATACTGGCGTCCATCATCTGTCTGCTCTGGATGCAGGTTGTCACGTTCTTTCATGCGCTTTAAGTCCTCTCGAGCCTCAAGGGTATCCTTAGGCTTTCCAAACACACCCATAAACAATAGGAGATTGACACAAAGATTCTTCGTCAGGTGCATCACGTCGATGGAGTGGCGGACCTCAAGGTGTTTCCAATATGGTAGCTCCCAAAATATTGACTTTTTCTTCCACATTGGGGCACGCCCCGAAGCGTCTTTCGGAACAGGTTCGCTGCCTTCTCCCTTTCTAAACACTACTTTCAAATATTTGACCATCTCGAATACCTCTGCCCCATCTCGGTTGCCTGGCTTGGACCGGTGTTCTGCCGTACCTTTAAAATGTTTGCCTTTCTTTCTCAACTGGTGGTTCTTAGCAAGAAATCGACGATGGCCAAGGTACACGACCTTTCGGCATTTTTTCAAATAGATAGCTTGAAGGTCACCAAAGCAATGGGTGCAAGCATTATATCCCTTGTTTGTCTGTCCTGAAAGATTGCTTAGAGCTGGCCAATCATTGATTGTCACGAACAACAATGCTCGTAGGTCGAATGCTTCCTGTTTGTACTCATCCCACATACGCACACCTGGTTTGCTCCATAGAAGCTGGAGTTCCTCAACCAATGGCCTCAGGTAAGCATCGATGTCGTTGTCAGGTTGCTTCGGACCTTGGATGAGCACCGGCATCATAATAAACTTCCGCTTCATGCATAACCACGGAGGAAGGTTGTAGATACATAGAGTAACGGACCAAGTGCTATGACTAGAGCTCTGGTCCCCAAAAGGATTAAATCCATCAGTACTCAATGCGAACCTTAGGTTTCTTGCGTCCTCTGCAAAGTCCGGGAATTCTCTATCGATTCCTCTCCACTGAGAACCATCAGCAGGGTGTCTCAACATGTTGTCCACCTTACGGTCTTCTTTGTGCCATTGCAACAACTTTGCATGCTCCTTATTTTTGAACAAACATTTTAGGCGTGGAATTATTGGAGCATACCACATAACCTTGGCAGGGATTCTCTTTCTCGGACGTTCTTCATCCTCAACATCGCCAGGCAAACAAACAGGGCATTCATCTAATTTCTCGTGCTCGCCACGGTACAGGATGCAGTCATTAGGGCATGCATGTATCTTCTCGATTTGTAATCCCAAAGGGCAGATGATCTTTTTTGCTTCGTATGTAGTGGTGGGTAACTCATTAGGCTTCGAAAGCATCTTTTTTTGGATCTTCAGTAATTTTCCAAATGCCTTGTCAGAAATACAATTCTTTGCCTTCCACTGTAACAACTCCAGTGTCGTTCCTAGCTTTTTCTGTCCCTCTTCGGCCGACAGGTAGAGTAGCTTCTTGTGATCCTCTAGCATTAGGTCAAATTTAGCCTTCTCCTTTGCACTTTCGCAATCTCTCTGTACGTCGCGAATGACATCACCAAGAGCTCGTCATCATCAACGATACTGTTTCCTGCATCCCCGTCTTCTTCACCTTCGTCTTCTACTGCGAAGTCGCAGTATTGAGCAAAAACATCGTCAGGGTACGCTTGCTCTTCTTCACCTTCTTCCATCATAACCCCGGACTCTCCGTGTTTGGTCCAACAAATATAGTTTGGCATGAAACCATTCGTGAACAAGTGCAAGTGAATTTCTCTTGAGTTTGAAAATTCCTTCAAATTCTTACAAACGGCACATGGGCAGCACATAAAACCATCCCGCTTATTTTGCTCCGCCACTCTGCGGAATTCTCGCACGTCCTCAATAAACTCGTTGGAGCGGCGATCAGCATTGTACATCCAATGGCGTGCCATTATCTGCATTATCATGGAATTGTAATTTTTCTATTAAAAGCTATAATTTTATCAGTAAAGAAAATTAATTTCAAGAATTTTTAAAGTGAAAAACAATTTATTTAACAATTACAACAAAAATTATATTATTAATATTTTAAAATAAGAACATGAACATATTAAAGTAAAAAATATCTTATAATATCTATAATAGAACTTAACATGATTCGTGTATACATAGTAGTAATGATTTGTGTATACTAGTTAGCGGGCACACACTTAGCATCGTTCAAAAAAATTCAAACATGAGAAGACGATGATTGGAGAGATTGACAACATGAAATAATTAAAATAGACATATGTCCAAATGAAATTACATATGGTGGTGAGAAACATAGGAGGATGAAGCTAGCAACCTTTCAAACAAATCGACGACGGCGACGGCGTAGAAGCGTTGAAATGGATCGATCGCGGGAGATGAGAGCAATAACAAGAAAGAACAATGAAAGAACAAGCAAGAACAAAGGAGCTCAGGCTCGGGCAGGGAGAGGAAGAAGGGAGGAGGGTGATTCAATTTATAGCGGGGAGGGTTTCGTCCCGGTTGGTGTTGTCAACCGGGACTAAAAACCTACCTTTAGCCCCGATTGGTGCCAAAGACCGGGACAAAATGTTTAGTCCCGGTGTGTAGCATAAACCGAGGCTAAATGTAGGTCTTTAGTTCCGGTTCGTAACACACACCTGGACTAAAGGTCCCTCTCCGACAGCGCCTGACACCGGAGCCGTTGGGGAGGGACCGTTAGTCCCGGTTGGCTTCACCAACCAGGACTAAAGATCTCTTTTGTTTCGGGTGCCAAAAATATTGGGACTAAAGGTCATTTGGCATATCGACTCTAGTAGTGCCCGTCCGCGTGCAACCGGGAAAGATGGAGGACACGGTGAGCTGCTAGGTGGTAGCTGTGCTGTGGCTGGGGCGACAAGAGACACGGTGGTTGCTGCGCTCTGCACAACGCACGAAGGGGAAGCAAGCATGCTGTGGGGGGTGTGCAGCTATGGTTGACACCAGGGCCACTAGCACAATCGAGTTGGTGCCAAATTGCGATGGCGTCCAGCTCCTTCGCCTGCTGCTGCTCCAACCTCTCCATCGAGTTTATTTTCCAGGTTTGGCTGTTGCTCAAAAAACTGCTGATTTCCAGGTTTTCCAATGGACTGGAGCCAAATTGCTGCACCTCATCATAACTCTAGTGCGATCTCCAGTGCATCACCGGAGAGCATCAGTGTCACTTCTCTAGTGGCTTTCTTAGAGCAAGTATTATAAAAAGCTGGCTAAATCCCGAGGTGGATGAGAGAGAAGAAGCAGGTTGCAAGCTTACAGCCAACTTAGACACAGAAACCAAGAAACTCTGTGAGAGAGATAAGTGGGGCCATATATTAATAGTGAATAGCTAACTATTGTATGGGTGGGCTGAGAGAATGCTGCAAGAAACCTTAGAGCAAGTATTATAGTGGGCTGTAAGCTGGCTAGATACTGAGGTGGAGGAGAGAAGGGAGGAGAGAGAGGAGAAGCGGGCTGTAAGCTTACAGCCAGCCTGGGCACAGGAACCAAGAAACTTTGTGAGAGAGACAAGTGGACCATGTATTAATAGTGAATAGCTAACTATTGTATAGGTGGGCTGGGAGAAGCCTGCAAGAAACCTTAAAGCCAGCAAGTGGGCTGTATTATTAAACTTGCTCTTACAGCCAGCACGTGGTCTGTATTATTAAACTTACTCTTAGTTACAGTTACTCTTAGTTACAGCAGTATTTCTTCGTGTTCATTTGTCTGGGCTTCTATTGTATAATGCCTTGAGTTTCTCGCTTTTCCTCTAGGGTCTTCAATGCTCCTCTGTTATCTTCATTTGGACCTTGTTTAGTTCCCAACAAATTTTGCAGAATTTTTTAGATTTCTCGTCATATCAAATCTTGTGACACATGTATGAAGTATTAAATATAGATAGAAGAAATAACTAATTACACAGTTTACTTATAATTTACGAGACAAATCTTTTAAGCCTGGTTAGTCCATAATTAGACAATATTTGTCAAATACAAACGAAAGTGCTACATTGTCCATTTTGTAAAAAAATTTGGAACTAAACAAGGTCTGATGTGTTGATTCCTTCATCTTTACTGCAGCCTAGCTCAAGTGTTCATCTCTTGCGTCCACAAGACTAAGCACCTTGTATGCTAGTAGACTTTGTTAGTCCTAATAGTTATATTGTCAATTAACCACCAAAGTCACTAGACCCGCTCGCTAGCTAGGTTCTACGTTTCTTACTTACAAAATGCAATTGAATTTCTTAGGTTATTTGCTGAAAGCATCTCATACTAGTTTAAGCATCGAGACAAGAAAAATGCATGAAACATTTTAAGTATGTTCTCTGAGGGCCCGTTTAGAATCTCTAGGATTGGATTGAATTAATCATATTATCTGAGCAGCCTATTTTGATATGTTAGAACTAGAAATGGCAGTTCCATTCAGTTCTAGTGAAGTCGTGGCCTGAAAATGGAAAGGCTAATTCCATCTGCTCAAAAATGCTTCAAAGGCATTCCAATTCAAATGACCTAAACGGCGCGCAACATAGTTTATGATGCCATCTACGACTACAAAATTGAATCTTCGTACTTGGTACATGAGAAACAAAAAGGCTTACAGGCTGGAGTAGTTAAACAAGGTCAAATTTTATGCTACATGAGTCACGAGAAGTCAATTATTTGACATCATTAAAAAAAACCTTTCCCTTTGGTGCTTGTTGGCATGCAGCCCTACTAAATGTTAAAAAAGATAACTTTTATTCCCCATCCCCCAGGACAAGAGGCGTCAAAAAAGCATTTATGATGAGTGAAACAGCCATTGACATTGAGCATAATGTGTTTTGATTAAGCAGTTAAACTAGGAAGGATAGCATCATCCATAGCCTAAATGTAATTGAACACAGATCATGATTCATAGCACAATGTAATCATAGAACTCAAAGCATCATTCTAAGCACCAAGCTCGTTGAACTCACATTTAGATAACATTTGCAGACTATAGGGTAAGTATAAAAAATGTCCCTACTACATACACATACTGCTTGCGCTATAGAAAAACTTCATTTTGATAACATTCATAATACAAATCTGAATGTGTCACATGCTTCGTATAGTTAAGTACTTCAGTGTGGAAATCAATTTCACCACAAACATATCAATCAGTAAACTTTCTGTTAAGTCATCTGGCAGTGTGTCACTTTACCTTCAATCAGCCTTCGATTGTTTCAATGACAATTGGGGAAGGTTATACAGAATCAGGCCCATCAGCAATACCGCAGCACCAATGATGAAAGACGTACTTAATTCCGCGCCATGAGGAATGTAGGGCAAAGGAAGTGAAAGAATATAGATTGATATTGGCACTAAAATTGAAAACGAGCATAAATTAGTACCTTATGGTTATATTCCTTCCATTCAGTCTACTCACTGGCATAACAAGAAAGAAGATGAAAATGCAGGAGGAGTAATCAAGGGGCGAAAAAAACAATAAAGGACCTGCTGATGTTGCTGTAAGGGAAGCCACAAGGGCAGATGACATCTTCACCAAATTGAGGAGTGAGATATTGAATGCCATATTCACCACTATAAACAGCAAAGGCAGGAATGGAGCTCCTCCACAATCTGTAAGAAAAGTAGCAAGTGGGCAACATACACAAAGGTTAACCCAAAGAAAAAGAGAAAGCGGGGTCTACAATCAGAATGTCAGAAAGTTCAGTAGTTCATTAGACTGAAAGTTCCTTGAGATTTCCACAGAAGTCCAAAGAGAAATCTCTAGATTAGAATTCATAAGCATTAATGAGTTGCTAGTCAGCTAACAAAATTGCACATATTTAACAACAATAATACATATACAGTAATTGGAAACTATAATTCTGTGCAAGAACCATTACCAATTGGACTTTCTGCAACATTTAAGAAGCACTCAGCACCACCATTTAAATAAGCAGGAAGCTCAGCAAACTTAATTCCCCTCAAATTAGAAAGAAATGGAAGAAGAAGAAAGACAAAAAGAGCCTGAAAAAATATTACATTGTATACAATATTAAATCCAGGCTTAAAGACATGATAATGCGGTCAAGCATGAACCAAGAAAGTATGTAATAGAACAGCCCAACTCTTTCTAAAATCACCTGAAATCCAGATCCAAATGAATTGACTACAAAGATGTCCGGTCGCTTCCCCTGCACAAAAATATTTAATTTATGAACATTAAATCATGAGTTCATAAATAAATGTGTGCCAATGAACAAATAAAAGCACCACAGAGAAAAGATGCCTCAACCTTAAGACGTTTTGCACCATCAATGAAAACAGCTTCCTGTAATACGCAATTAACATATTTGATTTAAGTACTGATACCAGTAGCAAAAATGAACGATATGAGAGAAAGAAAGTGGCTATACCTTCAGAATAGATGCACCAGCTTGAAATGCTGATGAAGCGATCATCAATGCTGGCCAAATTAACTTGACTTCTGAAAGAAGCTGGCCCTCATTCGCCCCACTAAAAATGTAAAAAATCTTGTGATGACCAATCAATTAAAATTTGGCAATGTGGTAGTAATGACTTAGTACAATAATAGCACAATAATACTTCTGTAGCAAACTAGTAAAATGTTACTGATGTATAGGTGCATGTGTAGCATCGTTTTTCTCCAAACATATATGTTGTGCCACAAGAACCAGAAAAGTAAAGCAGATGTTTCAAATGGTATACCTTGCAACCGCAAGAATCACGCCAGAAATTACTAGGAAGCAACCAATGATTTGTCTGGCTGAATACGTCCTCCCTAAAAGCAGGGCAGAGAATATAAGCTGCCACACCAAGAATGACTGCAGCAGACATACAAAGGAATATCTAAGTTCTCATATAATTGTAGAACCATAGCAGGTCCAAACACTAGTAATCAAATGAAATTGGTAAGTGTAGGCATCAACCAAAACCTCCCAAAATCTTAGGGTGACTACAGAAATACTGTTACCTAAGTTGGCAGCAGAAACTACAGCACAAATGGAAAATTTATAATTCAGTAATAATTGAAATAACTCAGATCAAAGAACCATCATATATAACTGAACAGAGTTAAATAACGGATTGCAACAGAAACTAACCAAAGGGCATATATACCTGGGACAGTATAGGAATAGCAGGCCCTGGTAGCATAGCTGCAAGTTCCATAAACAACAGCCCATGAACAAAATTGAATTAGAACCTAGAACTGCATGAAACCAAACCATTTTGCCCCTTCTTTTCTGATCGAGCAAGAAACGCAACTTAATCTGCAAAAATCAATCACTCCAAATCTCAGAGTGAGCGTGAACAAAACTACCTCCAGCAGACATGCCAGAAGCGACTCCAAGTGCCTCCAGCAAACCGATCGCGACGAACCGGTGCTTGGGGAGCGCCAGCATGTCTCTAGTCACCACCCCCGAGCGGCACCTCGCGTAGAGTATGGAGAAGTAGACGGCGACGTATCTGCACGCGCAAACAACGACGAACCGCAATTCAGGATCCCAAAAAAAAAACTAGCTGGCACGTCAAGCGCACCGGAAAAAAATGGTTTCTTCACATATCGTCGAACACCAAGCCCGCGGCCGCCTGGAACAGCAGAGGAAGTAGAGGGCACGGTTTGGATTACTTACCCGAAGGTGGTGAGCTGGGCCAGGAAGAAAGGGTACGCCTTGAGCGGCACGAGCGCGAGCTTGTAGAGCACGCGGTTGGCGACGGCCAGCGCCACCACGGCCGCCGACGCGGCGGCGGTGGTCACCGGCGAGGAGCTCATCGCCCACGACAGGGTTACACCGCCAAGCTAATCAGTTGATCGACCGAGCGTTGGGCTGGGATGGGGCAAGGTCTCGAGAGGAGGAAGGACACTGAAATGGAATCGCCGGCTGGGAACCGAGCATGGAAATTGGAAAACCATGGGGATGACGGCGGCGGCGTTGGCGGCCGCCGCGTGGATTGCTTGTGTCGAGGTGCCGGAATCAAACGTCTTCGCTTTCACGATTAGACCCCTGGACTCTAACATTTTTGCCTTTTTGCAAAATATTCCACGCAGTACTATATGGAGCACATTTTTGTCTAGCAAAAGTTATGGTCGCATGGAAGGAATTTGAGCCGAATTTCTGTATCAAATAAGGGACTTGCTAAAGTACAGATGCCTGAATTTTAGTTTTTTTTAGAATTACACGGCACAACGTAGATATTTATAATGTAAATATACTCACCTCTATGGCATATATTTTATACTAAAATTAAAGATTCCGTTTACTGTAATTTTTGTAGACACAATCTACATTTTTTGATACCAAGAATAAAAAAATTCAGTAGATAAAACCACAAACTCGACAAAAGTCTGATTTATGTTGACACAAAAACAATTTACAATTATGTTTATAGGAGGACAAGGACTAAAATTTAACATCTTATGACACAAAGACAAATAATAAATTACAAAAGTAATAACTTCCTTGTATTAGCTAGTGATATAAGAGTGTTGCCTGAAATCATGTTAAAATTCAGGAACCTAGGAGAAGTGGCCAAGTAATCAAAACATCCATGATGTCGAAATTGATTGACGGTGAAAATCAAGACTATTATTGAAAGAGAGATAGAGAAACATGAAAAATTATCTAAGGTATGGCCAATCTCTTATACTTTTTTTTAATAAAGGCCAACAGACTCCCGTTTGGTTCTAGAAGAATTTTAAGAATCTAGATTAAAAAAATCTAATACTTATATTTTTATACCTTTTCAGATAAAGACCAACTGGAATTAGGTCTTGTTTGGTTCTAAAGGAATTTTAAGGATTATTAGAGCTAAACAATAATCTAATGTGTTTTGTTGGATTCTTTATTTGTATGTTAAAGTCTACTAGAATCTGCTCTCTTTAGATAGAATTTTGGAATAATGAGATCTTTTATGTAGATTCTTAAAATTAAGGATTTGTAAAGAGCAACTTTAAGAGACTTGGTAAAATTAGATGATAAATTGTGAGATTTAGCCAATGTAAAATAGAAAGCTCATCTAAAATGTAGAGTTTTGCACTAGCTAAATTAAAAAACACATATATAGAAAACAATAGAGACAAGTAAGACTCGCTAGCTAAATATGGTCATCGAGAATGATGGGATACCTAGCTGAGAAAAATAGAATATAGACAAGTTATTAAATACTTTTTAAGCACAATAGCTACATAATAGCTCATTTACCCAGTCTAGTCTATTGGAGGCCTTCCGCCTTCTTTGAAGTATATTAGACCAGTTTTAATGGAGTTTCATTAGAGTTTTATGGACATTAAATATGTTGATGTGACACTATATTAATGAAGAGAGAAATGATAAGAATTTCAGGGGAGTAGAGAAAGTTTCGTGAAGATAAAACTCTTCTTAACTGTTTTCAAAAAAATATTAGTGTATTAAAAACTGGGTCATGAAACTCCCATTGAAAATTATCTTACCGAGCAAGCTCGCACCGTTGAACTAGCGGCAGCGAAAGTACTACTACCTAGATAGAATCTCTAGGATAGTCCATCTGTGTCAAAATAAAATTTCAATCTTGTATTTCAAGAGAGTCAATCAATGCTAACTTTGACCAAAACTATATATAAAATTATAACATAATTAATCTAATGATATTTATTTAATATCATAAATATTAATAAATTAAGTAAAATGTTGTCGCCTAAATATATTTTTTGCTCGTTAAACTTGTAACGGTTCCCTCCACATTCCAATGTACGGTTATCTAATCCGATATCCTATGTGGCATGGATCAGATAGAAGGAACCCACATGTCAGTTACAAGGGTTCACATTAGAAAAATTGTATCAATATCATATGATTTTGGATGGAGATGAAGAAATCTATAATTTTCTAGTTTTAAGTTATTTCATTTTAGATCGTTAATATGCTAAGAAACAATAAAAAATCTAAGTAGCATAGTAACCGTGTACTAAGGGCTTTGTTTGTTTAAACTTATCTCGGCTTTGTACCTTTTAAAAGCCAAAAGGCTTCCAAAAGAGCTTTTGGACTTTTGGTTTATGAGAGCAGATTGACTTTTAAAAAGTTCAAAAGCTAGTAGTGTAAAAGTGGCTAAAAGCTTAAACAAACACGGGTAAGGCTTGTCGTCTTAGAAAAATTATATCCTTTTTATATGATGTTGGATAAATATATTTTGTATAATTATAGATTTCAATGACACTTACAACTTTATAGTTTTGAGTTTTGTTATTTGAGATTTTTGAGATACTCAAAAATAATATAAACTTTCAATAACATATTAATCGCGTACCAGGGCTTGTCGTTTTTGAAAAATCATATCTTTCTTTGTTGATGATGAATAAAGATACTGGTATATGAAAATTGTAGTTCTCAATGAGATCTACAAATTATAGTTATGAGTTTTGCCATTTAAGGTTATTAAGATACTCAGAAATAACATAAAGTTTTAGTGACGAATTAATCGTGTACCATGGCTTGTCAAGTTAGAAAAATCACATTTTTCTTGTGTTGTGACAAATAAAGAAATTTTGTATGACAAAAATGTAACTCTCAAAGAGATTATAACTTCTAGTTTTGAGTTTATTCATTTGATGTCATTAAGATTCTCAAAAAATAGTAAAAATTTTTGGTACCATATTAATCAAGTATCAGTGTTTGTCGTCTTAAAAAACAATATCTTTCTTGTAAGGTGTATAATAAAGATGCTTTGTATATAAAATTGTAAAAAAAATGTAGCACTCAATTAGATCTACAAATGACTAGTTTTGTGTTTTGTTATCTTAGGTCATTATAAGATGCTCAAAGGAATAGTATAATGTTTCAGCCACATATTAGTCGTTTTTTGTATCAACTTTTAAGGAAATCTAAACAACTTCAAATAAGAAACTCAAAACTAAAAAGTTGCAGATTAGCACACTACAACTTTGACATTGTCTCAGAGAAAGGTTTGCAGAGATTTGCATTGTCTGTTTCAGACAATGACTCAATCCCATCCCAAATGCTACAATCTAGGTGAATACTAAACTCAGAGAAGGGCCAAATAGCTCTGAGTAGTACTAAGTGCCATGCTTCAACAAATTTTCATCACCTTCAATAATGGATCCATCTTTTTCCAAACTGATAATTGTGTTTTTACTTCTCTTTCCACGCAAATTTGTGAAACTAACTGGTATTTAAGTCTCTTTTTAATAACCAATTCTCATGGCATCTATTATACCAATATGTTTCCTCTTACTCCAATAATTTTAAATTTTCACTTAGAAGCCAAGCTTTTTCTTCTCCACTGGTTATTAGAAAGGTAAGAAGATTCTTCTCATGGAGATTTATGTTTAATACTACTCCCGTGCCAAAAAGAATGTAACTATGAGCACATGCTACTTAGAGTGGTTCACGTTTGACTAAGCTTCAAGTGAATAATATTCACATTTATAGCTTTGGATTAATTATTTATCAAAATATATTCCATAATTAATCTAATGATATTTATTTGGTATCATATATTTGGTCAAACTTAAGATACTAAAACATGACACTACGTTAGAACTACATTCCTTCTAGGACGGAAGGAGAATTAGTTAGTAAGACGCACGAAGTGAATTTAGGGTAAAATTCAAGCATTTAATATTATTTTGATGGAATGGATGATGTAAAATATAGGAGAAGTGAATTAAAATTGTCTCACATCTATGACACAAAGATAGGGGACGAAAAGACATTTAGGACCTGTTCGTTTAGCAGGGAACCAACCCCTGGATCCATTCCTACCAGGAATAATTCAATACTAGTTTTGATCCGCTGGAAGGGTTCTTGGTTGGATTTCACCCAACCGAACGAGCCCTTATTTGATGGAAGATGTGCCGTGACGGTCCAGATTCAACATCTAAGTCACGCGACACAAGAGACCTGATCAAACTAATTGTTGTCTTCACTTTCTAAGCCTCTGGGAATTCTAGGGGGGAGGGGATGCATCGGTAGCGCCACAACAAGCAGTCGATGCCGTAGTGAGTGCACTTTTGAGGCACCGACACGGTGAGCGTGACGAGGTGTGCCGGCGAGACGGCGGTGACAGGAAGCTGGGCGCAACAAGGTGCACGGCGAAGCTGCAGGGGCGGTACAAGTAGTGCATGCCCGTGCGTGATCGACGCGCCGCAGAGATCACAGCTGCGCGGGTTCGCCTCGAGGAACACGGCGGCCCTCAGCCTCAAACTCCACCGCGTGCTGCGCGTGGAAAGGGACAGAAGCGTGGGCGGAGCACGTCGCGCAGTGCTCGTGCAGGTCGAAGTCGCACTCGCCCCAGCCGTAGCAGAGGCCGAAGCCATCGCAGCTACAGCCGTCGTAGCGGAAGCCGGAACTGCCGGTGTGACGAAGAACCAGCTAGTACACGCTAGTTTGGCTAAAAAATCACGACTAAAAATATTGTTCGCTGATTTATTTATTATAAAAGAAAAAATATTGTTGTCTAGTAGAAAAAGTAACAGACTCTTTGGCCTATTGCTTCATTGACGCCTTGAGAGTTATTTTTTTTTTATTTGGAACATTTTCATATAAACCTTAACATGCGGATCCAAACGGACGGGATATATCTTGGAAATTTATCTCGAATTTAAGGTATGGTGCCAAGTAATCTGCCGGGCGTGAGCGTGATATAGCAAATCTATACATTTATATCCTTATATTTTTTTTCTTATCAAAAAATAATACTATATTTTAATTTTGCACAAAAAAAGAAGCAAAAGAATATTGTTGCTTCTATCGATGCCTCTCATCGCTAATGTATTAGTTTTTGTGTTTTAAATTATAATATATTTTAACTTTTCTAGATATATATATTATTTTTACTATATATATCTAAGTAAGCCAAAAACATCTTATAATTTGGAATAAAGAAAGCAGTACATTTGAAGCAGACTGCGTGGCAGGATTGAACGAAAGTATTGTTACATAAATTATATCTACTAGTAAAAAACGCAAGTACCATATTTTCAATAGTTCAGCGTTGGAAAGCACGAGTCATAACATAATGCGTTTACTACGCATCAAAAATTCACAAACAATTTACACACGATTCAAGCCTGGTCCAGTTCGTGAAAACTTTTGGATTTTGCTACTGTAGCACTTTCGTTTATTTGTGGTAAATATTGTCCAATTATAGACTAACTATGGTCAAAAGATTCGTCTCGCGATTTACAAACAAACTGTATAATTAATTTTTGTTTTCGTCTATATTTAATGCTTCATACATGTGCCGCAAGATTCGATGTGACAGAAAATCTTAAAAAAATTTGGGACCTAAACAAGGCCTCACGCAAGAATATTATTGTCTTCTCTTGTTAAGGGCGTGGCAATTGTCAAGCATTACGAATTGGTGCAGTTAATCGGCAGAGAAACAATGCATGTCATGAAATATGTGTCCCTAGTTAGACCCAATTGCAAAGAAGACAGTCTTGATATTTTCTTGTCACCGTACAACAATACAAAAGCATCGGTGATGATCATGTCAGTTAATCCATTTTATACAGCCATACAGGAACTAATGCCTTAATGACGGTATCGCCATCTGTCAGTCAACTGGAAAGCCAAGAAATCTGTTTATCAGGGTGACAACTGGTTTGGCGTCCCCTGGCTCATAAGGAACTAGTGTCTCTAGGTCCATTGCCCGGATGGTCTCTCCCAAAGTTTGTGGGCGTGCACAGAAGAGATGCTTCCTTTCAGCCAATTCTTCTGCTAATTCACTCTGGTGGTTGTCCATCAAATCTTCATTTACAACAACGATTAGGGGTTTGCCAAGCCGTAACGTCTCAAATATGCTTCCTGAACCTGCCAGAGCTAAATCTTGAGAAACTAAACAATAAATAACACAAACAGAGAAGATATTTCAAACAAAAACTTAGTCAATCGGAAGGTCTGGCTTTTGAGTGCAGTTTCATTGATTCAGATATGCAGACCTGCTCGAGTTGCAACAGAGCAACCATGCTGATCATTTTTTTCTCGAAAACACAGGAGAACTGCGCTTCATTATATTAAGAAGAAAAGGGGGAGAGACCCCAGATACAGCACACACCATCACGAACTAAAAACAAAACTGATACTGCCTGGAACTTGTGATACATTGCTGCAGAATAGTCCTTACGCAAATTATTCAATGATATGCAAACAGAAAACTTCTAATAGTAACAAAAGATGGAGCGCATCCCAAACAGTAAAAAGGTTAAAATATATTGTGGTTGCAGTTAACAAACGTACTTTTAAAAAGCCTTGGTACTGTCCTGGATTCTAGCATAACCCAGCAATCTTTCATGATCATAGAGGCATGATTCTTAACACTAGAGGTTGTAGTCCTTAATCATTTACTGGTTTTCTTCCATCAATTAAGGATGGAAGGTTCTCAAATCTCAATCACTTCATCAGATGAATAAGGAAGTGGGGCAGGGTGAAAATAGCTCAGATCGAAAGCATATGATAAATTGGTACGTATATTGGAAGATTTTACTAGCTCATCATTCTTAAATAGAAAAAAGAACAAGCTAAAAGAAAGTATGTTGTTCCACATTTTATGGTCTAAAATAAAATTACTGGAAAATTCAACCACACATCAAATTCAAGCTAGCAATTTCAAGATTTAGCCAAGAAAAGATACGATACCATGGAAGATATTCCAACATCTTTCTGTTTTTCACCATTTGAAAACACCATATTTACCTGCATGGCTAATAACTAGGGAAGCTGTTCTCATATTATCAGCTATGCTTGGTGAAAATGTGAAATGATCAACTTGAAGGGTAGCATCTCCTGAGACCTGTAGTCCCAAATAGATAAATACTATTAACTTCACTGTATAATTAAAAACAGGGGACTAGAGAACTACATGAATATTTTAAAAAGGAAAGCAAGGTTAATACAATTAAAGTAAAAGTTGGGCATATGAATAAGGAATGAACAGGACTGTCAAACAAATATAGGTTTGCTTTCTCAAACATAAAGTAAGAACTGTGCTCAGAAAACATCAGTTCTCACACACCCTGTTTACTTAAAGCAACATTTGTTCAGGAAAAGTCTTCATCATAAAGCATCTGAATCCTTATTTGCATGAAACAATTTGCATGGCATCCGTTTGCAAGAAAAAAAAAGTGGTGTGTTTCCAGTTGGTTTTTCATTTAGGATGACTTGAATTACTGGTTATGAAGATTCCTATAAGAAAGAGTGGATAATGTCATAAGGCAAACTAGAGAGGAATTAAATGGTTGATAATTTACTACAGAGGTATAAGCATACTAACCTTTGATGGAACATATGTTCCTCGGCCCATTTGAATAAGAAGATTACTATAACCTTTTTGCAATAAAGCCATCTTCACTTCTGGAGAATCTACCGCCATGACAAGAGCATCAAAACATGTGGTCCCCACCGTGACAAACACTGTTCGATGCTCACTATCTGCCATCGATCCTAACAAGCAGTGAGTTGTGTGCAAGTATATTTCTTATGCTGCAAAACTGTAGGTAAAGAAAACATAAAATTAGATAATACTGCAATGTTAGGTAAACATATAACAAAGATAAATGCAACATAAGAACAGACCAAACTGTTTGTTCCAACCATGTACTAGTTTCTTGGTAGCTAGGACCATGGGAGCAAATCTTATGCAAAAAAGTAGCGAAAGGCAGTTTCTTACTGTGGTGGAAAACATATGATAACTGGTCTCTTTCAAAATTGAATTGAGACTGAAATAGCTTTCATAACCACAAGGATCACATAAACGTCCACATGAAGAGTAGTAGAAGACCATGGAAAAGTTTCCATGGCTCGGCTCGTTAAGCTTGTGGACCATGACAATAGCATACATGTATATAACAGCAAGTCTGCAATACATCAATTCTGTACTTAATTCAAACCAGTTACAGTAACGAGAAATCACACAGATCTTGGAAGACTCAGGAGGATACATTGGTTGATATAGGAGCTTTAGTGCCACATTGGTTCTAGCGTCCCCTGATGGAAGAGAATGATGAGCAAGATGCCATAGGAAGACCCAAACCTTGGCTGGCACTTGCACTTTCCACAGAGCCAGAGCAGCCCATTCTTTATGAAAAGTGGCTTTCATTTTGCCCAATTGATAATCAAAGGCAAATTGATGCTGGAATTTTCTCTTTCAAGTTGTTACTGTTGAATATTGTTAATTTACGATTAAATCATTTTTATGTCTATATACTCCATCTCATTGGGATCCCAATTTCCATAAAAGAAGGGCACTGAAACAGTTATAAACCTGCATACTAGCATTTAGCTGATAAGGCATCTATTTGCTCAAAAACTATATATGGGTCGCTGTATATACACTGCTAGTCTCTCTCAAGTATGGAGTACCTAGCATCAGCGGACCCAGAAATGGCGCACACGATTTGCTAAACAATCAAAGGTTAGAAATCGTACTTCCAGCAAACTAAAAGACATAATACTAAAAATAGATATAGTAAAGAGCACAAAAAACGACATCTCATTGAAACTGCTTCAGCGTCATGTAGAACAACATTGCATCGTTATCACCGGTTTCGCCAAATTGCCATTAGGATCACAATTCATAAACTCAGACGGGTCCATGTATCGTTCACTCAGTGGCAATCATAACCAAGGAGGCAGCAACGTATTGAGAGGCAAATTTCAAATTATTTGCTTAACCAAAAGAGCAAAATAGCATGCGTTGATGCAACGACAATTATCACTAATAAACAGAAAAAATTACTCACTGTCTGGCTCACTGTGCAGCAGCAGGGGAGCCCGCCTGGCGCCTGACGGCGTGGCCGGCTGGGCCACTGCTGGCCAGTGGCCACTGGCGGGCTGGGGGTTGACCGGCCAGGCAGGCGGCAGATCCGGGTGGCCTGCTCCCAGTGGCGGGATCTGAGCTGGGGCGGCGGGAGCCGGCCGGCCGGACGGGCGCTAGGTGGCTAGCCCTAGCCGAGGAGGTGAGGTCGGCCGGACGGGTTCGGGTGGCAGGAGCAGGAGGCGCCGCCACGGAATGGAAGACGGAGGCGGAGGCGGAGGCGGAGTTGGGAGCGCAGAAGGGAGCTGGGCCGAAGGAGACCGACCTCTTTCGTGTGGGCTGCAGCTAGCTGGGCTATAAACTGAAGAGGGCCAGTTGACATTTCCTTTTGGGGCTTGAGCATCTCCAAGAGATTAGCCAAAAACAATAGCTAAATTTATTGATTTAGCTACTCTCTAAAATAGATTTGACAAAAAAATATTAGAGTACTCCAACAGACTCTGTAAAGGATGGCTAGTGAGGTAGGCTATCCAAAAGTAGAGAGCGAATAAAGTGGGATGGAGAACTACTAAATTTGAAGAGTCGTTTACACAGTCTGTTGGAAACGTTTTTCCTTCAACAATAACTAAATTTACCTTTAGAAAATGATTTGGCTAATCTCTTGGAGATGCTCTAAGTCTGCTGCCTTCGCCCCGGGTGTCTGTTCGTTTGAGCTTATCTATTAAATTTATCGATCATTTAATAATATTTTTTTATAATAAATCAACAAATAATATTTTTAACCATAGTTTATTAGTCAAGCAAACAGACTAGAGCGTGTTTAGTTGGAGGTGTTAAAATTTAACAGATACCGTAGCATTTTTTTTATTTACCAATTGATGTTCAATCATGAACTAATTAAGCTTAAAAATTCGTCTCGTAAATTATTCTCTAGCTGTGTTTTTTATTTCGTAAATAATCTATATTTAACAGGGCCTTAGAACAACGAAAATATGAGTTGCATTGCAAGTGAGTTTTGATCCATCTGCAGTAGTGCAGGGTGTTTGGTTTGACGCATAGGTCCAACTCTGTCTAGCACCAAATCATCATTCCACTAGTAGCAGGCTAAAGTCACGGACCAATTGATTCCCTTTTTAAACCATCGGGCAAGCGCATCGGCTCACTCGGTTCCATACCATCCAAAACACAATGAAAGCATCATCCAAACCTGGTTACCAGGATTGGTGAAGGAATACAGGATCCAAGTGTTTGGTGATCCTTGCAGGCTTGCAGCGCGGGAGTCTGCATTCATTGAGCAATTTTGGAGTAATGGGATGTGAGTTTCTTAGGACCAACAGTCCTACCATGGAACTCGTCCATGAAGCCCATCGCTGCGTCCTTAGTCAAATCGATCCCAATCGCATGGCAGAAGCAGAAACCTCATCAAAGGCTACACTAACGAGTTTTCTTCGATCTGGATCTGATTGGTTGCCTTTGCCTCCATAGCCCCTTCTCCAAATTACTATAGTGTAAACTACTGAGTCTGTTTGGTTACCTGCAATATAGAGCCTTATGCAAGCCAGCGCTATCCCCAAGCAAGTCCTCCGCCTCTCCGCGAGCGAGTTAGCATATTCGTGGCAGAAAATATTGTTCGTTGATTTATTGTGAGAAAAGTACGGCTTATATATCATCTGTGAACTCATCTGTGAACTGAAAGAGAGTGGTTGAAGCTGCACAGAAGAGGCAATTGTGTCTCAAGAGTTGCTGCCATGGGTGAGCGTGCTCCCCTCATTGTCCTTTAATTTGTCTCGTCGTCGCGAGCCACCGCCCGATCCAAATATGGCAAGGAGGAGCACGACGTCAAGTTCAAATGACTAGAGAAGGAGGTGGCAGTGGGAGCCACTGCCACTGTTAGGCGAGGAGAGCGCCAAGAGGAGCAAGGAGCGGGGGGAGCAAAGAAGGACGAACTTGTGCAAGGTGTTGAATGGAATCTTGGTACTTTATCTCACACGGCGCAACACAACTGAACACATACTTGATACCTACTACACCCAACCAAACACAAACAATGCAACAGACTAATAAAGCCCAACCAAATAATACCAAATTGCATTCACTTGTGCAAAGCATAGGGCCTATATTCCGCATGTCACTAGCAATCTAAGGCCTTGTTTAGTTCACTTCAAAAACTAAAAAGTTTCTAAGATTCTCCGTCACATCGAATCTTTCGACACATACATGAAACGTTAAATATAGACGAAATACTACAATTGACAAGTTTCCCTAGAGTTAGTATTCCTAGGGAAACACCGAAAAACGGTAGGGAAACATGTTCCCGAGGGTATTTCGTAGGGAAAGACCCCTAGGGAGGAATTCGACGGGAAAGGGAGCGTTTCCCTACGGTTTTGGCAAAAACCGTAGGGAAACATTCTTTCCCTACGGCCTCGACCTCCTAGGAAATTTTCTTAGAAGGCACAGCCAAATCTGACGTGGAAAGGTAGCCAAGGTGTAAAGTAGTTTCCTTAGAAGTCTTTCCCTATGAATTAGAACTGTAGGGAAAGATTATATGAGAGCAGTTTCATATTTGAATTTAAATACATATTTATATTCAAATTCAAATATACAAATATTTCAAATTTAAATTTACACATGAACACATAATGAAGCACTTATTTCATCCAATCCACGGCCACAAATCCATACATTTAGAGTTATAATATTATCACAAATCCACAAATGCATAACCTCAAATCCATACATTTAGAGTTATAATATTATCACAAATCCATAAATCTAGAGGCAAACGAGCTGATGAACTACAACTCATGGTTTGACAACAATCAAAAGAACGGGAATTGTTCTTCCTCCAAAGGAGGAGAGTATGTCCCTCCACCACTTGTAGTTCCATTCACTCCACTTGTAGTCTCATTCGCAGCACTTGTCCCACTTGGATGGCCACGAAATACTCCACAAGCGATCCTACTTATTGTTTCATCCGGAGTTTCCGCTCTAATAGATGAGCCAAAGGTACCAGCCTATGACATTAAGCAAGTCCCAAGTTAGAAAAATGTTGAAATAATTGCATACAAGGGCCATGAAGTGTGTTGTGTGATGAAGCAAACATAAAAAACGACTTACATATAAATCTATATGCTTCCTTGTAAAAATAGCATGCAAGGGCCATGAAGTGTGTCTAATCGACATATTTATTCACATATATTGCCCACTTAGTAACTCTGAACAGAAGGTGTTTTCCATTGTACTGTCACAAATCATTGATCTAATATGTAGGACACTGAAACTTTTTATTAGGTAGTTGACAACAGAAACTTCTAAATGGACAACAGAAACTTTTCCATTGTACTGTCACAAATCATTGCTGGAAGTGGCTATCTAGAGCATGCAGTCTGTTGATGTTTTGAACTAACATTGTTGAGAAGCTGACAACGTGAGATGCTTGAACAGTCCCTCTACAATGGACTTGGGCAAACACTGAAACTATCATCTCTATCCGTTGCTATCCAATGGTAGTTTGCAACTTATTTAGAATCAACACATGTACATGTTGCAAACAACTTCAACATATAGGAAGATCAGGGAAAAATCGGAGTCTGGTATGAAACTTACATTGTCATCATCATGAGAGGGGTTTGGAGTTGTCAAAACAGCATATATTGGAGGGTCAGGTGGGGGAGACATAGGAGCCGGAACTGCTGTGGCTGGCATACCAGTGTGGAAAGCACTAGATAATCAAACCCACATATATATGAGCTATTTTCTACTAATTTCTCATAGACATGCAATAGTATTAGCTTATTGAATTTTCTGCATCATAGAATGAGATCAGCAACAAGATATCTAAACAAAGAGAATTACCCAAAACCCTTCACCAACAACGTCAGCTTTGGATTTTCCAGATGAGTCCTTTGCTGCTTGGTAATGTTTCCATGTCGATGCCACCAGAGTCTTGCCATTGTACTCAACCAAACCAGGATGATTCCGCTTTAGTAAGACTGTTAACACACTGGAAGGAGTCCTTCCCTGCACATGAGTCCAGGACCTTGCAATATAATTGAACATATCAATTAACATATGTCACGAGTATTGATTTGCATAAATAACAATGTAAGTTCACAATACTCACGATTTCCCTTCTGGCTCAATCAATGGACGATTTTGCTCAATGGGAATAGTGGGGGGGGAGGTCTGCACCACCTCGCAAGTAGAAATCTCCTACTTGCTGATCTTCGACCTCAATATCAGGAGCATTCTCACTCAAAACTGTGTCCTGTCTAGCAGCAGAACTATTGGAAGATCGACTACGTGTCGCTCTATGTGTGATTGGCATCCCTGAAAACAAAAGGCAACATCCATTAGCTATAGTATTCGAAAAGGTTGACAGAAAATGATAGAAAACATTGTTGTAATTTAAGACTAAATAGGAGTATTACTTCTCCAACTAAAAATCATCAGGATCATGGTATTCCACTTCTATGGCATCAAGAAAATATTCTGTATTATATCCCTCATGTTCTTCAACTGGTGTTTCATCTTCTGATGTCACACCATTTCGTTGTTTGATCAACATGGGAATGTCTTTTGGATCATTAACCTCATCAAAGCCATCAATAATCGTCATATCATCTAAGCCAAGTCCAATGTCTATGATGAATTCACCTTCTAAGCCATCTTATTGAAAGGTATCCATACATGGTGGTTCTTCATTATATCATATTCATCCATTGATGGAATAGACAGATTTGCAAGGGGGCTGACCTTGTGTGCAACCCACCAGCCATTTAGGCTTTGATCAGACTTACACGCATATGGAAGAAAATACACCTGCTTTACTTGGCTAGCAAGAACAAAAGGCTCATTCGCTGGATTACATGAAGCATGGGCAACTTTGACTAGTCCAAACCTTTCTAAGTGCCTCACTCCATTAGTTGGGTGGAACCAATGACAGTCAAATAAAACAAGGCTTAATTCACTACCCCCATCAAACTTCAACTCAATTATGTCTTTAATAATTCCATAATACTCAAGCTCATTGTTGCCGCTGTCATCAACACCAACAACAAGCACAGTGTGTTGGTGGTAGTTAGGTTCCCTTTAGATTTTTCATACCTCTCAGATCTAAACCTATATCCATTAACTTCATAAATATCATATGACTTGACCTTGAGGCCACAACCACGTGATAAACGACGTAGGTCACTAGGTATGCTTGCATCAATGTCACACTGCAATGTTATAATTGAAACTAACATGTACTTCATGTTTTATTAGAATGTATGAACCAGTATAAAAAAGATAGATAAAAGCTAGTACCAGTTTGCTAAACCATTCTAACAAATTTGGTTTGCCATTGCCAGCACCATTCATGCGTAAATTATCTAGTTGTTTCGAAGTAGGTGGTCTTACACGTCTCCATTGCTCTTGTTCAAATTTTCTACGGATGTAAACACAGACTAAATTATGGTCATGATAAAGGTCAGCAAGTGTATTTCACAAATGTAGTATACTTACTGCACAAATTCATCCATTTCAGCCATATTTGTGAAGATAAAAATCATTGTTGTCTTGTACTCTTCAATAGTTAGAAACCTGCTCACTCCTCTACCGCTTTTCCATCCACGCACTTGAAACAAGCTAAGGGTACAATCAGATGGAGGACCATTTGGAGCATAACGTTGTGGACGATTACGAGAGCTCGATATGAGTTGAGGCAAGTATAATGATGTGAAGTGAGATATCTCCTCAACAAGGCAACCTTCTACTATTGAGGCTTCAACATGAGCCTTGTTACGGACTTTTGCCCTAACTTTTTTTAATAGCCTACAAGAATTTAAGTTAGATTAGTTTGTTGCTGCCTATGATAAGGCACAATATTGAAGAACAGAACTAGAACGGAAGGTCACCTCTCAACTCCATACATCCATGTATACTTGACAGGGCCTCCTACCCTAACTTGATATGGAAGGTGCAATATAAGATGCTCTATTGAATTGAAGAAACCTGGTGGAAATATTTTCTCCAATTTAAAAAGTATAATAGGTATGTTTGCTTCTAGTTGACGTATCTGGGCACGATCAACCTCCTTGGCACAAAGCACTCTAAAAAAGTAGCTTAGATCAGCTAACGCTTCCCATATGTCATTCTTGACAAAACCTCGCATCATCGAAGGCAGCAAACGCTCAATGAATATATGGAAGTCATGACTCTTCATACCATTTATTCTTAGTGTACTCATGGTTACCCCTTTCCTTAAGTTTGCTGCATAGCCGTCCGGGAATTTTATGTCCATAAACCACTGCATAACAACCTTTTTCTAGTCTCTCATTAGGGAAAAAGGTGCTCTAGGTCTTTCCCACCTATCATTTGGCTTCTCAACTAGATTGAGATGTCTTCTATTGCACATCAAAGCTTGGTCAAGGCGAGCCTTGGGATTATCCTTTGTTTTATCAGCAAGTCAAGACATGTATAAAAAATAGCTTCTGCTACATTTGTTTTGTATGCATAACACCAATGTTATGTGGGCGCAAAAGTTGAGGGAAATATGGAAACTCCCATAGGAATGGGATGTGAGTCCAATTGTGGGTTTTCCCATAACCATCAAAAGATTTTTCTTTTACTGCATTCATGTATGCTTGCACCTCTTGCCCAGTTAATTGGTGTGGAGGTGGGTCATGCACTGCTACACCCTTTCTGAATGCATTCTTTTGGTTCCTAAAAGCATGGTCAGGTGGTAGAAATCTTCTATGGCAATCAAACCAACTAAACTTGCGACTATTTGGTAGCCAAGTGCTATCCACATCTGCCATACAGTCAATACAGGCCAACCCACCATGTGTTGACCATCCAGAGAACATGCCTAATCCAGGATAGTCATGAATGGAATTATGGTATGAAACCCTCATTGTAAAATTCCTCTTTAAGAAACTATCATATGTTTGTACTCCTGCCCAACCTTTCATCATCTCATCAATTAGTGGTCGCATGAACACATTCATATTCTTCCCCGGATGCTCTGGTCCAGGAATCACTAGACTAAGAAATATATTTTCCTCCTTCATACAAAGAGCCGGAGGCAAGTTCAAAAGAATCACAAAAACAGGCCAGCAAGAATATTGGGCTTTTCCAAAGCCAAATGGGTTGAAGCCATCTGTAGCCATAGCAACACGAACATTTCTAGCATCTATATTGAAATCTGGAAATACCACATTGAAATGTGTCCATGCTTCAACATCAGAGGGGTGGACCATAACATTCGGGTTAGCACATCTACCCTCCTTGTGCCACCGCATGTGTTTTGCAGTTTCTGGCGCCATATACAGCCGCTGCAACCTTGGTATGATTGGGAGATAACGCAAAACCTTGTGTGGAATTGGCTTCCGTTTACGGCCTTGTGATGGTTCAACATCTACATATCGGCTTTCCCCACAGAAATCACATTTTTCCTTTTTTCATCTTCTGTTCCATAGTATATCATACAATTGTTTTTACAGGCATCTATCTTAACATATGGCATTTTTAGACCTTTAAGAAGACTCATGCACTCATACAATGTCTTTGGCATTTTATGGTTCTCAGGCAAGATATCATCAAACAGACTCAGTAATTTATTAATGCATTCTACGCTAAGGTTGTGTTGTGACTTAACTACCATCAAGCGCGGTTAGTCGAGCAACACTAGTGGAACCAAGGAGTGGCTCTTGTGAAGCTTCCAACATGGCATAAAATGCCTTTGCATCAGCTGTTGGTTCATCTTCTATATCATCTGTGTGCATTGCATCACCTAAGTCAGCTAACATTTCATCTAAACCATCAAGGGTATCATTGGCATGTTCCAATGTAGGCTCTCTATAAGGTTGTTCCCCATGTTTGGTCCATAAAGTGTACCCAGCCGTAAATCCTCTTTTACACAGATGCATGGTCATGACAGGTCTTCTCCGTCTAACTCTATTTCCACACTCAGAACATGGACAAAGTACTCCACATTTTTCAGAATTAGGCACAACATTGAAAGCACGATCTATGAAAGCATTTGTGTTTCGGACCCACTCCTCTGAATGACAGCCATTGTCATCCCAGCCTTGGTACATCCAACTACGGTCTTCTACTGACATGTCTAGTTAATGTAACAACAAACCCCTGTTCAATATCTACAAACCTTAGCAAATCCCAATATAACAGTGTGGTACTACAAACAGGACAATGTACAGAGGAGAAGAAGTAAGAAAAAATTAATTTCTCACCTTCAAGCTTTGCTTGCACAACAGCACAAATGCAGATCCGAGCCTTTTTCTATCCCTCTCCAACCTTCCTTGCAAAAATCAAGATCCTTCCACACTTGAATCTAAAATGTGCAAATCAATAATGCTAATTTATCACATTGTGCTAGTACAAACAACATAATGCACTAAAGAGATGACATAGGATAAATTGGATTCGTATAAGCATGCCACAAATTTTGGGTACCCACAAATTTAACCTAGATCTATAATATCAAGAACTCTAGCCCAAAACCCATGTGAGCAGGCCACGACACTTACTAGATGGAGCCCTCGGAGTTAAGAAGAAGCAGCAACGGGACTTGTGCGTGCGTCGTCCTCGCCTCGGAGTAGGAGTAGAGGCAAGCTGCGCCTCTGTGGGTGTGGCCACGCGTGCTGGACGGAGTGCGGCGTGGAGGATGGAGGGAGCTGCACGGCGCCCGCAGTGGCATAAGGATGGAGGGAGCTACGGTGTCCGTAGTGGCACGGTGTGGGGGTATAAACCCCTATACCCTCATGGGCCGACATGGGCCGCACCATCAGAGGTGGCTCGGCCCATGAGATGAAGACGTGAGGCGCACGACGCTGGTCGACATGCATCGTAAGGTTACAAAATATTGTACCAAATAGGATACTTTGCTTGTAACTCTGTCCCTTCAGGATATATAAGGAGGGGCAGGGGTCCCCTAGAGGACAGGTCATACACACCACATCTCAACTCAACACAATCCACAACAATACAATCAGACACAGGACATAGGTATTACGCCCACACGGCGGCCGAACCTGGATAAAAACCTTGTCCGTGTCTTGTGTCACCATCGAGTTCGTAGCTTGCGCACCTGTCTACCGATAAACTACTACCGTGGGTATACCCCAAGGTAGACTGCCGACTAGCTTTCGTCGACAGTGGCGCACCAGGTAGGGGGTGTGCGTACAGCTCTCCCGACGAACAAGATGGTCATCATCCCCGACTTCGCGGCCATGTGAAAGGTCCTAATATGGCTAGAGGGGGGTGAATAGCCTATTTAAAAATTCTACAAACTCACTAGAGCAAGAGGTTAGTAAATAACAAAGCGAAGCTTTTTGCTCTAGCTCTAATGGGGTGTATGCAAGCCACCTACCCAACAATTCTAGTTGCTATGATCACTATGCGCACAAGAACTAAGTCACTACTTACACTAGAAAGCTACCTAAAGTTTCTATACAAGTAAGTAAGCTACTCTAGTTTGCGGGAATGTAAAAGCGATGGTTTGAACTTTATACCGCCGCGTAGAGGGGATGAACCAATCAATAATATGAAGTCCAATCACCGGAAGAAATCCAATGAACAATCACAATGGAGACACACAATTTTTCTCCCGAGGTTCACGTGCTTGCCGGCACGCTACGTCCCCGTTGTGTCGACCAACACTTGGTGGTTCGGTGGCTAAGAGGTGTAGCACGAACCTCGTCCTCACTAGGACACCACAAGAACCTACCCACAAGTGAGGTAACTCAATGACACGAGCAATCCACTAGAGTTACCTTTCGGCTCTCCGCCGGGGAAGGTACAATACCCCTCACAATCACCGGGAGATGGCCACGAACAATCACCAACTCGTGTCAATCCTCCTCCGCTGCTCCAAGCCGTCTAGGTGGCGGCAACCACCAAGAGTAACAAGAAAACCGCAGCTAAAACGATCCCCAAGTGCCACTAGATGCAATCACTCAAGCAAATGCACTTGGAATCACTCCCAATCTGACAAAGATGTTTAATCTATGGAGGAGATGAGTGGGAGGTGTTTGCTTAGGCTCACAAGAATGTTATGTCTGTTAGAATGCCAAGAGAGTAAGCCCCAAGCCGGCCAAACACGTATTTATAGCCCCTCAAACAAATAGAGCCGTTGGCTCTTTCACTAGGCGAAAAACGGGGTCACCGGACGCTCTTAAAGGGGCACCGGACGCTCAACACCTGCGTCCGGTGCTCCAACGTCAGTCACGTGTCAGAGTCTAACGGTCACTTGCAGTGCACCGGACGCTTGAGCAAGTTAGCACCGGACGCGTCCGGTGCTAACTTGCTCAAGCGTCCGGTGCACTGCAAGTGACCGTTAGACTCCCGCCTCGCAAGCTCGGCGGGAGGGAGAGAGGAACCCATCCTCTCTCTACCCTTCAAACTCCACCTCCTTCTCAAAGTGTGCCAACACCACAACGTGTGTACCAACAAGTGCACGTGTGTTAGCATTTTCACAATCATTTTCTTTGAAGGAGTTAAGTTAGCTTACTAGGTTCTAAATGCATGCCCATGAACAATGACACCTAGTGGCACTTGATAACCGTTTAGCCAAAGAATTCCCCTCTTTATAGTACGGCTATCTATCCTAAATGTGATCACACCCTCTATGGTGTCTTGATCACCAAAACCAAAACCCTAAGCAATACCTTTGCCTTGATCTCCATAGGGTTTTGTTTTTCTCTTTCTTCTTTTCCAAGTTGATCACTTGATCATCTTGTGGTCATCACCATCATCACCATGATCATCACTTTCTCCATCACTTGGCATGTACCAACCTCATTAAGTCTACACACACTTAGCATAGAGGTTAGTACTAGGGTTTCATCAATTATCCAAAACCAAACTAGGGCTTTCACCATGGCGGGTGACTTCACGTTCACCGTCAGCTTCAACAGCTTCACCACCATGACCACAGAGGAGGCGTAGATCCGATCTGCGCCAATCACTTCTTCATCGACGTCGGTCGCGACTCCAACCACGCTGGCTACGACTTTGACTACTCCAGCAACGTTTCCGACCACGCCGACAACGCGTCACCCGCTTCCCTGCTACAAAGGGAGGCAGATCGACAACACCGACCTGCTCGGACCATCGACCAAATTGTTTGGCCTACTTGCTCTGACCACCAGTCGCAATAATAATCGTCGCGAAGAACGGCGCTATGACAACAACGACCACCGTCATGACAAGTCGAAAAGCTCGAGGGCCGGACAATTTTGTTGTCACCGACTAGACTTTCTTCCAAAGATAAGTACACTTCTAATATTTTATTTATTCATAGCATAATATTTTTAACATTATTATCCTTAAAACAACTTTTTGGTTAGCCGACTAGTTTTTTCTCCTACACGAGTTTTCCAGAGCCGGCACTATCTCCGACTCCTCCCTACACGTGCACACATCCGCCCTCTGCGTTCTGGGTGGTCAGCAGTAGCTCTCTGGCGAGGCTGACAATCCTGCGCATGTCTAGGTTCCGCACCTCATGCTGATTGTTGACTAGACCAGAGCTAGTACAAGCTCTAGGATAAATTAACAACTCGTGCTAATTTTAAAAAAATCTAAAACTTATTTTAGTGCTGTTTTTTTATCTAGAGTTTATTTATACATCATATACTACCTATTCTCTATATTTATTTTTCAGGAGTTTAGCCCAGTCAACAAGCTACGTTCGGGGACTCGTCGACTATTCCCTACGCTGTGTCCGGAAACTGCTCCGATCACCGAACACGTTTACGTTCCCAACCACGCTCGGGGACTTGTCGACTACTCTCTACGCTGTGCTTGAAGACTGTGCCGACCACCGAGCACGTTTACGTTCCCAACCACGCTCGAGGACTTGTCCACCAGTCTCTACGCCGTGCTCGGGGACTGTGCCAACCACCGAGCACGTTTACGCTCCCAACCATGCTCGAGGACTTGTCGACTAGTCTCTACATTGTGCTCGAAGACTGTGTCGACCACCGAGCATGTTTATGTTTCCAACCATCCTCGGGGACTGGTCGACCAGTCTCTATGCCGTGCTCGAGGACTGTGCTAGCCACCGAGCATGATTACATTCCCAACCGTGCTTGGGGACTCATCAATCACTCCCTGCATTGTGCTCGGAACTTGCTTCGATTACTCTCCGACCACAATTTGGGGACTGCCTTTCTCAGTTACATATGAATCGGACTTATATACAACTGAGGGGTGATTTTAATTTTTTAGACCTTGCTACAAGGCTTATACTTCGCCTTCTACCAAGCTCGGGGACTACATCAGTATGATGCATCTGGCGATGCATCTCAGTATCAGAAATTTTAAGATGATTTTTTTAGACCCTGGCACCACCTGCCTATGTCACCTACTACCAGACTCGGGGACTAAGTGGGCACACTTCACCTTGCGGTGAATATGCTTACTTTTTGAAAGTCTATACTTTTCAGAAAAGTAAAGTGGGCACACTACATCAGGAAAGAAATATTTTTTGATTAAAAGCACCATGCATTCTTCGAACAACTTGCTTCTTCTATGTCAATGTTAATCAACTGTCTTTTGAGTTGGTCAAAATACCGTTGCAACTGTTTGGGCGACTTTTGTGCTAATCGAAGATGTCAAGCCTCACTGGTCGAAGAAGCTCAAGACAGCGTGTTACATCACAATACATGGTGCTCGGGGACTAGCTGTGGGGGTATAAACCCCTATACCCTCATGGGCTGACATGGGCCGCACCATCAGAGGTGGCTCGGCCCATAAGATGAAGACGTGAGGTGCACGACGCTGGTCGGCGTGCATCGCAAGGCTACAAAATATTGTACCAAATAGGATACTTTGCTTGTAACTCTGTCCCTTCAGGATATATAAGGAGGGGCAGAGGTCCCCTAGAGGACAGGTCATACACACCACATCTCAACTCAACACAATCCACAGCAATACAATCAGACGCAGGACATAGGTATTACGCCCACACGGCGGCCGAACCTGGATAAAAACCTTGTCCGTGTCTTGCGTCACCATCGAGTTCGTAGCTTGCGCACCTGTCTGCCGATAAACTACTACCGTGGGTATACCCCAAGGTAGACTGCCGACTAGCTTTCGTCGACACACGGCGGCGCGCACAGAGGGAGGCGTGGCGGCGTGCGGCGCACTAGGCGCTAAGGCACTGCGCGACGGCGGTGTGGCGTGGCGGGCGGCTGCGCGGCGGTGGTGGGCACGGCGGGCGGCTGGAATCGCACGGCGGCCGGTGGATTCGCGCGGACGGGCGGCTGGAGGCGCGCGTCGCGGTTTCGGTGGCGGCGGCGCGTCGCGGGTGCTGGAGATAGGGTTGGGGGCGGGAAGATTTCTGGGATTTTTGGGAGAGGGCTTAAGTTAGTAGTTTTCCTAGAATTTTTATTTTTTCTTTAGGGAAAGATGACACGCGGGCTCTAAAGTGGGTTCTAATGGGTTCATTCCTTAGGCTCTCTCCGACGAAAGCGCAAGGGCCCTAGGGAAAGATTTGTTTTCCTAGGGTTTTGCTAACTAACCCTAGGGAAACATACGTTCCCTTGGGTTCCCATGAAACTGTAGGGAAACAAAAATATCCTAGGGAAACTCGTCAATTCTAGTAGTGAAAATAAAAACTAATTACATAGTTTACTTGTAAATCGCGAGACGAATCTTTTGATTCTAGTTAGTCCATAATTGGACAATATTTGTCACAAACAAACGAAAATACTACAGTAGCAAAAATCCAAAATCTTTTCGCATCTAAACAAGGCCTAAAAATATTTCTATATCTCTTGACTTGAAGTCTGAAGATGAACACTGTCATCTCATGTTCAGCCAGCTGGTAATAGATATGAGACACATACATTAATTTGTTTACACCCATTGATCTCAATCAGTCCACAAAAAGGAATAATCAAAATAGTGTCTACACTACCTTCTTTTTAAAATCGTCTACTACTACTAATTAGGTACACGGCATAATCTTTCTCTAGCCAAACCTCTTGATGAACTTCTGCGACCAACCATGCATATATCGGCCGGGCCCACCTGTCACTCTGTCACAGTTTCACCAATCTCTTCTCAAGGCCGCAGCATGTGTACAGTACAGCAGCATTGCTTATTTGCTTACGTGCTTGCTGACATGATTCAGCGTGTACACCGCGCCCTCGCGCATGGCGCCGCCACGCCACGGCAATCAGCAGCCAGCTAGCTAGCATTTGTCGACGTCCCTCCACTTGAGGTACTCGACTCCGGCGAGGTAGTGCGCGTAGGCGCCGGCGATGACGAAGAGGTGGAACAGCTGGTGGCTGTGTCCGACGAGGTCGAACCTGCCCGGCGCCCACCGCTCCGGGACGCGCGCGGCGTACACGGCGACGCCGAGCGCGTAGAGCGCGCCCATGAGCGCCTCGTAGCCCGCCGACGCCACGGCGCCCGGCGCGGTGCCGCCGTAGAGGAGCAGCTTGTGCGCGATGGGGACGACGCCCGACGCGCCCATGCAGGAGAAGAGCGCGGCGCGGAGCGGGCGCAGCTCGGGCGCCTGGAACGCCGGCACCAGCGACGCCGTCACGGCGGCGGCCCCCAGCGCCGTGATGGAGCCCATGTACAGCCGCTGCAGCGCCGGCGCGCAGAGGAAGGAGTAGTAGGCCAGCGGGTAGAAGGAGGTGACGATCAGCGCGGCGATGCCGGCGTAGTCCAGCCGCAGCGTCACGTACGCCGTGCGCTCCGAGTGGCACAGGATCAGGTGGCACGCGCTGCTCGTCAGCAGGCACACCATCGCGCCGCCCAGGTACGCGAATAGCGGCCACCGCGTGATGGGGTCGGCAGCCGCGGTGGCGATGGCGGCGCCGGCGTCCTTGGTGACCGACGTATTACCAGTGCTGCCCTGCATGCAGGCACAGACATCACGTACAGATCATCAGTTGCAGTTCTTATGGGATTTAATTTTATTTATTTACTGCAGTAAAGAAGTATCTAGTCAGCGAAGCAGGAATTAATTGAGGTCAGTTCTTGTCAGATCAAAGGTTTACTGCAGTGAAATACTTGATTAAGCGAATAATTACACTTGGTATATGCGAATATGCGATTACAGCACAGTGGATCTGAATGTGTGGTCCGGTGTGAGGTGAAACAGCATCCAATTACTCTTCGTTTGCATGTCTGCTTTTCTGTGTGAAATTCCCAAACACAAACAGAACAGAGATCCAGAAGGAACAGGCAGGCATGGATACTCTGTCACCATCTACAAATGCATTACCAGTCATGTACAGTACTACAGTAACGTGTTTGTGCTTCTTATTTGTTGCTCGATCAAAATCAAAATGTTATGCTTGGGATGGGATCGGACCTGCTGGTTTGAAGCAATCTGTTAACTGCCATCCTCACACCTCACTACTGTCTTTGTTTTTATCAATATGCACGCACCCTATATTTGATTATATGAAAGTTAGGAAACAAATATACTATATGGTATACGCTCGCGTGTTCAGTTGCAAATGCAAGTGTCGCTGTCTCATTGCACTTATCATGCATAGCAATCATGGTTATAACTGCTGCTGACCAAAACAAATCCAAGCTTAGTCTGGTTGTTGCCCATCACAATCACATCAACAAAAAAGTATAGCTAATGGTTGCACTGTTTTTGCTGAAACCGTTACATATACACATCTATCATATTACTCCAAGCTTAGCAGCCAAATCTGACAGCTATTCAGTAGAGTGTTTTTCTCTCATAATAAATTAGCAAATAGTACTTTCTGCCATAGTTTTTAGCTATGCGAACAGATGACAAGTAGTGCTGATAAGTTCAAACAAACGGATTCGGCTGGCCACAACTAACTTCACTGTGTTGGCAAGAATCATAACTATTCTAGCACAGTACTACATTCAACGCTTACTGGCACAAACATGAAGAGGATTGATTGAAGTAAATAAATTAACAAACCAACCAAAATTGTACTGCTGCTTGTGCCAACCTTGATGAGATTTTGAAAAGCAGAACACAACAACTAAAGGCTAATAAAGCAGATTAAAGGATGCATCATCAGTAAGGCTGTTTAGAACCGTAGCTAGCAGGGAAAGTAGAAAGGACCCTGCTGTGTGTAAATGCAATGCAATGCAGATGCAGCCTGCCAGCAGCTAGCTAGCTAGCACTAGCAGCCCATTAAACACATGCCAACTACTAAACTCAGAAGTTAATATGGAAGCCACCTACCTGAGATCAGTACCCTGACAGGGCCCATTAACAACAGCACATAACCACATGACACTGTTAGTTCCGAAATTTTCTTAGTTTTGAGTATTGTAGCACTTTCATTTTTATTTCGCAATTATTGTTCAATCATGGACTAATTAGACTCAAAAGATTCATTTCGCGATTTACAAGTAAACTATACAATTAGTTTTTATTTTCGTCTATATTTGGTGCTTTATGCGTATGCCGCAAGATTTGATGTGATAGAGAATCTTGAAAAGTTTTTGGTTTTTGAGGTAAACTAAACAAGCCCTACTCCTACTATTCTATTCTCTAACATAACCACATGACGACACTAATAGTTCACAAAAGAATGTAATTATGGGAATTGTACTAGTCAAATTAACTTAAGTTTGAATAAATGTATAGTAAATAATATAAGCATTTATGTCTCCAAATAAATTTATTATGAAAATATATTCTATAACTAATCTAATAATACTTATTTTGTCTCATGAATTTTAACACCTTTTTATATATTTTAGTCAAAGTTTAAATTGTTTGACTCCTCGACATGTGATAATTACATTTTTTTTGTGGACGGATGTAGTACTCCTCTACTATTTGCTAATAAGGTCAAACACTAAGAACAAAATAACACTTAAAATTTTACAAAAAAAAAATCGGTCGAGATATTTAGAAAGGATATTGATGACCAAAGTTTTTAAATGTGATGTATATGCAACCAAAACGACACACAATTGTGACTAGAGAGAGGATACATACTACTGGTAAACAAAGAGAGAAACAAATAGCAGTAATTTAGTACCTGGATCTGGATGGCATGATGATGGGAGGAGGAGGAGGAAGTGTTGGGTGGACAGCTGGTTGGGATCTGCTGACCATCTTCAGACAAAGCAGCTGAAGCAGCAGCAGCAGATGGTGGCAGCAGGAAACACGCTGCAAGTGCCTCATGCCTCAGCGCTACCGTCATGTTGGCCCTGGCCATCTCCACCAGATCTCCCAGCTGGTATGCAGTGCTGCTCCTGCTGCTGCTGCCGCTCCTTGGGATCACCATTGCTGTGAAGATTGTCAGGCACAGGAACAGCAGGAACCCGATCAAATGCCTGCCAGCCAGCAGAATATAGATTGATGTCAGGTCAGGTAAATATACTCTACGTCCAGTGCAGGAATTGTTGTCTGAAGAATATATCATCAACAGTTAGGGAAAATTAAATTAAATTGCAGAAATCCTGATGAGGGGAATGGAGTATAATGAGGGACTTACGACCAAACATTGAGGGTCTCGTTGTGGATGGAGAAGATGCTGAGGATGGTCTCCTTCATCGGCCACTCGCAGCGGTAGTAGCCATGGATGAACTCGTTGTCCTTGAGCCACTCCGGCAGTGCTTCGTACCTGATGAGCTCACACTTGTGCTTCTCCTCCTTCGCATCAGCGCTGCCGCCATTGCAAGCTATGCAGGAAGCAGCAGCAGCCATGGGTTCCTCCTCCTCCAAGCTCACCCTCACCACCAAAGGTCTTCTAGCTAGCTTGGACCTTGGAGATGTATAATTCCAGCACCTTTTGGTGTTGTAGCTAGCCTTGGCTGGTGCAGCAGTGGCCCTGGCCCTGGCCTTTCTTGCATAAGACCACAACAATGTGGTTGTGTTGTGAAGCTGGTCAAGACAAGGAACCATGCATTAGAAGCAAGCTAGCTATGCTGCTGCCTGCCAATGGTGGTTATTAGGTTGTGTAAAGGTATGTAAGGTATGTATAGACTGAAGTTTTGTGCTGCCTCTCTCTATATACACATGCATATAACTCTCTCTCTCTCTCTCTCTCTCTCTCTCTCTCTCTCTCTCTCCTAGCAGTCTTCTCTTATGCTTGGAGCCATGTTGCTCTATGGAGCCAAACAAGGAGTGCAAGAAAATTGGGATCTCTGAGACCATATACTAATAATATTCCAATTTGAGTGGTTGAATCCCTCCACGTAGATGCGAAGATTCCCATTGGCTATGTGGACTAGTAGTTGGGTTTGACGTGAGGGAGAGAGAAGTGGTTTAAATTGCTTGTCCCATACCCCATGTGTGTGTTCACGAGAGAGGAGAAATAAAATCTGTCCCATGTGTCCCTTTTCTGTTCTTTATTAAGTATAGGAGTATATTGTATATATTTATGGCTTTCTTGCAGGGATTTAATTGATTTATTTGCATGGAGTACGTACTGAGCATTGACAATGTGGGGTGGTTTATTTCGTCCAAGAAATCAATTAAGGAACCAATTCAGATCAACTTTTGTTTATTGTTGTTGGTTTGTTACTCGATGATGGTTGCTTATCGTCTGAACACTGTTTTTTAGGGAAAGAAATCATGTCAGATTAGGTGGACAATTCAGCAAGAAAGCCTAGTCTCAAATCACACGTAACAAACGAACAAGAATTAGCGTTAGGAGAATTACCAAAACTTTTTCTCCAGTTGTCGGTAAATCTCTGAGTGATACACATCCATATGCTGAAACTTTAGCATTTTCACGCTGTGAAAAGCTCCAAATATTCAGTTTCAGTAAAACATTCCAGCAACTTGGAGAATAACATTCTCTCTTCGTCTTCAATGTCTGTACAGAAGTGAGCAGGGATGTCTTAACTCAGATCGATTGGCAGGATAGATCAGGATGGAAGGGCGAACGATCAGAATGGTTCAGATCTACAGATCGCAGTAAAAATTTTTAGCTGTAAAATAATTATAAGACGTTTGACTTTTTTTACTCTAAGTTTGACCACTTGTTTTATTTAAAAAAATTTATGCAAACATAGTCAAATTTAAGTTATTCTTGAAGAACTTTTATTAATAAACCAAGCCACAATAAAAAAATGATATTTTACACAAATTTTTAAATAAGACGAATGATTAAATTTAATATCAAAAGAGTCAAACGTCTTATAATTTAGGAGAATCAGTATCAAGCATGTGAGAGGAAATCATGCGCGGTTTTTTATTTAGAATAATTGGTATGCTTTGTCTGCCGACAAGCTAGGCTACTATAGATTTGCTCCACAGTAGTTTTAATGTATCTTGTTAGGAATGAACGCATCATTGTTTGACAAGCTATATAACTTGTTAGTGGGTACATGTGGTCTTGAGTCTGTTCACTTGAATTCTATGAAATCAGTAGCTATCTTTCTTCTAGTCTGTGCGCATGGTATGTCCATAAGTGTATGGTATATTCAAGCATTCTACATAGACAATTAGTCGAAAATTTGATGATATCTTGATTTATTTGGTCTCCATGTGTGAGGGCTACATAAGGCCCATTGATCCTAGCTTCTCTAATAAAATGCATTCTAAGATTGGTAATTATAGTAGGATGAGGTCTCATTTTAAAGATTACATTGGATAGTAGAGATAGTACTCATAACATGGCAACCCTGCCTCCAAATGAGCTTATTAGATACATTGGTCAAAGTGACAAAGCGATGCGAAATGTGCTTGATATTGTTGATTTTGACATGTGGTTCGCATATACATCTATTGGGCAGCCCCGGTTCTATGCATGACATAAGTGTGCTCATCCACTTGATCTGATCATGAAAAAAATCCCACACCCAACCGTAGGTATATACATATAAAGCATCCCCAACCGTTTTGCATAATTGATTTGGCAAATGAGAGAGTTTGCCAAGTTTCAAAAAAATATGACAAAGGTGAAAAGAAGCAATCTCCAATGGTTTGGCATTAATCACTTGGTAAAAAAGAAAATTATGGACTCGCACAATCTTTTTGCCGAGCTTTTCTCCTCCCCGCGCGTCGGGTGAATGTTCGCGGCAAATTTATTTCTGCTGAGGCGCTGAAGGGTCGAGATGGCGGACTAGAGGGGGGGTGAATAGTCCTTTCTAAAAAATAAAGCGTCGGCTAACCGAAATAAGTGCGGAATTAAAACTATCGGTCTAGCCAAGACTATACCCCTCTATATAAGTTCTCTAGCACCTTAAAAAGATCCTAAACAAGCAAGCAAGGTGCTACCTTACCAAGAGCTCACCTAACCAATTCTAGGAGCAAGGTCACACAAACCTATGCCACTAGTACTTTGCAAGACGGGGGAGCTCCTACACAACTAGTAAGCAAAAGCACAAAGCCTAAGCTCACTAGCAAGCTCAATAACAAGGCAACTAATGCCAAATTAGTTACGCAAACTAAGTAATGTGACTAACAAGGTTACATAAACCAAATTAGTCACGCAAGGGAACTACTTCTAGCTACACAAGCAAGAAGGTAACTAGAAAGCTACACAAGCTAACTAATTACAAGAGCAACTACACAAGCACAATTATATGAATATAAGAACAAGCTTATGTTAGGGACTTGCAAACCAACGGGAAGAACAATGTTGACACGATGATTTTCTCCCGAGGATCACTTGGTTGCCACCAAGCTACGTCCTCGTTGAGACAAGCTCCAAGGTTGCCGCCGGTCCTCTTGCTAGTGGTGACCCGCAAGTCACACTCTCCCACGTGGAGTGCTTACCACAAGCTCTAGCACTTGACCCGACCGAACCACTTGTCGCTCTTCACGTCTCGCTCATCTAGAGTTGCTCTTCGCGAACCCCGCGGGGTGAGCACCGTACCCCTCACAATCTCTTCTCCAAAGCACCGCACAATCTCCTTGCGTGCTTCGACGGAGTCACAAGCCACCAAGCCGTCTAGGAGGTGGCAACCTCCAAGAGTAACAAGCACCATCGGCTTGCAACACGAACACCTAGTGCCACTCGATGCAATCTCTCAATGCAACGCACTAGAATCGCCCACTCACACAATCGGATGATCACTATCAAGCATATGTGAGTTAGAGGCTTTACTAGCACTCCCCAAGCATGGACACTAAGTCCCAAGGGTGCTCAGCACAAGCCAAGGCCGGCCACCACTTTTATTTATAGCCCCAAGGGCTAAACTAGCCGTTAACCCTTCGCTGGGCAAAACACGTGGGCACCGGACGCTCACAGGGAGCCACCGGACGCTCAACCCCCAGCGTCCGGTGCTCAGGGGTCAGCCACGTGTCACTAGCCGTTTGAACTCGACCGTTGCCGCCAACAGCTATTGCGCACGCGCGCCTGCACAGCACCACCGGACGCTTTACTGCGTCACACCGGATACGTCCGGTGCACACCGGACCCGTACGCAGAGAGCTCGGCAAACTCGCAGGGTCACCGGACGCGAGCCACCGGACGCACCCTGAGCGTCCGGTGCTCACCGGACTCATGCGCAGAGAGGGTCGCCAAACCGCCCGCACACCAGACTCACTCCGATGCGTCTGGTGCACTCTGGACAGACCCAACAATACACTAGACGCTAAAGGCCAGCGTCCGGTGCCTCCATGCAGAGCGTCCGGTGAGAGAAACACTCCCGCGACTTTTCTAAACTTCCCACGGGCGCAATAGAAAAAACTGCACTTAATTTTCTCAAAAGCGCCGAATCCCGCCTCGCAAGCTCGGCGGGAGGGAGAGAGGAACCCACACGCCTCTCAACTCTAGGAACTCCACCTCTTTTGTAAAGTGTGCCAACACCAACAAGTGTACACCCCATGTGCATGTGTGTTAGCATTTTCACAAACATTTTTCCAAAGGAGTTAGTCTCTCAACTTGCCACGCCACTCGATCCTAACACGTATGCAAAGTTAGATCGCTCAAGTGGCACTAGATGACCAATATGCAAACAAGTTTGCCCCTCTTGATAGTACGACCATCTATCCTAAATCCGGTCATAAACTTCTCTACACACCTATGACCGGTGAAATGGAAATGCCCTAGGTTATACCTTTGCCTTGCGCTTTCCATTCCATCTCCTCCATTATTGATGCAACACATGCACCAACCAATCAAAAAATGATATGATCCACTTCATATCATCAGTGACTGTATTGGTTCATCGATCTTGACCTCACTTGCTCTTCACCGTTGCCTCGGTCCATCGGCGCCAAGTCTTGCCCAAGCTTCAACCGTCACACGCGGTCCCTCGCTTCAAAGCCTCCGACTTGCCCTTCACTCTTGCAATCGGTCCATCAAGCCAAGCCTCATCTTGATCTTCTCCACCTTGGTCACATGACTCCATGTCATGTCTCATATGCAATGAGCTCCTCCATCATCACATCATCACCTGTGGACTAATCTCCTATGTATCTCACATAAATACTATTAGTCCACCTAAGTTGTCACTCAATTACTAAAACCAAACAAGGACCTTTCCGGCGCTGAGGTCGCGCCGCTCAGAGTTTGGAGGCTGGAGTCTTTGCCGACAAAAATGATCCGAAGGGTATCGATGGAGTACCTGGCGTTGATAGAAGACCGATAGGCAAAAACACAAACAATTGGGAGGGCATCGATGGAGTACCTGTTGTTGATGGAAGACCGATAGATGGTTCGTAGGAAAGTCTGGCGGCTGGATGTCGCCAAACTCACGCGACCTTAACCCATAGCCGCACGCGGACTTCACGCCAGTTTCCCAATGCCAAATGTGAACAGGCTTGGCATATATGTCAATCCTTCTCCTCTTTTTGCCAAGGCCTTGTTTAGTTCCGAAAAGATTTCGGATTTCGGCACTGTAGCATTTTCGTTTTAATTTGACAAATATTATCCAATCATAGACTAACTAGGTTCAAAAGATTCATCTCGTGATTTACAGGCAAACTGTGTAATTAGTTTTTGTTTTCATCTATATTTAGTGCTCCACGCATGTGCCGCAAGATTTGATGTGATAGGGAATCTTGAAAAAATTTTGGATTTCGGTGGGAACTAAACAAGGCCCAAGTTAACAAAATTGCAAAGTCCAAATGCCAAACCGTTGGATAGGTGTTTTTAAGATTTTTTTGCAAACACATGAATGCAAAGCCTATTTGCAAAACGGTTGGGGATGCTCTAAACAATATTTTGCGCCAAGTATGTCGCTCAACTTTTTTTACATGCATCTCATTTAACCATCATTTTCTATACTCAGGGAAATAATATCATGTTGATGTTGGATACCCAAATAGACCTAGGTCCTTGGCAACATATAAGGGAACAAGAGCTATTTAACCGACTTGGCATGCATATAAGGGAACATCACAATCCATTTTTCTAGATCATCATAAGCATGATATGCGATGTTGGCATGCATACTTTTGTTAAAGGACCATGATAGTTACGGACGCAGACGCTTACTTACACATGCATACACTCACCCTCACCCTTATGAACGCATGCATGCACACCCTACCTTTATGAGCACCTTCAAATAATCGAGTTGGACCGACAAATCTTGAGATCGACGAAGTCACCATAGGCATCTCGCTATCGATGCGTACGTCGCCTACCACTGAAAGCATAACACCGTTAAATACTAGAATAAACTTAGGAAAATATGAGCACCCCGCATCCGTGTCAAGTCGGAACTTAAATCCAAGTGTACAGGTTCTACCACAAAGAATCGAATCAGCTGATTTATGATCAATTCGCTAAAGGACCGTGACTATGCAACATAAACAAGGCATTAATATTGCTTGCTTTATTTTATATGAACTCAAATATAAAACCATAACCGTATGCAAACATACAACTCCAAATGTTAGAACTAAGTCAGATAGATATATAGGGGCATCTTCGACATTTGTCCTCTCTCAGCATACATGACAAAATAGGTAAAATTGTTTTGCCATTTTTTTTTGAGAGCATGCTTAAGCGCGTATTTCAAATTGTTTTGCCAAATAATTTACCAAACACAGCAAGTGAAACTGAACAAAAAAAAAATAAACTGCTTAGCTAGAACATTATTTTCATTTATCTTTTTTTTCTTTATACATTGAAAAACTATCTGGTGGCCCATCCAAGTCCGAACCTGGCCCAAAATATGAAGCCCGAACCTGTACTCTAGGCTGGGCCTGTCCAAAACCACTCGGACTTTTTGCACATTTGCCCCGAAGCCCGGCCCGAGAAGGTCTAGCCGGCAGGCGCCATGTGCACGTGCTTTGGTCGCCGACCTCAGCCACGTCAAAGGACGCCGCCGGCGCCACGTGACGCCGACGCCGTCCACAACGAAACTGGGCCCCACCCTCCTCCGCACTTCGCCCGACCGGCGAGAAAAAACTACACGCACGCGCCTCCTTCAACGACACCATCAAATACCCACAGACAAGTGGGCCACTCCAACGCCCACCGTCATCTGGCCCCACGTGTCGGTGTGACGCATCCGCAGCGTTTGCCCACCGCAGAATCTACACCCCGAATATTCCACTCGCTTCCCATCCCAACCTTCCTCTCCTCCGCTCCGCTCTTGGTTCTCTTCTCCCACGCCTCCGGCCACCCACCACCGCCCACTCCCAAACATTCCCAAGGCAAGGCACGCACGCATCGAGATCTCGCGAGGCCACAGCTGCTCGCCTTCGACGCGCACAATCCCCCTAGCCTTAGATCACAGCACCACTATGGGGAGCATACCGGCGGCGGCGGCGGGGCCAGGCACGGCGCTGGAGGACCTGCCGGAGGACGCGCTGCTGTGCATCCTCGCCCTCCTCGCGCCGCCCGACGCCGCCGCCGCCGCATGCGCCTGCCGCCGCCTCGCCGCCGCCGCGTCCTCCCCGGCGCTCCCGCTCGCTCTCGCGCTCCGCCTCGGCCTGCCCCCGCCACCGCTGCTCCCCGCCGCCCCCTGCCCCGCCGCCGCCCGCAGGCTCATCCGGTCGCTCCACCGCCTCCGCCGCCTCCTCGGGCTCTGGCGCCGCCTCCCCTCCGGCTCCGGCTACGCCTCCCCGTCCCTCGCCGCGTTCGAGTGGGCCCCGCGCGCCACGCTCGCGGCGTCGCTCCTCGCCCCCTCCGCGGACGGCGGCGTCGGCGTCTCCAAGTCCCCCTTCGTGACGCTCTCCATCGACGAGTCCGGCGACACGGTGGCGGTCGTCGGGGAAGTGCCGGTGTGCGTGAATTTCGTCGGGAACAACCACATTGTGGTGGAGGCGGCAGCGGCGGGTGAAGATGAGGAGGTGGAAATGGTGAGCGGTTCTCCGCCGGAGGAGATGTACGCGCACTTTGCCAACAGGAGGAGCCCTGGGGCCGGTAGGAGGAGGAGGGGCAAGCAGGGGAAGAGAGGAGGCGGGATGGAGGCAGAGCACTTTGTGAGGATTGCGGACACTGAGCCGACGAAGGCACGGCCGCTGCAGGGGCTGTGGAAGGTGCTTGTTCTGTGCACACTGCACACTCTTCTTCGTTGTTGTACCACTGTGCTGTTTTCAATTGGAAAGTTTGATTGTTTCCGTATTTAACTGCTACACGCCGTTGAATGTCATTGCTAGTTTGTGCAATTACCCATAAACCAGATGTCTGGTACTGCACCCATTCCCTGATTCCCATGAAGATGCCTCATTCACTCGGGGAACCTTACACCCTTGGTGGGATGGGATCGAAAACCCTGCATCCTCTAAATATTGAGGAGGAAAGTGCCTTCCGGATTGACAGCTTCTCCTTTTTGAGGATTTTGGTTCACATTGGTTGTCACACACTACTAGAACCGTTGTTGGAGATTGACCTGAAAACTGTATGCATTTGTTTGAGTTCAGTTTCACTTGCTATTACAGAGGAATTACATGCTCATTGCAGGTGTCCACTCAGGTTGAAATTTTGCACATTCAGCACATATGCTTAGAGCATACCATGCATTAGGGTGACATGTTTAAAGTTGTGTGCTTGCTATGGTGAACTACATCTAGAATTTCAGGGATGATTGTTTTAGTTGGGCTCAGTTGAATACATTTAGGAGAACATGAAGCTGCTTCTTTAGAGTTGGCTATTGGTATAGTTGCTAGCTTTGGCCTTTTAATCTTTATGGTGTATTTAATTACTGCCTTATAGGTTGTATTTTATCTGACATAATTTTCCTGCTGGTGTTTATGTAGATTTTGAACCCTTAACTGTTATCAGAACTACCAGTCCATGTCGCAATTGGGTTAATCAAATGGCAAGTTTTCTTGGCAGCAAGCAAAGCTGTATGTTTCATGGTTTGGTGCCTTCCGTTGCATAGTCCCTTGTGCAACTTGATTCTCATAGTTTTATGGCATTGTTGATTAAGAGCCATCAACTGTAGTGCACTAGTGCTTTAGCCTTACTGTGACTAAAGCACTGAACTGATGTCAGCAGGAAGCATTCTAGTGTTGAATTGCATGCAAATGGGTACCCAAAATAACCCCAAGATTTGTTTTAGTTTCATCAGATCTTGATACTTCAAAAGCTTGGACAAATCTCATTCAATCATCCCAAAACATTTCTAGACACAGAAACTACACTATGCTTGGTTAGATGCAAATGCTATTTGTATGTGTCAAATAATCACAGTTTTCTGGATTATTTTGTTATTACAAGCTGGGGCATTGTCAGTTAAGTTTTTCCAGATTCCAATATCGGTATGTTGTTATCAACTATATTAGCTGTGCCTGTAGCTGCACATTATTGGGGTGAATTAGTTGTGGTTTAGCTAATCATGATCCTCGAATCCTACAACATTTTGCAGTTAATGCCATCTTGTTTAGCATTTTGCATCTTACCTCTGATTTGGAGAAAGAAAATGCCATTTTTAGGGTTTGAAAAGTACAAGCTAATTCGTGTAACCTTGCAGCAATTGTGGTTTTCTAGATGTGAGATTCAAAAAAGCTTGTATATTTTCGTTGAAATGTATTGTAATTTTTAAATTTTATCTCATCAATGATGAATGCCCACAATTTATATTTTTCATATTCATTTTTCTGTTTCTTCAAAAAAATTGTTTTCCTGTTGTATAATTGATCATTTGGCATGCACACAACACATAGAATGATGTTACCATTTTTTTAATTGGAGGATTACTATGCACTTGTTTGTATGCTTTATACCTATTTTTTAATAGTTGAGCTTTGCCATGCACAATACGTTAACTTCCATGTTCTCAAACAGGGTATATGCGAGGATAGGTCTCTGGAATTTTACCTTGTCACCTATGATAACATTGGTGGAGTAACTTGTCGACGATTTAGGGATTCACGGAGCCAAAGTTCTGGCTACTCTCCTGTCTTTTGGACAACAGATACTACATTTCTTGAACCACCATTCTCTGAGCAAGAGCTGGATAATTATACCAACCGCGATCGTATCCAATGTGTTACTTCCAACCATGCTGGCACTGAGAACAGGGTTATCTCAAGGATATTGTGCATCAATTCCAGTTATGATGTGGTTGATCCTCATCTCTCGACTCCCTTTGATGATGGAAGGAGTGTGGAGGGAAGGATTTGGCTATACGAGGATGGAACCTTCGGTTTTGGATTTGTTGGCAGTAATTCAATTATAGATCTGAGGCACGTCTCATCAGCTGGTTGTATTCTTGATACTTAACATTAGATCTGGATCTTGCTGGCACATAATTTTTTGCCAGCGAGCCCCTTGTACAGTACTTTTAGGAAAATTCAATAGTTGGTGTGAGGCATGTTGCCTCCGATTGTTGTACTATTGATGATAAGGTCAGTAAATACGGGTCCCTTCTGGCACATAACTGTTGCTAGAATACCCTTGTAAACCAAACTTTGGTTCCTTTGGGCATGTACTTGTTGATAGAATACCGATGTATACTACTATTTGTTCATTGAATTCCAATAAATTACAACTGTTACTTCCTCATGAGGGCTGGTACGTTCTTACTATGTCCTTGCTGCCAACTTCACAATCTGGTAGTAAAGAGCTGTTTTTTTGACTTTCCAACTTGTCATATGTCCTTGTCTAGTTACATTCTCCAAAGAGTACAATTTTGCAGGGACCCACAAACTTGCAAGGTGGGTTCCTGGATTCCAGAAATGCATGTTTATGCCCATGAAGTGTAGGAGGTTTGTTCTTGGTTCACTTGTGTCCTATGCTTCAATTTGTGCTCATGAAAGTTTAGTAAGTTGCTCAATCAATTTATGCTACCTGAACAGCATCTATTTCTCTGTGCAACCATTGCTTAGGTTTTTGTTGTTAAATTTCCCGGCAATGTGTTGTCTGATCTTCAAATTATTTAGATCTGTAATTTGGGTTCACTGATAAAAGTTGTAACCTAGAACCCAATGTAATGCATCATTGTGTGGTACTGTGTTTTTTTTTGCGAGCTGGTACTGTGGTAATTTTAACTGTTTAGGTTTTCAATTTATTGTATACTTTGTACACTGATGCCATTGGCATGTTCTGTCTTTCTAATAAGGCCATTTTCTGCATTATTAGGTGGAGATCTGATTACCAAAGCTATTTTCTACAATCTTGTGGCAGCCTAATGTTAGCCTGAAGACAGTGATTTTTGCTTATAACGAGTTATACATCTTAGTTGAGCAAAGTAAGACCATTCTTTGTCGTGATTGCCACTTCACTGGTAGAACGGGGTACTTCCATACTCCTGTATAAATTGAAAACTCATCTGGGAACTACTGATTAAGCAAACAATAATATTGTACTCTCTCCGTCCCAAATGATAAGTCTTTCCAACTTTCTTGGAGAGTCAAAGCATACCAAGTTTAACCAAAATTATAGAGAAAATTACAAAGATTTATGGAAGTATACAGCTAAGAACAGCTTAAATCAAGTGCATATGTGATACAGGTTTAATCATTTGTCTGCACGATCCACAATGATCTAATGAAGAGCCAAGAGCCAGATTCCTTTATCTGTTTCTATATTTGTAGGCATAACAATATCTAATCAAGGCCTTATATCTGTTCCATTGGTGTTACTGATTTGAATATCCTGAAATCTTTTGGTTACAGCGTGGTGGTGATGGTATTCTTCTCCAGAGTGCATATGTAACCAAATTACGTCTTCTCAGTATAAATTGACTGGCTTTCACATTACGCTGAATGTTCCTTTTCATTTTCACTGGTATCTAGTTGCATATTTCACTGTACTGTACCATTATTCATGCATTCTGTACACTAGTAGTTATAATTGTCCCAGAACATGCTTTAATTTGGTACTACCAATGGGCAAATTCCTTACTTTGTTGCCATTATTATTTCCAACTTTGACATGTGGTCCAATTATGTCCGTCACAATAATTGTTACTGTCCTGCTTGCAAGAAAACAAACAAAAATGGTTGATGGATAGAAATTGTCATGTTAGTTGATCAAAGGGACATCTAGTGAAGAAAATATATGTCAGGATATTCAAGCTGGTGCCTGGGGATCTCAGCGGCTGGGCAGTGACTGTCATGATTCATCTCTTAGAACTCCTCACACTTTTTTTTTCTTGGGACAGGTCTAACCTCTTTGGGATCCAGAATCACCATGTGTATTTTGGGCTGGCAATGAGATTTTGGAGCAGAATTGGTAGGACTGAACGAAGGTGTACCCCTTTTGATTCCCTGTTATGGAATCAATTCGTGCATATTTTCCGTTGCATAAATTTGTTATATCATCAGAAACAATACAAATCGATGGTTATGGCAAGTTTGAGTTCAGTGAGGTAATTAAACACAAAAGGTGTACTTGTTGAGTACTTATGTGATATGTGGTATTATGCAACGCTCTGAATTGTCATAATGGACTTGTTGACTTGCTTTACACCTGCACGAAAGCTCTTTCTCTACCTTCCGGCATAAAATAATATTTGCTTTACAGCTTGTATGCTCTATTTGGTACTGATAGTTAATTCGATTTGTATCTGTACCTTGTCCTGTTGTTAGGTGCCAGCAGCCAGTTTACTGATATTTTCATTGAAAGGTTTCGGGGGCCTTTACAGGGGATAAGTCTAATTTCACAGGAAAAGTGTAGCAACATGAAAAGTTCCCCCGTTCCAAACAGGGTCTAGATTGTTTGGAGTTTGTGTGTTTCCTTATTTTTGTTTGGATTCGTTATTTTTCTATTGTTATGCATCCATTTGCCAAATATCATTTTAAACAAAATATGGACCAAGAGCTTGCAGTTCTGTGTCTTCTTGGTGCAGACTGCAGAGGCATCTTCTGATCAATGAAAATGGTGAAACAGGTAGAGTATTTGACTCAAAGATAACAAAGGTTTACATGCAGATACAAGACGATAATTTCATTGTTCTCTGAACGCACATGAGCTCCATTGGTAAAATTGAAATCGAACCATGCCACAGAAATATATAGTGCTCTAAGCAAATGCAAGAAGATTAATTATTCATCTGTGATAGTGCTCAGTGATTAATACTCTTCTTCATCCTCCAGTGACCCAGCCTGTGACGTCTTCTCGTGATCATTCTCAAGCTGGCTGAAGTTTCCCTTCTCTTTGATCAGCTGAATGTGGTGGTGCTTGCAGTAGAGCTTCCCCTCGTGCGCAATGTAGTTAGAAGGGCTGATGGTGCATCCTCCATGGCAGCACTTGAAGCAGCTCTTGTGATACATAGTGTTGTTGACAGTAACCTGGATGCTTAATCGGTGAGTTGCAATCAGCATACTGATAATCACGCAAATTAACTCTCAAAAGGTACAATATACCTGTCACCTTTTCTTATCTCTAGGCAAAAATATCAATAATTGAACTTTCAACTTGAGAATGCAGCAATCGCTGTCTTCATGGATATAACGTTTTTTATCTGGGAATCTTATATGATGTGATTCACTGATTCTTGAATGAGAATTCAGTGACGGGTTGTCAAGTGAAGAAGACTCAAACTACTGACGAATGATTGAGATAGTTGAACATAGAATCTTACCCTCTCAATTGGATAGACTGTCTTGCTGCATCCAACACATTTCTCTCTGGTGCCAGCAAAGGCGCTTGAGACTTTAACAGCATTCTGCCAATTATGCTATCATGATGAGCATCATCTAGTGCCAGTTGTTGATAAATAAAGAATAAAAGATGAATAGTGCCAACTGGATGATATGAAGCATTAAAACAATACAACACTGATCTAGTCATCTGCCTCATGAAGATCAAAGGTTTTATCAATAATTTTCTTGTGATCTGATAAATATCTGATCTTTTTATTGGACTAGATTTACTCTGTTCTGATCCAAGCATCACACTTAAGTTTTGAGTGGCTATTTATCTCAGTCTCTTCCTCTCTAACAGATGGGGATATTCAAAATCCATGCATCTCACATCATGCTTTAGGAGTTGTTTGTGCATCAATGATTGAATGCATTTCTTTTCCTGTGCTACTCGGCACTGAAGTGAAAATGCAGCTTTGTAGGTACTGAGAGAAAAAAAAAGAAAAATTCTCTTCTGCATAACATGAATCCTAAGTTGTTGCATACCTCATTCCCAACGTTTCTTTCTGGCTTGACAACCTTTGGAGTTCCTGAAGCATTTGTAGGTGAGGACATGCAAGAACCACTGGATCTATTTTGTATTGCGAAAGGGGAGGGGGAAAAAAAACTGATGATACCTTCGAAGCTCTTGTCCAAACTCCCGGTCCTCTTGAACAGCTGGTCGAAGTGAGGCCTGCAGTAGAGCACTCCCTCGAAGGAGTTGTAGTTGGCAAGCTGCGGCAGAGAACATCCTCACTCAGACAAAACAAATCAATGCCGGTAAACTTTCACCGCCTAATCACTACTATCATCTCACTCGACTCAGCTTTTTACATACAGATCGATCGATCAACTGAAGCATGCAGGTTTGTGGCTACCTTGAGGGTGCCCTTGCAGTGGTGGCAGCGGAAGCAGGCCTTGTGGTAGATGCGGTTGTCGGCGGTGAGCTTGTCGACGAGGTACACCGTCTTGTCGCAGGCGGTGCACTTGGTGGTCGTCCCCTGGAAGGAGGTCGCCATGGCTGGTCCTCTTCCCTCCTCTGCAACGACACACTGATCTGCCTACAGAGGTATACTATGGTGTAGCCGCACTCTGAACTTCCCCAGCCAGCCTTGAGTTGCTGCTGATCAGTGGTTATATGGGAGCTGGGAACTCTGGTGTGGTGTGGTTGGTGGGTGGTGAGCTGCAGCCAGGTATTGATACCGCTAGGCAGGACACAGCTAGGGAGGGAGGGAGGAGGGGGGGCAGGGAATGTTGGGGGTGTCAGGAAGGGAGGGAGGGAGGAGATAGAAAGAGCATACGAGGTGGGGGGTCGGTCCTGCATGAATGGGAATGGGGAGGAGGAAAGGAAATGTTGTGGTGTGGTGGTTGTGGAAATTTGCGGAGTGGCGAAGCAAAATCAGGTGCAAGTGAGGACTGACGGTGACAAAAAAGGGAGGCAGAAAACAGTTTGCGACAATTATTAGAGAGGAGAGAGAGAGAATGAGAGATGTGTGATGTGTCTCATGTTTTCAGAGCATGCAGTGCAGGTGTGTGAAATGTGAAAGTGAAAACCAGAGGGCAGCTTGGTTTGTTGCATTGCATCTTCGGATTCTACTCTAGAGGTGAGGTGGAGTAGGTAAATCTTGACGAGCCCTCCTCGAGCGGAACCGGTTCTGGGGATCTCTGCTCCGCTTGATTGATTGGAACATGGTTGCCATACGGCCATACCATGATGCCACAGCATGTGCAGTGAACCAGAGATTTATGTGATTCTTCACAGCCTGGTTGCTTCTAGTGCAGTGAAACCCAAAACTGGTATTTCTTTTTTGCTCTTTTTCTGTCATTCAAGAGGGGTTGCTTCTCACCAAAGTACTAGGAGAAAAATAAGGAATAGAGATTCTTTGATGATCAGTTGTGCAGGCAGTATCTGTTTTTCGTAGTTACTTAAAAATTCATGCGCAAAGAAACAAACAAATGGTAGAGGTCTCTGGGCTTCTCCTGTTTCCTAAAAAAAAAAGAAACAAACAAAATCCATGAATTTCAATTAACTAAGCATGGCTTAACTTTTTACTCATATTCCATGAATTATATAAAATCCATGAATTTTATATGTATAGAGCTAACATATTCCACTCCTTTGCTCTTCTTGATTGAGGAACATAAGCTACTGATATCAAGATGAGTGCATGAAAAAGAAAGTGTCAGCAATTTGTGCATATTCATCGCATGTAAAAAGATTTTATTTCTGTCATGACCCTCTAAAATACTGTGGGTGCAGGATTTAGTGACATCTCATCTTTTCTAAAGCTTCGGAACTCAGCCTGATATTCTGGCTTCATGAATTTGTCGGTTGTTTCCTTAGGGTGTCGGCAAGCTTAGCACAGGACAAATCTCACAGCTAATATTGAGAACAGATGTCCTAGTTAGGTCAAACATAGCATTTTTTTTTGTTACTTATCTTTCATCCTGTTTGCTTCAACTTATCAGCACTACTTTCAGTAATAGAACAATATTTTTTGCTTATGGTCTATAATATGTTGCAAGCATAGCTATCTGCGATGCCCTACTCGCTTGGCTCAAAAGTGATGGCTAAAATACTGAATAACTTACAGATTCGGTAGATAAACTCAAGCCAACAACCCTAATTGGCAATTAAGTTGATATTTTCTATTAAAAGAAGAGGAGCGAGCCGATCTCAACGACAAGGCCACCCGAGCAGACTTGAAAAAAGTGAGACTGCATCAGGCCCCTGTCAGGTCAGATCGTTCTGTTACAACCTTCAGCCTTACTCATTGCTCATGATTTGCTCTTGCAAAGACAAGTACTAATCCCACCGATTAATAAAGATGGATGTTGCATGTCTGGTGGCATGTAGATCTCCGTGTGTGTGGGTCCCAGCTTGCTAATTTCATCTCGTATATGTTGTGCTCTGCCTTCAGGTCGATCGTGCCAGTGCCACGCGCATCATGCATATCCATGAGGTGGTGATGATGATTCTGTTTTGTAGTTATTATTCTTATTGATTGATGGACATATAATTCAAGTAATGATGGTTTAGTGAGACGGTTTGGCGAAAACGAAAATCTATTTTGGTCCCAAGCCCTGAATATAGATGGGCTGTGTTTGTCTCTCATGTTTGCAACTGGAGTAAAGTGCACTGCTTCTCCGAAGACGTGACTTGGTGGCTGCCACACAAACTACAGTCATGCATATGCCACATCATGCATCACCACACTTGTTGTGTGTTCATGCCCTAGTGTTAGTATGGTCTAAGCATGTCGTCAGTTGTTAACCCTAAACCCTTAATCGCAACGCTCTAGACGAGCTCCAGTAGTGCACATAAGACGCTCTTGTTAGGCTGTCTCTCATAGGAGACTCATTTGAGAACCCAGACCCAAAATGTATGGACGGATCTAAGAGTATTCCCCAGTATTCCTGTGAATACCTAACTCCTGTGAATACCTAACTTTTCTAGGATACTTTCATGTATATATGTGCATATGATATATAAATGTATATGTTGCAATATTCTGTACTATTTTTGTTGATTGCAGCCAAAAAAATCAAATAAATGGTCTTTTGGCTTACTTTCTAAACTTCTACCTTTCCAAACCAACCCACTTTGTGAGGTATCTATAGATATAATTTTTTTACGTGGAAGTGGGAATACCTAAGTTCGAAATTCTGCCTCCGCCACTGCCAAAATGGTCTTCAACATAATACCTATAGCATCCAACACAGTACCCATACAGAAGACTCATTTTAGGTATCAGGAGAGGCATAACCCAAATTTAGGTATCCTTTCTCCTTGAAACCCATTTGCAAAAAGTGTTGTCTTTTAGATTTTATTGTTTGAGAAGAATAAAAATAGATATGGAACCTTTTACTTGTAGCGCTACTCAAAGGATAAATATGTCTTGTATTTTAGGTGACGATTGTTGGAGATAGTCTTAGGATGGACGATCGGGCTTGATCCAATCGATCAATCGCAGTCACTGCACTATTCTGCAGAAGTCACGCTTTTGGATGATAATCTTTTCGTCCCAAAATAACTATCGTTTTAGGTTTTGCATCGCAAGTTTGACTAGATTTATAAAAAATACGTGCAACATTTGTATTCCTAAATAAATTTATTAAAAACTAAAATTAAAGATTTTTCTAATAATATTAATTATATATTATAAGTATTAGTATGTTTTAATATATATTTAGTTAAAGTTATTTTTTGGGAAACGAGAACGACAGTCATTTTGAGACTAAGGGTCTACATAGTAGACACTGTCCTTCCAATTTTTGCACTCCGGTTCTGCATTACCGTGCAACCATTGTACCATTAGTTCGCCAGCTCTGCGTACTAAGGCGTTGTTTAGATAAAAAAGTTTTTAGATTTTAATACTATAGCAGTTTCGTTTTTATTTGACAAATATTGTTTAATTATGGAGTAATTAGACTTAAAAGATTCGTCTTATGATTTACAGATAAACTGTACAATTAGTTATTCTTTTTATCTATATTTAATGCTCCATGTATATGTCGTAATATTCGATATGATAAGAAATCTTATAAACTTTTGAGTTTTTGAATACATCTAAACAGAGCCTAATTCTTTCTTTAGTCTCGAGACTTGAAACATTTCCGCACTATACGCTGGCCTTTTTAGATGCATCAAACTAAAATTTATAGCTAGTTAAAGTTTTAAAGTTTTCTAAGCATCTTCAAAAACCTTTTCTAAATCTTATTTTTTAAATCATTATTTGGAGAGCTATTTATATAAAAATCACTTTGTATATCTTTTACCCCATTCAATAATTTTTCTATACCTCACGTGCACTTTAAAGAGCCATTCTCGTCTTCTATTTTTTGCTAGGGAGAAATCCAAAATAGAAAATGGTTATATTTGGATCATCATTTAGAAAAGCTGAAAGATAAATTTTTACCAAAATCTCTATTTCTAACATTTAGCAAGGATACGAAGAGTCTTAGAGATGCTCTAGCTACACTAGATTGGGTGTTTGAATGCTCCAGCTAACAAACTCAGCTAAATTTTAGCTGGCTTTAGCTAGATTAAAATAGCTAAACTTTAGTTGGTATTTTACCTCTAGACTGTTTCAATGTCTAGTAGCTAAATTTAGCTAGCTTTTTGACGAAAGAAGAATTATATTAAATAATAGCTAAGTATATGAACACATTACAAACACTCTGGATTACACAAATATCTAGAAAATGATTTTCATCTAAATTGTACTCATGCTGTGAATAACTCTAGATCTCAAAACCAAACCTATACGATTTTCATCTAAATTGTACCCATGCTGTGAATTGTACCCATGCATGTGTCACAAGATTTGATGTGACAGAGAATCTTGAAAACTTTTTGGATTTCGAGGTGAACTAAACAAGACCTTAGTACTCCCTCCATCTGTCATTCCAAGAATCTTGGAGAGTCAAAGCATTTTCACGTTTGACCAAAATTATAGAGAAAAATACTAAGATTTATAACGTAAAGTGAGTATACTATGAAAATATAATTAAGAAAAAAAATCTAATAATACTTAGTTAATACCATAATAATTATTATTTTATAATATAAATTTAGTCAAACTTAGAAAAGTTTGACTCTCTAAGATTCTTGAAATGACTTACAATTTGGGATGGAGGGAGCCAACGGTTTTGTTTGTTGTGCGGAAAGACTCGGTTCTACTCTCATTATCTTATAATAGATTATATTGTGAAGTATATGTTAATTAAATTTTGATTAGATGTATAGAAAAATACGTACCGACGATCTATCATATTATTTATGTATTATAAATAATATTATATATAATTATTAAAGTAAAAAAAAATAAAAAGCTGACTTCTTATGAGGCCAGAAGAGAGAGCAAAGCGGGTGGAAAGAGTACACAGCCCTCGAGGCAACGGAGTCGCCCATCCAAATTGACAGCACATAGGCGTACGCGAGGCTTCGCGCTACACGTGTTGGGCCACGGCCACCGTACGGACACGGTTAGACAGCCGGCGCAGCGAGCGGGTGGATGCGGCTGCGTGTCACGCGTCTTCTCGAGTCGGCTGTCTCACCAATCTATGCGATCTTGGCCTTGTTTAGTTCTAATTTTTTTTTTAAAAAATAGATATCGTAACACTTTTATTTATATTTGATAAATATTATTTATTTATAAAATAATTAGGTTTAAAAGATTTGTCTTATAAATTATAGATAAATTGTATAATTAGTTGTTTTTTAATCTATACTTACTGTTTCATGTATGTATCATAAGATTTAATGTGACGAAAAATTTAAAAAATTTATTAACCTTTTTGGAAACTAAACAAGACTGAAAAGTTTATGAATTTTTATTTTGGATATTGTAGTACTTTTATTTTTATTTGACAATTATTATTTAATGATACAGTAACTAGGTTCAAAAGATTCGTCTAGACAAAATATGTAATTAATTATTTTTTATTTATATTAATTGTTTCATCCGTAAGGTTCGATGTGAAGCAAAATCTTGAAAAGTTTTTAGATTTTGGTTGAACTAAGGTCTTGTTTACTTCCTTCTAAAACCCAAAAACTTTTCAAGATTTTTCATACCATCGAATCTTTAAACGCATATATAAAGTATTAAATATAGACAAAAATAAAAACTAATTGCATAGTTTGTTTGTAATTTACGACATGAATCTTTTGAGCTTAATTAATTTATAATTAGATAATATTGACAAATAGAAACAAAAATTCATTACAAGGCCTAAACAACACTTGCCTCCAGGCTGCACTGCCGCTCCGGCGATCGCCCTTGGCCACCACTGACGCGCTCTCGATCGACATGCTCACCTGCTCACACACAGCTGCACTGCAGCAGCATGTCGTCTGCCTGAGCTAGCTAGCAGGCAGCTGCGTCTACGGCACGGCACGACCTTGGGCTTGTTCTTCCTTCCAGTACGCTCTGCTAGCTATTTGAGCGGACGGACGGAGACGAGCAGCGGCCGGCGTTGTTGTTGCATACGCAAACGCAACTCGATCACGCACGCGGTCACGCTCACGCCCCACAACTGACGAGCTCAACTCAACTCGGGAAGCCTCGCTTCGCTAGACCGCGTGGATTATATTCCCAGAACTCATCATTCACACTCTATGCATCTTCTCCACCGATCGTCCATGTTCAGCGCCGACGGCGGTAGGGTGCTACGGCGAGTCGGCAGCTCCCCACGTGCACCGCCGCCGCCGCCGCCGCCGAGGCACACCACGCTCTCCAGGAGCGAGTCAATCAAGAAGAAGAGCGGAGCCGCCAAGCGGCGGTCGAAGCGGGCGCGCCTGCGCGCGGGGCTCGCCGCCGCGCTGCAGGAGCTCAGGCTCGCCTCCGGCCGGAAGCGTCCAGTTGGACACAGATATTAAACAGATTATGAAAGAGCTGATATAAGGGTTTATCAAACAACCAAGTGTCTTTCCAAAACAGGGTGTTTTGACTATTGTTAACCATTTTTTTTCTCCCATATAAATATACATCTTTGATTTTCAGCAAATCATTCCACACAGCAGAATCATTTTGCCTATGTGACAGAGTAGTAATGGACCCATTTTTGATATATTTGTATTTGATGATTTGTTGCCACAAACCATTCCCTTTATCCAGTTTCCACCACCATTTAGATAAGAGACTAATATTCATCTTTCTCAAATCCTTAATTCCAATCCCCCCTTTCTTTTTACTCTTACAGACTTTGACCCATTTGACTAAATGGTATTTCTTTTTGGTTCTCCCTCCTTGCCAAAAGAAGGACCTTCTAGCTTTGTCCAAATTATTGATGATTGTTTTGGGTAACAGATATATGGACATATGATAAATAAGAGAATTATTCAAACTTGAACTAGTCAGAGTGGACCTGACAGCAATTGACATTAAGCCAGCTTTCCAAGTGTCCAATTTTTTACTATTCTTTTCAACCAGTGGGATCCAATCAGCAACATGAAGTCTGCTAGGGCTAACAGGCACTCCCAAATATTTCAAAGGAAAAGTCCCAATCTGACAGTTAAAATTCTCAGCACAGACAGAGTCCCAGTTACTATCATCATTCAGAGTCAACACTTCACTTTTGTTGAAATTGATTTTTAGACCAGCCATCAATTCATATATGTAAAGCAGCAGTTTCATGTTTCTAGCCCCTTCAATATCATGTTTCAAACATATAATTGTATCATCAGCATATTGTAGCACTGCTACTCCATCATCAAGGAGTTTTAGCTGGACCATGGCCCTCGGGAGGTGCGGGGAGCCGAGGAAGGGCATGGCTTGCGACCTCACGTGCGCTAGACAGAACACAGAGAAGCATTCGCTGGGCTGTGGACGGGACGCAGAGGAGTTTTAGCTGGACCATGCCTAGGGCCATGGCCCTATAGTGGCCCTAGGCCCAAATCCGCCCCTGGCTTTGCTTTGTTGTCAACCCCTGGCTCCTGCCCATATCTCGGCTAGGGATGACTCACCAGCACACACTACATCTTAAAGATTATAGATCATGTAGGACTTTTTTTGTGAGGAAATTCATGTAGGACTGTTGTATTGAATGGAGTTTTCATTCAAATATATGCTGCTGTGCCCAGATTTGAACCATCAATTCTTATTGCAAGCAGGGCTGTTTGTGGAGCCTATAATTTCCCTTATATGAACATTGTGTTTCTCATTTTTGTAGTGCATCTACCTGCTCATCCAGGGCAGCAGTCTGCTGGTGGGGGCGTCAATGTCTGAACACTCCGCAGGCCAGCCACAACCACCATGATCTAGCAGATGAAGTTCATCAAGTTATCTAGTTTTTTCATTATTCATGTATGTGTTTGATGTAAGAACAACGCCACCAGGAGAAGAAGGCCAACCACAACCACCATGATCTAGAAGATGAAGTTCATCAAGTTTTCTACTTTTTTCATTATTCATGTATGTGTTTGATGTAAGAACAACTCCACTAGGAGAAGATTTGCTGCTTCCCCATGCCACCAATGGTTTTTTCCTATTGAACAACTCATGTTATGTATTTTGTCTAAAATTTCATCAGATGCTTTTAGAACACTCATGTTATGTATTTTGTCCTACAGAAAAGAGCCGGATCTGAAATGCACCTGCTGAATCTTCATCCTGAGAATGATTCAGATGCACCACCTGCACCTAAGTATTGCATAGACGCTAGTTCTACTAGCCATTTTGCCAGATTTATAAACCACAGTTGCTAACCTAACCTTTTCGTCCAGTGCGTCGATGTCCCAAGTCCTAACATCCCAAACTTTTGATTTTGTCTTGAGTACTAACACAAAAGACTAAAGAAAATAATAGCATATATGTGATACAAATTCGGTGTCACAACTGCAAGGTTCTATTAACATTTTGTCTTCGCTGTCTTCACCGCTCTTTGTATTTCTCCGTAAAAGAGGCAGTGGATCATCAAGACGGAGGACGACGATCCCTTGATCATGCTCATGGTCCTAGATCAGGAAGATGGGAGGGCCTACCACACCATGAGGATGAGCGACAAGCTATAGGAGGATGAGCGACAAGTTATAGTGGTTTCTTCCCTATAAGAAAGGGTTCTCTTTTCCTTCTCACAGGGCTGTCCTCAGTCGATAGAGTGACTTCTAGTTTCATGATGTTACCTTGACTGGCCACACCTTGCCGAACGGGCTGACCACGATGGCCGTCGGCTCTGGCGCCCCTTCGCCTTCGCCAGTGTCGAAGCACCCGGCGAGCTCGTTGGAGATGCGCTGTGGAGTCAATCAGTGGGTTTCGTTAGCACATTGAAGCGTAGCCGGCGACTGAGATCCACCGGCGGTGGAGGGAGGCTGTGCTTACCAGCTTGTGGAAAGAACTAGTATGAAGCAACACCTTGAACTGCTTCACCATGGCGCGGGTACCAGGACCAGAGTCGCTGGGCGATGGCAGCAGCGTATGGCCTTGAAAGTTACCCCCTCCGTCCATACGAAAACAGAGCTGTTCGTTTTCATAAGAAAACAGAGCGCGATAGAGAGATTGCGCAAAGGTTGAATGCATATTTTCCAGGGAAGAATTTCAATGCTAGAATGGTTAAGACAAAGATTAGTTTTTTTGGGAAAAGTGGGTCAGCCAAGTCCATTCTGGAGATCGTGTGCTGGTATTTGCCCCACTCCTCATTCTTTCTTTGCCCCATTCCTCAATTTAGATTGCTGATGAGAAGTTTTTTCTTGCATCCCAGTACACTACACAGAAGCAACTCCCTATCGCTGTCCGTGAAGACATATTGGAAGACTTGTTCATTAAAGCTGATGGTGAAAGCTCAGGTGCATTGGGTCGTGAAGAGCCAGATGGTCGAGGTCCAGTGAATTGTGGTGATCCAGTGAATGGTGGTGGTCTAGTGAATGGTAGTGGTCCAGCGAGTTTTAGTTGCAGTTCGGAGAGACAAAGAAGAAAGGCTGAGGTACAAGCTGCAGTTGATTATATGGCTGCAGGGAATGGAGAACAACGTTCCACAGGCAGAGAGCTGTGGATAGTTACAGCTATGCTGAATGATGTTCCATACCTTCTATCTAACTTTAACGCTTTGCCTGATAACTATGCAGACAGGAGAAGCTCCCTCATTGATGTGTTTGTAAGCAGCACCTGCTCCATTTTGCTAATTTGCTCCATTTCACAGGCACTTGCTCCATTTATTTACCTGATATGCTCTATTTTCTCATCTTTATAAAATTTAGGAGGAGTTGGTGTGCCCAGGGTAGATCCAGATAAACTACCTGAAGACTTCCTGTGATGTGTGTTGTCTCCAGGTGAGTTCCTGCTCTTTCTCCTCTCATTTTGTTGTTTTAGTCGTACCGGTTTTTGTAGCAAATTGGTGATAAATATGTCATCCAACCCACATCCACACACACCTTTGGGCTTTGGCAGTGGGGGAGCTGGTAAATTTCGACGCCTAGGATCACTAAAATAAGTTAATGATGAAATACATAATCTTTAGCATATGTCAATTACATGCTTAGTTATACAACAGAAAGGAAAAAACATAATGTGGTATAAAATAGGGGAGTACCTGATTTGCTGGTGTCCTGCCTGTTCTAATGAACTGCTGTAGTTATACAACATAAAAATTCCATTTTCTTCTTATGAGATGATGGCATTGTTAGTCATGAGCCATAAGAAAATCTTAATTTTGTTGGGTACCTTCCCCTTCCAGATTTTTGCATGATTAGGACCAGCCTCATTTGTAGTAAGCATATTGTACATAGACTTCACAGTAAAATGTCCAGATTTACCAGGTCTCCATTTAACACCATCATTATTTGAGTTTAGGGTAATCTTTAGCCATTCAGCTTTGATTTTAAGCCAATCTGATTTCAGATCATCTACAAGCCATCTTTTAAACTCCACAGAACTGAGATTCAGAATGACTGAATGTACTGAGATGTTTGGTTGGAGACAGACCAAGTTCATCAATTGCATAGTCTGAAACTAATCACATTCCAAACTTTCCCACAAATTTTGGACCTTTTACCACAACTTTTGGAGACATGATCAACCAAGTTCATCAGTTAACCAACGTTACAGGTCAAGTTCATCACTTGCATAGTCTGAAACTAATCACGTTCCATACTTTTCCACAAATGTTGGACCTTTTTCCAGGACTTTCGGAGACATGATGATTCATTCGCTTGATGAAATAGAACATAATCCAGAACTGACATCACATAATCAGTACACCATGACTGCAAAGAGGAATAACAGAGAGAGATTAGACAGCAGTTCATGGCTGGCAAAAGGAGAATTAAGCCAGAACACACTAACCGTTTTAGTAATAATCTCTATAAAGGATGAACCACCGCCGTAGCTCTCAATGAAGCTCATTGCAAGCAGTATGGCATCCGCTGAGGTTTCCAGAACTTCAACACTTCGAGACTTCCATTGACTAAAAGATAGTTTACCTGATACTATGTTTTTGTTCATGTTTTCTTCAACTAATTCCGCCATAGTTTCTGACCAAAAATCCATGGCAGCCTCATGAGCATTGCTACTCAACACTTCCGTAGTCCCTTGAGGCTTGTTCACACAAAATATGATCCATTTATCATCATGAAGGATTGGAAGAAATATCTGGAAAACAAGCATATCGAAAAGTTTTTGCAGTTAAGCAATTCAGGGGAATAAAAACCTGATATGTGCAAGTTAAAATCAAAATCTGATGGATGCAAGTGAAATTCAAAGTCTTATAAGTGCAAGGTTTCGTGGGAAGGGTTTGGGTGTTGCTTCTCGGCATATCTTCATAACTTCATCTTTATTCTCCTTAAAGATGGACTGATGTCAAGGCAAGATAAACATCAAATTAATTTCGTAATAGAGAACGTCAAACTAGTTTCAAGTGGAAAACATACCGAGACCATTGGTGGGAAAAATATCCTTTCTCTTCTTTTATTTTCCTTGTCATCAACCGTCAAGCAATGTATGAATGCCTTGAGGAATTAAAAGCTTGCCATGGGATCTCTCAAGAAGGAATTTAATTGAACTTTGGTAATTGAGACACCATTCATATTTACAAACAGCTCATCCCTATCAAAGTCACAATTCAAAAGATGAGGATTGAGTTAGAAGATAATTTCATGAAGGATCAAAATAAGTCTTTAGAGACTTACCCTTTGCACTTGGTTTTGTAGTTCAAAATAGCCTCATGTAACCATCTAGACCTGCTTCCCGGTGGCTGTGTATAGGGTAACTTTAGTGATGTGCTCTTTCCGATTTTTCATGGGCCTGGCATCATTTGGTATCTTTTGTTCTAAAGAAGGTGAGGTTTTTTGTTGTTTCTGATTTCTCCTTGGGGGCCTACCAGAAGGTTTCTTTTGTTCCACAGGAGGTGAGGGATCAGGTGCGATGTCTGAATCTAGATGAGAGCTAGTTTGTTTTTGATTTCTCCTTGGGGGCCTACCAACAGGTTTCTTTTGATCCACAGGAGGTGAGGGCTCAGGTTGATTTCTCCTTGGGGGCCTACCAGCAGGTTTCTTTTGTCCCACAGGAGGTGAGGGCTCAGGTGCAATGTCTGAATCTAGAGGAGAAGTCAACACTTGGCCTCTGGGGCAATCGATCTTGGACGTCACATGCTTCCCATACAGTTTATCCACTTCAGTGTCTTTATTCACTTCAGTCCATTCATTCACTTTAGTCAAGAATGCTGAAATTTTTGACTTAGCAGCATCATTCGGAGCGTATGGATAGACTTCAAGAAGCATCTCTTGCAAATCTTGAAAAAATGGGAAATCCATCTCTGCCACTGCATCCGGTACTCCTTCACTGTACTTCACAGTTGGCATCCTTTGAGACTGTAGGTAGTCCATTTCCCTTGAGAACTTATTACAACACCTTGAGGACTCATCATAACATGTATCCTCCCTTGCTTTCAACTGAAAAGGTAAATTGAACAGACCTTATAGAAAGAACTAAATATCTTGCCATTAAGAGGTATGAAAACCATTTTTAAAAAGGTTTTGGGCAATGACATAGCCTCCAAAAGAGATATATAAATAGTAAGAGCATGATGTATTAACATTTCCAGAGAAAATATAATTTCCACACTATGTTTTGCCGTTTTTGTGCTATCTACCTCCTATGTCAATATTAAGAATAAGAAATGTGTACTAGTACTGAACATTTCCAAGCGAAACTGAGGAGGGTGCAATGCAACTGTTTTAGAATTTCAGAGCTGATCCTATGAAAACCATACCTCTTCACACGAGTAAAACTTAGCAAGATTCTTTGTACTTACGTGAAACTTGTCAAATACAATCTTGCCGCTTCTACGCCGCCTAGCACTAGCAATCATTTTATTCACAAGTTCTGTATCATATTGATTAATTCTTGGACAGGTTTTGCTATGCTTCTCCTCATTCCCCTCATTCTCGTCAGACATTACAGGCATCACCATGTTGTCAACAAAGTATATCTGCCAACCAGAATATATACTGTTCAGAAACATGGCTTTAATAAATAAATAAAAAAGAACCAATGAAAAAAAAGTAGAGGTAGATGCTTACCAGTAGCATTATAGTACAACCAGAGATACACCTTGACTTCCTATCCTTTATTCCCAACTTCTTAAGGGCAATAACTTTTTCTTTCCTCTCAGTGATAGCAATCCTAAAATTTTCATAAACAACAACACACCAGTCGAAGTCATTAATTGTGGTCATATCCCTAGTGTACATGACCGCATCTATAACTCTTATAAAGCAAAACCCCACTATATAATTCTCTTGACATGCAAAGTGTCCACCTCAGCAGTCCACTATCAACTCCACTATTTATTTCTCTTAAAATGCAAAGCGTTCACCTCAGCAGTTCACTATCATTTGTCACTATCAATTTCTCGACATGCAAAGTGTCCACCTCAGCAATCTATTATCATTTGCATTAAAATTTACTAGCATAAGAATTATTATATCCACATCAGCGAGACACATCATCCACTATGAATATAATATCAATGATTATGCTAATAAAAGAGTTATATATTTATATTTCTCTTTCATACCCGCGGCAACGCGCGGGGAATCCTCCTAGTTATATTGATCTTTGGGCTGGTGCTAGGCAGCAGAAATTTGCTAAGTAGTATAAGAAAAAAACATTTGATCCTCAAATGTTTCTCCTTAGATTTCCTAATTATGTCCATTATTTTCTCAACTAACAATGTATCATGCTTGTCCATACCAAGCTCACAGCGCAACTTCCAGAATTCTTTGTGTTGGCTGGATGTGTACTTTAGCGGGCAATTCTTGTCACGAGGAAGTCCCAGGAGCTGAAATATGACATTAGGTGTGATGTACAAAGTCAAACCTCGCCATATGTGTATTGCTATCCGGTCCTTTTCAAGAACTGCTACTTTGAACAGCCAATCTACAGCTTGTCGTTTATAGAAATATTTCCCACCGTCAGCTCCAAAAAGGTTCCGAATCCAAGCCTCTTGACCTCCTGACGCTCAGCTTCATCAAGTAGCGTCACCACTTCCTGCACCTCCTTAGGCTTATAACCAACATCAAGATTGAAATCATCACAACACTCATCCTCATCTTCTGATGACCCCCTTGGAATTTGGAGTGTCCACCCTTTCTTCTGTGAGGTCCTTTGTCTCTATTACCCTATAAAAAACAATGATGAAACAGTGACCAGCAAATATATGCACTATTTTCAGCATCAATTATTATTGAGTGACTATCTAGTTACACTTATTGAGCATGAGTTCATTAAGCATACCTTATAAATTTTTTCAGAAGCGTGTGATGCCTCCGATCCCCTTTGGAATTTAGAGTGTCGTCTCTTTTTTCTAGGGGGTCCTTTGTCTCTATTTCTCTATAAAAACAATGATGAAACAGTGACCACACAACATTCTCCAAATCACGCATCAGCCTAGCAGGTACAATTTGTACTAAACGCCTGTTGAATTGAGGATTTTAAATTCCTTTCGTTTACTTTTTCATGTAATAAATTAAGCAAGTGCTTCTCCAAGATCACACATACGTGTACATGCATATATGTATATAGAGATGATAGTTCAATCACCAATGAGGTATTCATGAAGAACCATATTCAAGAGCAAGCAACCCAGAAGGAGGAATTACACAAGCAGAAAATGGCCAAACCTCAAGCTACTCGTGCAAGTGCAAGAATTCAGGATAATGGACAATCTATTCTGGAAAAGGCTATTGCCAGGAAAGCAGGTCTTGATTCTAAAGGTACTATCCCAACTAATTCCAAATCTCACTATGCTAGTTCCAACCATGTTGATATAGTTTCTAGAGCTTGTGGTATTAATATGGGTAATGATGATAACATCAGAACAACCAATATTTCTTTAATTCAAGCAAAAGAGGAAGCCTTATTAGTATTACAGAAGGCAAAACAGACAATAAAGTTGAGTTCTGATAGAGATAAGAAGGATGACAATGACCCTGATGGTTTAGAGTTATATACAACAGAGAGTTCTGATAATTGTTTAGAGATAAAGACTGAGCCAGAGCAAGGAGTTCATCACATCTCAAATGATATTAGGGCCCGTTTGGATCTATGGAGTTGAATTCATTTTTGGAATCATAATTTAGAAGGAGAGAGCTGGACAGGTTTGCTGGTAGAAGGGAGAATAAATTTATTAGTAGAGTTAGTCAACAGACATGAGTTTGATTGCATTTGTTTACAAGAAACTATAAAATCAGAATTTAGAAGGAGAGAGCTAACAGGTTTGCTGGTAGAAAACATATGGAATGGTCATGGGTACCCTGTTCAGGTCATTCTGGAGGTATGCTGATGGGAATAGATAAAGAGTTAGGCTGGATTTCTGAGACTGACGAGGGAGAATTCTTCCAATGTGCCAAGATTTCATCCTACACTGAGGAGTTTGACTGGATGTTGATTAACGTTTATGGACCAGCACATGATGAGAGAAAAAGAGATTTTTTTAGAGGAGATCCAAACAAAAATGTCAAGTTTGGAGTTGCCAATAATTGTTGGAGGAGATTTCAAATTGGTGAGGAAAAGAAAAGAGAAATCTACTGGGAATGTTGACATTCATCTGATGGATGCTTTCAACAATATGATAAACAGTACTGCTCTCAAAGAATTACAGAGGTCAGGAAGTAGATACGCTTGGTCCAATAAACAGACTCCACCTATCCAATGTGTGTTGAGTTCTGGTAAATAACTTGTGGGATGATAAATTCAATTTTGCTTCAGTATCTACAGGCCAGAGAGTGGGATCAGACCATAATCCTCTTTTTGTTAGCACTGAAGGAATACATACTCCAAAGATGTTCTATTTTCGGTTTAGTGCTCATTGGCTTAATCAAGATGGATTATGTCAACTGGTCAGAAACAAATGGCCAAACAGATACAAATTTGACCCTATGGATCATTGGCATGTTGTTTCTGGTAAACTCAGAAGAGCAATAAAAGGATGGGGACAGAACTTTGACAATCAACAGAAGAGATATAAACAACAACTGCTGAAAAGAATTGCTGATCTAGATGATACTAGTGAAACTAGAGCTCTAGTACATATTGAATGGAAAGAGAGGTATGATCTGGAAGTTTGAGTTACAATCAATACTGATAGATGATGAGAAACAACGGCAAAGAAAGGGTGGTGAGAGATGGATGCTGGAAGGAGATTCAAATACAAGCTAGTTTCATAAATGTGCTACAGGCAGATTGAGGAAAAAAACAAATAAACTTTCTTGAAGATAAGAATATTATGATCACTGATCCAAAGCAACTGAGAGATCATGTCACTGAATACTACAAAAAAATTATTTGGACCAGATGAAACTGCTGATATACATCTTGAATCAGATATGTGGTCAGAGAATGAGAGATTATCAGACTCAGAAAATGAATGGTTGACAAGATCTTTCACTTTAGAGGAGTTGGATCACGCCCTAAAAGAAATGAAGAACAACACAGCATCGGGACCTGATGGTTTCAGTGTAGAGTTTTTCAAAGCCTTTTGGCCAGAGATTAGGGAAGACATAAAGGAATTGCTGGATCATTTGCATGCAGATCAGTTGAGTTTATGGAGGCTAAATTATGGAGTTATAATCCTTCTCCCAAAAGTGAAACCAGCAACACACATAAAGCAATTCAAACCTATTTGTTTGCTAAATGTCATATATAAAATCATTACCAAAGTGCTAACCATCAGGCTTACTAGAGTTATTGACAAATTGATCAGTCCCTTTCAAACAACATTTATTCCTGGTAGATATATTCTAGAGGGGATTGTTATAATTCAAGAGGTACTGCATGAGCTCAAGTCAACAAAAGGAACTGGAGTTATTCTGAAATTAGACTTTGAGAAGGCTTATGATAAAGTAAGCTGGAGCTTTCTGAGAGAGGTCCTTATTAAGAAAAGGTTTTAACCAAAAGTGGATAAATTGGATTACACAAGTTGTCGAAGGGGGTAGAGTCTGCATTGATCTAAATGGAGAGAGAGGTCCTTTTTTCAGAAGCTTCAAAGGTCTAACACCCTATCCCCCCTACTTTTTAATTTGGTAGCTGATGCTCTCTCCAGAATGCTGACTAAAGCCACAGAAGCTGGAATTATTAGAGGTCTAGTCCCAAATCTTGTTTAAGGTGGTTTGACTCATCTCCAATATGCAGATGATACAGTTATCTTTCTGGAGTTTTCCACCGAAAATTTACAGAACATAAAACTGATACTATCTTGTTATGATGTTATGTCAGGAATGAAAATAAATTTTGAGAAGAGTGAAGTTTTTACTGTGGGACTAGAAGAATCTGATCAACAAGAGGTGATTAACATCCTCAATTGCAAGATTAGGACCTTTCCAAGGTATGCCAGTCAGCACTCAAAAAATTACCAAGGCACAGTTGAGATATGTGAATGAAAAAAAAGACAAAAGGCTGAGCACCTGGCAGTGTGACTATTTAACCTCAGGGGGCAAATCAATTCTTATTGATTCATGCTTGTCCAGTATACCAATGTACACTATGGGAGTATATCAACTGTACGAATGCAATTTTCAGATGTTAGATTCTGTTAGAGCTAGATTATTTTGGCAAGGTACATGGAAAAAGAAGAAATATCATATTGTAAAATGGGAAGCTATGAGCAGACCAAAGGAATTTGGTGGTTTAGGTTTTTTGGATGTTAGAGCTGTGAACACTTGTCTTTTGGTAAAATGGATTGACAAGCTAGAACATGATGATCCCAGTCTGTGTTGTTCGTTGCTAAAGAAGAAATATTTAGGGGACAAAAGCATTTTTCAGAGGTGGCAATGATCAAGACCTAGCGGCCTTTGCTGAAGGAGAAGCTGAAGCCTACAGCAGATGAAATGTTGGAGTTGCTGGTGGCGGGACCGCACTAGCTCACTAGTTTATGTTAATATTCACTGGACCTCAACCATCTGGCTCTTCACGACCCAATGCACCTGAGCTTTCACCATCAGCCTTAGTGAACAAGTCTTCCAATATGTCTTCACGGACAGCGATAGGGAGTTGCTTCTGTGTAGTGTACTGGGATGCAAGAAAAAACTTCTCATCAGCAATCTAAATTGAGGAATGGGGCAAAGAAAGAATGAGGAGTGGGGCAAATACCAGCACACGATCTCCAGAATGGACTTGGCTGACCCACTTTTCCCAAAAAAACTAATCTTTGTCTTAACCATTCTAGCATTGAAATTCTTCCCTGGAAAATATGCATTCAACCTTTGCGCAATCTCTCTATCGCGCTCTGTTTTCTTATGAAACCGTACATTGCCATCAAAAAATTCTTCAGCTATCTCGAATAGAGCCACTTCTTCTTCACCACTCCATTGATGCCTCGGTGCCATCACCGGCTGACTGGAGCAGGCAGCTGTGGTTGAGCTGTTGCTCCGGACGGGCCGAGGCTCGAGATGAATCTAAAAAGGAAGACCTGTATAGTTAGTTCGAGTCTAGGTTCTGTACCTAAGATGGATTATATAGCCTAAGATATTAGCTTGAACCATACCCGACTCCCCCAAAACAAGCTGTTGATGAACTCACTCCAATAAAGAAGTTCATATTAGCAGGCAATGCACCCACTTCACTTCAATCCCCGTGAAAATGGCTACTGCAGTGTTGAACTAAGAACTTCCTTTCAAAAAGATGTTTAACTAAGAACTCGACCTACTGACCAACATGGCCTTTGCCTGCCGCATTTTGCGGGACGGCCCTGCAGAACAATCAAGAACTTCCTAAAATGTTGAACCAAGAACTCAACCTACTGACCAACATGGCCTTTGCCTGCCGATCCCCCCCACCCCCCCACACACACAAATCCCCCTGAACCGGCGAGCAGCAGCAGATCCGGCGAGATTGAAAAACATACCTTCGGTGCCTTGGCGCTCCGTGGAACACCCGCGCTCCATTGATGGCGCTTCCTCATTTTCCAGCAGGTCGCATTATAAGTAGCAATTACTTGGGTGGCCAGAAAGTAGTAGGAGAGAAGGATCGACGTGACCTGCATAGGAATCCGCCACTAGTGAGAGAGAGGGGAGCAGCTTGCATGTGGTAGTCAATTGGGGATCCGTCAATTGGCAGAGGAGGCTGGGAAACAGAGAGAGGAAAACGGGGAGCGTTTACTCGCCCTGCTCAGCGCGTCGCCTGAGCCCATAGCCTGCAGCCTATTGCCTCCCCTAATAAAACAAATATAGGGTGCGGTGGTGGAGATACAGGATGCGGAAAATAGAGAAGATTATGTCCTAGACACTTAAACACGTTGTCATCACATTCTGCAATTCATATGGCGTATGTAGCTTGAGCTAGTTATTACGAATACATACATATACTTGAATATATACATACATATATATATATATACATACATATATGTATGTACACTTATGTATACGTATACTCTTATACAAATTTATATGTATATGTGATATATGTACACAATGAGTCTAGACACTTAAACGCGTTGTCATCACATTCTGCAATTCATACATACATACATACATACATACATACATACATACATACATACATACATACATACATACATACATACATACATACATACATACATACATACATACATACATACATACATACATACATACATACATACATACATACATACATACATACATACATACATACATACATACATACATACATACATACATACATACATACATACATACATACATACATACATACATACATACATACATACATACATACATACATACATACATACATACATACATACATACATACATACATACATACATACATACATACATACATACATACATACATACATACATACATACATACATACATACATACATACATACATACATACATACATACATACATACATACATACATACATACATACATACATACATACATACATACATACATACATACATACATACATACATACATACATACATACATACATACATACATACATACATACATACATACATACATACATACATACATACATACATACATACATACATACATACATACATACATACATACATACATACATACATACATACATACATACATACATACATACATACATACATACATACATACATACATACATACATACATACATACATACATACATACATACATACATACATACATACATACATACATACATACATACATACATACATACATACATACATACATACATACATACATACATACATACATACATACATACATACATACATACATACATACATACATACATACATACATACATACATACATACATACATACATACATACATACATACATACATGTACACGTATGTATACGTATACCCCTATACAAATATATATGTATATGTGATATATGTACACAATTAGTCTATACATAATTGTGAGATGATGAATAATTTTTTACATATGCGTGCACTACATAGCTGTATGTACACATTGAGTATATACAAATTTTTTTTGTAAATCATATCAAATTCTAAAAATGTGTTTTTTATCAATAAATATTTTCTACAAATATTGTACATAATATATTTGTATATTATATCACACATCATAAACATGTTTTTTTATCAATAAATAGTTTCTACAAAAAGTTACTTTGTATACTGTAACATCATAATTGTTGATGGACATGGTGATGCTTCCTGGTTCAACTGTTCAATGCGTAACAACACTGATCAATAGTCATTTTATGATTAGTAGCCCTTACACGTGTTTTTCTTTTTAAATTAAATTTTGAGATGATGAGAATTGACTGATGCCTAACAAAATGGAGGTCTTTAAAAAGCAAGATTCCATGTCACATCGAATCTTTAGACGTATGCATGAGACATTAAATATATATAAAAAATAAAATTAATTACACAGTTTAGGAGTAATTCGAGAGATGAATCTTTTAAGTCTAATTAGTCTATGATTAGACATTATTTGTCAAATAGAAACAAAAAGTGCTACAGTAGTATTTTTCCTAATTTTTTTGCGAACTACTGTAAACACGAACTATAAATTGGAAAAAGTTGGACGTGGACCGCTGCTCCTGCACGCGCCCCAAAAGAGAGAGCAGAGGCCTCAGCAGCTGCTGCTGCAGTGCTCCACGCGAGAGAGAGAGAGCGCGAGCGAGCAAGTTGTTGCTGCTGCACGCCCGAGATAGAGAGAGCAGGGGCGCCTGACAGTGACCTGGAGTAAGTACTCGTAAGTAGTACTAGTATAGTTCCCTGCTACAGTACACTGCTGCTACAAAGAGAGTGACATGCACCTGTTGCTACACTTACTGCCCGAGAGAGAGAGCGCGCGCGCAAAGGCACCAACTACTGTGCTACGCAGCGTTTCAGGCCCCTGAGAAAGCTGGACTTGATAGGTGGGAGCGCATGCACCCATGCACCTGGTGTGTATTACGGAGTACTAGTGGTATTGTACTCCACTGCCAAGATAGGCTCTGGGGGAGGAGGAACACGCGACCGCATGTCCGATCAAATCAGTTTGCTTTTGTTAAACACTCGCTCACATCAATCAATATGTCTTATTTAGTTTTTCTTTCGAAGACGGAGTACTATAGTTACATCTTCTTTTATCCAGTAGAAATAGAAATAGTAAAAATAAATATATTATAGTATCTCTAATAATAAACAAGACCCCACGTGGATATATGTGGATATATTTCGATAACTATGCCCATATATATTTGCACTTGATGACCCGCAACAACACGCGGAGTAGTGAGATATGCACTTACTCCCTATATCTATATATCTTTCTACTCTCCGAGACATCCACTTCATATCCATATATATTTATATTCGAGAAGTACAAATAAACATATTATAAAAATCCAAATAATGAAAATTGGTACCTGAAATTTGTCTTGAAAAACACTAACCCCAATTTCAGGTATTACCCAATATATCCAATATTACAGAAATCAAATAAAACTTGTAGTGCGCACATCAATGACAACAATTATTTAGAGAGGGAGTATTATTTTAGACTTTTGAGTTGTCGTGTTTAAACGTTCATTTTATTACAAAATTATATAGAAGGCGACGACCAGGAGGGGTGGAAGGGAGGGAGGAGGAGGGCGAGTACCTGCGGTGGCATGCAGAGGGAGTGAGAACCTGCTACGGTGAATTTTTGAAACATGACCCTTCCTTCGCTTCGACGTCAAGCCAGTTACATGTAGAGTATTTTCTAATACATCACCAAAACTACTGACAGGAAACCCAATGCAACCAACATACAAAGACTGCTGTCAGTACATGCTTCCTTGTATCGTAGATTTTGTGATGGTGTCCAAATATCTAATGTCAAGCAAAAACGAGAGTCCAAACTCTGAAGCTCTGGATCTGCCTTTCACCTTTTTACCCTTTTTGCCTCTTATTTGGCTCTCACTTTATCTTGAGGTACCCTTGTCAAGGGCACCATAATTATGTCTTAGCTTTACCCTATTGGTCCTGCGACATTCGTTGCCTGCAGGTTTAGCAGGTTCGGAAGCAGGTGGCGGAGAAGGTGGCTTCTGATCATTTGTCTTCGGGCCAGCAGGTTTCATCTTTAGGTTGGAAGCAGCTGCTTCCTCATTTGTCTCTGTCAAGGCATCATGTTTCTTGTTGACCTTCCGTTTGGGACCACATGCCTTGTTGACCTTCCGTTTGGAACTATGTTTCTCAGGCGACTTATTTGTCTCAGAAGGTTGCGGTTGAGACCTGATGACGGCAACATCTGGACTGCCGTGGCAAGAATTGGACACCAGAGAACTCAAGGCTTGGTCTCTGGGGGGCTTCACTTTGTTTTGTTCATTATATAATAACTCAACCGCAAGTCTTCTGCGGTATCTGAAGACCATGTCCCGTATATTTAAGGTAAAACTAAGTAAAACACCAGCAAAAAACTAAGTAAAAGACAAGACTTGCCAGCACTAACCTCATCAATCCTGTTCATGTCTTTCGTCCTATAATGTATCATATGAAGCATCAGACAAAAGTGTTCTTTTGCTGCCTGACTGGCAAGACTGCTTGAGGCCATGTATCAACATCAGATATGTCAAACCTTTCAGCCAAGTATTGACGCATATTTGCAATCACTTTTTCCTCTGCAGGGTTCCTTGTAGGCCTAGTCATTGAGTCCAGACAATCAAAAGAACCATTTTGAAGATTCACCACAATAAGAGAGAAGTGTTTGTCATGGAATAGAGGGATAAATATCTGCAACAACAAGAACATGATCATGTCATCCAATGAACCTATTAAAATAACAAAATAGGAAAAACCAACCAACCTGAGTTACATGCTTTAATGTATTTGGCTGACGGTATGCAGCTAGCTATCTGTTCAGATTTATAGAAGAAATTCCAGCAATCAAATCATCAACACATTCTTGTTTTAGATAAACTCGGTCATGATGTTGCATATTCCATATAGAACATTATGCATGAATAATGACCGAGACCATCTCACCCTTGGGCCTGAAGGCATTAACAAACGTAACTCAGGGATAGTGTGGTCGTTGATGTCCACAACATGGTGACTGCCACATTGACCAATCTTGGAAAGCACATGGTTCTCGTACAGTTGATCCACCTGATCTTGACTAAACCCTTCAGTGTATCCTTCAGTACAGCCAAGCATTTTGATGCTTGTGACTTAAGCCGAGCACTTGGACCAACTCGCTCAACTTCAGCAAGTACCCCTTGGAGTTGATGGGCTAATGGGAACCCGATCTCTGCAAACAGAGGCACACCTCCAGATACAGATGACGTCGCTACAGAATTTAGGGATTCCATGTCCCATGAGGACACAATATACCTTGAAGTTTTAGGATAGCAGGTATCCTCAATTGCTTTCAGCTGAAAAGGTAAATTGAACAGATAAGAACTAAAACCTACCTCTTCACACAAGTAAAATTGAGCCAGATGCCTTGTACTTACCTTAAACATCTCAAATGTAGGAGGGCAATCTCTGCGTTTGCGCATAGCTTTACAAATCATCTCCATCAAAAACTCCATATTATATTGATTTATCCTGGGGCATTTTTTTCTACCCTCATCATCCTTCTCAGGCAGCTCCATCTCCATGTTATCAACAACATAGGCCTGCCAACCAGAATCAGTTCAGACAGAGCTTCACAGCTTGGTTTCTTGAATGGGAAAAGTAGAGTTGATGCTTACCAGTAGCATTATTACACATCCACCGATAACCCTTGATGGCTTGCTCTTCGGTGGACACAACGCAAGTTTCTTCAATTTGTCTTTGTAACTACTAACTGAGGTCCTTAAATCTTCATAAACTATAGTGCACCAGTCAAAGTCTTTAATGGTGTCCATCTCTTTGTATACATGACTGCATTTGTACTGATAGTCTTGGTAGTGGTGGTGGGCATCAGAATTCTGGAAATTACCAGAAGCATAAAACATTTGACCTTCAATTTTCTGTCCTTCGTTTTCTTCAATACCTCAACTACATTCTCAACTTTCAAGGATTCCACACCAAGTTCAGTGCGGCAATTAGCAAGCTCTACAGTATTCTTTTGAGGATTGTAGTCCAGAGGCCCCTTGTCGCCACGCGGTAGATTCATTAACAGAGATATGATTTCGGGTGTCAAGTACAAAATCACACCATCCTGCATGCATATTGCAATTCTATCTTTTTCGACAGTTACTTTTCTGACAAGAGAATCAATAGGTTGTCGATGTATTTGTTTAAAATCTCCAATACTTAGGTCCAGAAAGGTTCCAAAACCGAGCTTCTTCACCTCATCACGATCTCCTTTATCAAGGTATTGTACTGCCTCTTTCACCTCATCAAGTTTAAAACCAAAATCAATACATATACTATCATCATTTTCCACATTCTTATCTTCTAATGGCTGACTCATCATCTTGGGGAGTCCTTTGTCTCTAGTTACCTATAAAAAACATGGTGAAACACTGACCAGCAAATATATCAGAGCGCTAGGCATAGTTAATGCTACCTCATGAAATGACATAGAAACATGTGATGCTTCTGACCCCCCTTGGGATTTAAGGTTAGTGTTCCTACTGCATATTATTGATTAATTTTTTGGTGCATTATTATTGTCGAATGGAGCATACCTGATGAGATGACATAGAAAAATCTGATGCCCCTGACCCCCCTTGGGATCTGGAGTTCTTCCTGCGGTGTCCACGGTTGCCATTTATCTCCAAAAAAACATGCAGCAAGGTTAGTGTTTCTACTGCACATTATTGATCAATTTTTTGGGTCATTATTATTGTAAATAAATTCAGCTCATAAATTTCAGGTAACAGGTGCTAGCTAGAACCAAATCTGAAGAAGAATGGAATTTCAACTATTCCTTGAATTATTCATTACATCATCATATGATGTGTTGAAGTATTGAACAACAGATCATATACACACATTAATTTGCAAAAACGAATGGCCAGATCACTGCTATATCTATCGAATTGCTGGTGTCCATTAGCCTCCCACCGACCGCTCGCTGCACCCAGCGGCACCACAAGCCGATACACAGAACCACTAGATCCTTTCCTCCCAGGCCGACTGCGCTACTCCCCTCCTCTTCATGCCTATGCTCACATCTACAGGCTGCAGCTACTCTCCCTCTCCCCCTAGATAGTCAGGGCGGCGGGCTCAGCGACCACCCGGCTGCTAGGCACCGTGCGCTCCCTGGTAACGACGCCTGCAAGGCGGACGGGATCTCCTTTGGCGACGAACGCCCCACTAGGTGCGCCCACCCCTTCAATCGGCCACTCCCCTCCCTCTTCATGGCTCTGCTCACATCTGTGTTTATGTACTCGTTGTATGATATTACACTATACGAAGTAAATTGCTTGGTTTTTCACCAAGGATAGAAGGAATCATGGACATGACCGAAGCAAACAAGGACCAAGTGGTACTGTGGAAGGCTGGCTAAGGGGTATGCACCCTCCCACCTGCTCGTTGGAGCTCATAGGCCAGCGACATGGTGACGGGCTCCATGGCAAAGTTGCTGGCGCCGTGGGTGCTGGTGTCCACCTCGTCTAGATCTAGAAGAAGACAAAGAGCATGGTCGGTCTCAATGGTTGGATTTTTATGTTCTGCCATATATACTTCTCAAATCTAAAGAACTAGGAGAAGTCCCCACGTGTTGCCATGGAGGCTATTGATTTTGAATATAATTTAACCATTCATATTATTTTTTAAGCTGTATAAATTAATGTTAGCATGTCATGTTGATGTGTACAACTAAATGTATGTTAGTGGATGATTTGTACAAATAATAATGGGATGAGGTGGACCCCTTGCATGTCAAGAGAATAAGCTATGCAAAAATTATAATGACATGTTTCCAAATAGACGAATAGTGATGGTATTTCTCCAAACTTGTAAAATTGCAGTGGTATCAATCCAAAAAAACCCATAGAAGAAACCCTAAACACTCGAACCCTAAGTAGGCTGTCAAGCTAAACCTAGCAAGGCAAATTCATCGTGTGTAGTTTGTCTGAGTCATATAAGAGTTACATATAGAGTACAGAGTACCTTTTCCTCTTATCATATAGGTACGGAGTACTTTTATGTCTTATCCCACTAGTTTCCTTTACTTTTAATAGATCTAAGTAGTCAGACAGGGGTAAATCCTATCAAGCCACATCCATAATGCATAGTTTGTTCAAGTCATCATAGAGTTATATGTAGGGTTACATTTAGGTATGAAGTACTTTTCCCTATTTCCCACGAGATTCCTTATTTTCACCAAGGATAGAAGGAATCATGGACATGACCGAACCAAACAGGCCCATGTGGTATTGTCGAAGGCTGGCTAGGGCTATGCACTGTTGACGTCCTTAAGTACCAAATTTAATTATCAAATAAATAAAGAAAAGGATCCAAATGCAACCAACACCCAGACTTGGTTTTATCTGACAGAATTGCACGAGTTTTGGTGTTTGTCTATTTCTGCAGGGGGTTATCAGGAAATATGGAGGAAAGGCCCACATGTCGGGTTTACATAGAGATATTAACGTGCCGCGCAATTTTCTATCATGTAGAAGACTCTAGAAGCCACGGGAACGAACAGGAGGCCGAACGGGCCCGGGGGCAGGGCGCCCGCCCAGCTACAGAGACCAATCAGGTCCCGTCTCGCGGATTATGCTCCACCGACCTAAAGGATCAAGGAAAACCGTGCGATTAATGTCGGTTTGATCCGACAGCCCAGATTCACTTGAGGGGACTATATAAGCAGGCCCCCTGACCCCTAGAGGAGGCAATCCTCATTATTCATTAGCATATTTTCTAGAGAGGATTCAGAGAGAGAGGTTCCTTAGGGTTCCCACCTCATAGGGCTTAGCATCCAATGTGAGAGTAGAATTAGTTCTTCTAAGTTCTACTAGTTTGAGAGAGATAGAGTGGAGGTGTAGATCGGAGGAAGCCCGGCCTGTTGGTGTCTACTCCGAGGTTGTACCTACGGGATCAAGTCTCCTAACCCGAGGCTTGCTCCTAGGATTCTTCAGTGTTTCGACTTCTAAATTCTAGTAAGTTCTTTGTTCTTATTGTTCTTTGGTTTATGAGTGTACTTTAATCTCTTCCGGTTGAGTTTAGAGTAATCATTGCTAGCGTAAACATGGTGTTTGGGCTCGGGTACTCATAAATATCAACAAGCATTTCTGGCGCTGTTGCCGGGGAGAAAGACGGTTTGCTGAGATAACTTTGAGTCTTGCTATTATCTTGTATTATACTTTTATACTTTTATTCTTTTATCTTTTTTATTTTTTCCATCTTTATGGATAACTCAAATTCCACACCTATTATTGAATTTTTTGCACCTTCGGAGACCAGCCATAGACCATGGGAGTCAACAAGTCCTTTCTTTGCCCCTAATTATGATCTATGTCTGGAGTTGATTGCAATAGGTCAAAACCAAGCCTTTTCTATAGCCGAGGTCCTATCTTTTTATCAAGAAGATAATGAACTTTTAGCTACAGCTAGGAAATCTTTTAATCTTTCTATAAATTCTGGTTTAGACCTTGCCCTACAAGACCATGTTTTTTCTTGATATTTTCACATTGGTCTTAATGATATAACCTTTGGTAGAGTTTTTCTTTCTTTCTTTGTTTGTAAAGCAAGGTATGTCTTCATTCGTAGATATCCTTCTTGCACTAGTCTTTATAAAAAAATCCTAGAGATAGAGAAGGAATCATCTCCCAGACGAGGAAAGGAAGTTTCAATAGCCAATTTCCAAACATTTCAATCCCATGATTCGGCTATCCAACCCAAACTAGTAGTGCTCCAAAATCATCTAAGGGAAGAAGAAATTCTACCTATGGAAATTCATTTTGGGATGAGCTTAAACTTCCTGCTTCATAAGAGACCTTTAAGTGCATATAGTCTGAACCTTCCTAAGAAGGGATCTCTTAGAAAGCATCTCAAATCTAATCCCTTTGATGGACATCTAGAAAGACTCAAGGATGGCGTCTTAAGTGATGCAATAGAAGCAGAGCAAAGCCATTTAGAAGACAATCTCATCTTCTCCCCTTCTACGCCCACTTTTGATGACTTGTTCGAACCTATCTTTAAACCCATCCTTGAGCCTAATAATTTCTACTATGCTCTTTCTCTTGAACCTCCCGATGATCCTATGAATCTCTCTAGACCACAAGGAGGATCGAGAAGAGCAACATCAATGGCTAGAGGGCATTAATAATCCATGTGCTATCACCATTGAATGGATGGACAAGGAAGAAGCCTTAATGGATTCTGACTTTGGCTCAATTTCAAATGGTGAGTTCTTGACTCCCTTTGAAGATGAGATTCATCCAACTACAGAAGAGGACATAGGTGAGACCAATCTAAGAGAAACTCCGAACATTCAGATTGGAGACGAAGATAACATTAATGAGTATGGAATTTATTTTATAGCCACTTCGTTTACTCCATGCTCACATGCAACATCTTGGTCTCTCAAACATCACCACATTTGAGATCTCCAGCCCCCTCTTCCTTTCTATTTATAAAAACTTTAAAAGGGCGGTTGTCGATGTATATGTCTACAATAAATATTGCAGATCTCGTTGAGTTGATCTCTCAAACCACTTCGCCGACATATTTGATGGTTTCCTAAGGACAAGCTTAGTATCCTAAAACAAGCACTTATCAGATCGTAACATGAACTTCTAATTATTTGCAACATTGCCTTGTGTATGGAGCATATAAAGATAATTGTAGAAATATTCCTTCGGGTATTCGTGTCACTAACCTTTCTAGGATTGGAGCAAGAAGATCCGAGGAATGACAAGCGCAAGGTATGCCCAACCAATCATATGCAACATTGAATTAAATTCATCCAACCTTGAATTTTGCAAAATTCAAGCTTGAGGGAGTACTTTACATAAAAACATCCTTTGCCAAGTTGCTATGTTGGTTGTCCCTACCTTTGAGACATGCTTGATTTATTAAATACTAATCACACAACTTCATCTCCACTTGAGTAGATCTCTATAAATGCTCTCATACTACCTTTATTTGCTTTAGTATATGTCTAGGTTTGGAGTAGTTTCATTTATCTCTTAATTAAGCATGGTGCTTAGGTTAAAATGCCCTTCTAAATCAAATTAGACATGGTGTCTAGGTTGATTTTTGAACCGATAGTATGGTATAGTAGATATGGGATATTTTGTTGGACTAACCCCTGCAGGAAAACTTTAAATATCGACCTGGGAAGTCCTGAGATAAACTCACATTGGAGACAAAGAGAGAGACACATGAAGGTTAACAATTTGCACAAGGAAGACATAGCTCATTCATCATAGAGAGATGATGCATGGAACAAGACAAAGAGTGCCACAAACACGATGCACAACCGCTAAGAAAGGAAAGCTTCCACAAGGTGAGACTGTACCATCACTCTTTAAGTAAGGTAACATCTTAAGGTACTTGACTATCGGTTTTATAAGCTTCTCCTTAGTTCTGGTGTTCACATAAAATAAAGAGACAAACATGTATGATTTGTAACTCCAAATTAACCAACCCAATTAATTCAACATGTTTAGTCCTTTAATCTTTGTTCTTAGTACTACCTTCGTGATCTCACACTCCTAATCATATAAGCTAAAATGTTGCGCATTCAATCTTTGGAAGATATAAATAAAACATAAATATAGATAGATTATCTTTTCATTAGGTTGAGCGATCTGATCTGACAAATGTTTTAAATGCTACACTCATGATCTTATTATCCATCAACTTTGTTTTGCTCACTATGCTTAAGGTTAGTGAAGAACAAATACACTTTTGGTTCTGTTGGTGTTTTTCACCAACAGGGCCCATGCACTTGATCTCTGCCTTCTCTTTATGAGCAGGTACACTTCGAGCAAAACCTGAAGGAGTTTCACAACTCCCAGATTCCTCCAAGTGAAGGACTTCGATCTACGAGCACAAACACACTGAGTAGGATGTTGCCAATGCCGCACCTCGAACTGCTGGACAAACGAAGAACATGGGTAACACCGTATCAAGAGGTGCAGATGTCAAGACCTACACCTAATCAAATGATGCACCTAAAGGATGAATACGGTGAGAAGTCTTGTCCCGAAGACTTAAAACATTGGATCCTTGCTAGAAGGTAAAATCGGTATTTATCCATATTTATCTTTTCTGCATTCCTTTTCCTTTTTATTCCATCACTTGCATTAGCATATTTACTTTTCCACATTAGCATTAGAAAAGAAAACAAAAATATTTGTTCGTTGCACTGCATCATAAAATCGAAAGCCCCATGTGAGTAGACTTATGGTTTAAAACCCATAGGTATATTGACTGTGGTGGCATAAAATAAATATGTTTTCATCTTACAATAAAAATACAAAAATAATAAGTGCATGATCCTACTAAATAAATAAAATTTATTAGGAGGAATCTCAATATGACAAAGGCTAATAGATTTTATGCTAACACTTAACCAGTTCCACAAAGCTTTATTGTCTATTTGAGCTCCACAGAATTTAAGGATCAAAGAAGACTAGCCGGCAGAGGACATAGTAATCGCTGTCAGGGTGCTGCCGACATTCAAATACACCTCTGCCACCTGCTAGCTACATCAGAAGAAATTACGTCAAAACCCAGCTTGGGGGAGAGCACCCCCATTTATCCAGCTAAGTGTTTCTACTCGCGTTTATACTTTACTCAAATAAAAAAATATGCATAATCATAAAAACCCAAATAAAGATTTTGTGGTTTTATATAAATCTTTGCTTAGTTTGCTAAATAAATAAATAAATGAAGTTTGCTATGAACCCTCATGATAAACTCTTACATGGATATGATAAATAGTTGCTCTGCCATGTACCTAGTTTTCAAGTTTGAGATCTCTCTCAAGTTTAGGCACCTGAACTTGTGGGATGAGTACTTGATCTAAAGTCTAAGTCGTTAACGGATACGATATGGGAAGGTTGAGCTATTGTTTATCTGTTCCTAGACATGCTAGAATTCTAGATAATTTTATCTTTGAAAATCTTTAAAATGTTGCATGATGAGTTCCTGTATGATGAGAGTTTAAAATCCTACCACATCCATATATACATGCTTATTAGACTATGAGCCATACATTTACTTTTTACTGCTTATGAGCATTAAGTGTGGTCAAGCTGTGTAGACTCTTAGGAGCTTGTCATGCGGTTAAAATCAAGATTCACTTGCACGTTCACTCACACATGATGCTTCTACTCTGGAATTACGCATCCACATACATCCACTCATTTCCATATCCAGATTCACCCAAAATTATTCTACTCCTATCTAGGAGAGAATAGCAAAAAACATTATCCTATCTCTGTTATTCCCCGTGAAATAAATGCTCGAGATTTTTTGGTTACTACCACTTGCTACATTATTCCAGGAGAGTGAGTGCTCTAAAAAAAAGTGAATACGAGGAAATAAAAAGGGGCAAGTGCCCGAAACCTCGAAAAATGAAAAAGAAAAAGTGAGACGAGAGGTAAAAATAGACAAGTGTCCGACAGTAGAATTAGGGGTACAAGATACCCACCTGAGAGAAAAGATAAAGAAAATATAGAGCATCTCATTCTCCTCAAAAAGCTTCAAAGTGCAAGAAAGGTATGAATCCCCTAAAAAGAGCAAAAGTAGAATTAGACTTTCACCATTGTTATCACCATCATCACCATACACCATTCACTCGCCACACATGCATATCTTGATTTGACTTAGTGACTTGTTCTTCTGGATCCATGGTTTGACTATGCAATAAATGTCTTGTAAGTATGTATTATCTGTCTCCCACCTATGAGCTCCAGATATCAAAACCTTATTAGAGTAGGGTGAGAGAGAAGGCAATATCACTATGCCTCATACAAAAAATACCACATACTTTGAGGGAAGGCATATACCATTACTGCCTTGGAAAGGATCTAGAAATACCACAAAATAGAGATTTGAGAGAGTCATACAAGGAATCTCTGAGTTTTATTTGAAAATCTGCAAAAACTCCAGAGCTATAGCTGATCAAAGAACAAGAGACATGGTGCTTGACTTGACCATTCTATCTTTTAACTGCTCAAGACACAAGTGACAGTTGCAAGCCCCATGGTGAAAGGTGAAATGAGTAAGTCTTAAGTCTTAACAGTTTACTCTAACTCAGAGATGAGATCTTGCTTGAATGCATGTGTACTTTTGAGTTTACCACTGTAGAAACTCTTGAGTTCATCCTTGCTCAGGGACGAGCAAGAGGTAAGCTTGGGGGAGTTGTTGATGGTCCTTAAGTACCAAATTTAATCATCAAATAAATAAAGAAAAGGATCCAAATGCAACCAACACCCAGAATTAGGGTTTTATCTGACAGAATTCCACGAGTTTTGGTGTTTGTTTAATTCTGCAGGGGTTATCAGGAAATATGGAGGAAAGGCCCACATGTTGGGTTTACATAGAGATATTAACATGCCGCGCAATTTTCTATCATCTAGAAGACTCCAGAAGTCACGAGAACGAACGGGAGGCCGAACGGGCCTGGGGGCAGGGCGCCCGCCCTCCCCCCTTGGGCGCCCACCCAGCTAAAGAGACCAATCAGGTCCCGTCTCGCGGATTATGCTCCACCGACCTAAAGGATCAAGGAAAACCGTGCGATTAATGTCGGTTTGATCCGACGGCCCAGATTCACTAGAGGGGACTATATAAGCAGGCCCCCTGGCCCCTAGAGGAGGCAATCCTCATTATTCATTAGCATATTTTCTAGAGAGGATTCAGAGAGAGAGGTTCCTTAGGGTTCCCACCTCATAGGGCTTAGCATCCAATGTGAGAGTAGAATTAGTTCTTCTAAGTTCTACTAGATTGAGAGAGATAGAGTGGAGGTGTAGATCGGAGGAAGCCCGACCTGTCGGTGTCTACTTTGAGGTTGTACCTGCGGGATCAAGTCTCCTAACCCGAGGCTTGCTCCTAGGATTCTTCAGTATTTTGACTTCTAAATTCTAGTAAGTTCTTTGTTCTTATTGTTCTTTGGTTTATGAGTTTACTTTAATCTCTTCCAGTTGAGTTTAGAGTAATCATTGCTAGCGTAAACATGGTGTTTGGGCTAGGGTACTCATAGATATCCCCTGTCTAGGTGAACCGTGGTAGTAGCGAGGAACGTGATATTTCTGAGTTACCTTTGTAGCCCACATCCCATTAGCAGGATCGATAGGGTTTATAGGTGTGGGTCGAACATCCTTTGTGGTGTCTAGATTTCGAAAGCCTCCCCAATAGAACAGTAGATCATCCTTACCAAGGTTAGAACGAGAGTGCGGTTGCAGTCTTCTCTATACATCGCTCACATCGAATTACATTGTTTGTAGCCTAAAGGGTAGTAGCAATAGATTTGGTTAGTCAGATGCACGCTTTCTCCCAGTGGTAAAAATATAAATACGATACTCTGGATAACCTCTCGGGTGAAGTGCTCACCGATATCCGTGCGCTTGCGGATCATTTCCTGATGGCGTTAACAAATATCAACATGCACCTCAGCCTGGGCGTTCGGGTTACCCGATTTTTTCGGGTCAAGTAATTCAAAGTTCGAGTAATGAAAACTGCTACCCGATGTTAGTCCTGAAAAAACACTACCCGCAGCTTCGGGTACCCGAAGAGGTATAACCCCCTACGAACCGGGAACTTAAAATTATTATTAATCCATGTACCGCGTCCCCCATACCTCTGAACCGGGAACTTTTGTGACTGTGGGACCAACGCATTAGAAGAAAAAATGCCAAGGTGTATTTTAATTTGATACATGTTTAATAGGAACTTGTAATTTATTGTTTGCATTAACTTATATTATAGATGTGATGGTAAATATAAAATAAATTAAAAAAATAAAATATATTTTTTCATACTAAAATAAAATTAATATATTTTTAATCCTGTTGCAACGCACGGGCAATATTGCTAGTTACCACCCAAACGAGGAACGGTGATCGGCAGGGGTGAAGTTGAATCTGTTGGGACTCACGCGGTGGACTCGGAGTCTGCGGACTCACGCGGTGGACTCGGAGTCGGCGGACTCACGCGGCGGAGTGGACGACCGGCGCGCGACCAGGTCCGTAATGTAGCCCTAATCCAGCCCCACCCTCTCTCTTTCCCCCAAGCTCCAATCGAGCCCTGACCAGTGGAGGATTTAGGGACGCTGAGCGCAGTGGCTGTGGACTCTCTGGACTCTCCGGAGTTGTGGAGTAGAGCAGCAAGCACCCAGCAGCACTGCAGCTACCCGGCGAGCAGGGCAGCGAAGCAACGTTGCAAGTTATTTCATCAATTTTAGTAATTTGTACTTGTTCTGGTCGGCTTGCACATGGGTAGCCATTGGTAGCTTGCACCTGATTTCTTAATTGTTGAGAGTCAATTCCAATTTCATGAATATCTGAATTGTTTACTTAGCAGCTTTCGCAGACATTAAAATGGTGGGGCTACATGGAGATGTTAATGATCTTTACATAGAAGTGTTGTCATGGCCTATTATGGATATTTTGAATCAGGACAACCCTGTTAAGGTAATGAGCCTCTCCCAACTGACAACATTCCTTATTTTGAACCTAAAAAAACATCTCCATTTCAAGGTTGCCATGTTGTTACAGTTACCGAAGATGATCCCAAATGAATTTAAAGCCTGTGATGACTACAAAGAAGCATTTCGCATTCCAATGTTACAGGAAATTTGGGAGGAAATAAACTCAGGCATGGATACCATTTCCAGATGCCAATGTGTGCCTTGCCCTGAGAAGCATTCAAAAAGTCCTAATGTGTACCAAATCAAGGGAAATACAGAAGAAGGCAATGTGCCAAAAATGGGAGATGTCATGTTATTATCAGCAGAGGGATTGGGATCTAGAGACCAAATTATACATAGCATATCCTTTTGCACCATCCTTGTGGTTTTACAAGTGTCAACTACAGACATGATTGTCAGGCTATCACAGTGGAAATTTGGGAAAATGAAGAAGAAAAGTTACTATCAAATTATGCACCTGGCTAATGTGAAAACATATTTAAGTAGTTGGGAAGTCATGAGGAGATGTCCTAGAAAAAGTTCTAAACTATGCAATCTCATATGGACTAAAAATATGAATGGAGTATGTCCTGACATTTCTCTCTTAATTTGAGAAAAGCTTTGCATCGCGCACTGACATTTTTTAATATATGCTGTAGGCTGATGGAGAATGTGGAATATTTGAAGGTAAAGCAAAAGTTGTTGAGGCTGTCCATGTTGATTTTGGACTAAACGAATCACAGAGTGATGTAGTAGCAAGTTGCATTTCAGCAATTAAATCTGGGAAATCTTTTGTACGTCTAATTTGGGGCCCACCTGGCATAGGAAAAACTAAAACAGTTTCAGTGATTCTGTGTAAGCTTCTAATGATTCCGAGCAAACTTAGAATTCTTGTATGTGCTCCAACAAACACAGCTCTCGTGCAATTGGCTTCTCGCCTTGTTTCTCTAGTTGACAAGTCCACTGAAACCAAACATTTACTTGGCAACATTATTTTGTTTGGTAGCGATAAGCTCTCATCATGTTGGAAGAAGACTGATAAAACCGTGTCAAAAATATTTTTGAAGAATCTTATTGACACAAATGGGGATATGAATCATAGAAATCAAGAGAGAATGTTGTTGCAAGCTTCACAACTTGTATTTTGCACTCCATTCATGTCGGCTAGGTTGAACAATGCGCAATATGACATATTGGTTATTGATGAGGCAGCATATTTAAAAGAATGTGAGTCAATGGTCCCTCTCTCAATTAATGGGATAAAACATCTGGTGCTTATTGGGGACGACTTGCAGCTCCAATCAGTGGTAAAGAGCCAGGTAAGTCTTCCTTATAATGCCATTTGAATGTTTCCTTATGTAACTCGTGATTATTTCCTAATTTCTAGATTGCTCATCCTCCTCGCTGCTAATTGTATAGATTGCTAAAGAGGCTAAGTATGGACAAAGCCTGTTTGAGAGATTGTGTGAAATTGGTTGGCATAAGCACTTGTTAAATGTGCAAATATAGAATGCACCCTGACATCAGCACGTTTCCAATGAAAGTTTTTTATGATGAAACAATTATAGATGCCACTGAAAAGACGTCTATCAAGATTTTATTGGTGATATTTTTGGCAATTATTCATTCATTAATGTTGAGTATGTTATAGAACATCACACTAGTCAGAGTGTACAAAATGTGGTTGAAGCTGCTGTAGCAACCACTATTGTTTCCAAGCTTTCTAAAGGTATAGTCTGTAAATTTAGGAGTTTTACTAAATCCAATTAGATTAGGGCTCATCTGTGTATATTTGGTCTACAACTGCAGCAGGTACTGACCAGAATAAGAAAGCCAGCATTGGTGTTATATCTCTTTATGCATCCCAAGTGATTGCTTTGAAAGAAAATATTGGAAGGATTCAGACGGGTGAGCTTATTTCTGTTGAAGTTAAAACTATTGATTCATTTCAAGGTGATGAGAAGGATATCATAATACTTTCAACAGTTAGAAACAATAAATTTGGGAACATAGGCTTTCTAGATTCTGGTGGGAGAGCTAATGTGGCCTTGACAAGAGCAAGGTATATTACATTTTTTCCTTTTCACAACTGCCTTTGGATCCTTTGAAAATTTATCTCCCAGTATATTTTTTATTTAAATAAATTGTTTTCCCCACACGGATTGCCTTTGGATTCTTGGTAATGAAAAAACTCTCACTAAGAGTAAATCAGTATGGTCTGAGCTAGTCCAAGATGCAAAAGGTCGTTCTTGTTTCCTTGATGCTCGTGCTGACCTGGAACTTGATAAAGTAATTAGTAGCTTCAAATCTATGAATAGTCTATCGCCATCTGGGTGCAGTCAGCTAAATATAGATGTGCAACTTGCAAGTGATATCATAGTAAAGGTCGTAGTAGAGGAAGCACAAGCAGTCATTCATTTGTCTCCTGGTCACATTCCTTTAGCGAAGAGGTTCTGTTCTTCGCACGAGGATGAGCTTGCCGAATCAGAAGTACCACATGTTGTAGGGCCTACACCTGCACAAGTAGTAGACGAAGTATGGAAGAGGGACCTTGATTTGTCTCCTAGTCACATTTTGAGGCTCTGTTCTTCGCACGAGGACCAGCTGGCCGGATCAGAAGTACCACATGTTGTAGGGTCTGCATCTGCACAAGCAGTAGACGAAGTATGGAAGAGGGACCTTGATTTGTCTCCTAGTCACATTACTCCAAGGAAGAGGCTCCATTCTTCGCATGAGGACCAGCTTGCTAGACCAAAAGTATCACAACCTGAAGTTTCAAGCACCATTCCTGAAGAGCCACGAGCCACAGACCTGTTGCTGTCAGAGGGGATGCAGATCGATGTCCCCCTCCAGGACTCGCAAGGACAATCTGCAGAAGTTGTTCCTGCTCCTCCTCGCCCATGCTTCGAGTTGTTGCAATCTAAGCAGTAAGTGTACTTAAATTCAATATCCGCATTCTTCCTTGCTCTGCAAATGTACTGAGTGATAACATGTTTACTCTTAGGAAATCTGTATCAAGAGCAGCAACATCCCAAATTACTAGTGCAGCGTCATCTTCCTCAGTAGAAGCCCCAGAGCATCTGACTACCTCTGTAGTCACTGAGCCGAGTACTTTCCCACCTGCTGAGCCGAGTACTTTCCCACCTAGCGATGTATCAGCCAGTGAAGATAAGATGCCCAAAGATCTTCCCATGCTGACTACTTCCTTAGGTGCAGCGCTTCTCATGGCCACAAAGTACGAAGCACTGACTCAGACAATGGAGTTGGAGAAGAAATATAATGATGATATGGTTAGTATACGTATCAATGTATTTCAAGAAACTATATCTGTACTGCCATCTACTTATATTGCTGACTTGTCTTGGTGCATGCTAGACTTCTGTTGAACAATTAATAAAGCAGCAATTGGCACTTTTGAAACAACCCAGCCAACAACTACTCGCCTGGATAGAGTCTGCTGAAGCAAAGTCGGCTGAGGAACAAGAGCGCTATGCAAAACAAGAAAAAGATCATCAGGCTGCCATTGCTGTCCTCCAAGAACAACTTGACTTTCTAAAGGGGAAGAACAAGGAGCTATCGGCTTCTCTAAAAGGTTAGAATTCTTTATTTCGAGGTCATGATCTACTCATCCCAGATGATGTTGATGTAGTCTTTTGTACCTCAGAGAGTGTTCAAGCTGAGACCACAATCAAGGAAGCATTGACCAACTCAAAGAATCTCCATGAAGACACTCAGCACCAGCTGGACCAAGCTCTTTAGAGAGTGAAGGCCCTCAAAGAATAATTAGAGTCAGAGCGGAAGATGTGCCAGGATGCTGATAATCAACTAGATGATGATAGACAGCGGATGTGGAATCTGAGTACTCGCTTGGAGAAGTCCATAGTAGAAAAAGAAGAAATCAAGGTGACTGCCACCTCAATTCTCCAAGTGGCCTCTGGATATCTGAGAATGAAGTTTCCAAGCCCATCTTGCAACAAGTGCCTAGCCTGATCCAAGTAATAAGACAGCAGCTAGAACTTTTGCTTGGCAAGCACTAGGATCAGTGAGAGCTTTCTTCCCCAGTCTTGATCTTACTCGAGTTGGTGAGGGTGTACCAGAAGATTGCTCAACTCAAGATTTAGTCAGCCACATAGCTGCAATGGACTCTGTAGCAAAAAGGCTACTCGCTAATAATATGGTGAAACATTGTAAAGCAACTGATAAAAAATAGTAAAGCAACTGATGTGCTTTTTATCTTGTAAGGCAACGTTAAGTATAGCAACTTAAGTTATGACCAACAACAATTCCTTTTGCCTAGCTTTGTAACTTTAGGATTCCAGTTAAAACACTTGATTAAAAAGAGATGTGTGTAAAGTGTGACACCAATGTGAAAACAAACATTACCTACAAACAGCAACTTTTTAAGAAAAGCGACATTGTCTGGTACAGAGCAACATCCTAATAAAACGGTACATGGTAGCTAATAGCAAGTCACCAGGTGACACTTTAAAAGAGATGACTACTTCCAGGATGCTAAGGTACAAGACTGTAGATCTCTTTAATTTATTGATAAGTATATGCTAATTATAGATAAGGATCAGGTGAAGCTACTTTTTTCAGCTCTCAGCCTCTTAGTTCATTTTAGAGAATCACTTCATAGAATCAGCAAAGAATTAGCTCTCGCTGAGAATCTGCTCCATGGAGCTCTGCCAAATGGCCGAGAAGCAGGGGCGTGGAGCCACGTCGCCTGAAAATAACGGTAGCCATTGGATCTTGCATTGGGCGGTTATCGTTTGCTAGAGTGGATTCTTGTCACTATAGCGGATTCGGCACGAAGCAACTGGTTGCTTGTGCTCTGGATCCAGCCCAACAAATATATAGGCAGCTTCCGATTCTCGTTCTCGACTTCCAAGCTAAAAAACACACCCGGTTGCCCCACTCTTCCCCCCATCTCCTCTCGGCACCAGGGTGACGTGATGGTGACGGGCGACGGTGCCCACCACAAGCGGAGCACCACGATCTTACTTCTACGAGATCTATTGAAAGTACTCTACATGTAACTCTTAGATGACTCAAACAAACTGCACATGATGAATCTAGCATGATAGGATTGGGCTTGACTGGCTACATCTATGAGATCTCTTAAAAGCAAGGAAACTAGTGGGATAACAGGGAAAAGTACTCATACTCTACATGTAACTCCTAGATGACTAGGACAAACTACACAAGCTGACTCTAGCTTGATAGGTTTGGGCTTGACTGACTACTTTGAGATGTCTTAAATGTTTGAAAACTAGTGGGTTAAGGGGAAAAGTACTCCATCGACTAATAGATCTCTCAAAAGTAATCATTGAGGAACAATGTCCTTAACTTGCTAAATGTAAGGGAACATTTCAATAATTCCCAGAGGGAAAAGTACTCCATCAACTACTTAGATATCACAAAAGTAATTATTGGGGAACAATGCCCTTAACTTGCTAAATATAGGGCAACATTTCAATAATTACCTTTTGAAAATGCATTGGGCAGGGTAGCAACAAGATGGGTCAAAAAATTACTATACACTACATGTAACTCTTAGATGACTTGGACGAACTACACATGATGAATTTGGCCTGATAGGTTTGGGCTTGACTAGCTACATCTATAAGATCTCTTAAAAGCAAGGAAACTAGTGGGATAAAAGGGAAAAGTACTCCATCGACTACTTAGATATTTCAAAAGTAATCATTGGGGGAAAATGTTCTTAACTTGCTAAATATAGGGCAACATTTCAATAAATTCCCTTTTGAAAATGCACTGGACAGGTAGCAACAAGATACCCAAACAATGTTTACTATAAACTTGATATTAGAGAAAACGTAAGCATTTGGGACTACATACTCATCCTTTTTTGTTTGCTGCACTACATGGGCCTGGAATGTGGCCTCACCGGCTCACCGCAGACCCGCTCTTCAGCCACCTCCCGCCGTTCGTATTTGAAATTCAAAGAAAGAAACTCGGACGAGCGCCTCCGCCCCCACCCCCAGCATTTGAAGGCCCAACTCTCCCTCTCCCTCTCCCTCTCCCTCAGACCTATCCCGCATAAGCCCGTGGCGAGCGGCTCCGGCCGCAGCTCCTCCTCCCCCACCAGCGACCTCCACTGGACGATCCTCCACCCCCACCAGCGCCGACCCTAGGGATCCGCCAACCTCCCTATGCCGAGCGGAATAGAGCCGGTACGTACTGCACACCACCTGCCCCTCCCCCCTCCCCTCCCCTCCCCCCACCACCACCACACACACACACACACACACACACACACACACACCTAGAGCGCCTAGCTGAATGTTGCCAAACTCGTTTGTTCGGTTAGGGTACGTACTCCACTGAGACTTGATGTTAGGGTTTAGGGTTTGTGAGATGTTAGTCGAGACTAATGTGGAAATTTTGTTCCATATTCTGATTGTGCAATGCAATGCAACTGGCGTGTAGTTGTAACACCCCAAAATTTGCAATTTTCCAAAGTAGGATAGATTGTTAACTTGTGTATTTTTGTGCCCATGAAATATAGGAAAAATAATATTTTTCTTTAAATTAAAATTTACCAGAGGATCTAGCAACTTGTTTGAGCATGCATGCCTTTGCATTGGATTTATTGTGATGAGTGGTTTTGACTAAAGTTTAAAAGGAATTCAAATTTTGTTTTGAAATGTGTTTTGTTTTAAAAGAAAAAGGGAAACAGAATTTGGAAAATGGAAAAGGAAATTCCCCTCTCCCTCCCCGACTTGGGCTTGGCCCAACCTCTCCCCCCGCGGCCGCATTTTCCCCTTCCCCTTTTTTTTCTCTGCTTCGGCCCAGCGCCAGCTCGGCCCGTTTCGTGGCCCAGAGGGACAACCAGCGCCCGCGCCTCCCCCATCTTGCCTCAGCAGCTGACGGCTGGGTCCCGCGCTCCAGCGCCACTGCCAGGTGGGACCGCCCTGTCAGGCTCGTCTTCCACCTCAAGTCCGGGTCGGACACGAGCCGCACTGCAACCGTGTGCGCGATTCGCGCGAGGAGTCCCGTTTTCGCCCGGTTTCCATCCTTTAAATACCGACCCGAAGCCCCGCAACCCCCCAATCTATCCCGAGCTGCAGTCGTCGCGTCAAACACGCCCTAAGCCACCGCCGAGATCCGCCGCATCCCCAATCCGCCTTCGCAGCGCCTTCGAGCCTCCGCGAGCGACGTGCCGGGCTTCGTTTTCGTCGTGCGAAGTCGCAGAGACTCTCCCTTCGCGCTCTACTGCTTTCTATCCCTTGCTAACGCTCGCCGGTGTGCTTTCCAGGGTCGCCGTCCGCCCTCCTCCGTCGCAGGCGCACCCGAGTCTCTCCCCGACGTCATATTTGCTTTAGGTGAGTTCGCAGCGAGCTCCACTACGCCCACGTGCCCTTGGTTTGTCTCCTTGTGCTCTACATCGCGAAAACCGCGAGCGCCGGCCAACTCCGGCCATGGAGCCGCCGCGCCCTGCTCAACTCCGGCGGCCGGTTTCCCCTCCCCCACTCCGATCTAATCCTGACCATCGATTTGAGATCCAACGACCGAGATCAAGGGATACCCCTTCGGCCGGCTATCTTGCAGAAAACCCCCTGTGCTTTTTAATGTTCTAACCCGCGGTCCTTTACGCTTTCCCGTTTTACGTTTTCTAAATTGGAAAACGTATTTTAGCCGTGCAGTCCAAAAAAAAAATAGTTTCTCAGATTTACAGTTTTGCCATTAAATCTATTTTGCTCATAAAAACTTCGTTTTAACTCCGATTTAATCCGTTCAAATTGCATTAGATTCATTTTTGCATAATCTATAGTCTAATGCTACTGTATTTCAAGTTTTCAACTTTTTAAATTTGAACTTAGTTTTAATCTATTATTTTATTAAAGGAAATCTTAGGAAAATCATAACTTCTTCGTTATAGCTCCGATTTTCGTGATCTTTACGTCTGTGTGATCGTAGTGCGATGTAGATTTGTTTTATAAACTTTTCATCTTATTTTCTACTGTTGGTGTATTGTTCTAATTATAGGTTTGTTTGCTTTGTATGATTGCCTCTGGATGATTGATGTTGATGTGATGACTAAGTTTAGTCGGTGAGCGTTTACGTGGTGATCAAGAAGCAGTTTGTGGAAGGTTTGGAACTAAAAGAAGGATCTGAGTTTCAAGGCAAGTATAGCATGGGATCATCCTTGTTTCCTAATAACTTTAATCACACAAATCATATTGCATGTGTCTCCTTGATAAGGATTTTCTAGTATTGATCTTATACCTTGTCACCTATGGTTTTGCATTGGGTAGCTTATGCTAGTGCTCCACTAAACCATGATCTTGTAATTTCATTAATGGAATATGCAATAAACATTAAAAGAGGACTCTTTAGCAACTTTGGAAAAGAGGGCTGGAGCATTGGGCTATCTTATGGTGCTCTAGTTTCTCTCCATAAGGACTTATCTGTATCTGACCATCCGGGACATACAGTACAACTGTGAGGGCTACATGGCTCTGGCTTTAGCTCAGTATGAGGACCTTTTCTAGCTTGTTAGTGGTTACCCTTGTGGCGCAAGTGGGGGATAGCAGACCGTGGATTCCTGCGGGTGAGTCACACGGACTGACTAACGAAACCTAGCGGCCCTAACTTGTTAGACGAACCTTTGAAAGGCTTCATAGTGAACCCTGCCGGCCTCCCTAGGAAGGGGGTTTAGAGACTCATGACCTCGGGCGAAAGGGTAAATCACGACTCGCAGTGAAAGTGTACAACCTCTGCAGAGTGTAAAACTGATATATCAACCGTGCTCACGGTCACGAGCGGCCTTGGACCAATACAGAATAAATGATCACTAATGGCAAAACATTAATGTTATTATTGTTAATATGTTGTTTGTGCTATTCTTTATTCATTTTACCTGATCATGAGTTTACTTTGGGATTTGACAACTTGATGCTACTCAAATGCTAAAATTGTGACAACTAAAAGCTACATGCAGTTCAACCAGTGTCTAGCCTTTGAGCCTCATGAACCCTATGTTATTCTTGCTGAGTACGAGATGTACTTACGCTTGCCTTTACATTTTATTTGGATAAAAATCCCGGATGGGTACCAGCTTGCAAGTTTGGAGAAGAGTTTAGGCTTGTGCTCAACCAGTCAGTTGTCCCTATGGATTTGGAGCTTTTCACCTGAAGAACGGAGTGTCTTTCCGCTGTTTACTATCTAAGGTTATATCTTTTATGCTAAGTTCGTTATATATATAAGCATTGTCTATTGATATTACCCCTATTTGTGGCTATATGTGAGATTTGACTTCCTGGGCTCACATATGGTGTGTCTCTGGTTTTGTTCTTAAAACTGGGTGCTACAAAGTGGTATCAGAGCAATGCTGACTGTATTACGCAAGCCTAGATAGTAATGGTCGTTTTAGCCATCTTTGCTTCACTACATTCATGCTTACTATCTCACCCTTGCTATTTGCTAAAATTCTTATGCTTCCATCACCTAATTCTATTCTAAAAGTATTGCTTCTATCTAACTCCCTCTTGGTCTAATTCCATAGATGGTTCGTAACGAAAAGATTGCTCGCAACAACTCCGGAAGACCATGCTCAACTCGGGGTATCTATGGCTTAACAGAACCAGAGTATGAAGAAGCTCGACCTGTCCCATCAAGACATATTTGTTGGCGAAAGGAGTACTTTACCACATCCTTTAGTGGGGTAGATTTCTTTCACCCTCGGCTTGTGCGTATACTACAAGACCACTACCCTGAACAGCAAGCCAAGGTGGAATACAAGTGCACTAAGTGGACTCATCCTAAGTATGAGAGCCACTGGAGCACAGAAGCACACATCACAAGGTGGAATGAGTTTACTGGTTCACGAGTGGTGGAATCCATTCATTCGTCTCTCAGTGACCGTTTCAGTAAGCATGCTAGCATGTCTGATGCTACCCATCAAGCTCTTCTGGCATAACATGGAAAGCACTACGAAGAGAGGAAGAATGGCAAACAAAAGTATCTTCCTCGTCGTCCACTAGGCACTTTGCAATGTGTGATGGCTGACCCCTACATGGAGCAGAATGAACAGCTAAAGGAGATGGCTTTGACTATCCAAGTCATGCATCAAAAGCTAGAAGATAGTCAACTGGAATTGGCAGAAGTAAGGCAACACTATGAGGAAGCCCTTGATGAGATTGATGAGTGGAGAAGTCGTGGTGGATTACCGAAGATCAATGAGGTGGAGGACATACCTCGCTTAACACCACACAAGAGATGCTACCCTGGATGCCGCTGCAGTCACACCGTGTTTAAGAAGTAGGAAGTCCCCCTTTGTAATAAACGTTAGTAGCAAAAATTGAGTTTAGTCATATATGTGTGCTTTGTGAACCTTCAATGTTTGGTTGGTTTGTCTTAGTGCTTATGTTTGAGTTGGATTTTTGTAATGAGTGCAATGATCTTGTGGGATTTCTCCACAATTTCATTTAGTTTATAGGTCTAAGGTATAAGGACTAGTGAATAAATAGTTGGGTTTTAGTTTCCCTTGTTTTCTCTGTCCTGTCTTTTGGGAGCAACTTATCTTCATCAGTTCAAATCTCTATTCTTGGAGGACCATAAAATCTTGTGAAAATTCTGGGTGATAGTAGACTTTAAGATCCTTCTCTGACTGCAAGAATCATCCCCATAGCTATTGTGGTATGGGAATTACGAAAATCACAAGACGGTATAGTTGAGCTGTCAGGAATCAGGACCAGTTTCAGTTGCCTACTGTTTTGGACAAAGGTAACTCCGGAATTTGGGAAAAGGTTCTATAGTAAAGTTGTAGGTCATTTGATAAGCTTTCCAACGATGCAAGCTGCAACTTTATCGGATTAACAGAACTTGAGTTATGACATCTATAATTTGCTGTTGCTGCACAGTTCAAAATCTGGACAGTTCTAGTTAATTCCTATTTTCAGCCAACTTAGCATCAGAATCTGGAAAAGTGTGATATACAGAAGTTGTGGAGGACTTCAGAAGCTTTTTAACCATATAAGACCCGTCCCCGTATGATCTAAGTAGCTCAAGATATGACTTCTGTAAGTTGCTGTATCGATGCTGAGACATTGTCGGGATGGATATCATGTATGTCTGTTTTACCTAGGTTTAAAGACAGAAACTAAGGAAGCCTTCTATATAAAAGTTGTAGGGATTTGGGCAAGGTTTCTAACGGTATCAGCTAAGACCTTATTGGATTAACAGAAAAGGAGTTATGCCTATTTTACTGTGCTGGTGTTTTCATATCGTGAGGAATTTCAAATTACTTGTACATATCAGTACAAATGAGTTTCTCTTCGGTATTAGAAGATCTTATTATAAGAAACACACTTGAGATGTAGACTAGACTACCCATTTAAGCCCTAGTTTACCTTTTCTAAGGGGGGTAGTCTTATCAAAGGAGTTACAAGGAGAAGAATTGGTTAATGTTGGATCATCGATATGGACCTCAAGTGGTTGGTAGATTTGGTTTTGATGCAAGGAGTAGTATCTAAAATGGAATATGAGAGCTAGTCCATACTTTCCCCCGACCTATCTCGTTTTAAGGGGGGTAGTACCTTGATATGATAGATTAATGCCCATTCAATTCACCATGAAGGAAGAAGTGTCTCTGGAGATATCACATGATTATAATTATCTATCCTGGCTCAAGTTAGTGAAATTGGTCACTTGACAACTTAGGAAGTGAATATGCTACATCTACTATTGATTCTACTAAGATTCAAAAGGCTTTATTACTAAAGGGAGCATGACCAGTATGTTCTAGTTGATGGAAGTTCTCATCTAGGAGGTGTCATCTTTAATTATGGACTTATGAAAGTTAAGGATGTACGAGTTGGAAACCACCAAAGGAAAGTGAATGAGACTTAGAGTTTTATAGATATGGCAAGGGGCTATCATAGGTTTGCTGGGACCAATGTGATCTTGACATAAGGGTGAATAAGAGATTGACTTGGAATGATAAGATTCTATCAGTGGTTCACTGAAGGTGTTATAAAGATCAACATATAGGGTTATTCTATTCCATCAAGACCTTAGATGTGCTCCATACAAGAATAGTGGCTTGTGCGTAAGTCAACTAAGTGGATTAGATTAACTGACATGTAATGGGGAGGTATCCATAGTGGAGCATGGAGATACTATCTTCTTGGATATAAGAGTGAAATCTACGTAGAATGTAAGAGACTAAAGGGCATCTTTAGGAAGTTGGATTTGAGCTGGTCACATCATTGATGGATTTGAGTGAATCAAGAGTTATGACTGGAAAAAAAAATGCTATCACTTGAAGGAGAAAAAGCCCTTGCGAATGCTCAGAGCATAAAGAGTGTGCTAGAGGAGTTCAAATAACACCAAGGTTTGAGGAGTTGATGTGTTGATCTGGAGTGATGTCACTAGCACTGCCAAATGAGCTCTACAAATTACTCATTTGGGAACCACAGGAACTACAAAGATTACTTAGAAGATGTGTTGTGAGCTTGTGTATTGCAGTATGGTACAAAGATGTCATCGTATGTGAAGTTTTCTTAGAACAACAGTGGTAGAAGAGCCTTCAGTGGGAGCCTTTTGAAAGCTTGTATGGAGGTAAGCGTAGAACCCTGTTGATTTGGAATCAAACGGGAGAACACAAGTGTTTGGGCTAGAAGTTCTAAGAGATGCTGAGTAACAAGTGAGAGTGATCAAAGATAACTTAAGGGGGGCACAGACTCGACATAAGAGTTATGACAAGAGAATTAGATCTGAAGTAGGAGACTACATGTATTTGGAGGTGTCACCTAAGAGAAGTGTGTGGAGGTTTAATATGAAAGGAAAGTTTAGAAGGAGTGTATGATGTCTTCCATGTGCCTCAACTTAAGAAGTGTTTGCATGTGCCATAAGAGCAGATGTCGTTAGAAGAATTGACTGATAAATCAGATTTCACATATGAAGAGTATCCGGTAAGAATTTTGGAAACAACAGAAAGGGTTACTAGGAGTTGGATTTTCAGGATGTACAAAGTCTAGTGGAATCAGTGCACCGAAGGGGAGGCTGTTTGTAATAGAGAAGAGGATCTAAGAAAGACATATCCGCAGTTGTTGGAGTAAGCACCAACCGAATCTCGAGGACGAGATTCATTTTAAGGGGGGTAGAATTGTAACACCCCAAAATTTGCAATTTTCCAAAGTAGGATAGATTGTTAACTTGTGTATTTTTGTGCCCATGAAATATAGGAAAAATAATATTTTTATTTAAATTAAAATTTACCATAGGATCTAGCAACTTGTTTGAGCATGCATGCCTTTGCATTGGATTTATTGTGATGAGTGGTTTTGACTAAAGTTTAAAAGGAATTTAAATTTTGTTTTGAAATGTGTTTTGTTTTAAAAGAAAAAGGGAAACAGAATTTGGAAAATGGAAAAGGAAATTCCCCTCTCCCTCCCCGACTTGGGCTTGGCCCAACCTCTCCCCCCGCGGCCGCATTTTCCCCTTCCCCTTTTTTTTCTCTGCTTCGGCCCAGCGCCAGCTCGGCCCGTTTCGCGGCCTAGAGGGACAACCAGCGCCCGCGCCTCCCCACATCTTGCCTCAGCAGCTGACGGCCGGGTCCCGCGCTCCAGCGCCACTGCCAGGTGGGACCACCCTCTCAGGCTCGTCTTCCACCTCGAGTCCGGGTCGGACACGAGCCGCACTACAACCGTGCGCGCGATTCGCGCGAGGAGTCCCGTTTTCGCCCGGTTTCCATCCTTTAAATACCGACCCGAAGCCCCGCAACCCCCAAGCTATCCCGAGCTGCAGTCGTCGCGTCAAACACGCCCTAAGCCGCCGTCGAGATCCGCCGCATCCCCAATCCACCTTCGCAGCGCCTTCGAGCCTCCGCGAGCGACGTGCCGGGCTTCGTTTTCGTCGTGCGAAGTCACAGAGACTCTCCCTTCATGCTCTACTGCTTTCTATCCCCTGCTAACGATCGCCGGTGTGCTTTCCAGGGTCGCCGTCCGCCCTCCTCCGTCGCAGGCGCACCCGAGTCTCTCCCCGACGTCATATTTGCTTTAGGTGAGTTCGCATCGAGCTCCACTACGCCCCCGTGCCCTTGGTTTGTCTCCTTGTGCTCTACATCACGAAAACCACGAGCGCCGGCCAACTCCGGCCATGGAGCCGCCGCGCCCTGCTCAACTCCGGCGGCCGGTTTCCCCTCCCCCACTCCGATCTAATCGTGACCATCGATTTGAGATCCAACGGCCGAGATCAAGGGATACCCCTTCGGCCGACTATCTTGCAGAAAACCCCCTGTGCTTTTTAATGTTCTAACCCGCGGTCCTTTACGCATTCCCGTTTTACGTTTTCTAAATTGGAAAACGTATTTTAGCCGCGCAGTCCAAAAAAAAAATAGTTTCTCAGATTTACAGTTTTGCCATTGAATCTATTTTGCTCATAAAAACTTCGTTTTAACTCCGATTTAATCCGTTCAAATTGCGTTAGATTCGTTTTTGCGTAATCTATAGTCTAATGCTACTGTATTTCAAGTTTTCAACTTTTTAAATCTGAACTTAGTTTTAATCTATTATTTTATTAAAGGAAATCTTAGGAAAATCATAACTTCTTCGTTATAGCTCCGATTTTCGTGATCTTTACGTCTGTGTGATCGTAGTGCGATGTAGATTTGTTTTATAAACTTTTCATCTTATTTTCTACTGTTGGTGTATTGTTCTAATTATAGGTTTGTTTGCTTTGTATGATTGCCTCTGGATGATTGATGTTGATGTGATGACTAAGTTTAGTCGGTGAGCGTTTACGTGGTGATCAAGAAGCAGTTTGTGGAAGGTTTGGAACTAAAAGAAGGATCTGAGTTTCAAGGCAAGTATAGCATGGGATCATCCTTGTTTCCTAATAACTTTAATCACACAAATCATATTGCATGTGTCTCCTTGATAAGGATTTTCTAGTATTGATCTTATACCTTGTCACCTATGGTTTTGCATTGGGTAGCTTATGCTAGTGCTCCACTAAACCATGATCTTGTAATTTGATTAATGGAATATGCAATAAACATTAAAAGCAGACTCTTTAGCAACTTTGGAAAAGAGGGCCGGAGCATTGGGCTATCTTATGGTGCTCTAGTTTCTCTCCATAAGGACTTATCTGTATCTGACCATCCGGGACATACAGTACAACTGTGAGGGCTACATGGCTCTGGCTTTAGCTCAGTATGAGGACCTTTTCTAGCTTGTTAGTGGTTACCCTTGTGGCGCAAGTGGGGGATAGCAGACCGTGGATTCCTGCGGGTGAGTCACACGGACTGACTAACGAAACCTAGCGGCCCTAACTTGTTAGACGAACCTTTGAAAGGCTTCATAGTGAACCCTGCCGGCCTCCCTAGGAAGGGGGTTTAGAGACTCATGACCTCGGGCGAAAGGGTAAATCACGACTCACAGTGAAAGTGTACAACCTCTGCAGAGTGTAAAACTGATATATCATTCGTGCAAACGGTCACGAGCGGCCTTGGACCAATACAGAATAAATGATCACTAATGGCAAAACATTAATGTTATTATTGTTAATATGTTGTTTATGCTATTCTTTATTCATTTTACCTGATCATGAGTTTACTTTGGGATTTGACAACTTGATGCTTCTCAAATGCTAAAATTGTGACAACTAAAAGCTACATGCAGTTCAACCAGTGTCTAGCCTTTGAGCCTCATGAACCCTATGTTATTCTTGCTGAGTACGAGATGTACTTACGCTTGCCTTTACATTTTATTTGGATAAAAATCCCGGATGGGTACCAGCTTGCAAGTTTGGAGAAGAGTTTAGGCTTGTGCTCAACCAGTCAGTTGTCCCTGTGTATTTGGAGCTTTTCACCTGAAGAACGGAGTGTCTTTCTGCTGTTTACTATCTAAGGTTATATCTTTTATGCTAAGTTCGTTATATATATAAGCATTGTCTATTGATATTACCCCTATTTGTGGCTATATGTGAGATTTGACTTCCTGGGCTCACATATGGTGTGTATCTGGTTTTGTTCTTAAAACCGGGTGCTACAAAGACTTTTGGGAACCGTTTTTTTTGGGGTAAGGTTTAAAGGCAAAACTCAAGTAGCATGCAACATCGACCCATGTATGCATTTGGCTAGTTTGTGTAGGACCAAGTTGTAGGTGTTAGTGGCTTTATGATATGCTTGTCTGAGTCAGAAGCAATTGGAATATCACCTTCTTGTGGAATTGGTCAATTATAATACAAACACCTCTTGCTTGTGCTTTTGCCTCATTGTGAAGTTGACCTTTGACTGGGTTGTGTCTTTATAAACATGCAAATCAATAAATCCTTATTCATTGGTTTCAATGAAATATTGGTTGAAACCTGCAACTTGAGAAGTTATTTACTACTAGCAGGGACCCCCGTGCAGTTGCGCGGGATAACGAGGTATAACATATGACTTTACTCATTAAAACAGTAAAAATGCAATAAATGTATTACATTTTGTAAATAATACTTGTAGTCATAAAATAAAGACTGGTTGTTCAAAAGGGGAAAACATCTTCAATTATTGTCTGTGCCTAGCTGGTCTACAACATATTCTAAGCAAAATATCAGAGAAATTAATGTTAACCTGCAAGGAATAAGCAAAATAACCTTGAACAATGGAATACATGTCTGATATGTGGTGAGGTAAAAGACTCGTGCTCATTAAAACTGCGTTGGGATAACATCTTTACAAATTTAATTAGATGATTCACTATTATTCAATGGTTGGATTGATGATCTACAAAAATGTTAATTAGATGGTTCAATCAAATTGGCTAACTCAGTGTCGAGTTTAGCATCTCTTTTGTCGTTGTTGTGGTTTAGTGTAGGGAAAACTTGGTTCTCCCAGTTAGCTGTTCACAGGGCAGTTGGGTGTCGTGTTTCTGCTCTTGCTTTCAGGTCTAAACTTCTGGTTCCTCTGAAACAGTCGCAGTACTGCTTGTATTTCCATTGGTTATGCTAATGGAAATGGTATTGTCCCCTGGTCAAAAAAGATGGTTAAATCAAATGTTGGATCGATGAACTAAAAATGATGAAATGTTGAAAGCAATTTGTTACCTCCTAATATTTGCATTTTACAAACTAAAATTCTTCTCCTGGCTCATGATTATGAATTTAACTGTCCTCCCCAGATGAAGACTCAGAATTCCAGTTTCTAGTTGGGCGCACGAGAAGGTGAAGATGAGGACTTAGGCAGTTTCCCTCTTGACTTTGGCTTCAAGGCCGAAGAAGTTATGAAGGCAGCGGGATATCTTGATGATGCCGATGTTGAGCAGATCAAGGACCTTGGGTTTTCAACTTTTCTAGAACTGAAGTTGGGATCAATCTGCGAGCGCGAGGAAACCTGTTGGTTTCTAAAATCAGTTTCTCTTGAAGAGAACAGGATCGCAGTGAAAACACGGCAAGATGTAATTTTTTACATCACACAAGAGGAGATCTATCATCACCTCAGATTGCCCCGAGGTGACAAGGCCTGCCTTGTATACAATAACCAACAGCAGAAATACTTTTCTAGATTGCGAGTTGAATTGGGCATGGACTGAGATTTCAAGTTGTCAGTTAAAAATATATTGGCGTTGATGGCAAAAGAGGACTATAAACATTTGAGGGTCAAATGTTTTTTCCTCATTCTCATCTCAAAATTTCTAATGCCTAGTACTACACAGAATATAAACGTAAATGCAATAATGTACACACAGGACATGGCTAGCATCAAGTACTTTGACTGGTGTACAATAGTTTACGAGAATTTGAGGTCGTATGTCAATGATTGGCAGCTGAGCACTGTTAAGAAATCTGAGAAGAAGAAGACAGTGACTATACCCGGCTGCATAATAATACCTCTGGTAAGCATCCTGGTGCTCTCTGTTTCTGTGTATAGAGCCATGTTTAACTGTATATTCGATTGGTAGGCATACATTGTTGATAACATGAAGCTGCTGGAGATTGAGGACAAGAAGTGTCCTCGGATCAATCAGTATACTATTGAGACTTTGATGGATAGTATTCAAAAAGCTAGGCGCTGCCATGGCAGGGTCAACTTCGACAAATTTGAGGTATTGATCATATCTTTATCTGAAATTATACAAGGTTACCCAGAATTTGCTATAAGTAGTAACCCTTGTAGTTGTTACTTTAGCAGGTTCCTTTTGTGTCAAGCTGCATGCTCTTCAGTACCATCTACCATGCATATAGTTTTCTCACTCTTATTGTATCAGCTTCACTCTTGCTTTGTTCTAAAGCAAGTATCTCTGCATGTTTGATGCTGCAAACTAATTTAAAAAAATTTGAGTGATGAACCATCTAAAGAGATCTGTGGTGTGAGTATGCATTCAGCTATATGACTAAGAGTCCTATGTGCTCAGAAAACAATATGCCTTACATGCTTATATTTCATTTTTTGTGGTTCACTTGTCAGGCCCTCCTACCATTTGGGATATTGAACTGTAAACTGACCCATCTAAATTTTAGGATTCTAGAATTTCCTGGACCCTAAAATATTTTTATTTATTCTGCATTGTTAATCAATACTAATAATTTGGAATTTCCCTTATAGAAGTTCACAGAGAACTAATTATTGTTATTCTGCTAATCATTTCTAATAATCATGCTAAAATCTTGTATCATGATTTTGAAGTTTGGAATATGAGCTATCAATATTTTGTTTCCATTAGTGCCGTACTTGGCTCCAAATCTTACATCTTCTCTTCAATTTCCCATTTCAGTTGAAAGCTCTAGAAGACCTGCTATGTCAAATCATCAAGACATTACATCCAGTCCCTAGCTAACTCCCAACATTAAATGTCTGCCGTGGTAACTTCTGGAGTGCCTCCTGAGACGCAGATGCACATGCCAGTGTCACTTCATCATCTCCTTTCTACAGTGCCACCATCTGCTGCTCAATCTGAAGCAATTCATGCATGGTTAGCTGGACTTGTTGGATCTCTAACCTTGGGTGGAGAAGAGACTTCCTGTAGCTTTTCTGATAGAGTTTTTTGCAATCCCAAAGGAAGCTGCCAAGGCACAGCTGAAATCAGTGGAGTTGCTGAAGAAGATGCTGAAGTTGCCATAGCTGCCAAGACAAAGAAAGATGCTGCCAAGAAACCTGATCAGGAAGAACTGGGAACTGCTGGTGCCAAGAAACCTGCTGAGAACTTGGGTGAAGAAGAGACTTCCTGCAGCTTTTCTGACAGAGTTTTTGGCAATCCCAATGGAAGCTGCCAACTGAAATCAGTGGAGTTGCTGAAGAAGATGCTGAAGTTGCCATAGCTGCCAAGACAAAGAAAACTGCTGCCAAGAAACCTGGTCAGGAAGGAGTATCGGAACTGGGAAGTGGTGGTGCCAACAAAGATGCTGAAGTTGCCATAGCTTCCAAGACAAAGAAAGCTGATGCCAAGAAACCTGATCAGGAAGAACCGGGAACTGGTGGTGCCAAGAAACCTGCTGAGAAGAAAGCTGCTGGGAAGAAAGCTCCTAAGACGAATCCTGCTCCGTCTCGCCGGACCTCGAGGTTGACGGTGCTCAAAACCAAGGCAAGGTAGTGAAAAGCTACGTTGCTTTTGAGAATGCATCAAGTTAAAAGTCTCCAGCTAAGAAGAGGTAAATCAAAAACATGTGACGGTGATCTGTGAATCATAAACTTTGATGTCTTGTACATAATTGTCTTTTGGTCTCTAGTGGGCAGTGGCCTCTGGCTGCTTGAACAATGTCGAGCCTGATGATGAAGTGTAGAAGTGATCTCCTGGTGAACCTGAAGACTGATACTCTAGCTTTTGCTTTTCTCCAGGGTCATTTGTTTGGCCTTGCTCTGTGTGTAATAGGCTGCTACGTAGCTCTGTCTGGGCTTCGATCCCAGGGTCTCTTCTTTTGTGGTACTAGCTTTTGCTCTGAGTAGTGTCCCGTATGGCTTTATCCTGGTAGCTGGTTGTGAGTCTGCTACTACTGGCATGTCTGTGCTAGGTTCCTGAAACAGTCTGAAAAAACTGCTTGTATAGATGTTGTCTTGGAGCGCGTAAAATCGTAATGGGTACCCGTAAACTCACGTAAAATGGTTTCACCGCTTGCTATGCTTTCTGTGTGTTAGTAGCATACAGGGTGTCGATTGATTTTGCTGTGGCCTGCCATGTCCGCTTGGAGTGGAAAACGTTGTTCTTGGCCTCTTGTTTCGATTAGCATGAAAGACTTGACTTTTTGGTTGGGAAATTTCTTGTGTTAGTAGTCTGCGTAGTCGGGAGTTGGCCTGGAAATCTTGAAGTAGAGCTTTCACATGAGATGCTTATTGGCTAGCTTGCTTGTTTGATCATGTATTTGCTGGTTTATTGTTTGATCACGGGCGTTGACCTCTGGTTTATTTGTTGGTTTTCTTGTTTGATCAACAGGTGTTGGTCTGGAACACCAGTAGCTTTTGGATCAAAAGGGAACTATTGAAATGTTGCCATATATTTAGCATGTTAAGGACATTGTTCCCCAATGATTACTTTTGAGATATGTAAGTAGTCGATGGAGTACTTTTCCCACTTAGAGTTATTGAACAGTCTTACATTTAGCAAGTTAAGGACATTGTTCCTCAATTATTACTTTTGAGAGATCTAATTAGTTGACGGAGTACTTTTCCCCTTATTCCACTAGTTTCCGTACTTTTAAGACATCTCAAAGAAGTAGTTGGTCAAGCCCAAAAGTGTTGGTCATTTCTGCACATTGCATCAACAGAAGCACAACCAGAATTTTAGAGATCATTTAGAACAACAATCAGTTTTTTTAATTTTAGGGATGAGCCCCCGTCTATTAGCCATGTCAATAGACCATGTAACGTTTACATCGTAATAGATGGTACTCACCATCTCCAAAATAGTTTTAGCACAGTTGCCACCAGCTTACTAAGTAAAAGGAGAAGGGACCTGACGTCCACCAGCTGACAACCCGAACAAAACTTAGACCTTCAACACCAGGGTCTTGACTTCCCACCAAGGAACAACGCCTTTGTTTATCTCCAATGAAGCCAGAATTCTTGAGAAGTCACCTCCAATATCATTGCTTTCTTCAGCAGTAAGGAAGCTTTTTTACCCATACTCCTCCATGTGATTCTCTGAAAACACAAATCATTTCTAAGTTTCCAAATACTCCAAAGTGTTGCAGAAGTACACATAATCAAAACACCATTCCGTTTATTACTAAGCCAAAAATTTCCTATTGAATCTAAGTACTCTTTGACAGAATAGACCAAGTCCGTTTAGCAATAACACATTCAAAGAATATGTGGTTGATTGTTTCTGGTTCTTTACAGAACAAGCAAGAAGGACCATCCACCTTTTTCGGCTTACTAAGATTGTCCCTAGTTAATAACTTGTTCTTTTCCCTCTCCACCCAGCAATCCTCTGTAACATTTTATCTACTACGGGTTGGAGATCTTCCCTCTTTAATTTCTCAAGATGCAGAGGTACTCCTAAGTACTTTAAAGGAAAATGAACAACAGGGCAATTAAAAATACCAGCAACTCTACTAGTTTCCGACTCTTCTAAGTTTAAAGTAATTATCTCACTTTTATGAAAGTTCACACAGCTGCTTCTAATGATCAGGTCGCTCATTGTCATCTCCTTCGAGTTCTGGAAGCGCGAGATGGTGATATGCAATCTTGGCAGCATTCATCTCCGCTTGTTTCTTGCTTGTCTTGGGCTCTCCCTCAAAAATTTCACCTTTGATTTGAACGCTTGATTTATATGCAGTGGAATTTTCTTTGTTAGTTGGAACTGTATTGTAAACAGGCAATGATATGCCTTCTTTTTGAGCGATTTCTTGTATGAAATTCTTGTAAGACAATGATGGAATCTGAAAAAAGAGAGAAATTTCATCAGATTGAAATGAAAATATTACTGTAGATTGAAAAGAATAGAAAAGAAAAGAAAAGAAAGAAATGGACTAACCGTAGATTCCTGTGGTGGGATTGGGGGTAACAAATCCAAAGCAACTTCTGCAGCAGCAGCTTGAGCATCCTTCAATTTATAATATAATAACTCTGGCCTCCCAAATGTCTGCCCATCTATGGTTACTTCAGTGTTGAAACGAGGTGCATGAGCTGGACCTTCCTGAATGTGTTTGTACAAAGGCGGCACCTTGCCTAGCTTCTGAGCATACACGGAAAGTTGGGTCTTGAAGTCAGTCTTGCTCTCTGCGTAAACACAACATGAGTTAGATAAAGGGGAAAAAAACATGTGCAAAGAAGGGAACCTACTACTGAAACTCGGTGTTTTATTAGATGGCCAATTTTGGTCGACCTGCTGCTTGATGACCGAAATGTGCCCCCAAATAAGACAGTATCCCATCAATCAAATTAAGGGTAAACTCCAAATAGCTGAAGTGCACATGTTTAAAATTCCATTTCTTTTGTTACTAAGCCAGAATTTCCCTACAGAGTCAATGTAATCACCTAGCTAGACATAAAAAATGCTAGAAAGAATAGTCCACATTTGTTTAGCAACAACACACTCGAAAAACAGGTGATTAATTGTTTCCTTTTCATTACAGAACAAACATGTGTCATCCTCTATTTTCTTCCTTTTTCCTAAATTATCTCTAGTTAGAATTTTGTTTTTACAGACTAACCAAAGAAAATAATGAACTCTGGGTGGAAGTTTAAGATTCCAAATTGAGGGCACTAAAATAGGCTTAATGCCTCTGAAGTTGATGATTCTATAAAGTGATTGGGAAGAATAAATGCCATTTGAGGTGAATTGCCAAACTAGAGCATCCTCCTCATCACTATAAAGTAGCGATGACAGGCTGAATTTAGGAAAAAGGCAAAGGCCATGTTCGTCAGTAGGCCATGTCGCAACAAGCGGAGGTAGTGTCGCGTGCTCTAGTGCCTCTAGCTGGTACCTACGGGGCAAGGGAGCAGGGCAACCACATTAGGAACGGGAACGGCTACCGATGAAGTATACTAGGTACGTCATTGAACAGTGAAGGTCCATGTTAGAGGTGGAATGAAGGAACCCTCAGCCCTCGCCACCATCAGCAAAGCACGCAATAGCAGCAATGGCGCCCCTCTTGAGCTCCCTCAGCCCTACAGTTCCGGCCTACATCCCGAAGAGGAGTATCCAGCTGCCACCCGCGCATGTGCTCACAACGTCACCTCATGTCATCTTTGTTACTGGAGTACATTGGGCAGCTGAGGATTGGCGATTGAATTGTAGATACTATCAGTGCTTTGACTTGAAAAGGAAAAAAATGTGAGGAATGGAGCAGAACAAAGGCAAAATGCAGAACAATCACAAGGCCAATTAATTACAAGTTTCTAGAAGAAAGGTTCCGGAAAAAAGACAATTCACTCCATGGACACCACTGTCACACATACATATATGTTTGGATGCAGTGGAGGTAGAAAATTGAGAACCTGGAGCGGCACCTTCAGACAAAAAGCTTGTCCTGAGTACTACAATCCAGTCAAGCACAAGCCAGCTAGTCAGCTAGCCTCTCGCCGCGGCCAACTCCTCGTGACATTGCGTTAGACGGCCGCGATCCACCAGGTCCCGTGTGTGGTTGCCCCGATCTCACTCCCCAGCGCTCTCGGCCCACCCACTATTTTCCTTTTGCACCCCCACCCTTCACGACACGATCACGCCTCGCCTTCCATTTCTTGCCACTAGTATCAGGGCGCGCGCATACGCGCGCGATTGCGGGGGCACATTTCATGGTTTATAGTATCATGGTCTAATTTGTTAGACTGGAATCATTATCTATTAAGGATTACATAAATGTTTACAGCAACAGGTAGGTTCGAGCAAGATACATACTACGGGAGGATACATCAACATTTTTTTTACATTGTGGTGTCCAACACATGAGTTGTGTATGAAATTCGCTGGTTACGATGACCTGTAGCTACGGTTAGAGTCGCACCCTGGATTGTCCGAAGTGTTAGCTGAAGAAGTGATGATACTGTCTGCATAAATATGGCGGTGTTATTTCTTTAATTTGTGGGAGAAGACCGTCATAGCTGCTTGATCAAAACTGTATGGCTCAATATTTATTTATTTATTTATTTATTTATTTATTTATTTATTTATTTATTTATTTATTTATATGTATTCTTTGTTTGCTACATAGTTTGGCTCCGGTAGCGATTGACAATCATTGTTTTTAAATTTTTCCCACCGGTTCCTAAGCCTCTATCCTCTATCCTCCCCTTTTTCTTTTAACTAGGAAAAATGATGAAAATCAAATCTCTTTTTCCCCCCAACTGGTTTCTAAGCCTCTATCCTCTCCTTTTTCTTTCAAGGTTGAAAAGCAAACACCAAAACTTGAAAGGAAAAGTAAACCAATTGTAAACACAAATTAGTTATACAGGTACTCTTTCGGGGGCACGCAACTGCGTGTACAAGCATGTGCTATAGGATGGGATGCGTGTCCCACTACACGGCTTCTTCTGCGAGGTGCTCGCCCACTTCGGCGTAAACACCACAAACAGTTCTTCGTCCTCGGTGCATCCTCACCTCTCCTTGATGACCCCATCATCGGGGGCAGCGTCGCGGATGAGGATGGTGGCGATGGTGATGGCGACTGTGGCAGCAATGATGGCGACAACGATAGTGAAAGTGGTGCAGGAGCAGCATCACGATGAGCATCTTCCCGGCGCCCGTCTCCTGGAACGTTAGCGTGTTCCCCACCAGCGCATGCTGCAGTGCCTCTAGCTGGTACCTACGGGGCAGGGGAGCAGGGCAACCACATTAGGAATGGGAACGACTACCGATGAAGTATACTAGGTACGTCATTGAACAGTGAAGGTCTATGTTAGAGGTGGAGTGAAGGAACTCTCGGCCCTCGCCCCCACCAGGAAAGCACGCAATAGTATAAATGGCACCCCTCTTGAGCTCCCTTAGCCCTACAGTTCCAGCCTACACTCCGAAGAGGAGTATCCAGTTACCTCCCGCACTTGTGCTCACAACGTCACCTCGTGTCATCTTTGTTGCTGGAGTACATTGGGCAGCCGAGGATTGGCGATTGAATTATAGGTACTATCAGTGCTTTGACTTGAAAAGGAAAAAATATGGTCAATAGAGCACAATAAAGGCAAAATGTCACAATTTATGTGTTTGGCTGTGACTCAGAATTATGATGTTACACTATATAAGGTAAATGTTTGTATAAACTATTTATTGATAAAAAACACATTTATGATGTTTGATAAAATATATACTTATATTGTGTACAATATAAGTTTATAGACGGAAGGTTCTAGAAAAAATACAATTCACTCCATAGATACCACCGTCACACATACATATATGTTTGGATGAGGGTATATGTATATATACGTGTGCATACATATGTATATATATGTATATGTATATGTATATATATGTATATGTATATATATGTATATGTATAGGGAGTACACTTTCTCAAACCCCGCGGTAGCAGCAATGGCGTCTCTCATGAGCTCCCTCAGCTCTGCAGTGCCTTCTTACATCTTAAAGAGAAGTATATTGTGGATTTAGCCACCACCTTCGCCTGTGCTCACGACGTCACCTCATGTGTCATCTGTATTAGATTATTGACTCTGTCCTATTGTTATGCATTGAACAATATCATTTATGATGTTTGATACAATTTACAAATACATTGTGTAGATACATAGTTAATATATTAATAATTACACAAACAATTACACTGACATCGTTCGATAATATGTAAACATTGTGTACATACACAATTTGTACATTACATCAAACATTAGATGTGTTTTTGTTAATAATAGGTACACAATGTTTGGTGAAAATAATGATCAGTATAATTCAATTCGGAACAAAAGGGTGTGGAAAGAAAAGACAAGTCCAAGCTTGACTTCCTAACATAGTTGAGCTGAGTGACTCGAGTCTCCTTGCACTAGTTTAGGGCGTCATATAGGATCATATATGTATACCCAATGCACTTGTTCGATGAAGCCGCGTTCTTCTACTCACAACTAGTAGTACTCCAAATAATTTACTAAACAAGTGTATAAGGTATACATATATGAGCTGCGGGTAGAAAAAACGCGGCTTCACCATACAAGTGTATAGGGTATACATATATGAGCCTATATAGGGACATCCTAAACCAGTGTAATGAGATTCCAGTCACTTAGCTCGACTGTGTCGGGAAGTCAAGCTTGGACTTTTATTTGGGATTGAACTGTACTGATCATTATTTCCACCAGACATTGTGTATAATTCTTTTTTTCTTTATTGCAATGAAATTTTAGATATTATAATCTTCGTGTATTTCGTTATGAACTCCCACATACTTTATTTCACCATCCCATTGTTAAAATCTTTTGTACCAAAGTATGTATGTATGTATGTATGAAGTGCCTACAATGATAATTTGATGTGCTAGTACTCAGGTGCATATAATACCTTCTTATATTTCTGATATCGATAAAATTTCATGTATACTACTAGCCTAGAGAATGTCTAAAATATTTAATACAGCTCCTTGGCCTTGACTTCAGAGATTGAAGGATCGAAAAGGAATAACATTTCCTCCCAGGCTCTCTTGTTAGCAGTGATCTTTCTCCCATCTATCATCCAAGTTATCGATATCTTGTTCGTGCTGATATAAACTGTAGAGTAAAATTGTCTAATTAACTCATCATCCCAAGCACAACAAAAATTTATTATTTTCCCCAACCACAGGAAGGCACTGCTTTGGTGTTGGTGATAAAGCAGGTCCTAGGCCTCTTCGATCATGAAGTTCTGGAGAACACTTTCATGCCTCATGAAAGTGTGGGTTCAAAGGTGACGCCATGTCCTCGCCGTGGTGCCCATGCTTGCAGAGGCTCATCATTTTCAAAGTCCGTGGGCTGCGCAATTTCACCATATATTTGGAGTCTCTGCTTGTGATGATGCTCAAGGACCTGCACTCCTTGTCTCAGCTCACCATTGGGGCGCCGGCGCTCGAGCAGTTAACTGTGGAATTGTGTTCTTGTAATAGTCCTTTGGGAATTATTGAAATGTTGCCTTACATTTAGCAAGTTAAGGACATTGTTCCTCAATGATTACTTTTGAGAGATGTATTAGTCGATGGAGTACTTTTCCCCTTAACCCACTAGTTTTCAAACTTTTAAGACATTTCAAAGAAGTAGTCAGTCAAGCCCAAACCTATCAAGGCAGAGTCAGCTTGTGTAGTTTGTCCTAGTCATCTAAGAGTTACATGTAGAGTATGAGTACTTTTCCCTGTTATCCCACTAGTTTCCTTGCTTTTAAGAGATCTCATAGATGTAGCCAGTCAAGCCCAATCCTATCAAGCTGGATTCATCATGTGCAGTTTGTTTGAGTCATCTAAGAGTTACATGTAGAGTACTTTTAAGAGATCTCGTAGAAGTAAGATCGTGGTGCTCCGCTTGTGGTGGGCGCCGTCGCCCGTCACCATCACGTCACCCTGGTGCCGAGAGGAGATGGGGGGAAGAGTGGGGCAACCGGGTGTGTTTTTTAGCCTGGAAGTCGAGAACGAGAATCGAAAGCTGCCTTGTATTTGTTGGGCTGTATCCAGAGCACAAGCCAACAGAAGCTATAGAGTTTGCGTACAAAACACTGGATAAAACCGGGTGGGAAGTTGCTTCGTGCCGAATCTGCTACAGTGACAAGAATCCACTCCAGCAAACGATAACCGCCCAATGTAAGATCCAACGGCTACCATTACTTTCAGGCGACGTGGCTCCACGCCCCTACTTCTCGGCCATTTGGCAGAGCTCCATGGAGCAGATTCTCAGCGAGAGCTAATTCTTTGCTGATTCTATGAAGTGATTCTCTGAAATGAACTAAGAGGCTGAGAGCTGAAAAAAGTAGCTTCACGTGATTCTTATCTATAATTAGCATATACTTTTCAATAAATTAAAGAGATCTACAGTCTTGTACCTTAGCATCCTGGAAGTAGTCATCTCTTTTAAAGTGTCACCTGGTGACTTGCTATTTGCTACCATGTACCATTTTATTAGGATGTTGCTCTGTACCAGACAATGTCGCTTTTCTTAAAAAGTTGTTGTTTGCAGGTGATGTTTGTTTTCACATTGGTGTCACACTTTACACACATCTCTTTTTAATCAAGTGTTTAACTAGAATCCTAAAGTTACAAAGCTAGGCAAAAGGAATTGCTGTTGGTTATAACTTAAGTTGCTATACTTAACGTTGCCTTACAAGATAAAAAGCACATCAGTTGCTTTACATTTATCAGTTGCTTTACAATGTTTCACCATATTGTTAGTGAGTAGCCTTTCTGCTACAGAGTCCATTGCAGCTATGTGCCCGACTAAATCTTGAGTTGAGAAATCTTCTGGTATACCCTCACCAACTCGAGTAAGATCAAGACTGGGGAAGAAAGCTCTCACTGATCCTAGTGCTTGCGAAGCAAAAGTTCTAGTTGTTGTCTTATTACTTGGATCAGGCCACGCACTTGTTCCAAGATGGGCTTGGAAACATCATTCTCAGACGATCCAGAGGCCACTTGGAGAATTGTGGTGGCAGTCACCTTGATTTCTTCTTTTTCTACTATGGACTTCTCCAAGCGAGTACTCAGATTCCGCATCCACTGTCTATCATCATCTAGTTGATTATCAGCATCCTGACACATCTTCCGCTCGGACTCTAATTCTTCTTTGAGGGCCTTCACTCTCTGAAGAGCTTGCTCCAGCTGGTGCTGAGTGTCTTTGTGGAGATTCTGAGTTGGTCAATGCTTCCTTGATTGTGGTCTCAGCTTGAACACGCTCTGAAGTACATAAGACTACATCAGCATCATTTGGGTGAGTAGATCATGACCTTGAAATAAAGAATTCTAACCTTTTAGAGAAGCCGATAGCTCCTTGTTCTTCTCCATTAGAGAGTCAAGTTGTTCTTGGAGGACAACAATGGTAGCTTGATGATCTTTTTCTTGTTTTGCATAGCGCTCTTGTTCCTCAGCCGACTTTGCTTCAGCAGACTCTGCCCAGGCGAGTAGTTGTTGGCTGGGTTGTTTCAGAAGTGCCAATTGCTACTTTATTAATTGTTCAACAGAAGTCTAGCATGCACCAAGAGAAGTCAGCAATATAAGTAGATGGCAGTACAGATACAGTTTCTTGAAATACATTGATACGTATACTAACCATATCATCATTATATTTCTTCTCCAATTCCATTGTCTGAGTCAGTGCTTCGTACTTTGTGGCCATGGGAAGCGCTGCACCTGAGGAAGTAGTCAGCATGGGAAGATCTTTGGGCATCTTATCTTCACTGGCTGATACATCGCCAGGTGAGAAAGTACTCGGCTCAGCAGGTGGGAAAGTACTCAGCTCAGTGACTACAGAGGTAGTTAGATGCTCTGGGGCTTCTACTGAGGAAGATGACGCTGCACCAGTAATCCGAGATGTTGCTACTCTTAATACAGATTTCCTAAGAGCAAACATGTTATCACTCAGTACATTTGTAGAGCAAGGAAGAATGCGGATATTGACTTTAAGTACACTTTCTACCTAGATTGCAACAACTCGAAGCACGGCCGAGGAGGAGCAGGAACAACTTCTGCAGATTGTCCTTGTGAGTCCTGGAGGGGGACCTCGATCTGCATCCCCTCTGACAGCAACAGGTCTGTGGCTCGTGGCTCTTCTAGAATGGTGCATGAAGGAATGTGACTAGGAGACAAATCAAGGTCCCTCTTCCATACTTCGTCTACTGCTTGTGCAGGTGCAGGCCCTACAACATGTGCTACTTCTGATCTGGCAAGCTCGTCCTCGTGCGAAGAACAGAGCCTCTTCACTGAAGGAATGTGACTAGGAGACAAATCAACGACTGCTTGTGCTTCCTCTACTGCGGCTTTTACTATGATATCACTTGCGAGTTGCACATCTATATTTAGCTGACTGCACCCAGATGGCGATAGACTGTTCATAGATTTGAAGCTACTAATTACTTTATCAAGTTCTAGATAAGCACGAGCATCAAAGAAGCAAGAACGACCTTTTGCATCTTGGACTAGCTCAGACCATACTGATTTACTCTTAGTGAGAGTTTTTTCATTTCCAAGAATCCAAAGGCAATCCCTGTGGGGAAAACAATTTATTTAAATAAAAAATATACTAGGAGATAAATTTTCAAAGGATCCAAAGGCAGTTGCGAAAAGGGAAAAATGTAATATACCTTGCTCTTATCAAGGCCACATTATCTCTCCCACCAGAATCTAGAAAGCCTATGTTCCCAAATTTATTGTTTCTAACTGTTGAAAGTATTATGATATCCTTCTCATCACGTTGAAATGAATCAACGGTTTTAACTTCAACAGAAAGAAGCTCACCCGTTTGAATCCTTCCAATATTTTCTTTCAAAGCAATCACTTGGGATGCATAAAGAGATATAACACCAATGCTGGCTTTCTTATTCTGGTTGGTACATGATGCAGTTGTAGACCAAATATACACAGATGAGCCCTAATCTAATTGGATTTAGTAAAAATCCTTACAGACTATACCTTTAGAAAGCTTGGAAACAATAGTGGCTGCTACAGCAGCTTCAACCACATTTTGTACACTCTGACCAGTCTGATGTTCTATACAATACTCAACAATAATGAATGAATAATTGCCAAAAATATCACCAATAAAAATCTTGGCAGACGTCTTTTCAGTGGCATCTATAATTGTTTCATCATAAAAAACTTTCATTGGAAACCTGCTGATGTCAGGGTGCATTATATATTGCACATTTAACAAGTGCTTATGCCAACCAATTTCACACAATCTCTCAAAGAGGCTTCGTCCATACTTGGCCTCTTTAGCAATCTATACAATTAGCAGCGAGAGGATGAGCAATCTAGAAATTAGGAAATAATCAATGGTTACATAAGGATACATTCAAATGGCATTATAAGAAAGACTTACCTGGCTCTTTGCCACTGATTGGAGCTGCAAGTCATCCCCAATAAGCACCAGATGTTTTTTCCCATTAATTGAGAGAGGGATCATTGACTCACATTCTTTTAAATATGCTGCCTCATCAATAACCAGTATGTCATATTGCTCATTGTTCAACCTAGCCGACATGAATGGACTGCAAAATACGAGTTGTGAAGCTTGCAACAACATTCTCTCTTGATTTCTATGATTCATATCCCCATTTGTATCAATAAGATTCTTCAAAAATATTTTTGATAGGTTTTTATCAGCTTTCTTCCAACATGATGAGAGCTTATCGCTACCAAACAAAATAATGTTGCCAAGTAAATGTTTGGTTTCAGTGGACTTCTCAACTAGAGAAACAAGGCGAGAAGCCAATTGCACGAGAGCTGTGTTTGTTGGAGCACATACAAGAATTCTAGGTTTGCTCGGAATCATTAGAAGCTTACACAGAATTCTAGGTTTGCTTGGAATCATTAGACGTACAGAAGTTTTCCCAGATTTAATTGTTGAAATGCAACTTGCTACTGCATCACTCTGTGATTCGTTTAGTCCAAAATCAACACGGACAACCTCAACAACTTTTGCTTTACCTTCAAATATTCCACATTCTCCATGTCACACCCAATTTTAAGGATAAAATTGAATGCAAAACCTTATGTGTGCCCAGAGATCAATCACACATAAGCCGACAAATTATAGGGAGTATCATCACAAGTGGTTATTACATAACGATATAACTCAGAGTCTTTACACAAATATAGCGGAAATAAAAGATAACTCTAGCATGGAAGCTCCATCACACAGGCACGTCAACTGGTTGACCACAAGTCTAGAAGTCCTCAGGGAAGTACTGGTAGTAGTCATTACCATTGCCATCTGTTACCCATCCGGGATTTTTATCCAAATAAAGAAAATAAACAAGTGTAAGTACACCTCGTACTTAACAAGTATAACAGGGGGTTCATGAGGCTCAAAGGCTAGACACTGGTTCAACTGCATGTAGCTTTTAGTTGTCACAATTTTAGCATAAGAGTAGCATCAAGTTGTCAAGACCCATAGTAAACTCATGATCAGGTAAGTGAATAAAGAATAGCATAAATAGCATATTAACAATAATAACATTTAATGAAGTGCCATTAGGTTCATTTATTCTGTATTGGTCCAAGGCCGCTCGTGACCGTGAGCACGGCTGATATATCAGTTTTACACTCTGCAGAGGTTGTACACTTTCACTGTGAGTCGTGATTTACCCTTTCGCCCGAGGTGATCAGCCCCTTAGCCCACTCCCAAGGAAGACCGGCAGGGTTCACTATGAAGCCTTTCAAAGGTTCGTCTAACAAGTTAGGGCCGCTAGGTTTCGTTAGTCAGTCCGTGTGACTCACCCGCAGGAATCCACGGTCTGCTATCCCCCACTTGCGCCACAAGGGTAACCACTAACAAGCTAGAAAAGGTCCTCATACTGAGCTAAAGCCAGAGCCATGTAGCCCTCACAGTTGTACTGTATGTCCCGGATGGTCAGATACAGATAAGTCCTTATGGAGAGAAACTAGAGCACCATAAAATAGCCCAATGCTCCAGCCCTCTTATCCAAAGTTGCTAAAAAGTCATCTTTTAATGTTTATTGCATAATCCTTTAGCCAAATTACAAGATCATGGTTTAGTGGAGCACTAGCATAAGCTACCCAATGCATAACCATAGGTGGCAAGGTATAAGATCAATACTAGGAAATCCTTATCAAGGAGACACATGCAATATGAATTGTGTGATTAAAGTTATTAGGAAACAAGGATGATCCCATGCTATACTTGCCTTGATCACACTGGTCCTGCTGGTCCTGCTCGTAGAAGTACTCTTGTTCACCCACGAACTGCTCACCGTCTACTCGTAACCACCACATCAACAACAATCATCCAAAGGCAATCATGCAAAGCAAACAAGCCTATTATTAGAACAGTACACCAACAGTAATAAATAAAGATGAAAAGTTTATAAAACGAATCTACATCGCTCTACGATCACACAGACGTAAAGATCACGAAAATCGGAGTTATAACGAAGAAGTTATGATTTTCCGAAGATTTACTTTAAATAAATAATAGATTAAATCTAAACTCAGATTTAAAAAGTTGAAAACTTGTACTACAGTAGCATTAGACTATAGGTTATGCGAAAACGAATCTAACGCAACTTGAACGGAATAAATCGGAGTTAAAACGAAGTTTTTATGAGCAAAATAGACTTGATGGCAAAACTGTAATTCTGAGAAACTCTTTTTTTAAACTGCGCGACTGAAATACGTTTTCCCAGCTTGGAAAGCGTAAAACGGGAAAGCGTAAAGGACTGCGGGTTATAACATTAAAAAGCGCAGGGGGTTTTCTGAAAAATAGCCAGCCGAAGGGGTATCCTTCGTTTCTGGCCGTTGGATCTCAAATCGATGGCCAGGATTAGATCGGGGGTTGGGGAGGGGAGACAGCCGGCCGGAGTTGGAGGTGCCGGCGGTGGCGCCATGGCCGAGCACGGCCGGAGCTCACGGTTTACACGATTTAGGGCACGAGAGACTAAACCGAAAACACCGGAACACTTAGGCGCTCGATGCGAACTCACCTAGGGCCAAGCTTGGAGCCGAGGAAGTCCGCTGCGAGCTCACGACGGCAAGAGGCGGGCGGCGGCTCTGCAAGAAGGTTCGGCCGAGGTTAGCTACGCACAGAATACACGAAATCGCGAAAGAAGCGGTTCGGCGACTTCGCAAGCGCGACGGGAAGACCGGCAAGCGGCTCACGCGGCTCGGGGTGCACTGCAGTGGCGGATTGGGGATTCGGCGGATCTCGGCGGCGGATTCCGGTGAGTTTCACGCGGCGGCTGCGGCTCGAGATGGATTGAGGGGTTAGCAGAGCTTCGGGGCGATATTTAAAGGACTGGAATCGGGCGAAACCAAGACTCCTCGCGCGAATCGCGCGCGCGGTTGCGGTGCAACTCGTGTCCGGCTCGGACTCGAGGTAGAAGACAGGCCCGACAGGTGGGTCCCACCTGGCAGTGGCGCTGGTGCGTGGGGCCGCCTTGTCAGCCACTGCGGCGAAGGGAGAGGGGTGCGCGGCGCGGGCTGATGCCACTGGGCCGCGAGATGGGCAGATCTGGCGCTGGGCCGGAACAAGAAGAAGGGGAAAGGGGGCAGGCAGGCCGCGGGGGAAGAGGTTGGGCCAAGCCCAAGTCGGGTAGGGAGAGGGAAATTTCCTTTTCAATTTTCCAATTTATGTTTTGCTCAAATATTTTGAAAAGAAAAGCAAAACCAATTTGAAAAGAAAAACTTCACACACAAAAATACATGCAGCAGCATGAATGCACATACATGTTTCTAAAACCTATAGTGAATTTTATTTCAAAAAATTATTTTCTTACTATTCTTTAGTGCTCACATCAAATGATTAATTCAATTTGCCTATTTGGGAGAAATGAAATTTTTAGGGTGTTACAATTCTACCCCCCTTAAGATGAATCTCGTCCCCGAGATTCGGTTGGTGCTTACTCAAACAACTGAGGATATGATTTTCTTAAATCTTCTTCTCTTTCCCACGTAGCCTCTTCCTCGGTATACCTATTCCACTGCACTCTGCACATTCTGATGACCCGACTCCTAGTGACTCTTTCTGCTGTTTCCAAAATTCGGACCGGATATTCTTCATAAGTAAGATCACTTTTAACCGTTAATTCCTCTATCGGTATCTGCTCTTCTGGCACCCGCAAGCACTTCTTAAGCTGTGACACGTGGAAGACATCATGCACTCCTTTTAAACTCTCAGGCAGTTCCAACTGGTATGCTACCTCGCCTCGCCTTTCCAACACTCTGAAAGGCCCAATATACCTTGGTGCTAACTTCCCTTTCATGTTAAATCTCCTCACACTTCTCATAGGGGAAACCTTCAAATACACATAGTCTCCTACTTCAAAAGCCAACTCTCTTCTTCGTGTATCAGCATAACTCTTCTGCCGAGACTGTGCTGCTCTCAAGTTCTCTCGAATTCTTCTCACTTGCTGTTCTGCATCCCGTAACACATCTGGTCCAAACACTTGTGTTTCTCCCGCTTGATTCCAAAACAACGGGGTTCTACACTTCCGACCATACAAGGCTTCAAATGGTGCCATCTGAAGACTTTTCTGATAACTGTTGTTGTATGAAAACTCTGCATATGGCAAACTCTTATCCCAACTCGTCCCATACTGCAAAGCACATGCCCTCAGCATATCTTCCAAAATTTGATTTGTCCTCTCAGTCTGCCCATCGGTCTGAGGATGATATGCTGTACTAAAATTCAGCTTAGTCCCCAGAGACTCATGCACTTTCTGCCAAAAGTGAGATGTAAACTGGGTACCTCGATCAGATACTATCTTCCTAGGAACCCCATGCAAACACACTATTCTCTCCATGTACAACTCAGCCAATTTTGGTCCACTATATTTGGTCTTGACCGGGATAAAATGAGCGACCTTTGTTAACCGATCCACTATTACCCATATAGAGTCATAACCTTTCTGAGTGCGGGGTAATCCCACTATGAAATCCATACCAACTTCCTCCCACTTCCACTCAGGGATCTTCATTGGTTGCAACAATCCTGCCGGTCTCTGATGTTCTGCTTTGACCCACTGGCAAGTATCACATAAAGCGACATACTCCGCAACATCTCTTTTCAGGCCATACCACCAATACTTCTCTTTTAGGTCTAGGTACATCTTAGTGCTGCCAGGGTGTATTGAATAAGCGGACTCGTGTGCCTCCCGTAGAATTGCCTCTCTAATAGACCGATCCTCCGGCACGCATAGCCTTTTCCCAAACCATAGTGTCCCATTATCATCCATTCGGAAACCTGGTGCCTTTCCGATCACTATGTTTTCAGCTATCTCCTTCAGCTTTTCATCCTGTAACTGACCCTTTCGTATTTCTTGCTCCAAGGTAGGTTCTATTACTAACTCAACTGCATTAATAACAAAACCCAAGTTCAAATGTGAAATTTCAGCACACAACTCCTCAGCCATAGAGGCTATTTGCACCTCGTTGGCATAGCTCTTCCTGCTTAGGGCGTCTGCAACTACATTTGCTTTCCCCGGGTGGTAGTGTACCTCCAAATCATAGTCCTTGATCAGTTCTAACCACCGACGTTGCCTCAAATTCAGATCCGATTGTGTGAATATATACTTCAAACTCTTATGGTCCGTGTATATGTCACTCTTATGACCAATAAGATAGTGTCTCCAGATCTTCAGGGCATGAACCACTGCGGCTAACTCCAAGTCATGGGTAGGATAATTTAACTCATGCTTCCTCAACTGTCGGGATGCATATGCCACCACTCTTCCTTCTTGCATAAGAACACACCCAAGTCCTAGACGCGATGCATCATAATATATGGAGAAGTTCTTGCTTAGATCTGGCAGTACTAACACTGGAGCTGTAGTCAACCGCTTCTTCAACTCCTCGAAATTTTCTTGACACTTCTCAGACCACACAAACTTGGCGTTTTTCTCAAGCAGAGCTGTCATTGGTTTGGCAAGCTTGGAGAATCCCTCAATGAACCTTCGGTAATAACCAGCCAATCCCAAGAAACTGCGGATTCCACTCACATCTGTAGGTGGTTTCCAATCGAGCACATCCTTCACCTTGCTTGGATCCACCGCTATTCCTCCATTAGAGACAACATGGCCAAGAAAGGAAACTTCCTTCAACCAAAACTCACACTTACTTCGTTTAGCATATAACTTGTGTTCCCGAAGCTTCTGCAAGACTAACCTCAGATGCTCGGCGTGCTCTCGTTCAGTCTTGGAGAATACCAATATGTCGTCAATAAACACCACCACAAACTTGTCAAGAAACTCCATGAACACCTTATTCATCAGGTACATAAAGTAAGCAGGAGCATTGGTCAGACCGAAAGACATCACTGTGTACTCATACAAACCATACCGGGTCGTGAATGCTGTCTTTGGTATATCAGTGGCACGAATCTTCAGCTGATGGTACCCAGAATGAAGATCGATCTTAGAAAACACACAAGCACCTCTCAACTGATCAAACAAATCATCAATTCTAGGCAATGGATATTTATTCTTGATTGTGACCTCATTGAGTGACCGGTAATCTACACACATCCTCTGTGTGCCATCTTTCTTATCGACAAAAATCACTGGTGCCCCCCAAGGTGAAGAGCTAGGGCGAATGAAACCTTTTTCCTGCAACTCCTTTATTTGTTTCTTAAGTTCTTCTAATTCTTTAACCCCCATTCTATATGGACGTTTAGCTATAGGTGCAGTGCCAGGTAATAATTCAATAATAAACTCAATGTCACGGTCGGGTGGCATACCTGGCAAATCATCGGGGAACACGTCTGGGAACTCATCAACAACCAGGCCCTCCTGATTGACATTGTTATCAAGCTGGTTCACTGTAGCTGTTGGCTGAGGCTGAACTGGAACTTCCACACATATTCTGTCCCCTTTTGGTGTTGTTAGTGCAATTGCCTTTCCTTTACACTGAATTGATGCATCTTGTTGTTTCATCCAGTCCATTCCCAGAATCACATCTATACCAGATGCTCTCAACACAATTGGACTTATCTTGAACTCTACCCCCCTTAGGTTTAAAGTAAGTGGGAGGCAACTATAAGCAGCTTGCATACTTCCCCTCGGTGAATTTACTAATATGGGATTCTTCATGGCACATAAGGGTAAGCTATGTATTCTAACAAATGCTTGTGATATGAAAGTATGCGAAGCTCCAGAATCAAAAAGAACAGATGCGGGGATAGAGTTGACTTCGAACGTACCGAGCATAACTTCCGGTTCCTGCTGTGCTGTCTCAGAGGACATATGGTTCACCCTTCCAGTGTTGGGAGCTGACTTCTGGTTGCTATTTTGCTTCTGGGGGGTCTGCTGATTTTGCTTTTCAGGGCAGTGATATGACAGGTGACCCTCTTTACCACAACGGAAACACTTGTTGGGGGTGTTAGGGGCACTAGTCTTCATCGGAGTGTTACCGGGCGTACCCTGGCGTGATGTCTGCTGATTTCCCTGCTGCTGATTCTGCTGATACTGCGGGCGCTGCTGGAACTGATTGCGCTGGGGGTATTGACCACGATTCCACTGCGAAGGTGGTCCTTGGTACCTTTGCTGAGAGCCTTGCTGCTGGTTAGTGCGTTGACGAGTATTACTTCCGGAGGCCTGTCCCTGCATCCTCTTCCTTTTAGCATCCATCTCCTTACGCTTGTTATCCACCACGATGGCACGGTTCACAAGCGTCTGATAGTTGGGGTATTCGTTGGACATCAGCTGGAGTTGGAGCCCATCATACAAACCCTTCAAGAAGAGGCGATGTTTATCAGCATCATTAGCCACCTCACTGGGAGCATAGCACGACAACTGAGCAAACTTGTCCCTATACTCTGGAACTGTCATAGATCCCTGCTTCAAATTCCGGAACTCCTCGGCCTTCAGTTCTATTAACCCTTCAGGTATGTGATAGGACCTAAAGTTCTCCTTGAACTCCAACCATGTGATAGCAAGTGCATTGGGAGGTCGTCCATACTCAAACGACTCCCACCATGTCTGAGCTTCTCCCTGAAGTTGTCCAGATGCGAACAACACCTTCTGCCTATCATCACACTGTGCTATGTTGAGTTGCTTCTCCACTGCGCGAAGCCAGTCATCTGCCTCCAGTGGATCAGTAGCATGTGTGAACACAGGGGGATGACCTTTCAAAAATTCACCCCACTTATCACGCGGTGGTGCTCCTCCGATTGGATGATTCTGTTGGTTGTTCACCAGGGCTTCCATGAGCTGCGTCTGGACTGCTAGAAGCTGTTCAATGGTGGCGGGTGGGTTGAGTGGGACACCCCTTCCACGTCCTCTACCTCTTGGCGGCATCTGTCATAATCATGCAAAACTTTAGAATCTCCCAAATATAGACTTTCATACACAAGTTTGCCATCCTGAAAACTTTCTGAGTGAGTCCAGTGCCAGCAGTTCAGTAAAACAATCATAACTTGAGATATAAAAGTCCAACAGAGGCGAAACTTTGATGGTTGGAAATCTTAAGAAATTGTCTACAACTTTTATTTAGAACACAAATTCTGATTCGGACATTAAATTAGCCATAAACTGTCTCCAATCGAAACTGTCCCAGAACTCAAACTGCACAGGAACCTCTGTTTTCAACATTCATAACTCTCGGCTCAGATCAGATAAAAAGGTGATTCCAGCGGCATAGGAAAGATGCTAAAGTCTAGTTATTCCCATAAAATTTTCATAATTTTTGGTCGAACTGATTTTTCTGGGTAAAATTATTAAGACAGAAAGGTTTAAAGAACGATACCAGGAAAGACAGATTTTCCAACCCAACTATTTATTCATTAAACCTTAATCCTAAACTATGGAACTTGTAGACATGCCTACAATGTCCCAGCACTCATTACAAAGATCCAACTCACTCATGAACATAATAACAAGCAACTAAGCATAACAAAAGCACACCACACTAACTTGACTCGACTCACTAGCGCTTCTAGCGGCTTATTACAAATAGGGACCTCCAACACTAAGGGCGTGGTTCATAGTCGAGCTTCCCATAGATCTTGGGCTGTCCTTCCCTCTCACGATGCTCGTCAATCATCTTGTAGCACCTCTTGAGAGCCTTCCCTTGTGCTATCACCATGTCTTGCAATTTCAAATGCTTTTCCACCATCTCATGAGCGAAGTACACCATCACTCGGGAGACTGGGTCCAAATCTGTTGGCTCCAGCATTCCCCATCCTTGTTCCGGGTCCAGGCGGGGTAGATAACGGTGTATGTCCCACCGCATGTTACCGAAACGCTGCTCACGGAGGAACAAACATGCTGTGAAAGCTGCCTCCTCCATGCTTTCTTCCATGGTAGCTCTATGCCCATCATGACGGTAGCCCCTGTCCTTCAAGTAGGCATCTTTCTCCACATCTTTGGGAAAGATCAGCACCTTGGACTTCCAGTAGGGGTTCTCCAGGGGGTGTGTGTACTCAATGCAGGAATACTCCACCACTGCATCCCAGTCAGAGAAGTAATTCTCCAACATTCCCACTAGCCGGTGATGCGACGGAGAGTTGCACGAAGCCTTGTGGTACACCTTCCTAGTCCACCCTATGGGAGGGGACTCATCATCTTCAGCAGGTCCATCTTGTGGCGGTGATGGGGGTTGACCTCCTCCGGGAGCACCTTCTTCTTCATCATCAGAAATAAGTATGAACTCCTGGGGCTCCTCCTCTGGTTCAGACTCCACTTGCGATAGCTCTGGCCCAGATGCTTGCTCTGAAGGTGGTGGGGTCTCCTCACGCTCCGGTGAACTCTCCTCTTGTGGCTCCATAGGCTCGTATTGGTAACGAGGTGGATGGTACCCTCCAGTGGAGATGCGGGCGGTCTTGTTGGCACGAACCATCTATAGAATAGACCGGGGAGAAGTTAGATTAGAATCAATGATTTCATAATAGAATAAGATGATAGAAGCATAAAGTTTTTAGAAAATAACAAGAGCAAGATGGTAAGCATGAATGTAGAGAAGAAAAGACTACTAAGACGACCGTTTCTATCTAGGCTTGCGTCCTACAGTCAACACGGCTTTGATACCAATTTGTCACACCCAATTTTAAGGATAAAATTGAATGCAAAACCTTATGTGAGCCCAGAGATCAATCACACATAAGCCGACAAATTATAGGGAGTATCATCACAAGTGGTTATTACATAACGATATAACTCAGAGTCTTTACACAAATATAGCGGAAATAAAAGATAACTCTAGCATGGAAGCTCCATCACACAGGCACGTCAACTGGTTGACCACAAGTCTAGAAGTCCTCAGGGAAGTACTGGTAGTAGTCATTACCATTGCCATCTGTTACCCATCCGGGATTTTTATCCAAATAAAGAAAATAAACAAGTGTAAGTACACCTCGTACTTAACAAGTATAACAGGGGGTTCATGAAGCTCAAAGGCTAGACACTGGTTCAACTGCATGTAGCTTTTAGTTGTCACAATTTTAGCATAAGAGTAGCATCAAGTTGTCAAGACCCATAGTAAACTCATGATCAGGTAAGTGAATAAAGAATAGCATAAACAACATATTAACAATAATAACATTTAATGAAGTGCCATTAGGTTCATTTATTCTGTATTGGTCCAAGGCCGCTCGTGACCGTGAGCACGGCTGATATATCAGTTTTACACTCTGCAGAGGTTGTACACTTTCACTGTGAGTCGTGATTTACCCTTTCGCCCGAGGTGATCAGCCCATTAGCCCACTCCCAAGGAAGACCGGCAGGGTTCACTATGAAGCCTTTCAAAGGTTCGTCTAACAAGTTAGGGCCGCTAGGTTTCGTTAGTCAGTCCGTGTGACTCACCCGCAGGAATCCACGGTCTGTTATCCCCCACTTGCGCCACAAGGGTAACCACTAACAAGCTAGAAAAGGTCCTCATACTGAGCTAAAGCCAGAGCCATGTAGCCCTCACAGTTGTACTGTATGTCCCGGATGGTCAGATACAGATAAGTCCTTATGGAGAGAAACTAGAGCACCATAAAATAGCCCAATGCTCCAGCCCTCTTATCCAAAGTTGCTAAAAAGTCATCTTTTAATGTTTATTGCATAATCCTTTAGCCAAATTACAAGATCATGGTTTAGTGGAGCACTAGCATAAGCTACCCAATGCATAACCATAGGTGGCAAGGTATAAGATCAATACTAGGAAATCCTTATCAAGGAGACACATGCAATATGAATTGTGTGATTAAAGTTATTAGGAAACAAGGATGATCCCATGCTATACTTGCCTTGATCACACTGGTCCTGCTGGTCCTGCTCGTAGAAGTACTCTTGTTCACCCACGAACTGCTCACCGTCTACTCGTAACCACCACATCAACAACAATCATCCAAAGGCAATCATGCAAAGCAAACAAGCCTATTATTAGAACAGTACACCAACAGTAATAAATAAAGATGAAAAGTTTATAAAACGAATCTACATCGCTCTACGATCACACAGACGTAAAGATCACGAAAATCGGAGTTATAACGAAGAAGTTATGATTTTCCGAAGATTTACTTTAAATAAATAATAGATTAAATCTAAACTCAGATTTAAAAAGTTGAAAACTTGTACTACAGTAGCATTAGACTATAGGTTATGCGAAAACGAATCTAACGCAACTTGAACGGAATAAATCGGAGTTAAAACGAAGTTTTTATGAGCAAAATAGACTTGATGGCAAAACTGTAATTCTGAGAAACTCTTTTTTTAAACTGCGCGACTGAAATACGTTTTCCCAGCTTGGAAAGCGTAAAACGGGAAAGCGTAAAGGACTGCGGGTTATAACATTAAAAAGCGCAGGGGGTTTTCTGAAAAATAGCCGGCCGAAGGGGTATCCTTCGTTTCTGGCCGTTGGATCTCAAATCGATGGCCAGGATTAGATCGGGGGTTGGGGAGGGGAGACAGCCGGCCGGAGTTGGAGGTGCCGGCGGTGGCGCCATGGCCGAGCACGGCCGGAGCTCACGGTTTACACGATTTAGGGCACGAGAGACTAAACCGAAAACACCGGAACACTTAGGCGCTCGATGCGAACTCACCTAGGGCCAAGCTTGGAGCCGAGGAAGTCCGCTGCGAGCTCACGACGGCAAGAGGCGGGCGGCGGCTCTGCAAGAAGGTTCGGCCGAGGTTAGCTACGCACAGAATACACGAAATCGCGAAAGAAGCGGTTCGGCGACTTCGCAAGCGCGACGGGAAGACCGGCAAGCGGCTCACGTGGCTCGGGGTGCACTGCAGTGGCGGATTGGGGATTCGGCGGATCTCGGCGGCGGATTCCGGTGAGTTTCACGCGGCGGCTGCGGCTCGAGATGGATTGAGGGGTTAGCAGAGCTTCGGGGCGATATTTAAAGGACTGGAATCGGGCGAAACCAAGACTCCTCGCGCGAATCGCGCGCGCGGTTGCGGTGCAACTCGTGTCCGGCTCGGACTCGAGGTAGAAGACAGGCCCGACAGGTGGGTCCCACCTGGCAGTGGCGCTGGTGCGTGGGGCCGCCTTGTCAGCCACTGCGGCGAAGGGAGAGGGGTGCGCGGCGCGGGCTGATGCCACTGGGCCGCGAGATGGGCAGATCTGGCGCTGGGCCGGAACAAGAAGAAGGGGAAAGGGGGCAGGCAGGCCGCGGGGGAAGAGGTTGGGCCAAGCCCAAGTCGGGTAGGGAGAGGGAAATTTCCTTTTCAATTTTCCAATTTATGTTTTGCTCAAATATTTTGAAAAGAAAAGCAAAACCAATTTGAAAAGAAAAACTTCACACACAAAAATACATGCAGCAGCATGAATGCACATACATGTTTCTAAAACCTATAGTGAATTTTATTTCAAAAAATTATTTTCTTACTATTCTTTAGTGCTCACATCAAATGATTAATTCAATTTGCCTATTTGGGAGAAATGAAATTTTTAGGGTGTTACACTCCATCAGCCTACAACATATATTAAAAAATGTCAGTGCGTGATGCAAAGCTTTTCTGAAATTAATAGAGAAATGTCAAGACATACTCCATTCATATTTTTAGTCCATATGAGATTGCATAGTTCAGAACTTTTTCTGGGACATCTCCTCATGACTTCCCAACTACTTAAATATGTTTTCAGATTAGCCAGGTGCATAATTTGGTAGTAACTTTTCTTCTTCATTTTCCCAAATTTCCACTGCGATAGCCTGACAATCATGTCTGTAGTTGACACTTGTAAAACCACAAGGATGGTGCAAAAGGATCTGCTATGTATAATTTAATCTCTAGATCCCAATCCCTTTGCTGATAATAACATGACATCTCCCATTTTTGGCAAATTGCCTTCTTCTGTATTGCCCTTGATTCGGTACACATTAGGACTTTCTGAATGCTTCTCAGGGCAAGGCACACATTGGCATTTGGAAATGGTATCCATGCCTGAGTTTATTTCATCCCAAATTTCTTGTAACATTGGAATATGAAATGCTTCTTTGTAGTCATCCCAGGCATTAAATTCATTTGGATCATCTTCGGTAACTGTAACAACATGGCAACCTTGAAATGGAGATGTTTTTTTATGTTCAAAATAAGTAATGTTGCCGGTTGGGAGAGGCTCATTACCTTAACAGGGTTGTCCTGATTCAAAATATCCATAATAGGCCATGACAACACTTCTATGTAAAGATCAATAACATCTCCGTGTAGCCCCACCATTTTAATGTCTACGAAAGCTGCTAAGTAAACAATTCAGATATTCATGAAATTGGATTTGACTCTCAACAATTAAGAAATCAGGTGCAACCTACCAATGGCTACCCATGTGCAAGCCGGCCAGAACAAGTACAAATTACTATAATTGATGAAATAACTTGCAACGTTGCTTCGCTGCCCTGCTCGCCGGGTAGTTGCAGTGCTGCTGGGTGCTTGCTGCTCTACTCCACAACTCTGGAGAGTCCAGAGAGTCCACAGCCACTACGCTCAGCGTCCCTGAATCCGCCACTGGTCAGGGCTTGATTGGAGCTCTCCGGAGTAGTATTATACACAGGGATGTATAATACTACTCCGATGAAGTATTATGCGCCCCAAGAGGTGGTTGGGTACGCAGTAGCGGGGTAGGACGCGTAGTACGACTCCGGCTGCGCCTGCTGCTACACGACCCATGGGTACGCTACCTACACTTTTTACACCAAGATGGTACTGATGCATCACTCAATTCGTTCTTTCTGGCTTGCCACCAACTTTCTTGGAAGCTTTATAAAGTACTAATTTAAGTCAATACCACCTCCTTCACGTCCCCAGTTGCCCTCATGCCAAAGCATGCCACAATGTCCAAGATGATTCAGCCTGCTCTGATTATCCGGCCACGACACCATATTAGCCTAGCATACAATAAGTGCAAACTTCTCTAAAAGTAGCGCATGCTCAAGAATACACGCTAGTATACTGTAATCAGCAGGCTGACACTAGTAATCTTCACTAAGGACTATATGTATATGTATATGTATATGTATATGTATATGTATATGTATATGTATATGTATATGTATATGTATATGTATATGTATATGTATATGTATATGTATATGTATATGTATATGTATATGTATATGTATATGTATATGTATATGTATATGTATATGTATATGTATATGTATATGTATATGTATATGTATATGTATATGTATATGTATATGTATACGTATATATTTCTAGCTAAACCTCAAATTCACAAGTCTTTGCACTTCTTAGCAAGGGTATGAGTATTGGATTTGAAGTTGATTTCTTCACCAAATTTGGTATACCTACATTTTTCCCTCAATTATTTATGACAAGTCATCCCCTTTTTTCCATTGCAATGTCTACACCTCTGTTGAACATAGATAAACGTCAACTAGACAGGTTTTGAATTTTAGATGCATTCCTGCAAACTAGGCTTATTTCAGATCATTTTGTCTTATTTTATTGCAATTTCTCCTGTTTATCTTCGAAAAGGATTTGAGACTATGCCCTACATTTAGCAAGTTAAGGACATTGTTCCTCAATGATTACTACTGTTGTGTGGCACCCGACTTCCAAGAACTAAATTGCATTTTGACAAAGATACCTCAATGATTACTGTCATCTCTTTAAGCTTTTTGCCCCAATCAACAGTCATTTGACAAAAGCAACTTCATGTTCAGTTCCTGTCCATCCAACGATTTCTACTTATGACATGTTAACAAAGGGTGGTCCTCTGCTATCCTCTCGTTTCTGTCGACGCAACTCAATAGAGCCGCCGTGTTCTCCTCCTCCACCTGGTTATGGCGTAGAATCCCGACGCTCAGCACCTGATGACGCCATTATCCGCTTGCCTTGTCCCACCGCCACTACGCACATGGATTCTTCTACTGGACCTGGACGTTGTGCTAGTTTTAGAGTTACAGTGTGGTCAAGCTCGACATGCGCGAGATGAAGTTCTCCACCATGGAAATCCAAATCCCAATTGTCACCGAGCCCAACCACTACATCATTGTGGAGGCAAGCAAAGGCAATCTTGGTGCATTAGTTGTTGGTAGTCACACCATAGACCTCTACTCTAGGACTATGGAAGGCAATGGTTTTGGTGCAGCAGCAGATTGGCACCACAGCAGAACAGTCCCCTTGCCCGATGATAGTCTTCACTACATGATTGGTGGTGCAGCCGATGGATACTTGCTCCTATAGGCTTATGCACAAGCTCGCTACTTCTTAGTGATGCTCAAGACATTGGTGTTTGAGGAGCTGCATGTGTCGTTCAAAAAAGAGAACTTGTCTGTTCTCCTCTATACAAACTTCCCAAGGCCACTATCATTGCCATGTGTATTCAATGAACAAGAGGTAAACACCTGCTTCTTTGTTTCCTTTACATACTTATATATTGGGAACCTGTTTATGATGTTGATGTGAATTGTGAATTTGTGATAAGGCTCAACCACTTCATACTTGTTTCTGTAGTGCTTTCTTGTTTGGTGCCACGAAATAAGCTCATATATGTTGTTGCGCAATAATACATTATAGTTAGGCAGCGTGCTTATATTCTTACTAGTTGTTTAGATTATGAGAAGGCACCCATATTAAGGGGTGAAGCAATATAGTGTGCAAAAACTAGTTGTTCTTAGCTTATTATCGCCAATCACATTCGGGACAGGACCTGACGTGGTGTGGACGGTCGATGCTCGGTGGGCTTTTCGAGATTTGCAGTGTGAATCACTAATAATTCATGTATATGTATATGTATATGTTTGTAGCTAAACTCCAATTCATAAGCTTTTGCATATGACTGTGAGAAGAGTTCAACTGTTCAATGCGTAACAACACTGATCAATAGTCATTTTGTGATCAGTAGCCCTTACACGTGTTTTTCTTTTTAAATCAAATTTTGAGATGATGAGAATTGACTGATGCCTTACAAAATGGAGGTCTTTAAAAAGCTACCACAGAATCCACACTTCCATGATTGTTAGGCATCAACAACAAGAAAGTTGTAGGGAACAATGGAGAAAAATCTCTGCTGTTAGGCACTGCCAGTGCTTGAAAGCTGATATGTCCGTCATCACATCAGGATGAAGCAAAGAAGATGGTCCTGCTGATTTCTCAGAAACAAGCTCTAGAGGTTGACCCCAAGGTTGTTGTGATGATGCAGTACATTCATCAGGATATGATACAATTGCAATATCCTTGGATGCTGCAAACAGTTGGGTCCTGTCAGTCAGCATATCAATGCACTAAAAGAATTACCTTTCTGATTTTGCAAGACTTACAGTTTATACATGTTTCTAGGTGAAACCCCTCTGCTGACACAGGAGACATACCCATTCTTTTGTTTTTTATCTCCATCTGCCAATAGAATCATCAACACAGGCTGTTTGAAAAAATACATGGGATTCAATAAACTAGAAGAAAATCAAAAGGGTATGATGCCTTTTGATTTTCTTCTAGTACTACACTGTAAAATACTAGAAAATACAACATTAAAGTAGTATTTTCTAGTATTTTGGCGAAGCTAAAAGCCGGCTCCTCCACAGACATTGGGGTTACCGAAATCTGGAAAAGCCTTCAGACGGAAGAAATATCTGAAGAGCTGGAGGTTGGGATCGATTCCGAGGAAGGCTTCGCACATATGAACGAAGAGAGAGATTTGGGTGATTCCATTGGGATTCAAGTGGACAAGTTCGATGTTGTAGAAGTGGAGAAGCTCACAGAAAAATTTTGAAGTGGGGAGACCAAGACCACGCTCAAAGAAAGAGGCATGAAGAGTAGTCTCACCAGTGTTTTCAGAAGGGAAAGGTTGTCGGTATACAGATTTCCACTTATCTAACTCCTTGCGGGGTAGGAACCCTAGATCAACAAGCCATTGGAGATTTGTGTCTTCAAGAACAGAAGGCATCCACTCGCGTGCCTGGTCCAGCATCTTGGTCTTCTTCCTAATATAACTTTTCACCCCCATCCTGATGTGGGCGTGGGTGGAGGCGCACGCTAGGGTTCACAATCTAGAGGAAAACAGTAGTCTGACCAGAGATCTCCTTGCCGTGTCACCTCGCCCTCCGCTGCCGCTTCCTCGTGATCCCGTCTACGGAAAGCGCCCCGTTGGGTTCGAGTTTGTACTAGAAACAACGCACAGCGTTGCCACACGCCTGTCGTGAGTGAGAACATCAGTTGCAGGCTGCCCATGTATCTCCGTTTTTTCCGTAGTAGAAAGGATTGCATATATTGATGTGCTTATCACTTAGTAATAAATCATATTGAAAATGTAACACAATGTCATGGCATATGCAAAGAGAACAATAAGCAAAAGATGTGTATCTGAATGCATGTCGATGGAGGCACATTACTTCACAATGATCCCTCTATGTGACTCCAAACAAGCATACAAATGGTAATTTAACGCCGAGGAAAAATCAAATCTGTTTGCTCTAGCATGATTATTGCTGTACATAACTAAGAAAAGTATGCAAATATAATTAATAAAATGGTGGAAGATGTATGGAGTCATGGAGGTATGACAGGGAAGCAATCTTTTCTTTTTATTAGCATAGTAGCTGAATCAGTGATAATACATTTTGAAGATTAGTCTCATTTGATGAAGTGACAAGTACCAGAAGGAGCTATTATATTATGGTAATTCAATTTGGCACTATGCATATGATTTCTACAGAAATTGAAAACCAGTAGTACTTATAAACTCTTAATTCTGAATTCATGCTTTGCAATTTAAGAAGAAAAAGATATAATGCATGACACATGATCATATTTCAAATTGTTGTGGTTGTCTCCCAAAAAATGTATTTTTAATGACAATGAGATGGAAGAAAAAAAGAAGCATTTGAAACAGAGTAGGATGGGAGCGAGAGGCTGAAGAGGACGAGCAGGGGCGGCCTTGAAGAGGACGAGCAGGGGCGGCCTTGCCTCTTGCTTGCCTGCTGCTGCCGGCTGCCGGAGGGCGACGGTCGACGGCAAGCGGGCCACCGCCGCGCTGCTGCGGGATGGAGCAGGAGTGCAGGACGAGTGGTGGAGTGGGAGCCGCCGTCCCGCCGAGCACCGAGCAGGGGGTATTCAAACGAGGTTGGTGGCTTGCTGCTCGCCGGGACCCTGCCCTGCCTCTGCCTATGCCCTGCGCCGGCGCCAGGCGTGCCCCTGCCGGCGCCGCGCCGTCGCTCGCCGATGCACCTTGCTACGCGCGCGTGCTGCCGCTCTAGCCTGCTGCCTGCCGGTTACCGCCGCTGCACGCCGCCGGCAGCTCGAAATCCCCCAAATCACATGCCAGTTCACACTTGGGATGGGAGAACGGGGACGGGGAGGAGTGATGCCGAGCAGCGGCCGAGGGCTGCTTAGCCTTGTTGGGCCAGGGGAAGGAGGTGATATTTTGCCATTTTGGATTTTTGGGCCTGCGGGATATAATAGGCTGCTTAGCCTTGTTGGGCCGCCGGTGGGAGATAAGAAACACTGAGAATTAGCCTGTTTCGCTAATACACGTCTTAGTTCACTGTATTTTTTACTTTTTTTCATGCTAGATTGTGGCCGTGTCCCGTGAGTTGCAACGTGAAAACAAATATCATGGTAATTTGAGGTGTATCATGATAATACAGGTTTAAACATATAATGTACTTAGCCAAAATAATATTACTTTGAGTAGAGTGTTTATAATTTTGTTTGTATAGCCAGTCATCAATTCCATAGGATCATATATGCATGATGATTCATACCACAACCGGATAAAGCACCTCATGAGGGTGGAAATTGCTTGGTCTACAATGTCCTTAACTCATGCATCTTATTGGTTCCTTACTAATTTTCATTACACTTTGTGCCCATTGCTTTGGCGGGTGAGGTGCATTTCTATTTTTTGTCATATCTTGAAACTAATTAATTGGTAAATGAAGGCCCAAGGCTGAACTGAAAGAAGTAAATTACCTAGTACTCACCTGAAGGCTTGATAGTGGATTGCCAAAAATGGAAGCTGGTAGTAGGTAGAGAACCGAATACAAATAGCTAGATAGTCTGAATAAAAATAGTCAAATAGCAAGGTTAGGGTTTGAGCGCTTGGGGTTTCATGCAGCACAAAGGAAACCGATTGAAGGGGTGGGCACACCTGGTAAGGCCGATTGAAGGGGTGGGCACACCTGGTGGGGCGTTCGTCGCTGAAGGAGATCCCGTCTGCCTTGCAGGCGTCGTTACCAGGCAGCGCACGACACCTGGTAGCTCGGTGTAGGCAGTTCCGTGGCCGTCGAGCCTGGTGGTCGCTGGGCCCGCCGCCCTGACGATCTAGGGGGAGAGGGAGAGTAGCTGCAGCCTGCAGATGTGAGGAGAGGCATGAAGAGGGAGGGGAGGAGCGCAGTCGGCCTGGGAGGAAAGGATCTTGTGGTTTCTGTGTATTGACTTGGGAGTGAAGGTTCTAGCTGGTGGTGCTGCTGGGTGCAGCGAGCAGACAGTGGGAGGCTAATGGACACCAGCAAATCAATGGTTAGAATATAGCAGTGATCTGGCCGTTCGTCTTCAGATTTCGTTCTAGCTAGCACCTTTTACCTGAAATTTATGAGCTGAATTTACAATAATAATGCACCAGAAAATTGATCAATAATATGCAATAGGAACACTAACCTTGTTGCATGTTTTTTGGAGACAAATGGCAACCGTCGACACCGCAGGAAGAACTCCAAATCCCAAGGGGGGTCAGAGGCATCGCATGTTTCTATGTCATTTCATGAGGTATGCTAGCATTAACTATGTCTAGGGCTCTGATATATTTGCTGGTCACTGTTTTAGCGTGATTTTTTATATAGGAAAGACAAAGGACTCCCCCGGATGATGAGTCAACACTCGAGGCCATTAGAAGACAAGGATGATGTCAAGAAGGATGTGGAATACGATGACAGTATATCTATTGATTTTGGTTGTAAACCTGACGGGGAGAAACGTGTACTTGAATACCTTAATGAAGGAGATCGTGATGAGATCAAGAAGCTTGGTTTTGGAACCTTTCTGGACCTAAGGATTGGAAATTTCATCGGAGAACAACAACCTATTGATTGGCTTGTCAGACATACATTTCTTGAAGAAGGTAGAATTGCAATACGCCTACGAGATGATGTGATTTTCTACATGACACCTGAAATCATATCTCTTCTAATGCATCTACCACGTGGCGACAAGGGGCCGCTGAAGTGCAATCCTCAAAAGAGTACTGCGGAGCATGCTAATTGCCGCATTGAACTTGGTGTGGGATCCTTGAAAGTTGAGAATGTAGTTGAGGTATTGAAGAAAACAAAGGACAGAAAATTGAAGGTCAAATGTTTTATTCTTCTAGTAATTTCCCAAATTCTAATGCCCACCACTGCCCCAGATATCAATACAAATGCTGTCATGTATACTAAAGAGATGGACACCATTAAAGACTTTGACTGGTGCACTATAGTTTATGAAGATTTTAGGACCTCTGTCAGTAGTTACAAAGACAAATTAAAGAAACTTGTGCTTTTTCCACCAAAAAAGAAGCCATCAAGGGTTATCGGTGGATGTGTAATAATGCTACTGGTAAGCATCAACTCTACTTTTCCCATTCAAAACCAAGCTGTGAAGCTCTGTCTGAACTGATTCTGGTTGGAAGGCCTATGCTGTTGACAACATGGAGATGGAGGTGCCTGAGAAGGATGATGAGGGTAGAAAAAATGCCCCAGAATATTGCAATATAGTATGAAGTTTTTGACTGAGATGATTTGTGTTCTTCTTCTCCCTAGAACTAGGTACGCCAAACACAAAACTCCTTCCTCCCATGATTCGATTTCTTCGGAAGCCAATTATGGGAAAAAGATTAACTTGTCCCAACTATGGCCTAGAGTTGTACTTGTTCTATTCCTGCTACTTTTCAAGCTTTGAATATTTTCCTTGATTATTTTACAATCTAAAGATTTTCTTGTTTCTTGTGCAGAACCAGAATGGTAAATGGACTATTGAGCCAGTGTTCATGAAAAAGGAGAAAAGGGTGGTGAAGAAGTTGCTCTATGGCCTAGAGTTGTACTTGTTCACGCCTGGGCAGTCAATAACAAGACATACATTTTTTAGAGCAATCTTGCTACTGCAATGATCACCGGTTCATGAGCGAAGCCACCACCAAGGATGATGGCAAAATAAAAAAATAAACAACATATCTCGGATGAGGCTTTGAGCGTAGGACTACTAACAATTATCCTTCCAAATGCAACAGTCTCCCACCAATCCTAATCTCACGTACATAAATCCTGCAATATACATAGGGATGCATGGCACATATAATGCTTTTATGTCTATGTTCCTTAAACACGTACGTCCATCATGATCAACGTGTGTGGAGGTTGGCTATGACTCACAAATGTGATGTTACACTATACAAAGTAAATGTTTGTATAAACTATTTATTGACAAATAACATATTTAAATACATTGTGTAAAATGTACAATATTTGTAAAATCTATTTATTCATAAAAAACATATTTATGATGTTCGATACAATGTACAAACGTATATTGTATACATACATAATCAATATGCAAGCAATTACTACACAATTGCACCGACACATTGTATACATATTTTCGACAAAAAAAACACATTTATGAAGTTTGATACAATTTACAAACAATTGTGTGTATCGACACATTGTGTACATGTATCCATGTAGTCCAGACATAATCTTATTCAAACCACGTGATCAGACTTTACACCCAATTATCAAAACAGTTCCAGTCACTAAGGTTAAAGAGGAAAATCTCATAAAAGATGGTTGTATCACTCTGAAATGTGAATCTGATAATACACAAGATATTGAAGCCTTGTATGCGTATGTGGACATAAGACGCTCAATGTGTATGAAAACTAAACCAGACCGCTTTACTAGTTATGATGCACCTAATTTCAATCGGATCTATAATAAGAAAAAAGCAGATGGACCATCTACTAAGAATGAAAATTTAGAAAGTGACTTGAGTTGTGATTCATCGGAGCAGAGAGAATCAAGTGATAAAAAGATGTTAGAAAATCTCAGGGTGAACAAAAAGGTTTCTGGGGCTTTTGTGGTCAAGGAAGACTCAGGGTCTATGTAAGGCCAGGACAAGTAACCAATGAAAAGAAATTAGTGCTCTTTATGTGTAGGGAATATTTAGCAGCAAGTTGAGAGTTATACAATATGGTCACTAGATTTACCTGATCCTCTTGAATGGGAGTATACTGCTCGGTGTTGCTCGGTGTTGCATTAGCTGCTATGCAGCTGACGGTGCTAGAGAGAATCTATCACTGGAGTCCTAGGATTGATTTTTACAACACATGCATTTTACTCAACTTCAACATCTATTTTAGACTTGTCATTTTTCTTCAATGACGGCTGATAGAATAAATGTGATTTGCAAGTGCAACAGGGACATATTTGGACAAAGAATTAAGTCCATAAAATAAAATAACATATTGTTTGCATATTTCTCCTAGCAAAAACACAACAAATGCAATATGGATATGCAAGTCGCAGGTATAGTAATCCAGAGCCTGTATGAGTTTTACTATTTTTTTAATATAGCTATTTTACAATGTTAAAGGTCGTATATAAGTACAAAACTGCATTGTACAACCTCAATTGAAGTTGAGAAAAAAAGAAAATAGGATAGGCATCAGTGCTTGTAGCTGTAGGAAGGCCTGGGCTTGTATGAGTTGTGCCTGGATTTTCTAGACCCATCATATTCAAAAGCACACATAATCATCCCCATGATATGTGGCGCATAAAACAGCAGGTCCTTAGTGCCATTGCGACCTAAATAATCAAATATATCTCAGTAAAGAGCAAACGAATAATGTTAAATGGATGCTGCTTTACAATATGAGATAGGAGGTTCCAGTTATGTCCATCAATTGTACATTGAAACCTAGGATAGATGGCCGACCAAATGAACTTTTGTCGTCTTTGCAGTCATCTTTATCTTCACGCAGCTCATTATCAATATTCTGTTCGTGCTGATTTCATGAGAGGGACGTTGGGCGCTCGCCCACTTATGGGCTTGCATCTAATTTTAAATTGGCAGTATTTTGCAAAAATTGTCGAGCACATATTTGCACTTTCATTTCTTGTGAAGGACACCTCATGTACACGTATGTATACGTATACCCTTATACAAATATATATGTGTATGTGATATATGTACACAATGAGTCTATACATAATTGTGAGATGATGAATAATTTTTTACATCTGCCTGCACTACATAGATGCATGTACACATTGAGTCCATACAAAATTTTTTGTAAATCTTATCAAATTCCAAAATGTGTTTTTATCAATAAATATTTTCTACAAATATTGTACATAATATATTTATATATTATATCAAACATCATAAACATGTTTTTTGTCAATAAATAGTTTCTACAAAAAGTTACTTTGTGTACTGTAACATCATAATTATTGATGGACATGGTGATGCTTCCTGGTTCAACTGTTCAATGTGTAACAACACTGATCAATAGTCATTTTGTGATCAGTAGCCCTTACATGTGTTTTTATTTTTAAATCAAATTTTGAGATGATGAGGAATGACTGATGCCTAACAAAATGGAGGTCTTTAAAAAGCTACCATAGAATCCACACTTCCATGATTGTTAGGCATCAACAGCAAGAAAGTTGTAGAGAACAATGGAGAAAAATATCTGCTGTTAGGCACTGCCAGTGTCATGAAAGCTGATATATCCGCCATCACACCAGGATGAAGCAATGAAGATGGTCCTACTGATTTCTCAGAAACAAGCTCTAGAGGTTGACCCCAAGGTTGTTGTGATGATGCAGTACATTCATCAGGATATGATACAATTGCAATATCCTTGGATGCTGCAAACAGTTGGGTCCTGTCAGTCAGCATATCAATGCACTAAAAAAACTATCTTTCTGATTTTGCAAGACTTACAGTCTATATATGTTTCCATGTGAAACCCCTCTACTGACATAGGAGACATACCCATTCTTTTGTTTTTTATCTCCATCTGCCAATAGAATCATCAACACAGGCTGCTTGAAAAATTACATGGAATTCAATAAACCAGAAGAAAATCAAAAGGGGCAACATGAAAATGGTAAATAGCTAATTGTGAAAAAGAGTATTCCCCCATCCATTACTAATGGTAGATGTGCTGAGAGTATTCATTATACACTCTGTATTGGCACTCCACTTCCTTCTACCTCCAACCCGGACCTTCGTTTTGCACCTCTCGGCCTCTTCTGCCATGTACTCTATTTGTGCCTTACGCAGTTGGCCACTGTCATTGGTGACAGTGATGCACTCTTGGCATTGCGAAGACACTTCCCATGCAAACATCCAATCTATCAACATTATATGCTACTTAGCAAATATGTAGAAGATAATTAACCAGTCACTTAAACACGTTGTCATCACATCCTGCAATTGGCGCCCCCCTCTTCCTCCTCATCACTAGAGCCTGCCTATGCAAGGATGGCGCAATATCATCCTCATCATCGCCGAAGCCTGAGTAGCAGGGATGCCGAGACACACTCGCTGTCGCGGTCTGTGGTGCTTCTTTTTGGTTCTTCTTCTCCCTAGAACTGGGTACGCCAAACACAAAACTCCTTCCTCCCATGATTCGATTTCTTCGGAAGCCAATTGTGGGAAAAAGATTAACTTGTCCCAACTATGGCCTAGAGTTGTACTTGTTCTATTCCTACTACTTTCCAAGCTTTGAATATTTTCCTGGATTGTTTTACAATCTAAAGATTTTCTTGTTTCTTGTCCAGAACCAGAATGGTAACTGGACTGTTGAGCCGATGTTCATGAAAAAAGAGAAAAAGGTGGTGAAGAAGCTTCTCTATGGCCTAGAGTTGTACTTGTTCACGCCAGGGCAGTCAATAACAAGACATACATTTTTTGGAGCAATCTTGCTACTGCAATGATCACCGGTTCATGAGCGAAGCCACAGTCGATGATGATGGAAAAATAAAAAAAAATAACACATCTCGGATGAGGCTTTGAGCGTAGGACTGCTTACGAAGGTGGAGAAAAATGTTGTTTTTGTTTGTTGTTTCAAAATTGATGCTTTTCCTATTTGGTTTCTTAATTGTTTCTCGTTCATCCTCATGGTGTGGTAGGCCCTCTGATCTTCCTGTTCAGCATTAGGCTACCAGTGTATCAGCACTATTGCCATACATTCCATTTGGGAATACAAGGATAGTCGAGTATACTACACGAATCATCCCATGCAGCCGGCCGATCGAGCACAAAAGGTCCTTCTGAGGTGGTGCGAGACACATAGTGAGGTCCTAGAGGAGGAGCAGAAGGGGAAGGGCAAAGGAGGTTTAGGGAGGCATGTACGAGAGAGAATGCTATGGTGGAGGGTTTGATTTGGTGGTGACGGTTGTGCTATACTTGTGGCACGCACACACCCTCCGTCTGCCTGCAATGCAAGCGCAGTGCGCCTCAAATCAGGAGCGCGCATGTGCGCGTGTGAGTGTGTGTGGGGTAGAAAGGGAGCAGACTATAGGATGAGAGTTTGGGATGCTATGGTGGAGGTTTGATTTGGTGGTGACGGTTGTGCTACCTCCTTGTGGCACGCACACGCCCTCCGTCTGCGTGCAATGCAAGCGCAGTGCCGCCTCAAATCAGGAGCACGCGTGTGTGCTCGTGTGAGTGTATGTATATGTATATGTGTATGTGTTACCACTTTGTAACACCCGATTTTAAGGACAAAATCAGATATGCACCATATGTGAGTTTTAGAAGACAAACCTCACATATAGCTACAAATAAGGGGTAATATCAAAGGACAACGCATAAAATATGTAACGTACTAAATAAATCAAAAACAACCTTAGCCAGCAAACCACGGAAGATGACTCCAAACTTTGGGTGTTAACTTCACTCTACAGGATCCAACTGACTGGTTGATCACAAGCCCAAAACTTCTCCTGAGGTGTGGGGGAGATAGCAAGAGTGAGTTCAAGACGAACTCCGCAAGTATAACAACTAGATTGTATAGATCCCACAATCTCATGATCAATGTGACATAAATAATATAGAGCATTAAACAATAATCAATGAGTTTCTTAACACAAGATTCATCACCCTTAATGTAAGAGTTCCCAAGGCCGCTCGTGACCGTGAGCACGGCTAGTATACCAGTTTTTAACACTCTGCAGAGGTTGTACATCTTTACCCATGAGTCATGATTTACCCTTTCGCCCGAGGTGATCAGCCTCGTAACCTACTACCAAGGTAGGTTGGCAGGGATCACTATGAAGTCTTTCAAAGGTTCATCTAACAAGTTAGGGCCGCTTGGTTTCGGTAGTCAGTCCGTGTGATTCTACCACTCGCAGGGAATCCACGGTCTGCTATCCCCCATTTGCGCCACACGGGTAACCTCTAACAAGCTAGAAAAATTACTCATACGTGACTAAAGTTAGAGCCATTATAGCCCTCATGGTTGCACTTTCATCCCGGTTATCACTTACGAATAAATCCTCAAGTTGCTAAAAAATCATTATTATCATTTGTTGCTTTATATTAATCTAATCACAAGATCATAGTCATAGAATTAAAATCTAAATGCTATACTTGCCTTGATCCAATTGCTCCTGCTAGTCCTGCTGATCTTACTTGCTTCCAAGGCTCTGATCTTGATCACCGAAGTAATGCCCACTATCTAATCTCGATCATCGATTATCAACACACAAACAATCGGAGACAGACATACACGAAGCAAACAAGATTATAATTAGAACAGTACACCAACAGATCAAAAATGAAATAAAATTTTTTAAAACAGAACCTACGTTTTGCTACGATCACATAGATACAAAGATCACGAAAATCGGAGCTAAAACGACCAAATTACGGATTTACGACGATTTCCTATAGCCATTTAATTAATTAAACCTAACCCTGAAATTAAAAAGTTGCAAACTACAGAAACAGTGGTACTACCATGTAGAGAATTTAATTACGAATCTAACGTAATTTGAACGGGTCAAATCGGAGCTAAAATGAATATTTTATGGCCAAAACAAACTTAGTGGCAATTCTGTAATTTCCTAAAAGCGTAATTTGACCTAACCGACGGGAAATACGCTTTCTAAACGGCAAAGCGTAATCTACGAAATGCGCTAAGGACCGCGGGTTAAATCGCGAAAAGATAAGGGGCTCTTTAACAAAATGTGCCCCCGAAGGGGTATAGAGCATCCAGGGCCCTCGGATTAGAAACCGATGGCCGAGATTTGAGAAAGAGATGAGAGAGGGGGGGAGCGGCGCGCCTGGCCGGAGAAGGAGAAGGAGACGGCGGCGCCACCATTAACGGCGACGAGAACTCGCCAGAGTTGGCGAAGAACGCGCTACGGAGCACCATTTCCCAAACCAAAAACTCCGGGAGAAAAAGGAGAGCGAGGGGAGTTCGCTCCCGTCCCTAGCGAGGCCGGGCAGGGGCTCGCGCAGCACGCTCCATGGCCGGAGGCCATGGAGCTCGTCGGAGCATGCGGCTAGAGCGCTAGAGAGCACCAAATCACGAGAAAATTGATCGGGAAGAGCGCGGGGAAGAAGAGGAGCTCACCAACGCGAGTAATTTCGGCGGGGACGGCTCGGTTCTTCGAGTTTGAGCGCGGATGTCGTCGGCGGCGTCCTTCGCTACGACTGCTGCGCGCTCCAAGGCAAAGGTAGGGGCAGGGAGAGAGGGGAATGGAGCGAGGATGGGGCTCGGGCTCGCACGCAACTCAAATCGCCAAGGCGCGGGGGCTAGCGAGTGGAGAACGTGGGAGCGGGGGCAGCATCGGGTTGCTGTCTGCGGCTCTGCCGGAGAGAGAGAGAGAGCAGTTGGGGAGGAGGGGGAAGGAACTGACAAGCGGGCCCCGCTTGTCGGTGAGAGAGAGGGGAAAGGGGGAGAAAGGCCGGCTGGCTGGGCCGCGGCCCAGGAAGGAGAGCGCGGGGGGGGGGGGGAATGATATGGGCCAAAAGCCGGAAAGGGGAAGGGGGAAAGAGAAAAGCTTTTTTTTCCTGTTTATTTTCCAAGCAAATTTTTCAAACTCTTTCCAAAAATGAATTTTACTCATCACATAAAAGAAGTGCACCAACATGTATGCAACAAAATATTAGTCTAAACTTATATTTAATTTTATTCTCCTAAAATTTATTATTTTCCCATATTGAAATGCTCACAAAAATTAACTATAAAATCAAATTCAACTAGTCAAAAACAATCAAATTTTAGGGTGTTCACAATGTGTATGTATATGTGTATGTATATGCATATGTATATGTATATGTATATGTATATGTATATGTATATGTATATGTATATGTATATGTATATGTATATGTATATGTATATGTATATGTATATGTATATGTATATGTATATGTATATGTATATGTATATGTATATGTATATGTATATGTATAATATGTTTGTAGCTAAACTCCAATTCATAAGCTTTTGCATATGACTGTGAGAAGAGTAGGGAAGTTATGCACTTCTTAGCGAAGGTATAAACTGTTATTTTTTCTTTATCGCACCAAAATTTAAAATATTATAATCTTCCTGTGCTCCTTATGAACACCCGCATACAGTATTTGACCATCGCATTGTTAAATTAAATATTTTAGACATTCTCTACACCAGAAGTATACATAAAATTTTAACGATATCAGAAATATAAGAAAGTATTATTGTACTAGGACATCAAACTATCACTACATACATACATACATACATACATACATACATACATACATACATACATACATACATACATACATACATACATACATACATACATACATACATACATACATACATACATACATACATACATACATACATACATACATACATACATACATACATACATACATACATACATACATACATACATACATACATACATACATACATACATACATACATACATACATACATACATACATACATACATACATACATACATACATACATACATACATACATACATACATACATACATACATACATACATACATACATACATACATACATACATACATACATACATACATACATACATACATACATACATACATACATACATACATACATACATACATACATACATACATACATACATACATACATACATACATACATACATACATACATACATACATACATACATACATACATACATACATACATACATACATACATACATACATACATACATACATACATACATACATACATACATACATACATACATACATACATACATACATACATACATACATACATACATACATACATACATACATACATACATACATACATACATACATACATACATACATACATACATACATACATACATACATACATACATACATACATACATGCATGTACACGTATGTATACGTATACCCTTATACAAATATATATGTATATGTGATATATGTACACAATTAGTCTATACATAATTGTGAGATGATGAATAATTTTTTACATCTGCCTGCACTACATAGCTATATGTACACATTGAGTCCATACAAAAAAATTTTTTAAATCATATCAAATTCCAAAAATGTGCTTTTTATCAATACATATTTTCTACAAATATTGTACATAATATATTTGTATATTATATCAAACATCATAAACGTATTTTTTGTCAATAAATAGTTTCTACAAAAAGTTACTTTGTATACTGTAACATCATAATTGTTGATGGACATGGTGATGTTTCCTGGTTCAACTGTTCAATGCGTAGCAACACTGATCAATAGTCATTTTGTGATCAGTAGCCCTTACACGTGTTTTTCTTTTTAAATCAAATTTTGAGATGATGAGAATTGACTGATGCCTAACAAAATAGAGGTCTTTAAAAAGCAAGATTCTCTGTCACATCGAATCTTTAGACGTATGCATGAGGCATTAAATATATATAAAAAATAAAACTAATTACACAGTTTAGGAGTAATTCGATAGATGAATCTTTTAAGTCTAATTAGTCTATGATTGGACATTATTTGTCAAATAGAAACAAAAAGTGCTACAGTAGTATTTTTCCCAATTTTTTTTTACAAACTAATGCAAACACGAACTATAAATTGGAAAAAGTTGGGCGTGGACCGCTGCTCCTGCACGCGCCCCAAAAGAGAGAGCAGAAGCAGCAGCAGCTGCTGCAGTGCTCCACGCGAGAGAGAGAGCGCGAATGAGCAAGCTGTTGCTGCTGCACACCCGAGATAGAGAGAGCAGGGGCGCCTGATAGTGACCTGGAGTAAGTACTCGTAAGTAGTACTAGTACAGTTCCCTGCTACAGTACACTGCTGCTACAAAGAGAGTGACATGCACCTGCTGCTACACTTACTGCCCGAGAGAGAGAGCGCGCGCAAAGGCACCAGCTACTGTGCTACGCAGCATTTCGGGGCCCTGAGAAAGCTGGACTTGATAGGTGGGAGCGCATGCACCCATGCACCTGGTGTGTATTACGGAGTACTAGTGGTATTGTACTCCACTGCCAAGATGAGGAACACGTGACTGCATGTCCGGTCGAATCAGTTTGCTTTTGTTAAACTCTCGCTCACATCAATCAACATGTCTTATTTAGTTTTTCTTTCGAATACGGAGTACTATAGTTACATCTTCTTTTATTCAGTAGAAATAGAAATAGTAAAAATAAATAAGTTATAGTATCTCTAATAATAAATAAGACCCCACGTGGATATATGTGGATATATTTCGATAACTATGCCCATATATATTTCCACTTGATGACCCGCAACAACACGCGGAGTAGTGATATATGCACTTACTCCCTATATCTATATATCTTTCTACTCTCCGAGACATCCACTTCATATCCATATATATTTATATTCAAAAAGTACAAATAAACATATTATAAAAATCCAAATAATGAAAATTGGTACCTGAAATTTGTCTTGAAAAACACTAACCCCAATTTCAGGTATTACCCAATATATCCGATATTACAGAAATCAAATAAAACTTGTAGTACGCACATCAATGACAACAATTATTTAGAGAGGGAGTATAATTTTAGACTTTTGAGTTGTCATTTTATTACAAAATTATATAGAAGGCGACGACTATGCGGGGTGGAAGGGAGGGAGGAGGAGGGTGAGTGCCTGCGGCGGCATGCGCAGAGGGAGTGAGAACCTGCTACGGTGAATTTTTGAAACATGACCCTTCCTTCGCTTCGACGTCAAGCCAGTTACATGTAGAGTATTTTCTAATACATCACCAAAACTACTGACAGGAAACCCAATGCAACCAACATACAAAGACTGCTATAAGTACATTCTTCCTTGTATCCTAGATTTTGTGATGCTGTCCAAATATCTAATGTGAAGCAAAAACGAGAGTCCAAACTCTGAAGCTCTGGATCTGCCTTTCACCTTTTTACCCTTTTTGCCTCTTATTTGGCTCTCACTTTATTTTGAGATACCCTTGTCAAGGGCACCATAGTTATGTCTTAGCTTTACCCTATTGGTCCTGCGACATTTGTTGCCAGCAGGTTTAGCAGGTTCGGAAGCAGGTGGCGGAGAAGGTGGCTTCTGATCATTTCTGTTCGGGCCAGCAGATTTCATCTTCAGGTTGGAAGCAGCTGCTTCGTCATTTGTCTCTGTCAAGGCATCATGTTTCTTGTTGACCTTCCGTTTGGGACCACGTGCCTTGTTGCCCTTCTGTTTGGAACTATGTTTCTCAGGTGACTTATTTGTCTCAGAAGGTTGCGGTTGAGACCTGATGACGACAACATCTGGACTGCCGTGGCAAGAATTGGACACGTGAGAACTCAAGGCTTGGTCTCTGGGGGGCTTCACTTTGTTTTGTTCATTATATTATAACTCAACCGCAAGTCTTCTGTGGTATCTGAAGACCATGTCCTGTATATTTAAGGTAAAACTAAGTAAAACACCAGCAAAAAACTAAGTAAAAGACAAGACTTCCCAGCACTAACCTCATCAATCCTATTCATGTCTTTCGTCCTATAATGTATCATATGAAGCATCAGACAAAAGCCACAATCATAAGTGTTCTTTTGCTGCCTGACTGGCAAGACTGCATGAGGCCATGTATCAACATCAGATATGTCAAACCTTTCAGCCAAGTATTGACGCATATTGCAATCACTTTTTCCTCTGTAGGGTTCCTTGTAGGCCTAGTCATTGAGTCCAGACAATCAAAAGAACCATTTTGAAGATTCACCACAATAAGAGAGAAGTGTTTGTCATGGAATAGAGGGACAAATATCTGCAAGAACAAAAACATGATCATGCCATCCAATGAACCTATTAAAATAACAAAACAGGAAAAAACCAACCAACTTGAGTTACATGCTTTAATGTATTTGGCTGACGGTATACATCTAGCTGTCTGTTTAGATTTATAGAAGAAATTCCAGCAATCAAATCATCAACACATTCTTGTTTTAGATAAACTCGGTCATGATGTTGCATATTCCATATAGAACATTATGCATGAATAATGACCGAGACCATCTCACCCTTGGGCCTGAAGGCATTAACAAACGTAACTTCAGGGATAATGTGGTCGTTGATGTCCACAACATGGTTCTCGTACAGTTGATCCAGCTGATCTTGACTAAACCCTTCAGTGATATCCTTCAGTACAGCCAAGCATTTTGATGCTTGTGACTTAAGCCGAGCACTTGGACCAACTCGCTCAACTTCAGCAAGTACCCCTTGGAGTTGATGGGCTAATGGGAACCCGATCTCTGCAAACGGAGGCACACCTCCAGACACAGATGACGTCACTACAGAATTTAGGGATTCCATGTCCCTTGAGGACACAATATACCTTGAAGTTTTAGAATAGCAGGTATCCTCAATTACTTTCAACTGAAAAGTTAAATTGAACAGATAAGAACTAAAACCTACCTCTTCACACAAGTAAAATTGAGCCAGATGCCTTGTACTTGCCTTAAACATCTCAAATGTAGGAGGGCAATCTCTGCATTTGCGCATAGCTTTACAAATCATCTCCATCAAAAACTCCATATTATATTGATTTATCCTAGTGCATTTTTTTCTACCCTCATCATCCTTCTCAGGCAGCTCCATCTCCATGTTGTCAACAACATAGGCCTGCCAACCAGAATCAGTTCAGATAGAGCTTCACAGCTTGGTTTTGAATGAGAAAAGTAGAGTTGATGCTTACCAGTAGCATTATTACACATCCACCGATAACCCTTGATGGCTTGCTCTTCGGTAGACACAGCGCAAGTTTCTTCAATTTGTCATTGTAACTACTGACTGAGGTCCTTAAATCTTCATAAACTATAGTGCACCAGTCAAAGTCTTTAATGGCGTCCATCTCTTTGTATACATGACTACATTTGTATTGATAGTCTTGGTAGTGGTGGTGGGCATCAGAATTCTGGAAATTACCAGAAGCATAAAACATTTGACCTTCAATTTTCTGTCCTTTGTTTTCTTCAATACCTCAACTACATTCTCAACTTTCAAGGATTCCACACCAAGTTCAGTGCGACAATTAGCAAGCTCTACAATATTCTTTTGAGGATTGCAGTCCAGAGGCCCCATGTCACCACGCGGTAGATTCATTAACAGAGATATGAGTTCGGGTATCAAGTACAAAATCACACCATCCCGCATGCGTATTGCAATTCTATCTTGTTCGACAGTTACTTTTCTGACAAGAGAATCAATAGGTTGTCGATGTCTTTGTTTCAAATCTCCAATACTTAGATCCAGAAATGTTCCAAAACTGAGCTTCTTCACCTCATCACAATCCCCTTTATCAAGGTATTGTACTGCCTCTTGCACCTAATCAAGTTTAAAACCAAAATCAATACATATACTATCATCATATTCCACATTCTTATCTTCTAATGGCCGACTCATCATCTGGGGGAGTCCTTTGTCTCTAGTTACCTATAAAAAAACATGGTGAAACAGTGACCAGCAAATATATCAGAGCGCTAGGCATAGTTATTGCTATATCATGAAATGACATAGAAACATGTGATGCTTCTGACCCCCCTTTGGGATTTAAGGTTAGTGTTCCTACTGCATATTATTGATCAATTTTCTGGTGCATTATTATTGTCGAATGGAGCATACCTGATGAGATGACATAGAAAAATCTGATGCCTCTGACCCCCCTTGGGATCTGGAGTTCTTCCTGCAGTGTCCACGGTTGCCATTTATCTCCAAAAAAACATGCAGCAAGGTTAGTGTTTCCACTGCACATTATTGATCAATTTTTTGGGTCATTATTATTGTAAATAAATTCAGCTCATAAATTTCAGGTAACAGGTGCTAGCTAGAACCGAATCTGAAGAAGAATGGAATTTCAACCATTCCTTGAATTATTCATTACATCATCATATGATGTATTGAAGTATTGAACAACAGATCATATACACACATTAATTTGCAAAAACAAATGGCCAGATCACTGCTATATTCTATCCATCGAATTGCTAGTGTCCATTAGCCTCCCACCGTCCGCTCGCTGCACCCAACGGCACCACAAGCCGATACACAGAACAACTAGATCCTTTCCTCCCAGGCCGACTGCGCTACTCCCCTCCTCTTCATGCCTATGCTCACATCTACAGGCTGCAGCTACTCTCCCTCTCCCCCTAGATAGTCAGGGCGGCGGGCTCAGCGACCACCCGGCTGCTAGGCACCGTGCGCTCCCTAGTAACGACGCCTGCAAGGCGGACGGGATCTCCTTTGGCGACGAACGCCCCACCAGGTGCGCCCACCCCTTCAATCGGCCACTCCCCTCCCTCTTCATGCCTCTGCTCACATCTCTGTTTACGTACTCGTTGTATGATGTTACACTGTACGAAGTAAATTGCTTGGTTTTTCACCAAGGATAGAAGGAATCATGGACATGACCAAAGCAAACAGGACCAAGTGGTACTGTGGAAGGCTGACTAGGGGGTATGCACCCTCCCACCTGCTCGTTGGAGCTCATAGGCCAGCGACATGGTGACGGGCTCCATGGCAGAGTTGCTGGCGCCGTGGGTGCTGGTGTCCACCTCGTCTAGATCTAGAAGAAGACAAAGAGCATGCTCGGTCTCAATGGTTGGATTTTTATGATCTGCCATATATACTTCTCAAAATTAAGATCTAGGAGAAGTCCCCACGCGTTGCCAGGGAGACTATTGATTTTGAATATAATTTAACCATTCATATTATTTTTTTAAGCTGTATAAATTAATGTTAGCATGTCATGTTGATGTGTACAACTAAATGTATGTTAGTGGATGATTTGTACAAATAATAATGGGATGAGGTGGACCCCTTGCATGTCAAGAGAATAAGCTATGCAAAAATTATAATGACATGTTTCCAAATAGACGAATAGTGATGGTATTTCTCCAAACTTGTAAAATTGCAGTGGTATCAATCCAAAAAACCCATAGAAGAAACCCTAAACACTCGAACCCCAAGTAGGCTGTCAAGCTAAACCTAGCAAGGCAAATTCATCGTGTGTAGTTTGTCTGAGTCATTATAAGAGTTACATATAGAGTACAGAGTACCTTTTCCTCTTATCATATAGGTACGGAGTACTTTTATGTCTTATCCCACTAGTTTCCTTTACTTTTAATAGATCTAAGTAGTCAGACAGGGGTAAATCCTATCAAGCCACATCCATAATGCATAGTTTGTTCAAGTCATCATAGAGTTATATGTAGGGTTATATTTAGGTATGAAGTACTTTTCCCTATTTCCCACGAGATTCCTTTTTTTCACCAAGGATAGAAGGAATCATGGACGTGACCGAACCAATGGTTATCAGGAGATATGGAGGAAAGGCCCACATGTCGGGTTGACATAGAGATATATATTAACGTGCCGTGCAATTTTCTATCATCTAGAAGACTCCAGAAGCCACGGGAACGAACAGGAGGCCGAACGGGCCCGGGGGCAGGGCGCCCGCCCTCCCCCTTTGGGCGCCCGCCCAGCTACAAAGACCAATCAGGTCCCGTCTCACGGATTATGCTCCACCGACCTAAAGGATCAAGGAAAACCGTGCGATTAATGTCGGTTTGATCCGACGGCCCAGATTCACTTGAGGGGACTATATAAGCAGGCCCCCTGACCCCTGGAGGAGGCAATCCTCATTATTCATTAGCATATTTTCTAGAGAGGATTCAGAGAGAGAGGTTCCTTAGGGTTCCCACCTCATAGGGCTTAGCATCCAATGTGAGAGTAGAATTAGTTCTTCTAAGTTCTACTAGATTGAGAGAGATAGAGTGGAGGTGTAGATTGGAGGAAGCCCGGCCTGTCGGTGTCTACTCTGAGGTTATACCTGCGGGATCAAGTCTCCTAACCCGAGGCTTGCTCCTAGGATTCTTTAGTATTTTGACTTCTAAATTCTAGTAAGTTCTTTGTTCTTATTGTTCTTTGGTTTATGAGTTTACTTTAATCTCTTCCGGTTGAGTTTAGAGTAATCATTGCTAGCATAAACGTGGTGTTTGGGCTAGGGTACTCATAGATATCCCCTGTCTAGCCGGACCGTGGCAGTAGCGAGGAACGTGACATTTCAGAGTTACCTTTGTAGCCCACATCCCGTTAGCAGGATCGATAGGGTTTATAGGTGCGGGTCGAACATCCTTTGTGGTGTCTAGATTTCGTAAGCCTCTCCAATAGAACAGTAGATCATCCTTACCAAGGTTAGAACGAGAGTGCGGTTGTAGTCTTCTCTATACATCGCTCACATCGAATTACATTGTTTGTAGCCAAAAGGGTAGTAGCAATAGATTTGGTTAGTCAGATGCACGCTTTCTCCCAGTGGTAAAAATATAAATACGATACTCTGGATAACCTCCCGGGTGAAGTGCTCACCGATATCCGTGCGCTTGCAGATCATTTCCTGATGGCGTTAACAAATATCAACAAGCATTTCTGGCGCCGTTGCCGGGGAGAAAGACGGTTTGTTGAGATAACTTTGAGTCTTGCCATTATCTTGTATTATACTTTTATACTTTTATTCTTTTATCTTTTTATTTTTTCCATCTTTATGGATAACTCAAATTCCACACCTATTATTGAATTTTTTGCACCTTCGGAGACCAGCCATAGACCATGGGAGTCAACAAGTCCTTCCTTTGCCCCTAATTATGATATGTGTCTAGAGTTGATTGCAATAGGTCAAAACCAACCCTTTTCTATAGCCGAGGTCCTATCTTTTAATCAAGAAGATAATGAACATTTAGCTATACCTAGGGAATCTTTTAATCTTTCTATAAATTCTGGTTTAGACCTTGCCCTACAAGACCATGTTTTTTCTCGATATTTTCACATTGGTCTTAATCATATAACCTTTGGTAGAGTTTTTCTTTCTTTATTTGTTAGTAAAGTAAGGTATGTCTTCATTCGTAGACATCCTTCTTGCACTAGTCTTCATAAAAAAAATCCTAGAGATAGAGAAGGAATCATCTCCGAGACGAGGAAAGGAAGTTTCAATAGCCGATTTCCAAACATTTCAATCCCATGATTCGGCTATCCAACCCAAACTAGTAGTGCTCCAAAATCATCTAAGGGAAGAAGAAATTCTACCTTTGGAAATTCATTTTGGGATGAGCTTAAACTTCCTGCTTCATAAGAGACCTTTGAGTGCATATAGTCTGAACCTTCCTAAGAAGGGATCTCTTAGAAAGCATCTCAAATCTAATCCCTTTGATGGACATCTAGAAAGACTCAAGGATGGCGTCTTAAGTGATGCAATAGAAGCAGAGCAAAGCCATTTAGAAGACAATCTCATCTTTTCCCCATCTACGCCCACTTTTGATGACTCGTTCGAACCTATCTTTAAACCCATCCTTGAGCCTAATAATTTCTAGTATGCTCTTTCTCTTGAATCTCCCGATGATCCTATGAATCTCTCTAGACATCCCATGCATAAGAGTCACCAAGACCACAAGGAGGATCGAGAAGAGCAACATCAATGGCTAGAGGGCATTAAAAATCCATGTGCTATCACCATTGAATGGATGGACAAGGAAGAAGCCTTAATGGATTCTGACTTTGGCTCAATTTCAAATGGTGAGTTCTTGACTCCCTTTGAAGATGAGATTCATCCAACTACAGAAGAGGACATAGGCGAGACCAATCTAGGAGAAACTCCGAATATTCAGATTGGAGACGAAGATAACATTAATGAGTATGGAATTTATTTCATAGCCACTTCGTTTACTCCATGCTCACATGCAACGTCTTCCCAATCTATTGGTCTCTCCAACATCACCACATTTGAGATCTCCAACCCCTCTTCCTTTCTATTTATAAAAACTTTAAAAGGGCGGTTGTCGATGTATATGTCTATAATAAATATTATAGATCTCGTTGAGTTGATCTTGATGTAGGTCAGCGTTGGAGGGGAAACCACTTCGCCGACATAAATTGATGGTTTCCCAAGGACAAGCTTAGTATCCTAAAACAAGCACTTATCAGATCGTAACATGAACTTCTAATTATTTGCAACATTGCATTGTGTATTGAGCATATAAAGATAATTGTAGAAATATTCCTTCGGGTATTTGTGTCACTAACCTTTCTAGGATTGGAGCAAGAAGATCCGAGGAATGACAAGTGCAAGGTATGCCCAACCAATCATATGCAACATTGAATTAAATTCATCCAACCTTGAATTTTGCAAAATTCAAGCTTGAGGGAGTACTTTACATAAAAACATCCTTTGCCAAGTTGCTATGTTGGTTGTCCCTACCTTTGAGACATGCTTGATTTATTAAATACTAATCACACTACTTCATCTCCACTTGAGTAGATCTCTATAAATGCTCTCATACTACCTTTATTTGCATTAGTATATGTCTAGGTTTGGAGTAGTTTCATTTATCTCTTAATTAAGCATGGTGCTTAGTTTAGGAATGATGATCTTACTTCCAAGGGATTTTAAATTAAGCATGGTGCTTAGGTTAAAATGCCCTTCTAAATAAAATTAGACATGGTGTCTAGGTTGATTTTTGAATCGATAGTATGCTATAGTAGATATGATATTTTGTTGGACTAACCCCTACAGGAAAACTTTCAATATCGACCTGGGAAGTCCCGAGATAAACTCACATTGGAGACAAAGAGAGAGACACATGAAGGTTAACAATTTGCACAAGGAAGACATAGCTCATTCATCATAGAGAGATGATCCATGGAACAAGACAAAGAGTGCCACAAACACGATGCACAACCGCTAAGAAAGGAAAGCTTCCACAAGGTGAGACTGTACCATCAATCTTCAAGTAAGGTAACATCTTAAGGTACTTGACTATCGCTTTTATAAGCTTCTCCTTGGTTCTGGCGTTCACATAAAATAAAGAGACAAACATGTATGATTTGTAACTCCAAATTAACAAACCCAATTAATTCAACATGTTTAGTCCTTTAATCTTTGTTCTTAGTACTACCTTAGTGATCTCACATTCCTAATCATATAAGCTAAAATTTTGCGCATTCAATCTTTGGAAGATATAAACAAAACATAAATATAGATAGATTATCTTTCCATTAGGTTGAGCGATCTGATCTGACAAATGTTTTAAATGCTACACTCATGATCTTATTATCCATCAACTTTGTTTTGCTCACTATGCTTAAGGTTAGAGAAGAACAAATAAACTTTTGGTTCTGTTGGTGTTTTTCACCAACAGGGCCCATGCACTTGATCTCTGCCTTGTCTTTATGAGCAAATACACTTTGAGCAAAACCTGAAGGAGTTTCACAACTCCCAGATTCCTCCAAGTGAAGGACTTCGATCTACGAGCACAAACACACTGAGTAGGATGTTGCCAATGTCGCACCTCGAACTGCTGGACAAACGAAGAACATGGGTGACACCGTATCAAGAGGTGCAGATGTCAAGAGCTACACCTAATCAAATGATGCACCTAAAGGATGAACACGGTGAGAAGTCTTGTCCCGAAGACTTAAAACATTGGATCCTTGCCGGAAGGTAAAATCAGTATTTATCCATATTTATCTTTTCGGCATTCCTTTTCCTTTTATTCCATCACATGCATTAGCATATTTACTTTTCCACATTAGCATTAGAAAAGAAAACAATAATATTTGTTCGTTGCACTGCATCATAAAATCTAAAGCCCCATGTGAGTAGACTTGTGGTTTAAAACCCATAGGTATATTGACTGTGGTGGCATAAAATAAATATGTTTTCATCTTACAATAAAAATATAAAAATAATAAGTGCATGATCCTACTAAATAAATAAAATTTATTAGGAGGAATCTCAATATGACAAAGGCTAAGAGATTTTATGTTAACACTTAACCAGTTCCACAAAGCTTTGTTGTCTATTTGAGCTCCATAGAATTTAAGGATCAAAGAAGACTAGCCGGCGGAGGACATAGTAATCGCTGTCAGGGTGCTGCCGACATTCAAATACACCTCCGCCACCTGCTAGCTACATCAGAAGAAATTACGTCAAAATCCAGCTTGGGGGAGAGCACACCCATTTATCCAGCTAAGTGTTTCTACTAGCGTTTATACTTTACTCAAATAAAAAAAGATGCATAATCATAAAAACCCAAATAAAGATTTTGTGCTTTCATATAAATCTTTGCTTAGTTTGCTAAATAAATAAATAAATGAAGTTTGCTATGAACCCTCATGATAAACTCTTACATGGATATGATAAATAGTTGCTCTGCCATGTACCTAACGGTAGCCATTGGATCTTGCATTGGGCGGTTATCATTTGCTGGAGTGGATTCTTTTCACTGTAGCGGATTCGGCACGAAGCAACTGTTGGCTTGTGCTCTGGATCTAGCCCAACAAATATATAGGCAGCTTCCGATTCTCGTTCTCGACTTCCAGGCTAAAAAACACACCCGGTTGCCCCACTCTTCCCCCCATCTCCTCTCGGCACCAGGGTGATGTGATGGTGACGGGCGACGGCGCCCACCACAAGCGGAGCACCACGATCTTACTTCTACGAGATCTCTTAAAAGTACTCTACATGTAACTCTTAGATGACTCAAACAAACTGCACATGATGAATCTAGCTTGATAGGATTGGGCTTGACTGGCTACATCTATGAGATCTCTTAAAAGCAAGGAAACTAGTGGGATAACAGGGAAAAGTACTCATACTCTACATGTAACTCTTAGATGACTAGGACAAACTACACAAGGTGACTCTAGCTTGATAGGTTTGGGCTTGACTGACTACTTCTTTGAGATGTCTTAAAAGTTTGAAAACTAGTGGGTTAAGGGGAAAAGTACTCCATCGACTAATATATCTCTCAAAAGTAATCATTGAGGAACAATGTCCTTAACTTGCTAAATGTAAGGGAACATTTCAATAATTCCCAGAGGGAAAAGTACTCCATCAACTACTTAGATATCTCAAAAGTAATTATTGGGGAACAATGCCCTTAACTTGCTAAATATAGGGCAACATTTCAATAATTCCCTTTTAAAAATGCATTGGACAGGGTAGCAACAAGATGGGTCAAAAAATTACTATACGCTACATGTAACTCTTAGATGACTTGGACGAACTACACATGATGAATTTGGCCTGATAGGTTTGGGCTTGACTAGCTACATCTATAAGATCTCTTAAAAGCAAGGAAACTAGTGGGATAAAACTGAAAAGTACTCCGTCGACTACTTAGATATTTCAAAAGTAATCATCGGGGGAAAATGTTCTTAACTTGCTAAATATAGGGCAACATTTCAATAAATTCCCTTTTGAAAATGCACTGGACAGGTGGCATCAAGATAACCAAACAATGTTTACTATAAACATGATATTAGAGAAAACGTAAGCATTTGGGACTACATACTGATCCTTTTTTGTTTGCTGCACTACATGGGCCAGGAATGTGGCCTCACCGGCTCACCGCACACCCGCTCTTCGGCCACCTCCCGCCGTTCGTATTTGACATTCAAAGAAAGAAACTTGGGCGAGCACCTCCGCCCCCACCACCAGCATTTGAAGGTCCAACTCTCCCTCTCCCTCTCCCTCAGACCTATCCCGCATAAGCCCGTGGCGATCGCCTCCGGCCGCAGCTCCTCCTCCCCCACCGGCGACCTCTACCGGACGATCCTCCACCTCCACCGACGCCGACCTTAGGGGTCCGCCAACCTCCCTACGCCGAGCGGAACAGAGCCAGTACGTACTACACACCACCTCGCCCTCCCCCCTCCCCTCCCCTCCCCCCTCCCCCCTCCCCACCACCACCACCACCACCACACACACACGCACACACCCAGAGCGCCTAGCTGAATGTTGCCAAACTCATTTGTTCGGTTAGGGTACGTACTCCACTAAGACTTGATGTTAGGGTTTAGGGTTTGTGAGATGTTAGTCGAGACTAATGTGGAAATTTTGTTCCATATTCTGATTGTGCAATGCAATGCAACTGGCGTGTAGTATGCTATAACTGTGATACTTTTGGGAACCTTTTTTTGGGGTAAGGTTTAAAGGCAAAACTCAAGTAGCATGCAACATCGACCCATGTATGCATTTGGCTAGTTTGTGTAGGACCAAGTTGTTGGTGTTAGTGGCTTTATGATATGCTTGTCTGAGTTAGAAGCAATTGGAATATCACCTTCTTGTGGAATTGGTCAATTATAATACAAACACCTCTTGCTTGTGCTTTTGCCTCATTGTGAAGTTGACCTTTGACTAGGTTGCGCCTTTATAAACTTGCAAATCAATAAATCCTTATTCATTGGTTTCAATGAAATATTGGTTGAAACCTGTAACTTGAGAAGTTATTTACTACTAGCAGGGACCCCCGTGCAGTTGCGCGGGATAACGAGGTATAAGAGTAAAAATGCAATAAATGTATTACATTTTGTAAATAATACTTGTAGTCATAAAATATAGACAGGATGTTCAAAAGGGGAAAACATATTCAATTATTGTCTGTGCCTAGCCGGTCTACAACATATTCTAAGCAAAATATTAGAGAAATTAATGTTAACCTAGAAGGAATAACCAAAATAACCTTGAACAATGGAATACATGTCTGATATGTGGTGAGGTAAAAGACCCGTGCTCATTAAAACTATGTTGGGATAACATCTTTAAAAATGTTAATTAGATGATTCACTATTATTCAATGGTTGGATTGATGATCTACAAAAATGTTAATTAGATGGTTCAATCAAATTGGCTAACTCACTGTCGAGTTTAGCATCTCTTTTGTCGTTGTGGTGGTTTAGTGTAAGGAAAACTTGGTTCTCCCAGTTAGGTGTTCACAGGGCAGTTGGGTGTCGTGTTTCTGCTCTTGCTTTCAGGTCTAAACTTCTGGTTCCTCTGAAACAGTCACAGTACTGCTTGTATTTCCATTGGTTATGCTAATGGAAATGGTATTGTCCCCTAGTCAAAAAAGATGGTTCAATCAAATGTTGGATCGATGAACTAAAAGTGATGAAATGTTGAAAGCAATTTGTTACCTCCTAATATTTGCATTTTACAAACTAAAACTCTTCTCCTGGCTCATGATTATGCATTTAACTGTCCTCACCAGATGAAGACTCAGAATTCCAGTTTCCAGTTGGGCGCACGAGAAGGTGAAGATGAGGACTTAGGCAGTTTCACTCTTGACTTTGGCTTCAAGGCCGAAGAAGTTATGAAGGCAGCGGGATATCTTGATGATGCCGATGTTGACAGATCAAGGACCTTGGGTTTTCAACTTTTCTAGAACTGAAGCTGGGATCAATCTGCGAGCGCCAGGAAACCTGTTGGTTTCTAAAATCAGTTTCTCTTGAAGAGAACAGGATCGCAGTGAAAACACGGCAAGATGTAATTTTTTACATCACACAAGAGGAGATCTATCATCTCCTCAGATTGCCCCAAGGTGATAAGGCCTGCCTTGTATACAATAACCAACAACAGAAAGACTTTTCTAGATTGCGAGATGTATTGGGCATGGACAGAGATTTCAAGTTGTCAGTTAAAAATATATTGGCGTTGATGGCAAAAGAGGACTATAAACATTTGAGGGTCAAATGTTTTTTCCTCGTTCTCATCTCAAATTTTCTAATGCCTAGTACTACACAGAATATAAACGTAAATGCAATAATGTACACACAGGACATGGCTAGCATCAAGTACTTTGACTGGTGTACAATAGTTTATGAGAATTTGAGGTCGTATGTCAATGATTGGCAGTTGAGCACTGTTAAGAAATATGAGAAGAAGAAGACAGTGACTATACCCGGCTGCATAATAATACCTCTGGTAAGCATTCTGGTGCTCTCTGTTTATGTGTATAGAGCCATGATTAACTGTATATTCGGTTGGCAGGCATACATTGTTGATAACATGAAGCTGCTGGAGATTGAGGACAAGAAGTGTCCTCGGATCAATCAATATACTATTGAGACTTTGATGGATAGTATTCGAAAAGCTAGGCGCTGCCATGGCAGGGTCAACTTCAACAAATTTGTGGTATTGATCATATATTTATCTGAAATTATACAAGGTTACCCAGAATTTTCTATAAGTAGTAACCCTTGTAGTTGTTACTTTAGCTGGTTCCCTTTGTGTGTCAAGCTGCATGCTCTTCAGTACCATCTACCATGCATATAGTTTTCTCACTCTTATTGTATCAGCTTCACTCCTGTTTGTTCTAAAGCAAGTATCTCTGCATGTTTGATGTCGCAAACTAATCTAAAAAAATTTGAGTGATGAACCGTGTAAAGAGATCTGTAGTGTGAGTATGCATTCAGCTATATGACTGAGTCCTATGTGCTCTGAAAACAATATGCCTTACATTCTTATATTTCATTTTATGTGGTTCACTTGTGAGGCCCTCCTACCATTTGGGATATTGAACTGTAAACTGACCCATCTAAAGTTTAGGATTTTAGAATTTCCTCGACCATGAAATATTTTTATTTATTCTGCATTGTTAATCAATACTAATAATTTGGAATTTCCCTTATAGAAGTTCACAGAGAACTAATTATTGTTATTCTGCTAATCATTGCTAATAACCATGCTAAAATCTTGTATCATGATTTTGAAGTTTGGCATATGAGCTATCAATATTTTGTTTCCATTAGTGCCGTACTTGGCTCCAAATCATACATCTTCTCTTCCATTTCCCATTTCAGTTGAAAGCTCTAGAGGAGACCTGCTATGCCGAATCATCAAGACATTACATCCAGTCCCCAGCTAACTCCCAACATTAAATGTCTGCCGTGGTAACTTCTGGAGTGCCTCCTGAGACGCAGATGCACATCCAGTGTCACTTCATCATCTCCTTTCTACAATGCCACCATCTGCCGCTCAATCTGGAGCAATTCATGCATGGTTAGCTGGACTTGTTGGATCTCTAACCTTGGGTGGAGAAGAGACTTCCTGCAGCTTTTCTGATAGAGTTTTTGGCAATCCCAAAGGAAGCTGCCAAGGCACAGCTGAAATCAGTGGAGTTGCTGAAGAAGATGCTGAAGTTGCCATAGCTGCCAAGACAAAGAAAGATGCTGCCGAGAAACCTGATCAGGAAGAACTAGGAACTAGTGGTGCCAAGAAACCTGCTAAGAACTTGGGTGAAGAAGTGACTTCCTGCAGCTTTTCTGACAGAGTTTTTAGCAATCCAAAAGGAAGCTGCCAAGACACAGCTGAAATCAGCGGAGTTGCTGAAGAAGATGCTGAAGTTGCCATAGCTGCCAAGACAAAGAAAACTGCTACCAAGAAACCTGGTCACGAAGGAGGATCGGAACTGGGAAGTGGTGGTGCCAACAAAGATGCTGAAGTTGCCATAGCTGCCAAGACAAAGAAAGCTGATGCCGAGAAACCTGATCATGAAGAACTGGGAACTGGTGGTGCCAAGACACATGCTGAGAAGAAAGCTGCTGGGAAGAAAGCTCCTAAGACGAATCCTGCTCCATCTCGCCGGACCTCGAGGTTGACGGTGCTCAAAACCAAGGCAAGGCAGTGAAAAGCTACGTTGCTTTTGAGAATGCATCAAGTTAAAAGTCTCCAGCTAAGAAGAGGCAAATCAAAAACATGTGATGGTGATCTATGAATCATAAACTTTGATGTCTTGTACATAATTGTCTTTTGGTCTCTAGTGGGCAGTGGCCTCTGGCTGCTTGAACAATGTCGAGCCTGATGATGAAGTGTAGAAATGACCTCCTGGTGAACCTGAAGACTGATACTCTAGCTTCTGCTTTTCTCCTGGGTCATCTGTTTGGCCTTGCTCTGTGTGTAATAGGCTGCTACATAGCACTGTCTGGGCTTTGATCCTAGGGTCTCTTCTTTTGTGGTACTAGCTTTTGCTCTGAGTAGTGTCTCGTATGGCTTTATCCTAGTAGCTGGTTGTGAGTCTGCTACTCCTCGCATGTCTGTGCTAGGATCCTGAAACAGTCTGAAAAAACTGCTTGTATAGATGTTGTCTTGGAGCGCGTAAAATCGTAATGGGTACCCGTAAACTCATGTAAAATGGTTTCACCACTTGCTATGCTTTCTGTGCGTTAGTAGCATACAGGGTGTCGATTGATTTTGCTATGGCCTGCCATGTCCGCTTGGAGTGGAAACGTTGTTCTTGGCCTCTTGTTTCAATTAGCACGAAAGACTTGGTTGGGAAATTTCTTGTGTTAGTAGTCTGCGTAGTCGGGCGTTGGCCTGGAAATCTTGAAGTAGAGCTTTCACATGAGATGCTTATTGGCTAGTTTGCTCGTTTGATCATGTATTTGCTGGTTTCATGTTTGATCACAGGCATAGACCTCTGGTTTATTTGTTGGTTTGCTTGTTTGATCAACAGGTGTTGGCCTGGAACACCAGTAGCTTTTGGATCAAAAGGGAATTATTGAAATGTTGCCATATATTTAGCAAGTTAAGGACATTGTTCCCCAATGATTACTTTTGAGATATCTAAGTAGTCGATGGAGTACTTTTCCCACTTGGAGTTATTGAACAGTCTTACATTTAGCAAGTTAAGGACATTGTTCCTTAGTGATTACTTTTGAGAGATCTAATTAGTTGACGGAGTACTTTTTCCCTTATCCCACTAGTTTCCGTACTTTTAAGACATCTCAAAAAAGTAGTCGCTCAAGCCCAAAAGAGTTGGTCATTTCTGCACATTGCATCAACAGAAGCACAACAGAATTTTAAAGATCATTTACAACAACAATCAGTTTTTTAAATTTTAGGGACGAGCCCCCGTCTATTAGCCATGTCAATAGACCATGTAACATTTACATCGTAATAGATGGTACTCACCATCTCCAAAATAGGTTTAGCACAGTTGCCACCAGCTTACTAAGTAAAAGGAGAAGGGACCTGACGTCCACCAGCTTACAACCCGAACAAAACATAGACCTTCAACACCGGGGTCTTGACTTCCCACCGAGGAACAGCGCCTTTGTTTATCTCCAATGAAGCCATAATTCTTGAGAAGTCGCCTCCAATATCATTGCTTTCTTCAGTAGTAAGGAAGCTTTTTTACCCATACTCCTCCATGTGATTCTCTGAAAACACAAATCATTTCTAAGTTTCCAAATACTCCAAAGTGTTGTAGAAGTACACATATTCAAAACACCATTCTGTTTATAACTAAGCCAAAAATTTCCTATTGAATCTAAGTACTCTTTGACAGAATAGACCAAGTCCGTTTAGCAATAACACATTCAAAGAATATGTGGTTGATTGTTTCTGGTTCTTTACAGAACAAGAAAGAAGGACCATCCACCCTTTTCGGCTTACTAAGATTGTTCCTAGTTAATAACTTGTTCTTTTCCCTCTCCACCCAGCAATCCTCTGTAACATTTTATCTACTACGGGTTGGAGATCTTCCCTCCTTAATTTCTCAAGATGCAGAGGTACTCCTAAGTACTTTAAAGGAAAATGAACAACAGGGCAATTAAAAATACCAGCAACTCTACTAGTTTCCGACTCTTCTAAGTTTAAAGTAATTATCTCACTTTTATGAAAGTTCAGACAGCTGCTTCTAATGATCAGGTCGCTCGTTGTCATCTCCTTCGAATTCAGGAAGCACGAGATGGTGATATGCAATCTTGGCAGCATTCATCTCCGCTTGTTTCTTGGTTGTCCCGGGCTCTCCCTCAAAAATTTCACCTTTGATTTGAACGCTTGATTTATATGCAATGGAATTTTCTTTGTTAGTTGGAACTGTATTGTAAACAGACAATGATATGCCTTCTTTTTGAGCGATTTCTTGTATGAAATTCTTGTAAGACAATGATGGAATCTGAAAAACGAGAGAAATTTCATCAGATTGAAATGAACGTAGATTGAAATGAAAATATTACCGTAGATTGAAAAGAAAAGAAAAGAAAAGAAAAGAAAAGAAAAGAAATGGACTAACCGTAGATTCCTGTGGTGGGATTGGGGGTAACAAATCCAAAGCAACTTCTGCAGCAGCAGCTTCAGCATCGTTCAATTTGTAATATAATAACTCTGGCCTCCCAAATGTCTGCCCATCTATGGTTACTTCAGCGTTGAAACGAGGTGCATGAGCTGGACCTTCCTGAATGTGTTTGTACAGAGGCGGCACCTTGCCTAGCTTGTGAGCATACACGAAAAGTTGGGTCTTGAAGTCAGTCTTGCTCTCTGCGTAAACACAACATGAGTTAGATAAAGGGGAAAAAACATGTGCAAAGAAGGGAACCTACTACTGAAACTCGGTGTTTTATTAGATGGCCAATTTTGGTCGACCTGCTGCTTGATGACCGAAATGTGCCCCCAAATAAGACAGTATCACATCAATCAAATTAAGGGTAAACACCAAATAGCTGAAGTGCACATGTTTAAAATTACATTTCTTTTGTTATTAAGCCAGACTTTCCCTATAGAGTCAATGTAATCACCTAGCTGGACATAAAAAATGCTAGAAAGAATAGTCCACATTTGTTTAGCAACAACACACTCGAAAAACAGGTGATTAATTGTTTCCTTTTCATTACAGAACAAACATGTGTCATCCTCTATTTTCTTCCATTTTCCTAAATTATCTCTAGTTAGAATTTTGTTTTTACAGACTAACCAAAGAAAATGATGAACTCTGGGTGGAAGTTTAAGATTCCAAACCGAGAGCACTAAAATAGGCTTAATGCCTCTGAAGTTGATGATTCCATAAAGTGATTGGTAAGAATAAATGCCATTTGAGGTGAATTGCCAAACTAGAGCATCCATTTAAAATTCCACATTAAGGCTAAAATATCACATCAATCAAATTAAGGGTAAACACCAAATAGCTGAAGTGCACATGTTTAAAATTCCATTTCTTTTGTTATTAAGCCAGAATTTCCCTACAGAGTCAATGTAATCACCTAGCTGGACATAAAAAATGCTAGAAAGAATAGTCCACATTTGTTTAGCAACAACACACTCGAAAACAGGTGATTAACTGTTTCCTTTTCATTACAGAACAAACATGTGTCATCCTCTATTTTATTCCATTTTCCTAAATTATCTCTAGTTAGAATTTTGTTTTTACAGACTAACCAAAGAAAATAATGAACTCTAGGTGGAAGTTTAAGATTCCAAACCGAGGGCACTAAAATAGGCTCAATGCCTCTGAAGTTGATGATTCCATAAAGTGATTGGTAAGAATAAATGCCATTTGAGGTGAATTGCCAAACTAGAGCATCCTCCTCATCACTATAAAGTAGTGATGACAGGCTGAATGTAGAAAAAAGGCAAAGGCCATGTTGGTCAGTAGGCCATGTCGCAACAAGCAGAGGTAGTGTCGCGTGCTCCAGTGCCTCTAGCTGGTACCTGCGAGGCAGGGGAGTAGGGCAACCACATTAGGAACGGGAACGGCTACCAATGAAGTATACTAGGTACGTCATTGAACAGTGAACGTCCAGGTTAGAGGTGGAATGAAGGAACCCTCAGCCCTCGCCACCACCAGAAAAGCACAAAATAGCAGCAATGGCGCCCCTCTTGAGCTCCCTCAGCCCTACAGTTCTGGCCTACATCCCGAAGAGGAGTATCCAGCCGCCACCCGCGCCTGTGCTCACAACGTCACTACATGTCATCTTTGTTACCAGAGTACATTGGGCAGCTGAGGATTGGCGATTGAATTGTAGATACTATCAGTGCTTTGACTTGAAAAGGAAAAAAATGTGAGGAATGGAGCAGTACAAAGGCAAAATGCAGAACAATCACAAGGCCAATTAATTACAAGTTTCTAGAAGAAAGGTTCTCGAAAAAAGACAATTCATTCCATGGATACCACTGTCACACATACATATATGTTTGGATGCAGTGGAGGTAGAAAATTTGGAACCTGGAGCGGCACCTTCAGACAAAAAGCTTGTCCTGAGTACTACAATCCAGTCAAGCACAAGCCAGCTAGTCAGCTAGCCTCTCGCCACGGCCAACTCCTCGTGACATCGCATTAGACGGCCGCGATCCACCAGGTCCCGTGTCTGATGGCCCCGATCTCGCCACCCAGCGCTCTCGGCCCACCCACTATTTTCCTTTTCGACGCGATCACGCCTCGCCTTCCATTTCTTGCCACTAGTATCAGGGCACGCGCATACGCGCGCGATTGCAGGGGCACATTTCATGGTTTGTAGTATCATGGTCTGATTTGTTAGACTGGAATCATTATCTATTAAGGATTACATAAATGTTTACAGCAACAGGTAGGGTTCGAGCAAGATACATACTACGGGAGGATACATCAACATTTTTTTACATTATGGTGTCCAACACATGAGTTGTGGATGAAATTCGCTGGTTACGATGACCTGTAGCTGCGGTTAGAGTCGCACCCTGGATTGTCCGAAGTGTTAGCTGAAGAAGTGATGATACTGTCTGCATAAATATGGCGGTGTTATTTATTTAATCTGTGGGAGAAGACCGTCATAGCTGCTTGATCAAAACTGTATGGCTCAATATTTATTTATTTATTTATTTATTTATTTATTTATTTATTTATATGTATTCTTTGTTTGCTACATAGTTTGGCTCCGGTAGCGATTGATAATCATTGTTTTTAAATTTTTCCCACCGGTTCCTAAGCCTCTATCCTCTATCCTCCCCTTTTTCTTTTAACTAGGAAAAATGATGAAAATCAAATCTCTTTTTCCCCCCAACTGGTTTCTAAGCCTCTATCCTCTCCTTTTTCTTTCAAGGTTGAAAAGCAAACACCAAAACTTGAAAGGAAAAGTAAACCAATTGTAAACACAAATTAGTTATACATGTACTCTTTCCAGGGCACGCAACTGCGTGTACAAGTAGGTGCTATAGGATGGGATGCGTGTCCCACTACATGGCTTCTTCTGCGAGGTGCTCGCCCACTTCGGCGTAAACAACACAAACAGTTCTTCATCCTCGGTGCATCCTCACCTCTCCTTGATGACCCCATCATCAAGGGCGGCGTCGCGGATGAGGATGGCGGCGATGGTGATGGCGACTGTGGCAGCAATGATGGCGACAACGACAGTGAAAGTTGTGCAGGAGCAGCATCGCGATGAGCGTCTTCCCGGCGCCCGTCTCCTGGAACGTTAGCGTGTTCCCCACCAGCGCATGCTGCAGTGCCTCTAGCTGGTACCTGCGGGGTAGGGGAGCAGGGCAACCACATTAGGAATGGGAACGACTACCGATGAAGTATACTAGGTACGTCATTGAACAGTGAAGGTCCACAATAGAGGTGGAGTGAAGGAACCCTCGGTCCTCACCCCCACCAGGAAAGCACGCAATAGCAGAAATGGCTCCCCTCTTGACCTCCCTCAGCCCTGCAGTTCCAGCCTACACCCCGAAGAGGAGTATCCAGTTACCTCCCGCACTTGTGCTCACAACGTCACCTCGTGTCATCTTTGTTGCTGGAGTACATTGGGCAGCTGAGGATTGGCGATTGAATTATAGGTACTATCAGTGCTTTGACTTGAAAAGGAAAAAATATGGTCAATAGAGCACAATAAAGGCAAAATGTCACAATCGACGTGTGTGGTGTTTGGTTGTGACTCACAATTATGATGTTACACTATATAAAGTAAATGTTTGTGTAAACAATTTATTGATATAAAACACATTTATGATGTTTGATTAAATATATACTTATATTGTGCACAATATAAGTTTATAGACGGAAGGTTCTAGGAAAAATACAATTCACTCCATAGATACCACCGTCACACATACATATATGTTTGGATGAGGGTATATGTATATATACGTGTGCATCCATATGTATATATATATATATATATGTATGTATATGTATATATATGTATATGTATAGGGAGTACACTTTCTCAAACCCTGCGGTAGCTGCAATGGCGTCTCTCATGAGCTCCCTCAGCTCTGCAGTGCCGTCTTACATCTTAAAGAGAAGTATATTGTGGATTTAGGTGCCACCTTCGCCTGGGCTCACGACGTCACCTCGTGTGTTATCTGTAATAGATTATTGACTCTGTCCTATTGTTATGCATTGAACAATATCATTTATGATGTTTGATACAATTTACAAATACATTGTGTAGATACATAGTTAATATATCAATAATTATACAAACAATTACACTGACATCTGTCAATAATATGTAAACATTGTGTACATACACAATTTGTACATTACATAGAACATTAGATGTGTTTTTGTCAATAATGCGTACACAATGTTTGGTGAAAATAATGATCATTATAATTCAATTTAGAACAAAAGGGTGCGGAAAGAAAAGACCAGTCCAAGCTTGACTTCCTAACATAGTTGAGCTGAGTGACTCGAGTCTCCTTGCACTAGTTTAGGGCGTCATATAGGATCATATATGTATACCCAATGCACTTGTTCGATGAAGCCGCGTTCTTCTACTCACAACTAGTAGTACTCCAAATAATTTACCAAACAAGTGTATAAGGTATACATATATGAGCTACGGGTAGAAAAAACGCGGCTTCACCATACAAGTGTATAGGGTATACATATATGAGCCTATATAGGGACATCCTAAACCAGTGTAATGAGATTCCAGTCACTTAGCTTGACTGTGTCGGGAAGTCAAGCTTGGACTGGTCTTTTCTTTCTGCACCCTTTTATTTGGGATTGAACTGTACTAATCATTATTTCCACCAGACATTGTGTATAATTCTTTTTTTCTTTATTGCAATGAAATTTTAGATATTATAATCTTCATGTATTTCGTTATGAACTCCCACATACTTTATTTCACCATCCCATTGTTAAAATCTTTTGTACGAAAGTATGTATGTATGTATGTATGTATGAAGTGCCTACAATGATAATTTGATGTGTTACTACTCAGGTGCATATAATACCTTCTTATATTTCTGATATCGATAAAATTTCATGTATACTACTAGCCTAGAGAATGTCTAAAATATTTAATATAGCTCCTTGGCCTTGACTTCAGAGATTGAAGGATCGAAAAGGAATAACATTTCCTCCCAGGCTCTCGGGTTAGCAGTGATCTTTCTCCCATCTATCATCCAAGTTATCGATATCTTGTTCGTGCTGATATAAACTGTAGAGTAAAATTGTCTAATTAACTCATCTTCCCAAGTACAACAATAATTTATTATTTTCTCCAACCACAGGAAGGCACTACTTTGGTGTTGGTGATAAAGCAGGTCCTAGGCCTCTTCGATCATGAAGTTCTGGAGAACACTTTCACGCCTCATGAAAGTGTGGGTTCAGAGGTGACGCCTTGTCCTCGCCGCAGTGCCCATGCTTGCAGAGGCTCATCATTTTCAAAGTCTGTGGGCTGCGCAATCTCACCATATATTCGGAGTCTCTGCTTGTGATGATGCTCAAGGACCTGCACTCCTTGTCTCTGCTCACCGTTGGGGCGCCGGCGCTCGAGCAGTTAACTATGGAATTGTGTTCTCGTAATAGTCCTTTGGGAATTATTGAAATGTTGCCTTACATTTAGCAAGTTAAGGATATTGTTCCTCAATGATTACTTTTGAGAGATGTATTAGTCGATGGAGTACTTTTCCCCTTAACCCATTAGTTTTCAAACTTTTAAGACATCTCAAAGAAGTAGTCAGTCAAGCCCAAACCTATCAAGCCAGAGTCAGCTTGTGTAGTTTGTCCTAGTCATCTAAGAGTTACATGTAGAGTATGAGTACTTTTCCCTGTTATCCCACTAGTTTCCTTGCTTTTAAGAGATCTCATAGATGTAGCCAGTCAAGCCCAATCCTATCAAGCTGGATTCATCATGTGCAGTTTGTTTGAGTCATCTAAGAGTTACATGTAGAGTACTTTTAAGAGATCTCGTAGAAGTAAGATCGTGGTGCTCCGCTTGTGGTGGGCGCCGTCGCCCGTCACCATCACGTCACCCTGGTGCCGAGAGGAGATGGGGGGAAGAGTGGGGCAACCGGGTGTGTTTTTTAGCCTGGAAGTCGAGAACGAGAATCGGAAGCTGCCTTTATATTTGTTGGGCTGTATCCAGAGCACAAGCCAACAGAAGCTATAGAGTTCGTGTACAAAACACTGGATAAAACCGGGTGGGAAGTTGCTTCGTGCCGAATCCGCTACAGTGACAAGAATCCACTCCAGCAAACGATAACCGCCCAATGCAAGATCCAATGGCTACCGTTATTTTTAGGCGACGTGGCTCCATGCCCCTGCTTCTCGGCCATTTGGCAGAGCTCCATGGAGCAGATTCTCAGTGAGAGCTAATTCTTTGCTAATTTTATGAAGTGATTCTCTGAAATGAACTAAGAGGCTGAGAGCTGAAAAAAGTAGCTTCACCTGATTCTTATCTATAATTAGCATATACTTTTCAATAAATTAAAGAGATCTACAGTCTTGTACCTTAGCATCCTGGAAGTAGTCATCTCTTTTAAAGTGTCACCTGGTGACTTGCTGTTTGCTACCATGTACCGTTTTATTAGGATGTTGCTCTGTACCAGACAATGTCGCTTTTCTTAAAAAGTTGCTGTTTGCAGGTGATGTTTGTTTTCACATTGGTGTCACGCTTTACACACATCTCTTTTTAATCAAGTGTTTAACTGGAATCCTAAAGTTACAAAGCTAGACAAAAGGAATTGTTGTTGGTCTTAACTTAAGTTGCTATACTTAACGTTGCCTTACAAGATAAAAAGCACATCAGTTGCTTTACAATGTTTCACCATATTGTTAGTGAGTAGCCTTTCTGCTACAGAGTCCATTGCAGCTATGTGGCCGACTAAATCTTGAGTTGAGAAATCTTTTGGTATACCCTCACTAACTCGAGTAAGATCAAGACTGGGGAAGAAAGCTCTCACTGATCCTAGTGCTTGCGAAGCAAAAGTTTTAGCTGTTGTCTTATTACTTGGATCAGGCCAGGCACTTATTCCAAGATGGGCTTGGAAACTTCATTCTCAGACGATCTAGAGGCCACTTGGAGAATTGAGGTGGCAGTCACCATGATTTCTTCTTGTTCTACTGTGGACTTCTCCAAGCGAGTACTCAGATTCCGCATCCACTGTCTATCATCATCTATTATCAGCATCCTGACACATCTTCCGCTTGGACTCTAATTCTTCTTTGAGGGCCTTCCCTCTCTGAAGAGCTTGCTCCAGCTGGTGCTGAGTGTCTTCGTGGAGATTCTGAGTTGGTCAATGCTTCCTTGATTGTGGTCTCAGCTTGAACACGCTCTGAAGTACATAAGACTACATCAGCATCATTTGGGTGAGTAGATCATGACCTTGAAATAAAGAATTATAACATTTTAGAGAAGCCGATAGCTCCTTGTTCTTCTCCTTTAGAGAGTCAAGTTTTTCTTGGAGGACAGCAATGGCAGCCTGATGATCTTTTTCTTGTTTTGCATAGCGCTCTTGTTCCTCAGCCGACTTTGCTTCAGCAGACTCTGCCCAGGCGAGTAGTTGTTGGCTGGGTTGTTTCAGAAGTGCCAATTGCTGCTTTATTAATTGTTCAACAGAAGTCTGGCATGCACCAAGAGAAGTCAGCAATATAAGTAGATGATAGTACAGATACAGTGTCTTGAAATATATTGATACGAATACTAACCATATCATCATTATATTTCTTCTCCAACTCCATTGTCTGAGTCAGTGCTTCGTACTTTGTGGCCATGGGAAGCGCTGCACCTGAGGAAGTAGTCAGCATGGGAAGATCTTTGGGCATCTTATCTTCACTGGCTGATACATCGCCAGGTGGGAAAGTACTCAGCTCAGCAGGTGGGAAAGTACTCAGCTCAGTGACTACAGAGGTAGTCAGATGCTCTGGGGCTTCTACTCAGGAAGATGACGCTGCACCAGTAATCCGAGATGTTGCTACTCTTGATACATATTTCCTAAGAGCAAACATGTTATCACTCAGTACATTTGTAGAGCAAGGAAGAATGCGGATATTGAATTTAAGTACACTTACTACTTAGATTGCAACAACTCGAAGCATGGCCGAGGAGGAACAGGAACAACTTCTGCAGATTGTCCTTGCGAGTCCTGGAGGGGGACCTCGATCTGCATCCCCTCTGACAGCAATAGGTCTGTGGCTCGTGGCCCTTCAGGAATGGTGCTTGAAACTTCATGTTCTGATATTTTTGGTCTGGCAAGCTGGTCCTCATGCGAAGAATGGAGCCTCTTCCTTGAAGGAATGTGACTAGGAGACAAATCAAGGTCCCTCTTCCATACTTCGTCTACTGCTTGTGCAGGTGCAGGCCCTACAACATGTGGTACTTCTGATCCGGCAAGCTCGTCCTCGTGCGAAGAACAGAGCCTCTTCGCTGAAGGAATGTGACTAGGAGACAAATCAATGACTGCTTGTGCTTCCTCTACTGCGGCTTTTACTATGATATCACTTGCTAGTTGCACATCTATATTTAGCTGACTACACCGAGATGGCGACAGACTGTTCATAGATTTGAAGCTACTAATTACTTTATCAAGTTCCAGATCAGCACGAGCATCAAAGAAACAAGAACGACCTTTTGCATCTTGGACTAGCTCAGACCATACTGATTTACTCTTAGTGAGAGTTTTTCATTTCCAAGAATCCAAAGGCAATCCCTGTGGGGAAAACAATTTATTTAGATAAAAAATATACTGGGATATAAATTTTCAAAGGATCCAAAGGCAGTTGAGAAAAGGAAAAAATGTAATATACCTTGCTCTTGTCAAGGCCACATTAGCTCTCCTACCAGAATCTAGAAAGCCTATGTTCCCAAATTTATTGTTTCTAACTGTTGAAAGTATTATGATATCCTTCTCAGCACCTTGAAATGAATCAACAGTTTTAACTTCAACAGAAAGAAGCTCACCCGTCTGAATCCTTCCAATATTTTCTTTCAAAGCAATCACTTGGGATGCATAAAGAGATATAACACCAATGCTAGCTTTCTTATTCTGGTCGGTACCTGATGCAGTTGTAGACCAAATATACACAGATGAGCCCTAATCTAATTGGATTTAGTAAAACTCCTAAACTTACAGACTATACCTTTAGAAAGCTTGGAAACAATAGTGGCTGCTACAGCAGCTTCAACCACATTTTGTACACTCTGACCAGTCTGAGGTTCTATACCATACTCAACAATAATGAATGAATAATTGCCAAAAATATCACCAATAAAAATCTTGGCAGACATCTTTTCAGTGGCATCTATAATAGTTTCATCATAAAAAACATTCATTGGAAACCTGCTGATGTCAGGGTGCATTCTATATTGCACATTTAACAAGTGCTTATGCCAACCAATTTCACACAATCTCTGAAATAGGCTTCGTCCATACTTAGCCTCTTTAGCAATCTATACGATTAGCAGCGAGGAGGATGAGCAATCTAGAAATTAGGAAATAATCACTGGTTACATAAGGATACGTTCAAATGGCATTATAAGAAAGACTTACCTGGCTCTTTACCACTGATTGGAGCTGCAAGTCATCCCCAATAAGCATCAGATGTTTTATCCAGGGAGGGACCATTGACTCACATTCTTTTTAATATGCTGCCTCATCAATAACCAATATGTCATATTGCTCATTGTTCAACCTAGCCGACATGAATGGAGTGCAAAATACAAGTTGTGAAGCTTGCAACAACATTCTCTCTTGATTTCTATGATTCATATCCCCATTTGTATCAAAAAGATTCTTCAAAAATATTTTTGATAGGGTTTTATCAGCCTTCTTCCAACATGATGAGAGCTTATCGCTACCAAGCAAAATAATGTTGTCAAGTAAATGTTTGGTTTCAGTGGACTTGTCAACTAGAGAAACAAGGCGAGAAGCCAATTGCATGAGAGCTGTGTTTGTTGGAGCACATACAAGAATTCTAAGTTTGCTCGGAATCATTGGAAGCTTACACAGAATCACTGAAACTGTTTTAGTTTTTCCTGTGCCAGGTGGGCCCCAAATTAGACGTACAGAAGTTTTCCCAGATTTAATTGTTGAAAAGCAACTTGCTACTGCATCACTCTGTGATTTGTTTAGTCCAAAATCAACACAGACAGCCTCAACAACTTTTGCTTTACCTTCAAATATATTAAAAAATGTCAATGCGTGATGCAAAGCTTTTCTCAAATTAAGAGAGAAATGTCAGGACATACTCTATTCATATTTTTAGTCCATATGAGATTGCATAGTTCAGAACTTTTTTTGGGACATCTCCTCATGACTTCCCAACTACTTAAATATGTTTTCAGATTAGCCAGGTGCATAATTTGGTAGTAACTTTTCTTCTTCATTTTCCCAAATTTCCAATGCGATAGCCTGACAATCATGTCTGTAGTTGACACTTGTAAAACCACAAGGATGGTGCAAAAGGATCTGCTATGTATAATTTGGTCTCTAGATCCCAATCCCTCTGCTGATAATAACATGACATCTCCCATTTTTGGCACATTGCCTTCTTCTGTATTGCCCTTGATTCGGTACACATTAGGACTTTCTGAATGCTTCTCAGGGCAAGGCACACATTGGCATCTGGAAATGGTATCCATGCCTGAGTTTATTTCATCCCAAATTTCTTGTAACATTGGAATGTGAAATGCTTCTTTGTAGTCATCCCAGGCTTTAAATTCATTTGGGATCATCTTCGGTAACTGTAACAACATGGCAACCTTGAAATGGAGATGTTTTTTAGGTTCAAAATAAGGAATGTTGCCGATTGGGAGAGGCTCATTACCCTAACAGGGTTGTCCTGATTCAAAATATCCATAATAGGCCATGACAACACTTTTATGTAAAGATCATTAACATCTCCGTGTAGCCCCACCATTTTAATGTCTTTGAAAGCTGCTAAGTAAACAATTCAGATATTCATGAAATTGGATTTGACTCTCAGGTGCAAGCTACCAATGGCTACCCATGTGCAAGCCGGCTAGAACAAGTACAAATTACTAAAATTGATGAAATAACTTGCAACGTTGCTTCGCTGCCCTGCTCGCCGGGTAGCTGCAGTGCTGCTGGGTGCTTGATGCTCTACTCCACAACTCCGGAGAGTCCAGAGAGTCCACAGCCACTACGCTCAGCGTCCCTGAATCCGCCACTGGTCAGGGCTCGATTGGAGCTCTCCGGAGTAGTATTATACACAGGGATGTATAATACTACTCCGATGAAGTATTATGTGCCCCAAGATGTGGTTGGGTACGCAGTAGCGGGGTAGGACGCATAGTACGATTCCGGCTGCGCCTGCTGCTGCACGACCCATGGGTACGCTACCTACGCTTTTTACACCAAGATGGTACTGATGCATAACTCAATTCGTTCTTTCTAGCTTGCCACCAACTTTCTTGGAAGCTTTATAAAGTTCTAATTTAAGTCAATACCACCTCCTTCACGTCCCCAGTAGCCCTCATGCCAAAGCATGCCACGATGTCCAAGATGATTCAGCTTGTTCTGATTATCCGGCCACGACACCATATTAGCCTAGCATACAATAAGTGCAAACTTCTCTAAAAGTAGTGCATGCTCAAGAATACACGCTAGTATACTGTAATTAGCAGGGTGACACCAGTAATCTTCACTAAGGACTATATGTATATGTATATGTATATGTATATGTATATGTATATGTATATGTATATGTATATGTATATGTATATGTATATGTATATGTATATGTATATGTATATGTATATGTATATGTATATGTATATGTATATGTATATGTATATGTATATGTATATGTATATGTATATGTATATGTATATGTATATGTATATGTATATGTATATGTATACGTATACGTATACGTATACGTATATGTATATAATGTATATGTATATGTATATGTATATGTATATGTATATGTATATGTATATGTATATGTATATGTATATGTATATGTATATGTATATGTATATGTATATGTATATGTATATGTATATGTATATGTATATGTATATGTATATGTATATGTATATGTATATGTATATGTATATGTATATGTATATGTATATGTATATGTATATGTATATGTATATGTATATGTATATGTATATGTATATGTAGCTAAACCTCAAATTCACAAGTCTTTGCACTTCTTAGCGAAGGTATGAGTATTGGATTTGAAGTTGATTTCTTCACCAAATTTGGTATACCTACATTTTTCCCTCAATTATTTATGACAAGTCATCCCCTTTTTTCCATTGCAATGTCTATACCACTGTTGAACATAGATAAACGTCAACTGGATAGGTTTTGAATTTTAGATGCATTCCTGCAAATTAGGCTTATTTCAGATCATTTTGTCTTATTTTATTGCAATTTCTCCTCTTTGTCTTCGAAAAGGATTTGAGACTATGCCCTACATTTACCAAGTTAAGGACATTGTTCCTCAATGATTACTGTTGTGTGGCACCCGACTTCCAAGAACTAAATTGCATTTTGACAAGGATACCTCAATGATTACTGTCATCTCTTTATGCTTTTTGCCCCAATCAACAGTCGTTTGACAAAAGCAACTTCATGTTCAGTTCCTGTCCATCCAACGATTTCTGTTTATGACATGTTAACAAAGGATGGTCCTGTGCTATCCTCTCGTTTCTGTCAGCGCAACTCAATAGAGCCGCTGTGTTCCCCTCCTCCACCTGGCTATGGCGTAGAATCCCGACGCTCAGCGCCTGGAGACGCCATTATCCGCTTGCCTTGTCCCACCGCCGCTACGCTCATGGATTCTTCTACTGGACCTAGACGTTGTGCCGGTTTCAGAGTTACAGTGTGGTCAAGCTCGACATGCGCGAGATGAAGTTCTCCACCATGGAAATCTAAATCCCAATTGTCACCGAGCCCAACCACTACATCATTGTGGAGGCAAGCGAAGGCAATCTTGGTGCATTAGTTGTTGGTAGTCACAACATAGACCTCTATTCTAGGACTATGGAAGGCAATGGTTTTGGTGCAGCAGCAGATTGGCACCACAACAGAATAGTCCCCTTACCCGATGACAGTCTTCACTACATGATTGGTGGTGCAGACGATGGATACTTGCTCCTATAGGCTTATCCACAAGCTCGTTACTTCTTAGTGATGCTCAAGACATTGGTGTTTGAGGAGCTGCATGTGTCGTTCAAAAAAGAGAACTTGTCTGTTCTCCTCTATACAAACTTCCCAAGGCCACTATCATTGCCATGTGTATTCAATGAACAAGAGGTAAACACCTGCTTCTTTGTTGCCTTTACATACTTATATATTGGGAACTTGTTTATGATGTTGATGTGAATTGTGAATTTGTGATAAGGCTTAGCCACTTCATACTTGTTTCTGTAGTGCTTTCTTGTTTGGTGCCACGAAATCAGCTCATATATGTTGCTGCGCAATAATACATTATAGTTAGGCAGCGTGCTTATATTCTTACTAGTTGTTTAGATTATGAGAAGGCACCCATATTAAGGGGTGAAGCAATATAGTGTGCAAAAACCAGTTGTTCTTAGCTTATTATCGCCTATCACATTCGGGACAGGACCTGACGTGGTGTGGACGGTCGATGCTTGGTGGGCTTTTCGAGATTTGCAGTGTGAATTACTGTTAATTCATGTATATGTATATGTATATGTATATGTATATGTATATGTATATGTATATGTATATGTATATGTATATGTATATGTATATGTATATGTATATGTATATGTATATGTATATGTATATGTATATGTATATGTATATGTATATGTATATGTATATGTATATGTATATGTATATGTATATGTATATGTATATGTATATGTATATGTATATGTATATGTATATGTATATGTATATGTATATGTATATGTATATGTATATGTATATGTATATGTGTATGTATATGTGTATGTGTATGTGTATGTGTATGTATATGTGTATGTGTATGTGTATGTGTATGTGTATGTATATGTATATGTATATGTATATGTATATGTATATGTATATGTATATGTATATGTATATGTATATGTATATGTATATGTATATGTATATGTATATGTATATGTATATGTATATGTATATGTATATGTATATGTATATGTATATGTATATGTATATGTATATGTATATGTATATGTATATGTATATGTATATGTATATGTATATGTATATGTATATGTATATGTATATGTATATGTATATGTATATGTATATGTATATGTATATGTATATGTATATGTATATGTATATGTATATGTATATGTATATGTATATGTATATGTATATGTATATGTATATGTATATGTATATGTATATGTATATGTATATGTATATGTATATGTATATGTAGTATGTAGTATGTGTATGTGTATGTGTATGTGTATGTGTATGTGTATGTGTATGTGTATGTGTATGTGTATGTGTATGTGTATGTGTATGTGTATGTGTATGTGTATGTGTATGTGTATGTGTATGTGTATGTGTATGTGTATGTGTATGTGTATGTGTATGTGTATGTGTATGTGTATGTGTATGTATATGTATATGTATATGTATATGTATATGTATATGTATATGTATATGTATATGTATATGTATATGTATATGTATATGTATATGTATATGTATATGTATATGTATATGTATATGTATATGTATATGTATATGTATATGTATATGTATATGTTTGCAGCTAAACTCCAATTGATAAGCTTCTGCATATGACTGTGAGAAGAGTTCAACTGTTCAATGTGTAACAACACTGATCAATAGTCATTTTGTGATCAGTAGCCCTTACACGTGTTTTTCTTTTTAAATCAAATTTTGAGATGATGAGAATTGACTGATGCCTTACAAAATGGAGGTCTTTAAAGAGCTACCATAGAATCCACACTTCCATGATTGTTAGGCATCAACAACAAGAAAGTTGTAGGGAACAATGGAGAAAAATCTCTGCTATTAGGCACTGCCAGTGCATGAAAGCTGATATATCCGTCATCACATCAGGATGAAGCAAAGAAGATGGTCCTGCTAATTTCTCATAAACAAGCTCTAGAGGTTCACCCCAAGGTTGTTGTGATGATGCAGTACATTCATCAGGATATGATACAATTGCAATATCCTTGGATGCTGCAAACAGTTGCGACCTGTCAGTCAGCATATCAATGCACTAAAAAAACTACCTTTCTGATTTTGCAAGACTTACAGTTTATACATGTTTCCAGGTGAAACCCCTCTGCTGACACAGGAGACATACCCATTCTTTTGTTTTTTATCTCCATCTGCCAATAGAATCATCAACACATGTTGTTTGGAAAATTACATGGAATTCATAAACTAGAAGAAAATCAAAAGGGTATGATGCCTTTTGATTTTCTTCTGGTACTACACTATAAAATACTAGAAAATACAACATTAAAGTAGTATTTTCTAGTATTTTGGCGAAGCTAAAAGCCGGCTCCTCCACAGACATTGGGGTTACCGGAATCTGGAAAAGCCTTCAGACAGAAGAAATATCTGAAGAGCTGGTTGGGATCGATTCCGAGGAAGGCTTCGTACATATGAACGAAGAGAGAGATTTGGGTGATTCCATTGGGATTCAAGTGGATAAGATCGATGTTGTAGAAGTGGAGAAGCTCACGGAAAAATTTTGAAGTGGGGAGACCAAGACCACGCTCAAAGAAAGAGGCATAAACAGTAGTCTCACCGGTGTTTTCAGAAGGGAAAGGTTGTTGGTATACAGATTTCCACTTAGCTAACTCCTTGCGGGGAAGGAACCCTCGATCAACAAGCCGTTGGAGATTTGTGTCTTCAAGAACAGAAGGCATCCACTCGCGTGCCTCGTCCAGCATCTTGGTCTTCTTCCTAATATAACTTTTCACCCCCATCCTCATGCGGGCGCGGGTGGAGGCGCACACTAGGGTTCACAATCTAGAGGAAAAAAGTAGTCTGACCAGAGATCTCATTGCCGTGTCGCCTCGCCCTCCGCTGCCGCTTCCTCGTGATCACGTCTACGGAAAGCGCCCCGTCAGGTTCGAGTCTGTACTAGAAACAACGCGCGGCGTTGCCGCGCGCCTGTCGTGAGTGAGAACATCAGTTGCAGGCTGCCCATGTATCTCCGTTTTTTCCGTAGTAGAAAGGATTGCATATATTGATGTGCTTATTCACTCAGTAATAAATCATATTGAAAATGTAACACAATATCACGGCATATGCAAAGAGAACAATAAGCAAAAGATGTGTATCTGAATGCATGTCGATGGAGGCACATTACTTCACAATGATCCCTCTATGTGACTTCAAACAAGCATACAAATGGTAATTTACCGCCGAGGAAAAATCAAATCTGTTTGCTCTAGCATGATTATTACTGTACATAACTAAGAAAAGTATGCAAATATAATTAATAAAAAGGTGGAAGATGTATGGAGTCATGGAGGTATGATAGGGAAGTAATCTTTTCTTTTTATTAGCATAGTAGCTGAATCAGTGATTATACATTTTGAAGATTAGTCTCATTTGATGAAGTGACAAGTACCAGAAGGAGCTATTATATTATGGTAATTCAATTTGGCACTGTGCATATGATTTCTACAGAAATTGAAAACCAGTAGTACTAATAAACTCTTAATTCTGAATTCATGCTTTGCAATTTAAGAAGAAAAAGATATAATGCATGACACATGATCATAGTTCAAATTGTATTTTTAATGACAATGTATTTTTAATGACAATGAGGTGGAAGAAAAAAAAGATGCATTTGAAACAGAGTAGGATGGGAGCGAGAGGCTGAAGAGGACGAGGAGGGGCGGCCTTGCCTCTTGCTTGCCTGCTGCTGCCGGCTGCCGGAGGGCGACGGCCGACGGCAAACGGGCCGCCGCCGCGCTGCTGCAGGATGGAGCAGGAGTGTAGGACGAGCGGTGGAGCGGGAGCCGCCGTCCCACCGAGCACCGAGCAAGGGGGTATTCAAACGAGGTTGGTGGCTTGCTGCTCGCCGGGACCCTGCCCTGCCTCTGCCTACACCCCGCACCGGCGCCAGGCGTGCCCCTGCCGACGCCGCACCGCCGCCCGCCGATGCACCTTGCTACGCGCGCGTACCACCGCTCTAGCCTGCTGCCTGCCGGTTACCGCCGCTGCACGCCGGCGGCAGCTCGAAATCGCCCCAAATCACATGCCGGTTCACGCTTGGGATGGGAGAACGGGGACGGGGAGGAGCGACGCCGAGCAGCAGCCGAGGGCTGCTTAGCCTTGTTGGGCCAGGGGAAGGATGTGATATTTTGCCATTTTAGATTTTTGGGCCTGCGGGATATAATAGGCTGCTTAGCCTTGTTGGGCCGCCGGTGGGAGATAAGAAACGCTGAGAATTGGCCTGTTTTGCTAATACACGTCTCAGTTCACTGTACTTTTTACTTTTTTTCATGCTAGATTGTGGCCGTGTCCCGTGCGTTGCAACGTGAAAACAAATATCGTGCTAATTTGAGGTGTATCATGACAATCTAGGTTTAAACATATAATGTACTTAGCCAAAATAATATTACTTTGAGTAGAGTGTTTATAATTTTGTTTGTATAGCCAGTCATCAATTCCATAGTATCATATATGCATGATGATTCATACCTCAACCTGATAAAGCACCTCATGAGGGTAGAAATTGCTTGGTCTACAATGTCCTTAACTCATGCATCTTATTGGTTCCTTACTAATTTTCATTACACTTTGTGCCCATTGCTTTGGCGGGTCAGGTGCATTTCTATTTTTTGTCATATCTTGAAACGAATTAATTGGTAAATGAAGGCCTAAGACTGAACTGAAAGAAGTAAATTACCTAGTACTCACCTGAAGGCTGGATAGTGGATTGCCAAAAATGGAAGCTGGTAGTAGGTAGCGAACCGAATACAAATAGCTAGACAGTCTGAATAAAAATAGTCAAATAGCAAGGTTAGGGTTTGAGCGCTTGGGGTTTCATGCAGCACAAAGGAAACCGATTGAAGGGGTGGGCACACCTGGTAAGGCCGATTGAAGGGGTGGGCACACCTGGTGGGGCGTTCGTCGTTGAAGGAGATCCCATCCGCCTTGCAGGAGTCGTTACCAGGCAGCGCACGGCACCTGGCAGCTCGGTGTAGGCAGTTCCGTGGCCGTCGAGCCTGGTGGTCGCTGGGCCCGCCGCCCCGACGATCTAGGGGGAGAGGGAGAGTAGCTGCAGCCTACAGATGTGAGGAGAGGCATGAAGAGGGAGGGGAGGAGCGCAGTCGGCCTGGGAGGAAAGGATCTAGTGGTTTCTGTGTATTGGCTTGGGAGTGAAGGTTCTAGCTGGTGGTGCTGCTGGGTGCAGCGAGCAGACAGTGGGAGGCTAATGGACACCAGCAAATTGATGGTTAGAATATAGCAGTGATCTGGTCGTTCGTCTTCAGATTTGGTTCTAGCTAGCACCTTTTGCCTGAAATTTATGAGCTGAATTTACAATAATAATTCACCACAAAATTGATCAATAATATGCAATAGGAACACTAACCTTGTTGCATGTTTTTTGGAGACAAATGGCAACCGTCGAGACCGCAGGAAGAACTCCAAATCCCAAGGAGGGTCAGAGGCATCGCATGTTTCTATGTCATTTCATGAGGTATGCTAGCATTAACTATGTCTAGGGCTCTAATATATTTGCTGGTCACTGTTTCACCGTGTTTTTTTATATAGGAAGACAAAGGACTCCCCCAGATGATGAGTCAACACTCGTGGCCATTATAAGACAAGGGTGATGTCAAGAAGGATGTGGAATATGATGACAGTATATCTATTGATTTTGGTTGTAAACCTGATGGGGTGAAACGTGTACTTGAATACCTTAATGAAGGAGATCGTGATGAGATCAAGAAGCTTGGTTTTGGAACCTTTCTGGACCTAAGGATTGGAAATTTCATCGAAGGAGAACGACAACCTATTGATTGGCTTGTCAGACATACATTTCTTGAAGAAGGTAGAATTGCAATACGCCTATGAGATGATGTGATTTTCTACATGACACCTGAAATCATATCTCTTCTAATGCATCTACCACGTGGCGACAAGGGGCTGCTGAAGTGCAATCCTCAAAAGAGTACTGTGGAGCATGCTAATTGCCGCATTGAACTTGGTGTGGGATCCTTGAATGTTGAGAATGTAGTTGAGGTATTGAAGAAAACAAAGGACAGAAAATTGAAGGTCAAATGTTTTATTCTTCTCGTGATTTCCCAAATTCTGATGCCCACCACTGCCCCGGGTATCAATACAAATGCTGTCATGTATACTAAAGAGATGGACACCATTAAAGACTTTGACTGGTGCACTATAGTTTATGAAGATTTTAGGACCTCTGTCAGTAGTTACAAAGACAAATTGAAGAAACTTGCGCTTTTTCCACTAAAAAAGAAGCCATCAAGGGTTATCGGTGGATGTGTAATAATGCTACTGGTAAGCATCAACTCTACTTTTCCCATTCCAAACCAAGCTGTGAAGCTCTGTCTGAACTGATTTTGGTTGGAAGGCCTATGTTGTTGACAACATGGAGATGGAGGTGCCTGAGAAGGATGACGAGGGTAGAAAAAAATGCCCCAGAATATTGCAATATAGTATGAAGTTTTTGACTGAGATGATTTGTGTTCTTCTCCCTAGAACTAGGTACACCAAACACAAAACTCCTTCCTCCCATGATTCAATTTCTTTGGAAGCCAATTGTGGGAAAAAAAGAGAAAAAGGTGGTGAAGAAGCTGCTCTATGGCCTAGAGTTGTACTTGTTCATGCCAGGGTAGTCAACAACAAGACATACATTTTTTAGAGCAATCTTGCTACTGCAATGATCACCGGTTCATGAGCGAAGCCACCACCGATGATGATGGCAAAATAAAAAAATAAACAACATATCTCGGATGAGGCTTTGAGCGTAGGACTACTAACAATTATCCTTCCAAATGCAACAGTCTCCCACCAATCCTAATCTCACATACATAAATCCTTCAATATACATAGGGATGCATGGCATAGATAATGCTTTTATGTCTATGTTCCTTAAACACGTACGTCCATCATGATCAATGTGTGTGGAGGTTGGCTATGACTCACAAATGTGATGTTACACTATACAAAGTAAATGTTTGTATAAACTATTTATTGACAAATAACATATTTAAATACATTGTGTAAAATGTACAATATTTGTAAAATCTATTTATTCATAAAAAACATATATATGATGTTCGATACAATGTACAAACATATATTGTATACATACATAATCAATATGCAAGCAATTACTACACAATTGCACCGACACATTGTATACATATTTTCGACAAAAAAACACATTTATGAAGTTTGATACAATTTACAAACAATTGTGTGTTTCGACACATTGTGTACATGTAGCCATGAAGTCCAGACATAATCTCATTCAAACCACGTGATCAGACTTTACGCCCAATTATCAAAACAGTTCCAGTCACTAAGGTTAAAGAGGAAAATCTCATTATCACTATTCTGTTCGTGTTGATTTTAGGAGTGGGACGCTGGGCGCTCGCCCACTTATGGGCTTGCATCTGATTTTAAACTGGCAGTATTTTGCAAAAATTGTCGAGCACATATTTGCACTTTCATTTCTTGTGAAGGACACCTCATGTACACGTATGTATACGTATACCCTTATACAAATATATATGTGTATGTGATATGTACACAATGAGTCTATACATAATTGTGAGATGATGAATAATTTTTTACATCTGCCTGCACTGCATAGCTGCATGTACACATTGAGTCCATACAATTTTTTTTGTAAATCATATCAAATTCCAAAAATGAGTTTTTTAGTAATAAATATTTTCTACAAATATTGTACATAATATAATTATATATTATATCAAACATCATAAACATGTTTTTTTCAATAAATAGTTTCTACAAAAAGTTACTTTGTATACTGTAACATCATAATTGTTGATGGACATGATGATGCTTCCTGGTTCAACTGTTCAATGCGTAACAACACTGATCAATAGTCATTTTGTGATCAGTAGCCCTTACACGTGTTTTTATTTTTAAATCAAATTTTGAGATTATGAGGAATGACTGATGCCTAACAAAATGGAGTTCTTTAAAAAGCTACCACAGAATCCACACTTCCATGATGGTTAGGCATCAACAGCAAGAAAGTTGTAGAGAACAATGGAGAAAAATATCTACTGTTAGGCACTGCCAGTGTCATCAAAGCTGATATATCTGCCATCACACCAGGATGAAGCAATGAAGATGGTCCTGCTGATTTATCAGAAACAAGCTCTAGAGGTTGACCCCAAGGTTGTTGTGATGATGCAGTACATTCATCAGGATATGATACAATTGCAATATCCTTGGATGCTGCAAACAGTTGGATCCTGTTAGTCAGCATATCAATGCACTAAAAAAAACTACCTTTCTGATTTTGCAAGACTTATAGTTTATACATGTTTCCAAGTGAAACCTCACTACTGACATAGGAGACATACCCATTCTTTTGTTTTTTATCTCCATCTGCCAATAGAATCATCAACACAGGCTGTTTGAAAAATTACATGGAATTCAATAAACTAGAGCCTGCCACTTAAACTCGTTGTCATCACATCCTGAAATCGGCGCCCCCCTCTTCCTCCTCATCACTAGAGCCTGCCTGTGCAAGGATGCCGCAATCTCATCCTCATCTTCGCCGAAGCCTGAGTAGCAGGGATGCCGAGACACAGTCGCTGCCGTAGTCTGTGGTGCTTCTCTTTGGTTCTTCTTCTCCCTAGAAGTGGGTACGCCAAACACAAAACTCATTCCTCCCATGATTCGATTTCTTCAGAAGCCAATTGTCGGAAAAAGATTAACTTGTCCCAACTATGGCCTAGAGTTGTACTTGTTTTATTCCTGCTACTTTCCAAGCTTTGAATATTTTCCTGGATTGTTTTGAGCGTAGGACTGCTTACGAAGGTGGAGAAAATGATGGCAAAATAAAAAATAAACAACATATCTTGGATGAGGCTTTGAGCGTAGGACTGCTTACGAAGGTGGAGGAAAATGTTGTTTTTGTTTGTTGTTTCAAAATTGATGCTTTTCCTATTTGGTTTCTTAATTGTTTGTCGTTCATCCTCATGGTGTGGTAGGCCCTCTTATCTTCCTGTTCAGCATTAGGCTACCAGTGTATCAGCACTATTGCCATACATTCCATTTGGGAATACAAAGATAGTCGAGTATACTACACGAATCATCCCATGCAGCCGGCCGATCGAGCACAAAAGGTCCTTCTGAGGTGGTGCGAGACACATAGTGAGGTCCTAGAGGAGGAGCAGACGGGGAAGGGCAAAGGAGGTTTAGGGAGGCATGTACGAGAGAGAATGCTATGGTGGAGGGTTTGATTTGGTGGTGACGGTTGTGCTACCTCCTTGTGGCACGCACACGCCCTCCGTCTGCGTGCAATGCAAGCGCAGTGTGCCTCAAATCAGGAGCGCGCGTGTGCGCATGAGAGTGTGTGTGGGGTAGAAAGGGAGCGAACTATTGGATGAGAGTTTGGGATGCTATGGTGGAGGTTTGATTTGGTGGTGACGGTTGTGCTACCTCCTTGTGGCGCGCACATGCCCTCCGTCTGCGTGCAATGCAAGCGCAGTGCCGCCTCAAATCAGGAGCACGCGTGTGTGCGCGTGAGAGTGTATGTGTATGTGTATGTGTATGTGTATGTGTATGTGTATGTGTAGGTGTATGTGTATGTGTATGTGTATGTGTATGTGTATGTGTATGTGTATGTGTATGTGTATGTGTATGTGTATGTGTATGTGTATGTGTATGTGTATATGTATATGTATATGTATATGTATATGTATATGTATATGTATATGTATATGTATATGTATATGTATATGTATATGTATATGTATATGTATATGTATATGTATATGTATATGTATATGTATATGTATATGTATATGTATATGTATATGTTTGCAGCTAAACTCCAATTCATAAGCTTTTGCATATGACTGTGAGAAGAGTAGGAAAGTTATGCACTTCTTAGCGAAGGTATAAACTGTTATTTTTTCTTTATCGCACCAAAATTTAAAATATTATAATCTTCCTGTGCTCCTTATGAACACCCGCATACAGTATTTGACCATCGCATTGTTAAATTAAATATTTTAGACATTCTCTACACCAGAAGTATACATAAAATTTTAACGATATCAGAAATATAAGAAGGTATTATTGTACTAGGACATCAAATTATCACTACATACATACATACATACATACATACATACATACATACATACATACATACATACATACATACATACATACATACATACATACATAACTACATACATACATACATACATACATACATACATACATACATACATACATACATACATACATACATACATACATACATACATACATACATACATACATACATACATACATACATACATACATACATACATACATACATACATACATACATACATACATACATACATACATACATACATACATACATACATACATACATACATACATACATACATACATACATACATACATACATACATACATACATACATACATACATACATACATACATACATACATACATACATACATACATACATACATACATACATACATACATACATACATACATACATACATACATACATACATACATACATACATACATACATACATACATACATACATACATACATACATACATACATACATACATACATACATACATACATACATACATACATACATACATACATACATACATACATACATACATACATACATACATACATACATACATACATACATACATACATACATACATACATACATACATACATACATACATACATACATACATACATACATACATACATACATACATACATACATACATACATACATACATACATACATACATACATACATACATACATACATACATACATACATACATACATACATACATACATACATACATACATACATACATACATACATACATACATACATACATACATACATACATACATACATACATACATACATACATACATACATACATACATACATACATACATACATACATACATACATACATACATACATACATACATACATACATACATACATACATACATACATACATACATACATACATACATACATACATACATACATACATACATACATACATACATACATACATACATACATACATACATACATACATACATACATACATACATACATACATACATACATACATACATACATACATACATACATACATACATACATACATACATACATACATACATACATACATACATACATACATACATACATACATACATACATACATACATACATACATACATACATACATACATACATACATACATACATACATACATACATACATACATACATACATACATACATACATACATATACATACATACATACATACATACATACATACATATACATACATACATACATACATACATACATACATACATACATACATACATACATACATACATACATACATACATGCATGTACACGTATGTATACGTATACCCTTATACAAATATATATGTATATGTGATATATGTACACAATTAGTCTATACATAATTGTGAGATGATGAATAATTTTTTACATCTGCCTGCACTACATAGCTGTATGTACACATTGAGTCCATACAAAAAAAATTTTGTAAATCATATCAAATTCCAAAAATGTGTTTTTTATAAATAAATATTTTCCACAAATATTGTACATAATATATTTGTATATTATATCAAACATCATAAACGTGTTTTTTGTCAATAAATAGTTTCTACAAAAAGTTACTTTGTATACTGTAACATCATAATTCTTGAAAAACACTAACCCCAATTTCAGGTATTACCCAATATATCCGATATTACAGAAATCAAATAAAACTTGTAGTACGCACATCAATGACAACAATTATTTAGAGAGGGAGTATTATTTTAGACTTTTGAGTTGTCATGTTTAAACGTTCATTTTATTACAAAATTATATAGAAGGCGACGACCAGGCGGGGTGGAAGGGAGGGAGGAGGAGGGCGAGTGCGTGCGGCGGCATGGGCAGAGGGAGTGAGAACCTGCTATTGTGAATTTTTGAAACATGACCCTTCCTTCGCTTCGACGTCAAGCCAGTTACATGTAGAGTATTTTCTAATACATCACCAAAAGTACTGACAGGAAATCCAATGCAACCAACATACAGGCTGTCAGTACATGCTTCCTTGTATCCTAGATTTTGTGATGCTGTCCAAATATCTAATGTCAAGCAAAAACGAGAGTCCAAAATCTGAAGCTCTGGATCTGCCTTTCACCTTTTTACCCTTTTTGCCTCTTATTTGGCTCTCACTTTATCTTGAGGTGCCCTTGTCAAGGGCACCATAGTTATGTCTTAGCTTTACCCTATTGGTCCTGCGACATTCGTTGCCAGCAGGTTTAGCAGGTTCGGAAGCAGGTGGCGGAGAAGGTGGCTTCTGATCATTTGTCTTCGGGCCAGCAGGTTTCATCTTTAGGTTGGAAGCAGCTGCTTCCTCATTTGTCTCTGTCAAGGCATCATGTTTCTTGTTGACCTTCCGTTTGGGACCACGTGCCTTGTTGACCTTCTGTTTGGAACTATGTTTCTCAGGTGACTTATTTGTCTCAGAAGGTTGCGCTTGAGACCTAATGACGGCAACATCTGGACTGCTGTAGCAAGAATTGGACACCTGAGAACTCAAGGCTTGGTCTCTGGGGGGCTTCACTTTGTTTTCTTCATTATATAATAACTCAACCGCAAGTCTTCTGCGGTATCTGAAGACCATGTCCTGTATATTTAAGGTAAAACTAAGTAAAACACCAGCAAAAAACTAAGTAAAAGACAAGACTTGCCAGCACTAACCTCATCAATCCTATTCATGTCTTTCGTCCTATAATATATCATATGAAGCATCAGACAAAAGCCACAATCATAAGTGTTCTTTTGCTGCCTGACTGGCAAGACTGCTTGAGGCCATGTATCAACATCAGATATGTCAAACCTTTCAGCCAAGTATTGACGCATATTTGCAATCACTTTTTCCTCTGCAGGGTTCCTTGTAGGCCTAGTCATTGAGTCCAGACAATCAAAAGAACCATTTTGAAGATTCACCACAATAAGAGACAAGTGTTTGTCATGTAATAGAGGGACAAATATCTGCAAGAACAAGAACATGATCATGCCATCCAATGAACCAATTAAAATAACAAAACAGGAAAAAACCAACCAACCTGAGTTACATGCTTTAATGTATTTGGCTGACGGTATACATCTAGCTGTCTGTTTAGATTTATAGAAGAAATTCCAGCAATCAAATCATCAACACATTCTTGTTTTAGATAAACTCGGTCATGATGTTGCATATTCTATATAGAACATTATGCATGAATAATGACCGAGACCATCTCACCCTTGGGCCTGAAGGCATTAACAAACGTAACTTCAGGGATAGTGTGGTCGTTGATGTCCACAACATGGTGACTGCCACATTGACCAATCTTGGAAAGCACATGGTTATCGTACAGTTGATCCACCTGATCTTGACTAAACCCTTAAGTGATATCCGTCAGTACAGCCAAGCATTTTGATGCTTGTGACTTAAGCCGAGCACTTGGACCAACTCGCTCAACTTCAGCAAGTACCCCTTGGAGATGATGGGCTAATGGGAACCCAATCTCTGCAAACAGAGGCACACCTCCAGACACAGATGACGTCGCTACAGAATTTAGGGATTCCATGTCCCTTGAGGACACAATATACCTTGAAGTATTAGGATAGCAGGTATCCTCAATTGCTTTCAGCTGAAAAGGTAAATTGAACAGATAAGAACTAAAACCTACCTCTTCACACAAGTAAAATTGAGCCAGATGCCTTGTACTTACATTAAACATCTCAAATGTAGGAGGGCAATCTCTGCGTTTGCGCATAGCTTTACAAATCATCTCCATCAAAAACTCCATATTATATTGATTTATCCTGGGGCATATACACACATTAATTTGCAAAAATGAATGGCCAGATCACTGCTATATTCTAGCCATCAAATTGTTGGTGTCCATTAGCCTCCCACCGTCCGCTCGCTGCACCCAGCGGCAACACAAGCCGATACACAGAACCACTGGATCCTTTCCTCCCAGGCCAACTGCGCTACTCCCCTCCTCTTCATGCCTCTGCTCACTCTACAGGCTACAGCTACTCTCCCTCTCCCCCTAGATAGTCAGGGCGGCGGGCCCAGTGACCACCCGGCTGCCAGGCACCGTGCGCTCCCTGGTAACGACGCTTGCAAGGCGGACGGGATCTCCTTTGGCGACGAACGCCCCACTAGGTGCACCCACCCCTTCAATCGGCCACTCCCCTTCCTCTTCATGCCTCTGCTCACATCTCTGTTTATGTACTCGTTGTATGATGTTACACTATACGAAGTAAATTACTTGGTTTTTCACCAAGAATAGAAGGAATCATGGACATGACCGAAGCAAACAGGACCAAGTGGTACTGTGGAAAGCTGGCTAGGGGGTATGCACCCTCCCACCTGCTCGTTGGAGCTCATAGGCCAGCGACATGGTGACGGGCTCCATGGCAGAGTTGCTGGCGCCGTGGGTGCTGGTGTCCACCTCGTCTAGATCTAGAAGAAGACAAAGAGCATACTCGGTCTCAATGGTTGGATTTTTATGTTCTGCCATATATACTTCTCAAATCTAAAGAAATAGGAGAAGTCCCCACGCGTTGCCATGGAGACTATTGATTTTGAATATAATTTAACCATTCATATTATTTTTTTAAGCTGTATAAATTAATGTTAGCATGTCATGTTGATGTGTACAACTAAATGTATGTTAGTGGATGATTTGTACAAATAATAATGGGATGAGGTGGACCCCTTGCATGTCAAGAGAATAAGCTATGCAAAAATAATAATGACATGTTTCCAAATAGACGAATAGTGATGGTATTTCTCCAAACTTGTAAAATTGCAGTGGTATCAATCCAAAAATAACCCATAGAAGAAACCCTAAACACTCAAACCCTAAGTAGGCTGTCAAGCTAAACCTAGAAAGGCAAATTCATCGTGTGTAGTTTGTCTGAGTCATATAAGAGTTACATAAAGAGTACAGAGTACCTTTTCCTCTTATCATATAGGTACGGAGTACTTTATGTCTTATCCCACCAGTGTCCTTTACTTTTAATAGATCTAAGTAGTTAGACAGGGGTAAATCCTATCAAGCCACATCCATAATGCATAGTTTGTTCAAGACATCATAGAGTTATATGTAGGGTTACATTTAGGTATGAAGTACTTTTCCCTATTTCCCACGAGATTCCTTATTATCACCAAGGATAGAAGGAATCATGGACATGACCGAACCAAACAGGCCCATGTGGTATTGTCGAAAGCTGGCTAGGGCTATGCACTGTTGACGATCCTTAAGTACCAAATTTAATCATCAAATAAATAAATAAAAGGATCCAAGTGCAACCAACACCCAGACTTAGGGTTTTATCTGACAGAATTCCACGAGTTTTGGTGTTTGTCTATTTCTGTAGGGGGTTATGAGGAAATATGGAGGAAAGGCCCACATGTTGGGTTTACATAGAGATATTAACGTGCCGCGCAATTTTCTATCATCTAGAGGACTCCAGAAGCCACGAGAACGAACGAGAGGCCGAACGGGCCCGGGGCAGGGCGCCTGCCCTCCCCCTTGGGCGCCCACCCAGCTACAGAGACCAATCAGGTCCCGTCTCACGGATTATGCTCCACCGACCTAAAGGATCAAGGAAAACCATGCGATTAATGTCGGTTTGATCCGACGGCCCAGATTCACTTGAGGGGACTATATAAGCAGGCCCCCTGGTCCCTGGAGGAGGCAATCCTCATTATTCATTAGCATATTTTCTAGAGAGGATTCAGAGAGAGAGGTTCCTTAGGGTTCCCACCTCATAGGGCTTAGCATCCAATGTGAGAGTAGAATTAGTTCTTCTAAGTTCTACTAGATTGAGAGAGATAGAGTGGAGGTGTAGATCGGAGGAAGCCCGACCTGTTGGTGTCTACTCCGAGGTTGTACCTGCGGGATCAAGTCTCCTAACCCAAGGCTTGCTCCTAGGATTCTTCAGTATTTCGACTTCTAAATTCTAGTAAGTTCTTTGTTCTTATTGTTCTTTGGTTTATGAGTTTACTTTAATCTCTTCCAGTTGAGTTTAGAGTAATCGTTGCTAGCGTAAACGTGGTGTTTGGGCTAGGGTACTCATAGATATCCCCTGTCTAGCCAGACCGTGGTAGTAGCGAGGAACGTGACATTTCCGAGTTACCTTTGTAGCCCACATCCCGTTAGCACGATCGATAGGGTTTATAGGTGCGGGTCGAACATCCTTTGTGGTGTCTAGATTTCGTAAGCCTCCACAATAGAACAGTAGATCATCCTTACCAAGGTTAGAACGAGAGTGCGGTTGTAGTCTTCTCTATACATCGCTCACATCGAATTACGATACTCTGGATAACCTCCCGGGTGAAGTGCTCACGGATATCCGTGCGCTTGTAGATCATTTCCTGATGGCGTTAACAAATATCAACAACCATTTCTGGCACCGTTGCCGGGGAGAAAGACGGTTTGCTGAGATAACTTTGAGTCTTGCTATTATCTTGTATTATACTTTTATACTTTTATTATTTTATCTTTTTATTTTTTCCATCTTTATGGATAACTCAAATTCCACACCTATTATTGAATGTTTTGCACCTTCGGAGACTAGCCATAGACCATCGGAGTCAACAAGTCCTTCTTTTGCCCCTAATTATGATATGTGTCCGGAGTTGATTGCAATAGGTCAAAACCAACCCTTTTCTATAGCCGAGGTCCCATCTTTTAATCAAGAAGATAATGAACTTTTAGCTACACATAGGGAATCTTTTAATCTTTCTATAAATTCTGGTTTAGACCTTGCCCTACAAGACCTTGTTTTTTCTCGATATTTTCACATTGGTCTTAATCATATAACCTTTGGTAGAGTTTTTCTTTCTTTATCTGTTAGTAAAGCAAGGTATGTCTTCATTCATAGACATCCTTCTTGCACTAGTCTTCATAAAAAATCCTAGAGATAGAGGAGGAATCATCTCCTAGACGAGGAAAGGAAGTTTCAATAGCCGATTTCCAAACATTTCAGTCCCATGATTCGACTATCCAACCCAAACTAGTAGTGCTCCAAAATCATCTAAGGGAAGAACAAATTCTACCTTTGGAAATTCATTTTGGGATGAGCTTAAACTTCCTGCTTCATAAGAGACCTTTGAGTGCATATAGTCTGAACCTTCCTAAGAAGGGATCTCTTAGAAAGCTTCTCAAATCTAATCCCTTTGATGGACATCTAGAAAGACTCAAGGATGGCGTCTTAAGTGATGCAATAGAAGCAGAGCAAAGCCATTTAGAAGACAATCTCATCTTCTCCCCTTCTACGCCCACTTTTGATGACTCATTCGAACCTATCTTTAAACCCATCCTTGAGCCTAATAATTTCTACTATGCTCTTTCTCTTGAACCTCCCGATGATCCTATGAATCTCTCTAGACATCCCATGCATAAGAGTCACCAAGTCCACAAGGAGGATCGAGAAGAGCAACATCAACGGCTAGAGGGCATTAAAAATCCATGTGCTATCACCATTGAATGGATGGAAAAGGAAGAAGCCTTAATGGATTCTGACTTTGGCTCAATTTCAAATGGTGAGTTCTTGACTCCCTTTGAAGATGAGATTCATCCAACTATAGAAGAGGACATAGGCGAGACCAATCTAGGAGAAACTCTGAACATTCAGATTGGAGACGAAGATAACATTAATGAGTATGGAATTTATTTCATAGCCACTTCGTTTACTCCATGCTCACATGCAACATCTTCCCAATCTATTGGTCTTTCCAACATCACCACATTTGAGATCTCCATCCCCCTCTTCCTTTCTATTTATAAAAACTTTAAAAGGGCGGTTGTCGATGTATATGTCTATAATAAATATTGCAGATCTCGTTGAGTTGATCTTGATGTAGGTCAGCGTTGGAGGGGAAACCACTTCACCGACATAAATTGATGGTTTCCCAAGGACAAGCTTAGTATCCTAAACCAAGCACTTATCAGATCGTAACATGAACTTCTAATTATTTGCAACATTGCCTTGAGTATTGAGAATATAAAGATAATTGTAGAAATATTCCTTCGGGTATTCGTGTCACTAACCTTTCTAGGATTGGAACAAGAAGATCCGAGGAATGACAAGCGCAAGGTATGCCCAACCAATCATATGCAACATTGAATTAAATACATCCAACCTTGAATTTTGCAAAATTCAAGCTTGAGGGAGTACTTTACATAAAAACATCCTTTGCCAAGTTGCTATGTTGGTTGTCCCTACCTTTGAGACATGCTTGATTTATTAAATACTAATCACACTACTTTATCTCCACATGAGTAGATCTCTATAAATGCTCTCATACTACCTTTATTTGCTTTAGTATATGTCTAGGTTTGGAGTAGTTTCATTTATCTCTTAATTAAGCATGATGCTTAGTTTAGGAATGATGATCTTACTTCCAAGGGATTTTAAATTAAGCATGGTGCTTAGGTTAAAATGCCTTTCTAAATCAAATTAGACATGGTGTCTAGGTTGATTTTTGAATCGATAGTATGCTATAGTAGATATGGGATATTTTGTTGGACTAACCCCTGTAGGAAAACTTTCAATATCGACCTAGGAAGTCCTGAGATAAACTCACATTGGAGACAAAGAGAGAGACACATGAAGGTTAACAATTTGCACAAGGAAGTCATAGCTCATTCATCATAGAGAGATGATCCATGGAACAAGACAAAGAGTGCCACAAACACGATGCACAACCGCTAAGAAAGGAAAGCTTCCACAAGGTGAGACTGTACCATCACTCTTCAAGTAAGGTAACATCTTAAGGTACTTGACTATCGCTTTTATAAGCTTCTCCTTGGTTCTTGCATTCACATAAAATAAAGAGACAAACATGTATGATTTGTAACTCCAAATTAACCAACCCAATTAATTCAACATGTTTAGTCCTTTAATCTTTGTTCTTAGTACTACCTTTGTGATCTCACATTCCTAATCATATAAGCTAAAATGTTGCGCATTCAACCTTTGGAAGATATAAACAAAACATAAATATAGATAGATTAACTTTCCATTAGGTCGAGCGATCTGATCTGACAAATGTTTTAAATGCTACACTCATGATCTTATTATCCATAAACTTTGTTTTGCTCACTATGCTTAAGGTTAGAGAAGAACAAATACACTTTTAGTTCTGTTGGTGTTTTTCACCAACAGGGCCCATGCACTTGATCTCTGCCTTGTCTTTATTAGCAGGTACACTTCGAGCAAAACCTGAAGGAGTTTCACAACTCTCAAATTCCTCCAAGTGAAGGACTTCGATCTACGAGCACAAACACACTGAGTAGGATGTTGCCAATGCCGCACCTCGAACTGCTGGATAAACAAAGAACATGGGTGACACCGTATCAAGAGGTGCAGATGTCAAGACCTACACCTAATCAAATGATGCACCTAAAGGATGAACACGGTGAGAAGTCTTGTCCCGAAGACTTAAAACATTGGATCCTTGCCGGAAGGTAAAATCGGTATTTATCCATATTTATCTTTTCAGCATTCCTTTTCCTTTTTATTCCATCACTTGCATTAGCTTATTTACTTTTCCACATTAGCATTAGAAAAGAAAACAAAAATATTTGTTCGTTGCACTGCATCATAAAATCTAAAGCCCCATGTGAGTAGACTTGTGGTTTAAAACCCATAGGTATATTGACTGTGGTGGCATAAAATAAATATGTTTTCATCTTACAATAAAAATATAAAAATAATAAGTGCATGATCCTACTAAATAAATAAAATTTATTAGGAGGAATCTCAATATGACAAAGGCTAACAGAATTTATGCTAACACTTAACCAGTTCCACAAAGCTTTGTTGTCTATTTGAGCTCCACAGAATTTAAGGATCAAAGAAGACTAGCCGGCGGAGGACATAGTAATCGCTGTTAGGATGCTGCCGACATTCAAATACACCTCTGCCACCTGCTAGCTACATTAGAAGAAATTACGTCAAAATCCAGCTTGGGGGAGAGCACCCCCATTTATCCAGCTAAGTGTTTCTACTCGCGTTTATACTTTACTCAAATAAAAAAAGATGCATAATCATAAAAACCCAAATAAAGATTTTGAGATTTTATATAAATCTTTGCTTAGTTTGTTAAATAAATAAATAAATGAAGTTTGCTATGAACCCTCATTGTAAACTCTTACATGGATATGATAAATAGTTGCTCTGCCATGTACCTAACGGTAGCCATTCGATCTTGCATTGGGCGGTTATCGCTTGCTGGAGTGGATTCTTGTCATTGTAGCGGATTCGGCACGAAGCAACTGTTGGCTTGTGCTCTGGATCCAGCCCAACAAATATATAGGCAGCTTCCGATTCTCGTTCTCGACTTCTAGGCTAATAAACACACCCGGTTGCCCCACTCTTCCCCCCATCTCCTCTCGGCACCAAGGTGACGTGATGGTGAAGGGCGACGGCGCCCACCACAAGCGGAGCACCACGATCTTACTTCTACGAGATCTCTTAAAAGTACTCTACATGTAACTCTTAGATGACTCAAACAAACTGCACATGATGAATCTAGCTTGATAGGATTGGGCTTGACTGGCTACATCTATCAGATCTCTTAAAAGCAAGGAAACTAGTGGGATAACAGGGAAAAGTACTCATACTCTACATGTAACTCTTAGATGACTAGGACAAACTACACAAGCTGACTCTAGCTTGATAGGTTTGGGCTTGACTGACTACTTCTTTGAGATGTCTTAAAAGTTTGAAAACTAGTGGGTTAAGGGGAAAAGTACTCCATCGACTAATATATCTCTCAAAAGTAATCATTGAGGAACAACGTCCTTAACTTGCTAAATGCAAGGGAACATTTCAATAATTCCAAAGGGAAAAGTACTCCATCAACTACTTAGATATCTCAAAAGTAATTATTGGGGAACAATGCCCTTAACTTGCTAAATATAGGGCAACATTTCAATAATTCCCATTTGAAAATGCATTGGACAGGGTAGCAACAAGATGGGTCAAAAAATTACTATACGCTACATGTAACTCTTAGATTACTTGGACGAACTACACATGATGAATTTGGCCTGATAGGTTTGGGCTTGACTAGCTACATCTATAAGATCTCTTAAAAGCAAGGAAACTAGTGGGATAAAAGGGAAAAGTACTCCGTTGACTACTTAGATATTTCAAAAGTAATCATTAGGGGAAAATGTTCTTAACTTGCTAAATATAGGGCAACATTTCAATAAATTCCCTTTTGAAAATGCACTGGACAGGTAGCAACAAGATATCCAAACAATGTTTACTATAAACTTGATGTTTGAGAAAACGTAAGCATTTGAGACTACATACTGATCCTTTTTTGTTTGCTGCACTACATGGGCCAGGAATGTGGCCTCATCGGCTCACCGCACACCCGCTCTTCGGCCATCTCCCGCTGTTCGAATTTGAAATTCAAAGAAAGAAACTCGGGCGAGCGCCTCCGCCCCCGCCCCTAGCATTTGAAGGCCCAACTCTCCCTCTCCCTCTCCCTCAAACCTATCCCGCATAAGCCCGTGGCGAGCGCCTCCGGCCGCAGCTCCTCCTCCCCCACCGGCGACCTCCGTCGGACGATCCTCCACCCCCACTGGCGCTGACCCTAGGGGTCCGCCAACGTCCCTACGCCGAGCAGAACAGAGCTGGTACGTACTGGACACCACCTCTCCCTCTGCCCTCCCCTCCCCTCCCCCCTCCCCCCCCCACCACCACCACCACCACACACACACGCACACACACCCAGAGCACCTAGCTGAATGTTGCCAAACTCGTTTGTTCGGTTAGGGTACGTACTCCACTGAGACTTGATGTTAGGGTTTAGGGTTTGTGAGATGTTAGTCGAGACTAATGTGGAAATTTTGTTCCATATTCTGATTGTGCAATGCAATGCAACTGGCGTGTAGTATGCCATAATTGTGATACTTTTGGGAACCTTTTTTTTGGGGTAAGGTTTAAAGGCAAAACTCAAGTAGCATGCAACATCGACCCATGTATGCATTTGGCTAGTTTGTGTAGGACCAAGTTGTAGGTGTTAGTGGCTTTATGATATGCTTGTCTGAGTCAGAAGCAATTGGAATATCACCTTCTTGTGGAATTGGTCAATTATAATACAAACACATCTTGCTTGTGCTTTTGCCTCATTGTGAAGTTGACCTTTGACTGGGTTGTGCCTTTATAAACTTGAAAATCAATAAATCCTTATTCATTGGTTTCAATGAAATATTGGTTGAAACCTGCAACTTGAGAAGTTATTTACTACTAGCAGGGACCCCCGTGCAGTTGCGCGGGATAACGAGGTATAACATATGACTTTGCTCATTAAAACAGTAAAAATGCAATAAATGTATTACATATTGTAAATAATACTTGTAGTCATAAAATAAAGACTGGTTGTTCAAAAGGGGAAAACATCTTCAATTATTGTCTGTGCCTAGCCGGTGTACAACATATTCTAAGCAAAATATCAGAGAAATTAATGTTAACCTGCAAGGAATAAGCAAAATAACCTTGAACAATGGAATACATGTCTAATATGTGGTGAGGTAAAAGACTCGTGCTCATTAAAACTGCGTTGGGATAACATCTTTAAAAATGTTAATTAGATGATTCACTATTATTCAATGGTTGGATTGATGATCTACAAAAATGTTAATTAGATGGTTCAATCAAATTGGCTAACTCAGTGTCGAGTTTAGCATCTCTTTTGTCGTTGTGGTGGTTTAGTGTAGGGAAAACTTGGTTCTCCCAGTTAGCTATTCACAGGGCAGTTGGGTGTCGTGTTTCTGCTCTTGCTTTCAGGTCTAAACTTCTGGTTCCTCTGAAACAGTCGCAGTACTGCTTGTATTTCCATTGGTTATGCTAATGGAAATGGTATTGTACCCTGGTCGAAAAAATGAAATGTTGGATCGATGAACTAAAAATGATGAAATGTTGAAAGCAATTTGTTACCTCCTAATATTTGCATTTTACAAACTAAAATTCTTCTCCTGGCTCATGATTATGCATTTAACTGTCCTCCCTAGATGAAGACTCAGAATTCAAGTTTCCAGTTGGGCGCACGAGAAGGTGAAGATGAGGACTTAGGCAGTTTCACTCTTGACTTTGGCTTCAAGGCCGAAGAAGTTATGAAGGCAGCGGGATATCTTGATGATGCCGATGTTGAGCAGATCAAGGACCTTGGGTTTTAAACTTTTCTAGAACTGAAGTTGGGATCAATCTGCGAGCGCCAGGAAACCTATTGGTTTCTAAAATCAGTTTCTCTTGAAGAGAACAGGATCGCAGTGAAAACACGGCAAGATGTAATTTTTTACATCACACAAGAGGAGATCTATCATCTCCTCAGATTACCCCAAGGTGATAAGACCTGCCTTGTATACAATAACCAATAGCAGAAAGACTTCGCTAGATTGCGAGATGAATTGGGCATGGACAGAGATTTCAAGTTCTGAGTTAAAAATATATTGGCATTGATGGCAAAAGAGGACTATAAACATTTGAGGGTCAAATGTTTTTCCTCATTCTCATCTCAAAATTTCTAATGCCTAGTACTACATAGAATATAAACGTAAATGCAATAATGTACACATAGGACATGGCTAGCATCAAGTACTTTGACTGGTGTACAATAGTTTACTAGAATTTGAGGTCGTATGTCAATGATTGGCAGCTGAGCACTGTTAAGAAATCTGAGAAGAAGAAGACAGTGACAATACCCGGCTGCATAATAATACCTCTGGTAAGCACACTGGTGCTCTCTATTTTTGTGTGTAGAGCCATGTTTAACTGTATATGCGGTTGGCAGGCATACATTGTTGATAACATGAAGCTGCTGGAGATTGAGGACAAGAAGTGTCCTCGAATCAATCAGTATACTATTGATACTTTGATGGATGGTATTCGTAAAGCTAGGTGCTGCCATGGCAGGGTCAACTTCGACAAATTTGAGGTATTGATCATATCTTTATGTGAAATTATACAAGGTTACCCAGAATTTGCTATAAGTAGTAACCGTTGTAGTTGTTACTTTAGCTGGTTCCTTTTGTGTGTCAAGCTGCATGCTCTTCTGTACCATCTACCATGCATATAGTTTTCTCACTCTTATTGTATCAGCTTCACTCCTGCTTTGTTCTAAAGCAAGTATCTCTGCATGTTTGATGCCACAAACTAATCTAAAAAAATTTGAGTGATGAACCGTGTAAAGAGATCTGTGGTGTGAGTATGCATTCAGCTATATGACTAAGAGTCCAAGTGCGCTGAAAACAATATGCCTTACATGCTTATATTTCATTTTATGTGGTTCACTTGTCAGGCCCTCTATAGCACCCGGTTTTAAGAACAAAACCAGATACACACCATATGTGAGCCCAGGAAGTCAAATCTCACATATAGCCACAAATAGGGGTAATATCAATAGACAATGCTTATATATAACGAACTTAGTATAAAAGATATAACCTTAGACAGCAAACAGTGGAAAGACACTCCGTTCTTCAGGCGAAAGCCCCATATCCACAGGGACAACTGTCTGGTTGAGCACAAGCCTAAACTCTTCTCCAAACTAGCAATCTGTTACCCATCCGGGATTTATATAAAAATAAAATGTAAAGACAAGCGTAAGTACATCTCGTACTTAGCAAGAATAACCTAGGGTTCATGAGGCTCAAAGGCTAGACACTGGTTGAACTGCATGTAGCTTTTAGTTGTCACAATTTTAGCATATGAGTAGCGTCAAGTTGTCAAGGCCCATAATAAACTCATGATCAGATAAAGTGAATAAAGAATAGCATAAAGAACATATTAACAACAATAACTTAAATAATTTGCCATTAGTGATCATTTATTCTGTATTGGTCCAAGGCCGCTCGTGACCGTGAGCACGACTGATATATCAGTTTTACACTCTGCAGAGGTTGTACACTTTCACTGTGAGTCATGATTTACCCTTTCACCCGAGGCCCGTCGACCTCTTAGCCCACTACCAAGGAAGATCGGCAGGGTTCACTATGAAGCCTTTCAAAGGTTCGTCTAACAAGTTAGGGCCGCTTGGTTTCGTTAGTCTTAGTCCGTATGACTCACCCGCAGGAATCCACGATCTGCTATCTCCCATTTGCGCCACAAGGGTAACCACTAACAAGCTAGAAAAGGTCCTCATATTGAGCTAAAGCTAGAGCCATGTAGCCTTACAGTTGTACTGTATGTCCCGGATGGTCAAATACAGATAAGTCCTTATGGAGAGAAACTAGAGAACCATAAGATAGCCCAATGCTCCAGCCCTCTTTTCCAAAGTTGCTAAAAAGTCATCTTTTAATGTTTATTGCATATTCCTTTAATCAAATTACAAGATCATGGTTTAGTGGAGCACTAGCATAAGCTACCCAATGCAAAACCATAGGTGACAAGGTATAAGATCAATACTAGGAAATCCTTAGCAAAGAGACACATGCAATATGAATTGTGTGATTAAAGTTGTTAGGAAACAAGGATGATCCCATGCTATACTTGCCTTAAAACTCAGATCCTTCTTTTAGTTCCAAACCTTCCACAAACTGCTTCTTGATCACCACGTGAAAGCTCACCGACTAAACTCAGTTATCACATCAACAGCAATCATCCAGAGGCAATCATATAAAGCAAAACAAACCTATAATTAGAACAATACACCAACAGTAGAAAATAAAGATGAAAAGTTTATAAAATGAATCTACATCGTACTACGATCACACAGACATAAAGATCACAAAAATCGGAGCTATAACGAAGAAGTTATGATTTTCCTAAGATTTTCTTTAGAAAAGTAATTAATTAAATAGGATCACGAAAATAAAAAGTTGTAAACTTGTAAAACAGTGAGACTAACATGTAGATCTTGTGATTACGAATCTAACGCAATTTGAACGGATCAAATCGGAGTCAAAACGGATATTTTATGAGCAATATAAAACCAGTGGCAATTTTGTAAATACAGAAAACGTATTTTTAATCAAATCGTCGGGATTTACGTTTTCAAAGTCAGAAAGCGTAACCCGACAAAGCGCTTTGGACCACGGGTTATTTCTTTAAAAACCCGAGGGGCCCTTTTGCAAAAAGTGCGGCCGAAGGGGTATCCTTCGATATAGACCGTTGGATCGCGATTGAACGGTCCAGAACAGATCGGGGGGAAGAGAGGGGAGTGGCCACCGGAGTTAGGGGTGCCCACGGCGGTGCCATTGCCAGAGTTGGTCGGTGCTCGGGGTTTTAGTGATTTAGGGCGGTAGAACGCGAACTGAAAATACAGGGACGTAGAGAAGCTCGATGCGATCTCACCTGGGGCAAAGATTGGGACTGTAAGCGGCCGACCAGAGCTCGCGACGGTGGAAGGCGGTAGGCAGTTACTGCAAGGGGTTCGGTGAGGACTAGGCAATCAAAAAGAGCACGAGAACGCGAAAGGAGAGCTCCTGCAACTTCGCAAGAGCAGCGAGAAGATCGGCAAGTCGCTCATGGTGACCAAAACGCGTCGCGGCGGCGGATTGCTTTCGGCGAAGATCTTGGCGGCGCTTTTCGGCGAGAACAAGGCGATGGCTGGCGCTGAGATTGGGTAGGGGGACTGCGGCGGAGCGGAGGCCGCTATTTAAAGCCTCCACGGCGTGCGAAACAAGTTAGCCGCGGGGATTGCGCGTGGCCGGTGTCGAAACTCCACCGAGTCCAGCTCGGGCCCCACCTGTCGGATCCGTCTCGTGAAATGGGGCGCGGGACCCGCTTTTCAGCTACTGCAGCGCAGGGGGGGCGAAAGAGCTCGCGGCTCGCTGGCTGCTCAACAGTGGGCCGAGGAAGCTCTGGGCCGCGCGGGAGAAGGAAAGAAAGGGGAGAAAGGGAGCAGGTCGCGGGGGAGGGAAGGAGTTGGGCCTTTGCGCCAAAACCAGAGGGGCGAGTCCTTCTCTTTTTATTTTCTGTTTCTCTTTTCTTTTAAAACAAACCTATTTCAAAACATTTTCAAAACCAAATTTAAATCCCTTTTCAACTTTTAGCCAAAACCACTCATCACAATAAATCAAATGCAGAGGCATGCATGCTCAAACAAGTTGTTAACTCCTATAGTCAATTTTAATTTAAAGAAAATATTATTTTTCCTATATTTCATGGGCACAAAAATACACAATTTAACAATTTATCCTATTTTGGAAAATTGCAAATTTTGGGGTGTTACAATTCTACCCCCCTTAAAATAAATCTCGTCCTCGAGATTCGTTGGGTGCTTACTCCAACCGAGGCGGGTATGCTTTTCTTAGATCCTCTTCTCTATTACAAACAGCCTCCTCTTCGGTGCACTGATTCCACTGGACTTTGTACATCCTGACAATCCAACTCCCGGTAACCCTTTCTGTTGTTTCCAACATTCTTACCAGGTACTCTTGGTATGTGAGATCCGATTTAACAGTCAGTTCTTATAATGATTTCTGCTCTTATGGCACACGCAAGTACTTTTTAAGTTGAGACATATGGAAGACATCATACACTCCTCCTGAACTTCCAGGTAGCTCTATTTGGTAAGCCTCTTCTTCCATATTTTCTTACATCTTGCAAGGCCCGACATACCTTGGTGCTAACTTTCCTTTCATATTAAACCTCCACTCACTTCTCATATGTGGCACTTCCAAAAACACATAGTTTCCCACATCAAAACCAATTCTCTTCTGAGGTGTCAGCATAACTCTTATGTAGAGACTGTGCCACCCTCAGATTATCTCTGACCACTCTCAATTGTTGTTCTGCATCACTTAGAACCTCTAGCCCAAACACTTGTGTTCTCCCGTTTGATTCCAAATCAGCGGGGTTCTACACTTACATCCATACAAGCTTTCAAAAGGCTCCCACTGAAGGCTCCTCTACTAACTGTGGCTATAAGAAAACTTCGTATACGGTAACCTCTTTGAACCATACTGCAATACACAAGCTCACAACATATTTTCTAAGTAATCTTTGCAATTCCTGTGGTTCCGAAATGAGTAATTAGTAGAGCTCATTTGGCAGTACTAGTGACATCACCCAGTTCAACACTCAACCCTTCATATTTCAGTGTCATTTGAACTCCTCTAACACACCCTTTATGCTATGAGCATTCACAAAGACTTTTCTCTTTCAAGTGATAGCATTTGCCCTAGTCATAACTTCTTGACTCACTCATATCCATTGATATTGTGACCAGCTCCAATCCAACTTCATAAAGATGCCCTTTAGATACTTACATTCTATGCAGATATCACTCCTACATTCAAGAGGATTACATCTCCACGCTCCACTATGGATACCTCCCCATCATGTGTTGGGCGGTCCAACTTACTTAGTTGACTCATGCACAAGCCATTACTTTTCTTGTGTAGAGCACATCTAAGGTCTTGATAGAAGAACTCTGTTTGCCAATCTTTATAACACCTTCAGTGAACCACTGATAGAATCTTATCATTCCAGGTCAATCTCTTAGTCACTCTTATGCCAAGTTCACATTGGCTCCAGCAATCCTATGATAGTTTCTTGCCATATCTATAAAACTCTAAGTCTCGTTCACTTTCATTTGGTGGTTTCCAACTCTTGCATCTTGAACTTTCTTAAGTCCATAATTAAATATGACATCTCCTAGATGAGAACTTCCATCAACTAGAACATACTGGTCATGCTCCCTTTAGCAATAAAGCCTTTTGAATCTCAGTAGAATCAATAGTAGATGTAGCTTATCCACTTCCTAAGTTGTCAAGTGACCAATTTCACTAACTTGAGCTAGGATAGATGATTATAATCATGTGATATCTCCAGAGACACTTCTTACTTCATGGTGAATTGAAAGGGCATTAATCTATCATATCAAGGTACTACCCCCCTTAAGATGAGATAGGTCGGGGGACAGTTTGGGCTAGCTCTCACATTCCGTCTTAGATGCCACACATCATATAGTCTTTTAAATTCATTGTACCAAGTCTCATGATCCGGAGTGGGTTTCATCACTAAGTTCCAACTATTGGTACCTCTATCATAGTTGAATTGCTTTGCTCTCACATGTCATGTATAACTTCGTAGACTTTGGTGTCACCTGATTCTCATAAGCACCACTTCCAAGCTATGAGTACTGGCAATGACCTATATCTCCATCCATATTAGCACACTTCAATGGAACTATTTCTTGCATCAAAAACCAAATTTACCAAACACTTGAGGTCCTTATCGATGATCCAACATTAACCAATTCTTCTCCTTGTAACTCCTTTGATAAGACTAACCCCCTTAGAAAAGGTAAATAGGGGTTTAAATGGGTAGTTTAGTCCATCTTTCAAGTTGGTTTATTATCATCAGATCTTCTAATACCGAAGAGAAACTCATGTGTACTGATATGTACAAGTAATCTGAAACTCCTCACGATATGAAAACACCAGCGCAGTAAAATAGGCATAGCTCCTTTTTGTTAATCCAATAGAGTCATAGATTACACCGTTAAAAACCTTATCAAATTCCCTTCAACTTCCATACAGAAGGCTTCCTTGGTTTCTATCCTTAATCCTAGGGTAAACAACCATACATGATATCCATCCCGACAATGTCTCAGCATCGGTGCAGCAACTTGCAGAAGACGTATCTTGAGCTACTTAGATCATAAGGGGATGAGTCTTACATGATTGAAAAGCTTATGAAGTCCTCCACAACTTCTGTATATCCCACTTTTCCAGATTTTGAAGCTAAGTTGGCTGAAAAGTAGGAGCTAACTAGAACTGTCCAGATTTTGAACTGTGCAGCAACAGCAACTTGTAGGTGTCATAACTCAAGTTCTATTAATCCGATGAAGTTGCAGTTTGCATCGTTGGAAAGCTTATCAAATGATCTACAACTTTATTATAGAACCCTTTTCCAAATTCCGGAGTTACATTTTCCCAAATCAGTAGGCAACTGAAACTGGTCCTGATTCCTGACAGCTCAACTATACCATCTTGTGGTTTTCGTAATTCCCAAACCTTAACAGCTATGAGGGTGACTCTTGTGGTCAGAGGAGGATCTTGAGGTCTACTATCACTCAGAATTTCCACATGATTTCTGGTTATCTGAGAAGTGGGATTTGAACTAACGAAGATAAGTTGCTCCCAAAAGACAAGGACAAAGAAACAAGAGAAACTAAAACCCAAATATTTATTCACTAGTCCTTATACCTTAGGTCTGTAAACTAAATGAAATTGTGGAGAAACCCACAAGACCATTGCATTCATTACAAAAATCCAACTCAAACATAAGCACTAAGACAAACCAATCAAACATTAAAGGTTCACAAAGCACACATATTGACTAGACTCAACTTTTGCCACTAACGTTTATTACAAAGGGGGACTTCCTACTTCTTAAACACGGTGTGACTGCAGCGGCATCCAGGGTAGCATCTCTTGCGTGGAGTTAAGTGAGGTATGTCCTCCACCTCATTGATATTAGGTAATCCACCACGACTTCTCCACTCATCAATCTCAGCAAGAGCTTCCTCATAGTGTTGCCTTACTTCTGCCAATTCTAGTTGACTATCCTCTAGCTTTTGATGCATGACTTGGATAGTCAAAGCCATCTCCTTTAGTTGTTCATTCTGCTCCAAGTATGGGTCAGCCATCACACATTGCAAATTGCCTGGTGGACGACGAGGAAGATACTTTTGTTTGTCATTCTTCCTCTCTTCGTAGTGCTTTCCATGATATGCCAGAAGAGCTTGATGGGCAGCATCAGATATGCTAGCATGCTTACTGAAACAGTCACTGAGAGACGAATGAATGGATTCCACCACGCGTGAACCAGTAAACTCATTCCACCTTGTGATGTGTGCTTCTATGCTCCAGTGGCTCTCATACTTAGGATGAGTCCACTTAGTGCACTTATATTCCACCTTGGCTTGCTGTTCAGGATAGTGGTCTTGTAGTATACGCACAAGCCGAGGGTGAAAGAAATCTTCGCCACTAAAGGATGTGGTAAAGTACTCCTTCCGCCAACAAGTATGTCTTGATGGCACAGGGCGAGCTTCCACATACTCTGGTTCCGTTAAGCCACAGATACACCGGGTCAAGCATGGTCTTCCAGAGTTGCTGCGAGCAATCTTTTCGTTACGAACCATCTATGGAATTAGACCAAGAGTAAGTTAGAATAGAAGCAATAATTTTATAATAGAATTAGATGATAGAAGCATAAGAATTTTAGCAAATAGCAAGGGTGAGATAGTAAGCATGAATGTAAGAAGCAAAGATGGCTAAAATGACCATTACTATCTAGGCTTGCGTCCTACAGTCAGCATTGCTTTGATACCACTTTGTAGCACCCGGTTTTAAGAACAAAACCAGATACACATCATATGTGAGCCCAGGAAGTCAAGTCTCACATATAGCCACAAATAGGGGTAATATCAATAGACAATGCTTATATATAACGAACTTAGTATAAAAGATATAACCTTAGACAGCAAACAGCGGAAAGACACTCCGTTCTTCAGGCGAAAGCCCCAAATCCACACGGACAACTGACTGGTTGAGCACAAGCCTAAACTCTTCTCCAAACTAGCAATCTGTTACCCATCCGGGATTTTTATCCAAATAAAATGTAAAGACAAGCGTAAGTACATCTCGTACTCAGAAAGAATAACCTAGGGTTCATGAGGCTCAAAGGCAAGACACTGGTTGAACTGCATGTAGCTTTTAGTTGTCACAATTTTAGCATATGAGTAGCATCAAGTTGTCAAGACCCATAATAAACTCATGATCAGGTAAAGTGAATAAAGAATAGCATAAAGAACATATTAACAACAATAACTTTAATAATTTGCCATTAGTGATCATTTATTCTGTATTGGTCCAAGGCCGCTCGTGACCGTGAGCACGGCTGATATATCAGTTTTACACTCTGCAGAGGTTGTACACTTTCACTCTGAGTCATGATTTACCCTTTCGCCCGAGGCCCGTCGACCTCTTAGCCCACTACCAAGGAAGACCCGCAGGGTTCACTATGAAGCCTTTCAAAGGTTCGTCTAACAAGTTACGGTCGCTTGGTTTCGTTAGTCAGTCCGTGTGACTCACCCGCAGGAATCCATGATCTACTATCCCCCATTTGCACCACAAGGGTAACCACTGACAAGCTAGAAAAGGTCCTCATACTGAGCAAAAGCCAGAGCCATGTAGCCCTCACAGTTGTACTGTATGTCCCGGATGGTCAGATACATGATCTTGTACAGATAAGTCCTTATGGAGAGAAACTAGAACACCATAAGATAGCCCAATGCTCCAACCCTCTTTTCCAAAGTTGCTAAAAAGTCATCTTTTAATGTTTATTGCATATTCCTTTAATGAAATTACAAGATCATGGTTTAGTGGAGCACTAGCATAAGCTACCCAATGCAAAACCATAGGTGACAAGGTATGAGATCAATACTAGGAAATCCTTATCAAAGAGACACGTGCAATATGAATTGTGTGATTAAAGTTGTTAGGAAATAAGGATGATCCCATGCTATACTTGCCTTAAAACTCAGATCCTTCTTTTAGTTCCAAACCTTCCACAAACTGCTTCTTGATCACCACGTGAAAGCTCATCGACTAAACTCAGTTATCACATCAACAGCAATCATCCAAAGGCAATCATACAAAGCAAAACAAACCTATAATTAGAACAATACACCAATAGTAGAAAATAAAGATAAAAAGTTTATAAAATGAATCTACATTGTACTACGATCACACAGACGTAAAGATCACGAAAATCGGAGCTATAACGAAGAAGTTATGATTTTCCTAAGATTTTCTTTAGAAAAGTAATTAATTAAATAGGATCACGAAAATAAAAAGTGGTAAACTTGTAAAACAGTGAGACTAACATGTAGATCTTGTGATTACGAATCTAACGCAATTTGAACGGATCAAATCGGAGCCAAAAAGGATATTTTATGAGCAATATAAAACCAGTGGCAATTTTGAAATACAGAAAACATATTTTTAATCAAATCGTTGGGATTTACGTTTTCAAAGTCAGAAAGCGTAACCCAACAAAGCGCTTTGGACCGCGGGTTATTTCTTTAAAAACCCGAGGGGCTCTTTTGCAAAAAGTGCGGCCGAAGGGGTATCCATCGATATAGACCGTTGGATCGCGATTGAACGGTCCAGAACAGATCGGGGGGGAAGAGAGGGGAGCGGCCGCCGGAGTTCGGGGTGCCCACGGCGGCGCCATTGCCAGAGCTGGTCGGTGCTTGGGGTTTTAGCGATTTAGGGCGGTAGAACGCGAACCGAAAATACAGGGACGTAGAGAAGCTCGATGCGATCTCACCTGGGGCAAAGATTGGGACGGTAAGCGGCCGACCAGAGCTCGCGACGGTGGAAGGCGGTAGGCGGTTCCTGCAAGGGGTTCGGCGAGGACTAGGCAATCAAAAAGAGCATGAGAACGCGAAAGGAGAGCTCCTGCGACTTCGCAAAAGCAGCGAGAAGATCGGCAAGTCGCTCGCGGTGACCAAAACGCGTCGCGGCGGCGGATTGCTTTCGGTGGAGATCTTGGCGGCGCTTTTCGGCGAGAACAAGGCGATGGCTGGTGCTGGGATTGGGTAGGGGGACTGCGGCGGAGCGGAGGCTGCTATTTAAAGCCTCCACGGCGTGCGAAACAAGTCAGCCGCGGGGATCGCGCGTGGCCAGTGCGGAAACTCCACCGAGTCCAGCTCGGTTACGAGGTGGGAGACGGATCCGACAGGTGGGCCAAAACCAGAGGGGCGAGTCCTTCTCTTTTTATTTTCTGTTTCTCTTTTCTTTTAAAACAAACCTATTTCAAAAACATTTTCAAAACCAAATTTAAATCCCTTTTCAACTTTTAGCCAAAACCACTCATCACAATAAATCAAATGCAGAGGCATGCATGCTCAAACAAGTTGTTAACTCCTATAGTAAATTTTAATTTAAAGAAAATATTATTTTTCCTATATTTCATGGGCACAAAAATACACACAATTTAACAATTTATCCTATTTTGGAAAATTGTAAATTTTGGGGTCTTACACCCTCCTACCATTTGAGATATTGAACTGTAAACTGACCCATCTAAAGTTTAGGATTCCAGAATTTCCTGGACCCTGAAATATTTTTATTTATTCTGCATTTTTAATAAATACTAATAATTTGGAATATCCCTTATAGAAGTTCACAGAGAACTAATTATTGTTATTCTGCTAATCATTGCTAATAATCATTCTAAAATCTTGTATCATGATCAGGAAGAACTGGGAACTGGTGGTGCTAAGAAACCTGCTGAAATCTTGGGTGAAGAAGAGACTTCCTACAGCTTTTCTGAAAGAGTTTTTGGCAATCCAAAGGAAGCTGCCAAGGCACAGCTGAAATCAGTGGAGTTGCTGAAGTTTCCATAGCTGCCAAGACAAAGAAAACTGCTGCCAAGAAACCTGGTCAGGAAGGAGGATCGAAACTGGGAAGTGGTGGTGCCAACAAAGATGCTAAAGTTGCCATAGCTGCCAAGACAAAGAAAGCTGATGCCGAGAAACCTGATCAGGCCAAGAAACCTGCTGAGAAGAAAGCTGGTGGGAAGAAAGCTCCTAAGACGAATCCTGCTCCGTCTCGCCAGACCTCGAGGTTGACGGTGCTCAAAACCAAGGCAAGGCAGTGAAAAGCTACGTTGCTTTTGAGAATGCATCAAGTTAAAAGTCTCCAGCTAAGAAGAGGCAAATCAAAAACATGTGATGGTGATCTGCGAATCATAAACTTTGATGTCTTGTACATAATTGTCTTTTGGTCTCTAGTGGGCAGTGGCCTCTGGCTGCTTGAACAATGTTGAGCTTGATGATGAAGTGTAGAAGTGACTTCCTGGTGAACCTGAAGACTGATACTCTAGCTTCTGCTTTTCTCCTGGGTCATCTGTTTGGCCTTGCTCTGTGTGTAATAGGCTGCTACGTAGCTCTGTTTGGGCTTCGATCCCAGGGTCTCTTCTTTTGTGGTACTAGCTTTTGCTCTGAGTAGTGTCCCGTATGGCTTTATCCTGGTAGCTGGTTGTGAGTCTGCTACTCCTGGCATGTCTGTGCTAGGTTCCTGAAACAGTCTAAAAAACTGCTTGTATAGATGTTGTCTCCTGGAGCGCGTAAAATCGTAATGGGTACCCGTAAACTCACGTAAAATGGTTTACCGCTTGCTATACTTTCTGTGCGTTAGTAGCATACAGGGTGTCGATTGATTTTGCTGTGGCCTGCCATGTCCGCTTGGAGTGGAAAACGTTGTTCTTGGCCTCTTGTTTCGATTAGCACGAAAGACTTGACTTTTTGGTTGGGAAATTTCTTGTGTTAGTAGTCTGCGTAGTCGGGAGTTGGCCTGGAAATCTTGAAGTAGAGCTTTCACATGAGATGCTTATTGGCTAGTTTGCTTGTTTGATCATGTATTTGCTGGTTTCTTGTTTGATCACGGGCGTTGACCTCTCGTTTATTTGTTGGTTTGCTTGTTTGATCAACAGGTGTTGGCCTGGAACACCAGTAGCTTTTGGATCAAAAGGGAATTATTGAAATGTTGCCATATATTTAGCAAGTTAAGGACATTGTTCCCCAAAGATTACTTTTGAGATATCTAAGCAGTCGATGGAGTACTTTTCCCACTTGGAGTTATTGAACAGTCTTACATTTAGCAAGTTAAGGACATTGTTCCTCAGTGATTACTTTTGAGAGATCTAATTAGTTGACGGAGTACTTTTCCCCTTAGCCCACTAGTTTTCGTACTTTTAAGACATCTCAAAGAAGTAGTCGGTCAAGCCCAAAAGAGTTGGCCATTTCTGCACATTGCATCAACAGAAGCACAACAAAATTTTAAATATCATTTAGAACAACAATCAGTTTTTTTAATTTTAGGGATGAGCCCCCGTCTATTAGCCATGTCAATAGACCATGTAACGTTTACATCGTAATAGATGGTACTCACCATCTCCAAAATAGGTTTAGCACAGTTGCCACCAGCTTACTAAGTAAAAGGAGAAGGGACCTGACGTCCACCAGCTTACAACCCGAACAAAACTTAGACCTTCAACACCAGGGTCTTGACTTCCCACCAAGGAACAGCGCCTTTGTTTATCTCCAATGAAGCCATAATTCTTGAGAAGTTGCTCCAATATCATTGCATTCTTCAGCAGTAAGGAAGCTTTTTTACCCATACTCCTCCATGTGATTCTCTAAAAACACAAATCATTTCTAAGTTTCCAAATACTCCAAAGTGTTGTAGAAGTACACATATTCAAAACACCATTCCGTTTATTGCTAAGCCAAAAATTTCCTATTGAATCTAAGTACTCTTTGACAGAATAGACCAAGTCCGTTTAGCAATAACACATTCAAGGAATATGTGGTTGATTGTTTCTGGTTCTTTACAGATCAAGCAAGAAGGACCATCCACCCTTTTCGGCTTACTAAAATTGTCCCTAGTTAATAACTTGTTCTTTTCCCTCTCCGCCCAGCAATCCTATGTAACATTTTATCTACTACGGGTTGGAGATCTTTCCTCTTTAATTTCTCAAGATGCAGAGGTACTCCTAAGTACTTTAAAGGAAAATGAACAACAGGGCAATTAAAAATACCAGCAACTCTACTAGTTTCCGACTCTTCTAAGTTTAAAGTAATTATCTCACTTTTATGAAAGTTCACACAGCTGCTTCTAATGATCAAGTCGCTCATTGTCATCTCCTTCGAGTTCTGGAAGCGCGAGATGGTGATATGCAATCTTGGCAGCATTCATCTCCGCTTGTTTCTTGCTTGTCCCGGGCTCTCCCTCAAAAATTTCACCTTTGATTTGAACGCTTGATTTATATGCAGTGGAATTTTCTTTGTTAGTTGGAACTGTATTGTAAACAGGCAATGATATGCCTTCTTTTTGAGCGATTTCTTGTATGAAATTCTTGTAAGACAATGATGGAATCTGAAAAAAGAGAGAAATTTCATCAGATTGAAATGAACGTAGATTGAAATGAAAATATTACCGTAGATTGAAAAGAAAAGAAAAGAAAAGAAAAGAAAAGAAACGAAAAGAAAAGAAAAGAAAAGAAATGGACTAACCGTATATTCTTGTGGTGGGATTGGGGGTAACAAATCCAAAGCAACTTCTGCAGCAGCAGCTTCAGCATCCTTCAATTTATAATATAATAACTCTGGCCTCCCAAATGTCTGCCCATCTATGGTTACTTCAGCGTTGAAACGAGGTGCATGAGCTGGACCTTCCTGAATGTGTTTGTACAGAGGCGGCACCTTGCTTAGCTTCTGAGCATACACGGAAAGTTGGGTCTTGAAGTCAGTCTTGCTCTCTGCGTAAACACAACATGAGTTAGATAAAGGGGAAAAAACATGTGCAAAGAAGGGAAACTACTGAAACTCGGTGTTTTAATAGATGGCCAATTTTGGTCGACCTGCTGCTTGATGACCGAAATGTGCCCCCAAATAAGACAGTATCCCTTCAATCAAGTTAAGGGTAAACTCCAAATAGCTGAAGTGCACATGTTTAAAATTCCATTTCTTTTGTTACTAAGCCAGAATTTCCCTACAGAGTCAATGTAATCACCTAGCTGGACATAAAAAATGCTAGAAAGAATAGTCCACATTTGTTTAGCAACAACACACTCGAAAAATAGGTGATTAACTGTTTCCTTTTCATTATAGAACAAACATGTGTCATCCTCTATTTTCTTCCTTTTTCCTAAATTATCTCTAGTTAGAATTTTGTTTTTACAGACTAACCAAAGAAAATAATGAACTCTGGGTGGAAGTTTAAGATTCCAAACTGAGGGCACTAAAATAGGCTTAATGCCTCTGAAGTTGATGATTCTATATAGTGATTGGGAAGAATAAATGCCATTTGAGGTGAATTGCCAAACTAGAGCATCCTCCTCATCACTATAAAGTAGTGATGACAGGCTGAATTTAGGAAAAAGGCAAAGGCCATGTTGGTCAGTAGGCCATGTCGCAACAAGCGGAGGTAGTGTCGCGTGCTCCAGTGCCTCTAGCTGGTACTTGCGAGGCAGGGGAGTAGGGCAACCACATTAGGAACGGGAACGGCAACCGATGAAGTATACTAGGTACGTCATTGAACAGTGAAGGTCCAGGTTAGAGGTGGAATGAAGGAACCCCCAGCCCTCGCCACCACTAGCAAAGCACGCAATAGCAGCAATGGCGCCGCTCTTAAGCTCCCTCAGCCCTACAGTTCTGGCCTACATCCCAAAGAGGAGTATCCAGCCGCCACTCGCGCTTGTGCTCACAACGTCACCTCATGTCATCTTTGTTACTGGAGTACATTGGGCAGCTGAGGATTGGCGATTGAATTGTAGATACTATCAGTGCTTTGACTTGAAAAGGAAAAAATGTGAGGAATGGAGCAGAACAAAGGCAAAATGCAGAACAATCATAAGGCCAATTAATTACAAGTTTCTAGAAGAAAGGTTCCGGAAAAAAAGACAATTCACTCCATGGATACCACTGTCACACATACATATATGTTTGGATGCAGTGGAGGTAGAAAATTTGGAACCTGGAGCGGCACCTTCAGACAAAAAGCTTGTCCTAAGTACTACAATCCAGTCAAGCACAAGCCAGCCAGTCAGCTAGCCTCTCGCCGCGGCCAACTCCTCGTGACATCACGTTAGACGGCCGCGATCCACCAGGTCCCGTGTCTGATGGCCTCGATCTCGCCCCCCAGCGCTCTCGGCCCACCCACTATTTTCCTTTTCGACCCCCACCCTTCACGACATGATCACGCCTCGCCTTCCATTTCTTGCCACTAGTATCAGGGCACGCGCATACGCGCGCGATTGCGGGGGCACATTTCATGGTTTATAGTATCATGGTCTGATTTGTTAGACTGGAATCATTATCTATTAAGGATTACATAAATGTTTACAGCAATAGGTAGGGTTCGAGCAAGATACATACTACGGGAGGATACATCAACATTTTTTTACATTATGGTGTCCAACACATGAGTTGTGGATGAAATTCACTGGTTACAATGACCTGTAGCTGCGGTTAGAGTCGCACCCTGGATTGTCCGAAGTGTTAGCTGAAGAAGTGATGATACTGTCTGTATAAATATGGCGGTGTTATTTCTTTAATCTGTGGGAGAAGACCGTCATAGCTGCTTGATCAAAACTGTATGGCTAAATATTTATTTATTTATATGTATTCTTTGTTTGCTACATAGTTTGGCTCCGGTAGCGATTGACAATCATTGTTTTTAAATTTTTCCCACCGGTTCCTAAGCCTCTATCCTCTATCCTCCCCTTTTTCTTTTAACTAGGAAAAATGATGAAAATCAAATCTCTTTTCCCCCCAACTGGTTTCTAAGCCTCTATCCTCTCCTTTTTCTTTCAAGGTTGAAAAGCAAACACCAAAACTTGAAAGGAAAAGTAAACCAATTGTAAACACAAATTAGTTATACAGGTACTCTTTCGAGGGCACGCAACTGCGTGTACAAGCAGGTGCTATAGGATGGGATGCGTGTCCCACTACACGGCTTCTTCTGCGAGGTGCTCGCCCACTTCGGCGTAAACACCACAAACAGTTCTTCATCCTCGGTGCATCCTCACCTCTCCTTGATGACCCCGTCATCGAGGGCGGTGTCGCGGATGAGGATGGCGGCGATGGTAATGGCGACTGTGGAAGCAATGATGGCGACAACGACAGTGAAAGTGGTGCAGGAGCAGCATCACGATGAGCGTCTTCCCGGTGCCCGTCTCCTAGAACGTTAGCGTGTTCCCCACCAGCGCATGCTGCAGTGCCTCTAGCTGGTACCTGTGGGGCAGGGGAGCAGGGCAACCATATTAGGAATGGGAACGACTACCAATGAAGTATACTAGGTACGTCATTGAACAGTGAAGGTCCAGGATAGAGGTGGAGTGAAGGAACCCTCGGCCCTCGCCCCCACCAGGAAAGCACGCAATAGCAGAAATGGCGCCCCTCTTGAGCTCGCTCAGACCTTCAGTTCCAGCCTACACCCCGAAGAGGAGTATCCAGTTACCTCCCGCACTTGTGCTCACAACGTCACCTCGTGTCATCTTTGTTGCTGGAGTACATTGGGCAGCTGAGGATTGGCGATTGAATTATAGGTACTATCAGTGCTTTGACTTGAAAAGGAAAAAATATAGTCAATAGAGCACAATAAAGGCAAGATGTCACAATCGACGTGTGTGGTATTTGGTTGTGACTCACAATTATGATGTTACACTATATAAAGTAAATGTTTGTGTAAATAATTTATTGATAAAAAACACATTTATGATGTTTGATAAAATATAAACTTATATTGTGTACAATATAAGTTTATAGACGGAAGGTTCCAGGAAAAATACAATTCACTCCATAGATACCACCGTCACACATACATATATGTTTGGATGAGGGTCCCTCACTTCTGCAGTGTCGTCTTACATCTTAATGAGAAGTATATTGTGGATTTAGCCGCCACCTTCGCCTGTGCTCACGACGTCACCTCATGTGTCATCTGTAATAGATTATTGACTCTGTCCTATTGTTATGCATTGGACAATATCATTTATGATGTTTGATACAATTTACAAATACATTGTGTAGATACATAGTTAATATATTAATAATTACACAAACAATTACACTGACATGTGTCGAAAATATGTAAACATTGTGTACATACACAATTTGTACATTAGATGTGATTTTGTCAATAATACATACACAATGTTTGGTGAAAATAATTATCAGTATAATTCAATTCAGAACAAAAGGGTGCGAAAAGAAAAGACCAGTCCAAGCTTGACTTCCTAACATAGTTGAGCTGAGTGACTCGAGTCTCCTTGCACTAGTTTAGGGCATCATATAGGATCATATATGTATACCCAATGCACTTGTTCGATGAAGCCGCGTTCTTCTACTCACATCTAGTAGTACTCCAAATAATTTACCAAACAAGTGTATAAGGTATACATATATGAGCTGCGGGTAGAAAAAACGCGGCTTCACCATACAAGTGTATAGGGTATACATATATGAGCATATAGGGACATCCTAAACCAGTGTAATGAGATTCCAGTCACTTAGCTCGACTATGTCGAGAAGTCAAGCTTGGACTGGTCTTTTCTTTCTGCACCCTTTTATTTGGGATTGAACTGTACTGATTATTATTTCCACCAGAAATTGTGTATAATTCTTTTTTCTTTATTGCAATGAAATTTTAGATATTATAATCTTCGTGTATTTCGTTATGAACTCCCACATACATCCCATTGTTAAAATCTTTTGTACCAAAGTATGTATGTATGTATGTATGTATGTATGTATGTATGTATGTATGTATGTATGTATGTATGTATGTATGTATGTATGTATGTATGTATGTATGTATGTATGTATGTATGTATGTATGTATGTATGTATGTATGTATGTATGTATGTATGTATGTATGTATGTATGTATGTATGTATGTATGTATGTATGTATGTATGTATGTATGTATGTATGTATGTATGTATGTATGTATGTATGTATGTATGTATGTATGTATGTATGTATGTATGTATGTATGTATGTATGTATGTATGTATGTATGTATGTATGAAGTGCCTACAATGATAATTTGATGTGCTAGTACTCAGGTGCATATAATACCTTCTTATATTTCTGATATCGATAAAATTTCATGTATACTACTAGCCTAGAGAATGTCTAAAATATTTAATACAGCTCCTTGGCCGTGACTTCAGAGATTGAAGGATCGAAAAGGAATAACATTTCCTCCCAGGCTCTCTTGTTAGCAGTGATCTTTCTCCCATCTATCATCCAAGTTATCGATATCTTGTTCGTGCTGATATAAACTGTAGAGTAAAATTGTCTAATTAACTCATCGTCCCAAGCACAACAATAATTTATTATTTTCCCCAACCACAGGAGGCACTGCTTTGGTGTTGGTGATAAAGCAGGTCATAGGCCTCTTCGATCATGAAGTTCTGGAGAACACTTTCACGCCTCATGAAAGTGTGGGTTCAAAGGTGACGTCGTGTCCTCGCCGCGGTGCCCATGCTTGCAGAGGCTCATCATTTTCAAAGTCCGTGGGCTGCGCAATCTCACCATATATTCGGAGTCTCTGCTTGTGATGAAGCTCAAGGACCTGCACTCCTTGTCTCAGCTCACCGTTGGGGCGCCGGTGCTCGAGTAGTTAACTGTGGAATTGTGTTCTCATAATAGTCCTTTGGGAATTATTGAAATGTTGCCTTACATTTAGCAAGTTAAGGACATTGTTCCTCAATAATTACTTTTGAGAGATGTATTAGTCGATGGAGTACTTTTCCCCTTAACCCACTAGTTTTCAAACTTTTAAGACATCTCAAAGAAGTAGTCAGTCAAGCCCAAACCTATCAAGCCAGAGTCAGCTTGTGTAGTTTGTCCTAGTCATCTAAGAGTTACATGTAGAGTATGAGTACTTTTCCCTATTATCCCACTAGTTTCCTTGCTTTTAAGAGATCTCATAGATGTAGCCAGTCAAGCCCAATCCTATCAAGCTAGATTCATCATGTGCAGTTTGTTTGAGTCATCTAAGAGTTACATGTAGAGTACTTTTAAGAGATCTCGTAGAAGTAAGATCGTGGTGCTCCGCTTGTGCTGGGCGCCGTCGCCCGTCACCATCACGTCACCCTGGTGCCGAGAGGAGATGGGGGGAAGAGTGGGGCAACCGGGTGTGTTTTTTAGCCTAGAAGTCGAGAACGAGAATCGGAAGCTGCCTTTATATTTGTTGGGCTATATCCAGAGCACAAGCCAACAGAAGCTATAGAGTTCACGTACAAAACACTGGATAAAACCGGGTGGGAAGTTGCTTCGTGCCGAATCCGCTACAGTGACAAGAATCCACTCCAGCAAACAATAACCGCCCAATGCAACATCCAATGGCTACCGTTATTTTCAGGCGACGTGGCTCCATGCCCCTGCTTATCGGCCATTTGGCAGAGCTCCATGGAGCGATTCCAGCAAGAGCTAATTCTTTGCTGATTCTATGAAGTGATTCTCTGAAATGAACTAAGAGGCTGAGAGCTGAAAAAACTAGCTTCACCTGATTCTTATCTATAATTAGCATATACTTTTCAATAAATTAAAGAGATCTACAGTCTTGTACCTTAGCATCCTGGAAGCAGTCATCTCTTTTAAAGTGTCACCTGGTGACTTGTTGTTTGCTACTGTGTACTTGATGGGCCTTCACTCTCTGAAGAGCTTGCTCCAGCTGGTGCTGAGTGTCTTCGTGGAGATTCTGAGTTGGTCAATGCTTCCTTGATTGTGGTCTCAGCTTGAACACGCTCTGAAGTACATAAGACTACATCAGCATCATTTGGGTGAGTAGATCATGACCTTGATATAAAGAATTCTAACCTTTTAGAGAAGCCGATAGCTCATTGTTCTTCTCCTTTAGAGAGTCAAGTTGTTCTTGGAGGACACCAATGGCAGCCTGATGATCTTTTTCTTGTTTTGCATAGCGCTCTTGTTCCTCAGCGGACTTTGCTTCAGCAGACTCTGCCCAGGCGAATAGTTGTTGGCTGGGTTGTTTCAGAAGTGCCAATTGCTGCTTTATTAATTGTTCAACAGAAGTGTGGCATGCACCAAGACAAGTCAGCAATATAAGTAGATGGCAGTACACATACAGTTTCTTGAAATACATTGATATGTATACTAACCATATCATCATTATATTTCTTCTCCAACTTCATTGTCTGAGTCAGTGCTTCGTACTTTGTGGCCATGGGAAGCGCTGCACCTGAGGAAGTAGTCAGCATGGGAAGATCTTTGGGCATCTTATCTTCACTGGCTGATACATCACCATATGGGAAAGTACTCGGCTCAACAGGTGGGAAAGTACTCAGCTCAGTGACTACAGAGGTAGTCAGATGCTCTGGGGCTTCTACTGAGGAAGATGACGTTGCACCAGTAATCCGGGATGTTGCTACCCTTGATACAGATTTCCTAAGAGCAAACATGTTATCACTCAGTACATTTGTAGAGCAAGGAAGAATGCGGATATTGAATTTAAGTACACTTACTACTTAGATTGCAACAACTTGAAGCAAGGCCGAGGAGGAGCAGGAACAACTTTTGCAGATTGTCCTTGCGAGTCCTGGACGGGGACCTCGATCTGCATCACCTCTGACAGCAACAGGTCTATGGCTCGTGGCTCTTCAGGAATGGTGCTTGAAACTTCATGTTATGATACTTTTGGTCTGGCAAGCTGGTCCTCATGCGAAGAATGGAGCCTCTTCATTGAAGGAATGTGACTAGGAGACAAATCAAGCTCCCTCTTCCATACTTCGTCTACTGCTTGTGCAGGTGCAGGCCCTACAACATGTGGTACTTCTGATCCGGCAAGCTCGTCCTCGTGCGAAGAACAGAGCCTCTTCGCTGAAGGAATGTGACTAGGAGACAAATCAACGACTGCTTGTGCTTCCTCTACTGTGGCTTTTACTATGATATCACTTGCGAGTTGCACATTTATATTTAGCTGACTACACCCAGATGGCGACAGACTGTTCATAGATTTGAAGCTACTAATTACTTTATCAAGTTCCAGATCAGCACGAGCATCAAAGAAACAAGAACGACCTTTTGCATCTTGGACTAGCTCAGACCATACTGATTTACTCTTAGTGAGAGTTTTTTCATTTCCAAGAATCCAAAGGCAATCCCTGTGGGGAAAACAATTTATTTAAATAAAAAATAAACTGGGAGATAAATTTTCAAAGGTTCCAAAGGCTGTTGCGAAAAGGAAAAAATGTAATATACCTTGCTCTTGTCAAGGCCACATTAGCTCTCCCACCAGAATCTAGAAAGCCTATGTTCCCAAATTTATTGTTTCTAACTATTGAAAGTATTATGATATCCTTCTCATCACCTTGAAATGAATCAATAGTTTTAACTTCAAAAGAAAGAAGCTCACCCGTCTGAATCCTTCCAATATTTTCTGTCAAAGCAATCACTTGGGATGCATAAAGAGATATAACACCAATGTTGGCTTTCTTATTCTGGTCGGTACATGATGCAGTTGTAGACCAAATATACACAGATGGGCCCTAATCTAATTGGATTTAGTAAAACTCCTAAATTTACAGACTATACCTTTAGAAAGCTTGGAAACAATAGTGGCTGCTACAACAGCTTCAACCACATTTTGTACACTCTGACCAGTCTGATGTTCTATACCATACTCAACAATAATGAATGAATAATTGCCAAAAATATCACCAATAAAAATCTTGGCAGACGTCTTTTCAGTGGCATCTATAATTGTTTCATCATAAAAAACTTTCATTGGAAACCTGCTGATGTCAGGGTGCATTCTATATTGCACATTTAACAAGTGCTTATGCCAACCAATTTCACACAATCTCTCAAAGAGGCTTCGTCCATACTTAGCCTCTTTAGCAATCTATACAATTAGCAGCGAGGAGGATGAGCAATCTAGAAATTAGGAAATAATCACTAGTTACATAAGGATACATTCAAATGGCATTATAAGAAAGACTTACCTGGATCTTTACCACTGATTGGAGCTACAAGTCATCCCCAATAAGCACCAGATGTTTTATTCCATTAATTGAGAGAGGGACCATTGACTCACATTCTTTTAAATATGCTGCCTCATCAATAACCAATATGTACTATTGCTCATTGTTCAACCTAGCCAACATGAATGGAGTGCAAAATACAAGTTGTGAAGCTTGCAACAACATTCTCTCTTGATTTCTATGATTAATATCCCCATTTGTACCAATAAGATTCTTCAAAAATATTTTTGACAGGGTTTTATCAGCCTTCTTCCAACATGATGAGAGCTTATCGCTACCAAACAAAATAATGTTGCCAAGTAAATGTTTGGTTTCAGTGGACTTATCAACTAGAGAAACAAGGCGAGAAGCCAATTGCACGACAGCTATGTTTGTTGGAGCACATACAAGAATTCTAAGTTTGCTCAGAATCATTAGAAGCTTACACAGAATCACTGAAACTGTTTTAGTTTTTCCTGTGCCAGGTGGGCCCCAAACTAGACGTACAAAAGTTTTCCCAGATTTAATTGTTGAAATGCAACTTGCTACTGCATCACTCTGTGATTTGTTTAGTCCAAAATCAACACGGACAGCCTCAACAACTTTTGCTTTACCTTCAATTATTCCACATTCTCCATCAACCTACAGCATATATTAAAAAATGTCAGTGCATGATGCAAATCTTTTCTCAAATTAAGAGAGAAATGTCAGGACATACTCCATTCATATTTTTAGTCCATATGAGATTGCATAGTTCAGAACTTTTTCTAGGACATCTCCTCATGACTTCCCAACTACTTAAATATGTTTTCAGGTTAGCTAGGTGCATCATTTGGTAGTAACTTTTCTTCTTCATTTTCCCAAATTTCCACTGCGATAGCCTGACAATCTTGTCTGTAGTTGACACTTGTAAAACCACAAGATGGTGCAAAAGGATCTACTATGTATAATTTGGTCTCTAGATCCCAATCCCTCTGCTGATAGTAACATGACATCTCCCATTTTTGGCACATTGCCTTCTTCTGTATTGCCCTTGATTCGGTACACATTATGACTTTCTGAATGCTTCTCAGGGCAAGGCACACATTGGCATCTGGAAATGGTATCCATGCCTGAGTTTATTTCATCCCAAATTTCTTGTAACATTGGAATATGAAATGCTTCTTTGCAGTCATCCCAGGCTTTAAATTCATTGGGGATCATCTTCGGTAACTGTAACAACATGGCAACCTTGAAATGGAGATGTTTTTTTAGGTTCAAAATAAGGAATGTTGCCGGTTGGGAGAGGCTCATTACCTTAACAGGGTTGTCCTTATTCAAAATATCCATAATAGGCCATGACAACACTTCTATGTAAAGATCATTAACATCTCCGTGTAGCCCCACCATTTTAATGTCTACGAAAGCTGCTAAGTAAACAATTCAGATATTCATGAAATTGGATTTGACTCTCAACAATTAAGAAATCAGGTGCAAGCTACCAATGGCTACCCATGTGCAAGCGGGCCAGAACAAGTACAAATTACTAAAATTGATGAAATAACTTGCAGCGTTGCTTCGCTGCCCTGCTCGCCGGGTAGCTGCAGTGCTGCTGGGTGCTTGCTGCTCCACTCCACAACTCCGGAGAGTCCAGAGAGTCCACAGCCACTGCGCTCAGCGTCCCTGAATCTGCCACTGGTCAGCGCTCGATTGGAGCTCTCCGGAGTAGTATTATACACAGGGATGTATAATACTACTCCGATGAAGTATTATGCGCCCCAAGAGGTGGTTGGGTACGCAGTAGCGGGGTAGGACGCGTAGTACGACTCCGGCTGCGCCTGCTGCTGCACGACCCATGGGTTCGCTACCTGCGCTTTTTACACCAAGATGGTACTGATGCATCACTCAATTCGTTCTTTCTGGCTTCCCACCAACTTTCTTGGAAGCTTTATAAAGTACTAATTTAAGTCAATACCACCTCCTTCACGTCCCCAGTTGCCCTCATGCCAAAGCATGCGACGATGTCCAAGATGATTCAGCTTTCGCTGATTATCCGGCCACGACACCATATTAGCCTAGCATACAATAAGTGCAAACTTCTCTAAAAGTAGCGCATGCTCAAGAATACACGCTAGTATACTGTAATCAGCAGGCTGACACCAGTAATCTTCACTAAGGACTATATGTATATGTATATGTATATGTATATGTATATGTATATGTATATGTATATGTATATGTATATGTATATGTATATGTATATGTATATGTATATGTATATGTATATGTATATGTATATGTATATGTATATGTATATGTATATATATATGTATATGTATATGTATATGTATATGTATATGTATATGTATATGTATATGTATATTTGCAGCTAAACTCCAATTCATAAGCTTCTGCATATGACTGTGAGAAGAGTTCAACTGTTCAATGCGTAACAACACTGATCAATAGTCATTTTGTGATCAGTAGCCCTTACACGTGTTTTTCTTTTTAAATCAAATTTTGAGATGATGAGAATTGACTGATGCCTTACAAAATGGAGGTCTTTAAAAAGCTACCATAGAATCCACCCTTCCATTATTGTTAGGCATCAACAGCAAGAAAGTTGTAGGGAACAATGGAGAAAAATTTCTGCTGTTAGGCACTGCCAGTGCATGAAAGCTGATATATCTGTCATCACATCAGGATGAAGCAAAGAAGATGGTCTTGCTGATTTCTCAGAAACAAGCTCTAGAGGTTGACCCCAAGGTTGTTGTGACGATGCAGTACATTCATCAGGATATGATACAATTGCAATATCCTTGGTTGCTGCAAACAGTTGCGTCCTGTCAGTCAGCATATCTATGTGACTTCAAACAAGCATACAAATGGTAATTTACCGCCGAGGAGAAATCAAATCTGTTTGCTCTAGCATGATTATTGCTGTACATAACTAAGAAACGTATGCAAATATAATTAATAAAAAGGTGGAAGATGTATGGAGTCATGGAGGTATGACAGGGAAGCAATCTTTTCTTTTTATTAGCATAGTAGCTGAATCAGTGATTATACATTTTGAAGATTAGTCTCATTTGATGAAGTGACAAGTACCAGAAGGAGCTATTATATTATGGTAATTCAATTTGGCACTGTGCATATGATTTCTACAGAAATTGAAAACCAGTAGTACTTATAAACTCTTAATTCTGAATTCATGCTTTGCAATTTAAGAAGAAAAAGATATAATGCATGACACATGATCATAGTTCAAATTGTTGCGGTTGTCTCCCAAAAAAATATATTTTTAATGACAATGAGATGGAAGAAAAAAGAAGCATTTGAAACAGAGTAGGATGGGAGCGAGAGGCTGAAGAGGACGAGCAGGGGCGGCCTTGCCTCTTGCTTGCCTGCTACTGCCGGCTGCCGGAGGGCGACGGCCGACGGCAAGCGGGCCGCCGCCGCGCTACTGCAGGATGGAGCAGGAGTGCAGGACGAGCGGTGGAGCGGGAGCCGCCGTCCCACCGAGCACCGAGCAGGGGGTATTCAAACGAGGTTGGTGGCTTGCTGCTCGCCGGGACCCTGCCCTGCATCGGCCTACGCCCCGCACCGGCACCAGGCATGCCCCTGCCGGTGCCGCGCCGCCGCCCGCCGATGCACCTTGCTACGCGCGCGTACCGCCGCTCTAGCCTGCTGCCTGCCGGTTACCGCCGCTGCACGCCGCCGACAGCTCGAAATCGCCCCAAATCATATGCCGGTTCACGCTTGGGATGGGAGAACAGGGACGGGGAGGAGCGACGCCGAGCAGCAGCCGAGGGCTGCTTAGCCTTGTTGGGCCAGGGGAAGGAGGTGATATTTTGCCATTTTGGATTTTTGGGCCTGCAGGATATAATAGGCTGCTTAGCCTTGTTGCGCCGCCGGTGGGAGATAAGAAACGCTGAGAATTGGCCTGTTTTGCTAATACACCTCTCAGTTCACTGTATTTTTACTTTTTTTCATGCTAGATTGTGGCCGTGTCACGTGCGTTGCAACGTGAAAACAAATATCATGGTAATTTGAGGTGTATCATGATTATCCAGGCTTAAACATATAATGTACTTAGCCAAAATAATATTACTTTGAGTATGTGTTTATAATTTTGTTTGTATAGCCAGTCATCAATTCCATAGGATCATATATGCATGATGATTCATACCTCAACCGGATAAAGCACCTCATGACGGTACAAATTGCTTGGACTACAATGTCCTTAACTCATGCATCTTATTGCACTAGTACATACGCATACTGTACAGGCGGCTGGAAACCCATTTCTACTGGCGTTTTTCAGCACCGCCTGCGCTGGAGGCCAGTAGAAATGGGACATTTCTACATGCGGTAACTAAGAACCGCCTGTAAAAATGAATTTCTACAGGTGGTTTAGTTATGTGAACCGCCTGTAGAAATGTTTTTACAGAAAATATAAAATCGACTATTAAAAATAGAAAAAAAAGATTTTAAATATAGGGGAAGGTCTATCGGCTAGTCGCGCTTTTTTCGCGTAAAATCACGTGCTTCGCGTGGGATTCAAACCTGAGACCTTGCCCTTGCACGTAGCCTCCTCTACCACTCCACCTATCACTCACTTATGTCTATATTAGAGTTTAGTTCCCCACATATTATCACAAACCGGGCATATATTGATTATTTGAGGCCCTAAACGGATTCTAATGGAAAAGTTGTCAACTACAAAGTTTCATAACTTTTTAAGATCTACAACTTTTATATTGGAAGTTTTCCCATCCGAGGTCCTTTACAAAATTTGAATTTCAAATTTAAGAAATTCAAACGTAGTTTTTGACGACAAGATGATGTCAAATGAAAAAATTATCAACTACAAAGTTTCATAACTTTTCGAGATCTACAACTTTCGTTTTGACAGTTTTTTCAAACAAGGTCATTTGAAAAACTCAAAAAATTAAATTTCAAATTATTTCTACAGGCAGCTTTCTTAACAAACCGCCTGTAGAAATATGATTTTTACAGGCGGTTTCTTAGGAGAACCGCCTGTAGAAATGCATGATTTCTACAGGCGGTTTTGTTAGAAAAACCGCCTGTAGAAATATGATTTCTAGTGGCAGTTTCTTAGGACAACCGCCTGTAGAAATGCATGATTTCTACAGGCGGTTCAGTTAGGAAAACCGCCTATGAAAATGCATCTCCATAGACGGTTCGTAGTTCTGACACCGCGCTTTTTACACCACAGGCGCGTGATAACTACAACTTCCTGTAGTATAAAAAGAGGGCGTCGGCGTTGTACTCTTTTCTACTAGTGTTGGTTCCTTACTAATTTTCATTACACTTTGTGCCCATTGCTTTGGTGGGTCAGGTGCATTTCTATTTTTTATCATATCTTGAAACTAATTAATTGGTAAATGAAGGCCCAAGACTGAACTGAAAGAAGTAAATTACCTAGTACTCACGTGAAGGCTTGATAGTGGATTGCCAAAAATGGAAGCTGGTAGTAGGTAGAGAACCGAATACAAATAGCTAGATAGTCTAAATAAAAATAGTCAAATAGCAAGGTTAGGGTTTGAGCGCTTGGGGTTTCATGCAGCACAAAGGAAACCGATTGAAGGGGTGGGCACACCTGGTAAGGCCGATTGAAGGGGTGGGCACACCTGGTGGGGCGTTCGTCGCTGAAGGAGATCCCGTCCGCCTTGCAGGCGTCGTTACCAGGCAGCGCACGGCACCTGGCAGCTCGGTGTAGGCAGTTCCGTGGCCGTCGAGCCTAGTGGTCGCTGGGCCCGCCGCCCTGACGATCTAGGGGGAGAGGGAGAGTAGCTGCAGCCTGCAGATGTGAGGAGAGGCATGAAGAGGGAGGGGAGGAGCGCAGTCGGCCTGGGAGGAAAGGATCTAGTGGTTTCTGTGTATTGGCTTGGGAGTGAAGGTTCTAGATGGTGGTGCTGCTGGGTGCAGCGAGCAGACAGTGGGAGGCTAATGGACACCAGCAAATCGATGGCTAGAATATAGCAGTGATCTGGTCGTTCGTCTTCAGATTTGGTTCTAGCTAGCACCTTTTGCCTGAAATTTATGAGCTGAATTTACAATAATAATGCACCAGAAAATTGATCAATAATATGCAATTGGAACACTAACCTTGTTGCATGTTTTTTGGAGAAAAATGGCAACCGTCGACACCGCAGGAAGAACTCCAAATACCAAGGGGGGTCAGAGGCATCGCATGTTTCTATGTCATTTCATGAGGTATGCTAGCATTAACTATGTCTAGGGCTCTGATATATTTGCTGGTCACTGTTTCACTGTGTTTTTTTATATAGGAAGACAAAGGACTCCCCCGGATGATGAGTCAACACTCGAGGCCATTATAAGACAAGGATGATGTCAAGAAGGATGTGGAATACGATGACAGTATATCTACTGATTTTGGTTGTAAACCTGATGAAGTGAAACTTGTACTTGAATACCTTCATGAATGAGATCGTGATGAGATCAAGAAGCTTGGTTTTGGAACCTTTCTGGACCTAAGGATTGGAAATTTCATCGAAGGAGAACGACAACCTATTGATTGGCTTGTCAGACATACATTTCTTGAAGAAGGTAGAATTGCAATACGCCTACAAGATGATGTGATTTTCTACATGACACCTGAAATCATATCTCTTCTAATGCATCTACCACGTGGCGACAAGGGGCCGTTGAAGTGCAATCCTCAAAAGAGTACTGCGGAGCATGCTAATTGCCACATTGAACTTGGTGTGGGATCCTTGAAAGTTGAGAATGTAGTTGAGGTATTGAAGAAAACAAAGGACAGAAAATTGAAGGTCAAATGTTTTATTCTTCTGGTAATTTCCCAAATTCTGATGCCCACCACTGCCCCGGGTATCAATACAAATGTTGTCATGTATACTAAAGAGATGGACACCATTAAAGACTTTGAGTAGTGCACTATAGTTTATGAAGATTTTAGGACCTCTGTCAGTAGTTACAAAGACAAATTGAAGAAACTTGCGCTTTTTCCACCGAAAAAGAAGCCATAAAGGGTTATCGGTGGATGTGTAATAATGCTACTGGTAAGCATCAACTCTACTTTTCCCGTTCAAAACCAAGCTGTGAAGCTCTGTCTGAACTGATTCTGGTTGGAAGGCCTATGTTGTTGACAACATGGAGATGGAGGTGCCTGAGAAGGATGATGAGGGTAGAAAAAAATGCCCCAGAATATTGCAATATAGTATGAAGTTTTTGACTGAGATGATTTGTGTTCTTCTTCTCCCTAGAACTAGGTACGCCAAACACAACTTCTCCCTCCCATGATTCGATTTCTGCGGAAGCCAATTGTGGGAAAAAGATTAACTTGTCCCAACTATGGCCTAGAGTTGTACTTGTTCTATTCCTGCTACTTTCCAAGCTTTGAATATTTTCCTTGATTATTTTACAATCTAAAGATTTTCTTGTTTCTTGTGCAGAACCAGAATGGTAAATGGACTGTTGAGCCGGTGTTCATGAAAAAAGAGAAAAAGGTGGTGAAGAAGCTGCTCTATGGCCTAGAGTTGTACTTGTTCACGCCAGGGCAGTCAATAACAAGACATATATTTTTTAGAGCAATCTTGCTACTGCAATGATCACCGGTTCTTGAGCGAAGCCACCACCGATGATGATGGCAAAATAAAAAAATAAACAACATATCTCGGATGAGGCTTTGAGCGTAGGACTACTAACAATTATCCTTCCAAATGCAACAGTCTCCCACCAATCCTAATCTCACGTACATAAATCCTGCAATATACAAAGGGATGCATGGCACAGATAATGCTTTTATGTCTATGTTCCTTAAACACGTACGTCCATCATGATCAACGTGTGTGGAGGTTGGCTATGACTCACAAATGTGATGTTACACTATACAAAGTAAATGTTTGTATAAAGTATTTATTGACAAATAACATATTTAAATACATTGTGTAAAATGTACAATATTTGTAAAATCTATTTATTCATAAAAAACATATTATGATGTTCGATACAATGTACAGACATATATTGTATACATACATAATCTATATGCAAGCAATTACTACACAATTGCACCGACACATTGTATACATATTTTTGACAAAAAAAACACATTTATGAAGTTTGATACAATTTACAAACAATTGTGTGTATCGACACATTGTGTACATGTAGCCAAGTAGTCCAGACATAATCTCATTCAAACCACGTGACCAGACTTTACGCCCAATTATCAGAACAGTATGTGAATCTGATAATACACAAGATGTTGAAGCCTTGTATGCGTATGTGGACATAAGACGCTCAATGTGTATGAAAACTAAACCAGACCGCTTTACTAGTTATGATGCACCTAATTTCAATCAGATCTATAATAAGAAAAAAACAGATGGACCATCTACTAAGAATGAAAATTCAGAAAGTGACTTGAGTTGTGATTCATCGGAGCAGAGAGAATCAAGTGATAAAAAGATGTTAGAAAATCTCAGGGTGAACAAAAAGGTTTCTGGGTCTTTCGTGGTGAAGGAAGACACAGGGTCTATGTAAGGCCAGGACAAGTAACCAATGAAAAGAAATTAGTGCTCTTTATGTGTAGGGAATATTTAGCAGCAAGTTGAGAGTTATTCAATATGGTCACTAGATTTACCTGGTCCTCTTTAATGGGAGTATACTGCTCGGTGTTGCTCGGTGTTCCATTAGTTGCTATGCAGCTGACGGTGTAATACCCGATTTTAAGGACAAAACCAGATATCCACCATATGTGAGTTTTAGAAAACAAATCTCACATATAGCTACAAATAAGGGGTAATATCAAAAGACAATGCATAAATATATAACGTACTTAGTATAAAAGAGATAACCTTCAGTATCAAACAGTGGATAGATAACTCCAAACTTCGGGTATTAACTCCTCTCCACAGGATCAAACTGACTGGTTGATCACAAGCCTAAAGCATCTCCTGAAGTGTGGGGGAAATTGCAAGAGTGAGCACATATCATACTCAACAAGTATAACAGGGGTGCATGAGGCTTAATAAGCTGACACTGGTTTGACTGCATTTAGCTTTTAATAGTGGATAGCATGTTTAAGAATTGGATAGCAAATATCAAGGTAGCATAATTAATCCCATAACCACATGATCAATGTATACAAGAATTAAGAATAACACATATAAACAACATAATAAACCATCATCTATCATCATTAATCATATTCATCAGTGTCCATATATTCCGTCAGTTTTTCGGGCCGCCCGTATCCGTGGGCACGGCTAGTATACCAGATTTAACACTCTGCAGAGGTTGTACATCTTTAACCATGAGTCGTGATTTACCCTTTCGCCCGAGGTAACTAATCTCTTAACCCCCTTCCTAGGGAGGTCGGCAGGGATCACCATGAAGCCTTTCAAAAGTTCATCTAACATGTTAGGGCCGCAAGGTTTCCTTTGCGACCAGATATAGATACCCCCCTTCCGAATGGCACAATGACGCGCAGCCTATACACATAGGGACAGGGGCTCGCACTATACCCAAAACGGTTCAGCCCCTCCACCCTTTCGAGTAACCTCTAACAAGCTAGAAAAGTTCTTCATACTGAGCTAAAGCCAGAGCCATATAGCCCTCATGATTTTGCTAAGGTCATCAAGGTGGACACATGCATATGATCAATATTGTATTAATTGTGTATGGGTAACAAGGATGATCCCCAGTTATACTTGCCTTGATCAAAGCTCTCCTGAGCCTGCTGGTCTTCAAAAGATTGACCTTGATCACCAACGTATCGCTCACCGTCTATTCCCAAACATCAATCAACAACATGCAATCCAATGTAGACAATCATACACGAAGCAAACAAACTATAATTAGAACAATACACCAAACAGTGGTAAAACAAATATAAAAGTTTATCAAAATGTTCTACGCAGCGCTACGATCACACAAACGTAAAGTTCACAAAAATCGGAGTTAAAACGTAGAAGATATGTATTTTCTAAAATTTTATATAGAAAAGTAATTAATTAAATAGGGTCACGAAAATAAAAAGTTTCAAACCGAGAAAATAATGTTACTAACATGTAGAGCTCATTAATACGAATCCAACGTAATTTGAATGGGTCAAAACGGAGTTTAAATGAATATTTTATAGCCAAAAGAAATCCAGTGGCAAACTTGTAATTTGATGAAAACGTATTTTGAATCATACCGAGGTAAAATACGTTTTCTAAAGGACAAAGCGTGTTTCTGGAAAGGCGTAAAGGACTGCCGGTTTATTTAGAAAAACTCTGAGGGCTCTTTATCAAAATCTACCCCGAAGGGGTATCTTCTAATCTCGGCCCTTTGTTTTGGATCGGATGGCTCAGAATGATTTCAGGGGATGAGGGGAGTTCCCTGGCCAGAACAGAGGGAGTCCACGGTGGCTCCATGGCCAGAACAGAGCAGAGCTCGCCGGAGTTGGTGGGGAAGGCACTAGGAAGCTCGGTTTTCGACGGGAAAAGTTCCGGGAGCAAGAGAGGACCATCACGAACTCACCTATGGTGTTAACGAAGCTCGGGGAGGTCTCGGGAGAGGCGCGCGACGCAAACCGCGGACGGGAGTCTCCCTGAACACTTCGGCGACCTGCGACGAGTGACACAGAGCATGAATTCACGAGGGGTAAGACTCAGGGGCTTCACAAACACAGCAAGAAGCTCGGCAGAAAGTTTAGGGTGGCTCGGAGACAAAGGTCGTCGGAATTGGCAACGGCGGGCGGCTCCTGCGCCTCGGCGAGATCCAAAATGGGGACACCGGCGAAAAGGGCAGTTCCTAATCTCGTGGATGGGGAAAAGGGGTGCGCGGGAGGGCTACAGGCTTTATAGGAGCGGGTCACGCACAGCTCAGGCAAGGAATCCCGAAGAAATCGGGATCGAGCGGCGTCGATTGTGTCCTATTCGTGCACGACTCAACGAGGAAGACGATGGGGCCACTGCCAAGTGGGCCCTAGCCGTCAGCTGTAGGAGAGAGGGGAAGGTGGCGCTGGGCCTGCTGCATGCGCTAGGCATAGTGGGTGCTGGGCCTGCGGGACAGAAAAGAGAGGGAGAGGTTTTTTTCCTTTTTTTTCTTTTCCTTCAAGCCATTTTCAAATCCATTTAAATATGTTTGAAATATTTTTGATCTTTGGTCAAATCACTCATCACAATAAAATGAATTTTTCAGCATGAATGCACAACCATATTTCTAATCCTATGATAAATTTTAATTTTGACATAAATTATTTATTTACTAGATTAAATGCCCACCAAAAATGTTTAATTGAATTCTATTAATTAAAAATCAGATTTTGGGTGTTACAAACTATACCCCCCTTAAAATAAATCTCGTCCTCAAGATTTGATAGAGACACAGATTCCAAAAGAGAAACAAGAACAAGATCTTGATAACTATTTCAACTTCACAACTTACGTTGAGGTAAACTCAAATTTTCCATAGAGTGTCTAAAGTCCATCGTGACTACCAACTTTCTGACTTACAACTCCAAGACATGATAACTTAGTAGGGATTTGCCTCCTCAGGTAGGAGTAGGCCACCTTGATACTCAATTCTATTCCCTAATGGTGCGGTTAGCAAAATTTTCCACTAGGTAGCATATATCACTCCTTTGTGTGCACATAACCATCCATTGCTGAGAACCAAAGGAATGTCGAGTGACTCTAGCACAATGAGGTTTATAGTAAAGTTTTCCTTGCTTATGACCAAATTGATATTCGCGCAAACTTGATCTGCTTGTATCTCTCCCATTGGGGTTTGAACTAACAAAGGCTTTCTGGTTGGACACTTCACTATCTTGATCGTCTTTACCAAGTCGGCGGAAATGAAAGAATGCGAAGCACTTCGGTCAATAGAGAAAAAACTAGCACTGAATCCACTTGAACATATCCACCAACAACTTTGGTAGCTCCTTGAATGTTATTCCTATCCACATTGCTTAGTCTTCCATTAATATAGTTTTGCTGCACTTTATTTCCGTGAGCAGGCTTCTTACGTTTTTTTTCCTTTTTCGCTTCCGTCGTTGTGGATTCTGACTTGATTCAATGTCAACTTGCTCTTCAATATTATTATTTGGATAGTACTCAGCTTTATCCTACTCATAACATCTTTCTTCAAAGGCAAGATGATCATACCCATAAGGTATCTCAGAAGACAATTATCACCTCAAGATAGTTTTAAAAATGCATCCTCCTGTGATATCATGGTACTACCCCCTTAAGATGAGATTGATTGGGGGACACTAGGGACTTCTCCTATCCTTTTTGTACGCTACACATCATAGTCTTTTACATTCGTTGTACCGACTCTCTTGGTCCAAGGTTAGTTTCATCACTAAGTTCCAATTATCGGTACCTTTATCACGGTTAAGTTATTTCACTCTCATACTGTACATATAACTTTGTAACCTTTGGTGTCATCTGATCCTCATAACCATACTCTCAGTCTATGAGTATCAGCAATGACATATATCTCCATTAATATTATCTAAATTGGATGATATCCTGACTCAAAACCAATTTACCAAGCACTTGTGATCTTCACTTATGATCCAACATTATCCAATTTTTCTCTATGTAACTTCTTTAATTAGGCTACCCCCCTTAAACGGGTCAACTAGGGGACACAAGAAAGTTAGCTTGCATATTTTCTAGACAAGTAAACTAACATTGAGAACTTCTGACATTCCAAAGAACTTATGTGCAATGGAGCAAACAGGTATCCTGAATTTTTCTCATGATATGAAAACACCAGCATAGTAAAACAGATATAACTCTTACTCTGTTAATCCAATAGAGTTATAGCTTAAACCGTTAGAAAACTTATGAAATTCTCTACCACTTTCATGTAGAAGACCTCCTTAGGTTCTGTCTTTAAGCTTAAGTAAAATAGCCAAATATAATATCCTTCCTGATAATGTCTCAGCAAAGGTGCTGTAACTTCCAAAAATTATATCTCGAGCTACTTAACTCATCTGGAGATGATCCTTACATTTTTGAAAAGCGTAGGAAATTCTCTACAACTTTTGTATACAACTCTTTCCTAGATTCTGTCTTTAACTTGGCTGAAATTAGGAAATGCCAGATCTGTCCAGATTTTGAAACAGAACAGAAACATCCAAGTGTATATGTCATATCTCAGGTTCTACTTATCCAAATGAGTTCCAGCTTATACTGTTGGAAATCTTAGAAAATTGTCTACAACTTTGCTATAGGTCACTTTTCCAAATTCTATAGTTATATTTGTCTCAAACAGTACGCAACCTAAACTGGTCCAGATTCTTGACAGCCCATCTGTATCATCTTGTGATTTTTGTAACTTCCAAACCATAATAGCTATGAGGGTGATTCTTATGGTCAGAGAAAGATCTTGAAGTCTATTTGTTCCCAGAAACATTTTATAGACTTTGCACTATCAAAACTTGAGATACACCAGAACCATTGCAGACTGCTCTAGAAAACAGCAAAGGACAGAAACAGAATATCACCAAACCCAACTACTTATGTCATTAATCCTTATACCTTAGGCCTATGAACTAAATGAAATTGTAGAGAAATCCCACAAGATCATTGAACTCATTACAAAGATCCAAATCAAGCATAAACATAATAACAACCAATTAAGCACTGAAGGTTCACACTTCACTCAACTTGCGATACTATCGTTCTCTTCATAGTAAGGGTAGATATCCTAAAACTTATATTTTGAAGACGCAAGAAGGTGGTAAGAAAAGGTTCTAATAGCATACCAAATCAAGGAGTGAAGGTGAGAACAAGTACTTTTAAAATAAGCAACAAGGTAAAGATGAATAACAATGGAAAATATATAGAATAGAGAAAAATATCAAGGTTTATAGAACAAGGATTTTATGACTATTTTAAAACCTTAAGACGACCAATTTCTAACTAGGCTTGCGTCCTACAGTCAGCATTGCTCTGATACCACTTTGTAATACCCGATTTTAAGGACAAAACCAGATATGCACCATATGTGAGTTTTAGAAAACAAATCTCACATATAGCTACAAATAAGGGGTAATATTAAAAGACAATGCATAAATATATAACGTACTTAGTATAAAAGAGATAACCTTCAGTATCAAACAGTGAATAGATAACTCCAAACTTCAGGTATTAACTCCTCTCCACAGGATCAAACTGACTGGTTGATCACAAGCCAAAAGCATCTCCTGAAGTGTGGGGGAAATTGCAAGAGTGAGCACATATCGTACTCAACAAGTATAACCAGGGGTTCATGAGGCTCAATAAGCTGACACTGGTTTGACTGCATTTAGCTTTTAACAGTAGATAGCATGTTTAAGCATTGGATAGCAAATATCAAGGTAGCATAATTAATCTCATAACCACATGATCAATGTATACAAGAATTAAGAATAACACATATAAACATCATAATAAACCATCATTTATCATGATTAATCATATTCATCAGTGTCCATCTATTTCGTCAGTTTTCTGGACCGCCCGTCTCTGTGGGCACGGCTAGTATACCAGATTTAACACTCTGCAGAGGTTGTACATCTTTACCCATGAGTCGTGATTTACCCTTTCGCCCGAGGTAGCTAATCTCTTAACCCCCTTCCAAGGGAGGTCCGCAGGGATCACTATGAAGCATTTCAAAAGTTCGTCTAACATGTTAGGGCCACAAGGTTTCCTTTGCTAGCAGATATAGATACCCCCCTTCCGAATGGCACAATGACGCGCAGCCTATACACATAGGGACAGGGGCTCGCACTATACCCAAAACGGTTCAGCCCCTCCGCTCTTTCGGGTAACCTCTAACAAGCTAGAAAAGTTCTTCATACTGAGCTAAAGCCAGAGCCATATAGCCCTCATGGTTGTACGAGTTGTCCCAGCTTTTGCCAAGGGATAAGTCCTTATGGAGGGTCAAGATCAATCCAGCAAAAGCCAGAGTTCTTTCCACCCTTTATATTCAAATTGCTAGAAAGCTTATTTTATTGTTTATTGTTTATTCAAACATTCATGTTACAAGATCATGTATTATATTCAAGCACTAGCAAGAACTACCCAAATGCATATCCAAATAGGTAACAAGGAATTCAGGATAACAATCATCTATGATTTTGCTAAGGTCATCAAGGTGGACACATGCATATGATCAATATTGTATTAATTGTGTATAGGTAACAAGGATGATCCCCAGTTATACTTGCCTTGATCAAAGCTCTCCTGAGCCTGCTGGTCTTCAAAAGATTGACCTTGATCACCAACGTATCGCTCACCGTCTATTCCCAAACATCAATCAACAACACGCAATCTAATGTAGACAATCATACACGAAGCAAACAAGCTATAATTAGAACAATACACCAAACATTAGTAAAACAAATATAAAAGTTTATCAAAATGTTCTACGCAGCGCTACGATCACAGAAACGTAAAGTTCACGAAAATCGGAGTTAAACGTAGAAGATATGTATTTTCTAAAATTTTATATAGAAAAGTAATTAATTAAATAGGGTCACGAAAATAAAAAGTTTCAAACCAAGAAAATAATGTTACTAACATGTAGAGCTCATTAATACGAATCCAACGCAATTTGAATGGGTCAAAACAGAGTTTAAATGAATATTTTATAGCCAAAAGAAATCCAGTGGCAAACTTGTAATTTGATGAAAACGTATTTTGAATCATACCGAGGTAAAATACGTTTTCTAAAGGACAAAGCGTGTTTCTGGAAAGGCGTAAAGGACTGCGGGTTTATTTAGAAAAACTCTGAGGGCTCTTTATCAAAATCTAACCCGAAGGGGTATCTTCTAATCTCGGCCCTTTGTTTTGGATCGGATGGCTCAGAATGATTTCAGGGGATGAGGGGAGTTCCCTGGCCGGAACAGAGGGAGTCCACGGTGGCTCCATGGCCGGAACAGAGCAGAGCTCGCCGGAGTTGGTGGGGAAGGCACTAGGAAGCTCGGTTTTCGACGGGAAAAGTTCCTGGAGCAAGAGAGGACCATCGCGAACTCACCTAGGGTGTTCACGAAGCTCGGGGAGGTCTCGGGAGAGGCGCGCGACGCAAACCGCGGACGGGAGTCTCCCTGAACACTTCGGCGACCTGCGACGAGTGACACAGAGCATCAATTCACGAGGGGTAAGACTCAGGGGCTTCACAAACGCAGCACGAAGCTCGGCAGAAAGTTTACGGTGGCTCGGAGACAAAGGTCGTCGGAATTGGCAACGGCGGGCGGCTCCTGCGCCTCGGCGAGATCCAAAACGGGGACACCGGCGAAAAGGGCAGTTCCTAATCTCGTGGATGGGGAAAAGGGGTGCGCGGGAGGGCTACAGACTTTATAGGAGCGGGTCACGCACAGCTCAGGCATGGAACCCCGAAGAAATCAGGATCGGGCGGCGTCGATTGTGTCCTGTTCGTGCACGACTCGACGAGGAAGACGATGGGGCCACTGCCAAGTGGGCCCCAGCCGTCAGCTGCAGGAGAGAGGGGAAGGTGGCGCTGGGCCTGGTGCGTGCGCTAGGCCGAGTGGGTGCTGGGCCTGCGGGACAGAAAAGAGAGGGAGAGGTTTTTTCCTTTTTTTTCTTTTCCTTCAAGCCATTTTCAAATCCATTTAAATATGTTTGAAATATTTTTGATCTTTGGTCAAATCACTCATCACAATAAAATTATTTTTTCAGCATGAATGCACAACCATATTTCTAATAATATGATAAATTTTAATTTTGACAAAAATTATTTATTTACTAGATTAAATGCCCACCAAAAATGTTTAATTGAATCCTATTAATTAAAAATCAGATTTGGGGTGTTACAGACGGCGCTAGGGAGAATCTATCACTGGAGTCCTAGGATTGATTTTTACAACACATGCATTTTACTCAACTTCAACATCTATTTTAGACTTGTCATTTTTCTTCAATGACGGCTGATAGAATAAATGTGATTTGCAAGTGCAACAGGGACATATTTGGACAAAGAATTAAGTCCATAAAATAAAATAACATATTGTTAGCATATTTCTCCTAGCAAAAACACAACAAATGCAATATGGATATGCGAGTCACAGGTATAGTAATCCAGAGCCTGTATGAGTTTTACTATTTTTTTAATATAGCTATTTTACAATGTTAAAGGTTGTATATAAGTAGAAAACTGCATTGTACAACCTCAATTTAATTTGAGAAAAAAAAGAAAATAGGATAGGCATCAGTGCTGGTAGCTGTAGGAAGGCCTGGGCTTGTATGAGTTGTGTGTGGATTTTCTAGACCCATCATATTCAAAAGCACACATAATCATCCCCATGATATGTGGCGCATAAAACAGCAGGTCCTTAGTGCCATTGCGACCTAAATAATCAAATATATCTCACTAAAGAGCAAACGAATAATGTTAAATGGATGCTGCTTCACAATATGAGATAGGAGGTTCCAGTTATGTCCATCAATTGTACATAGAAACCTGGGATAGATGGCCGACCAAATGAACTTTTGTCGTCTTTGCAGTCATCTTTATCTTCACGCAGCTCATTATCACTATTTTGTTCGTGCTGATTTCAGGAGAGGGACGCTGGGCACTCGCCCACTTATGGGCTTGCATCTGATTTTAAATTGGCAGTATTTTGCAAAAATTGTCGAGCACATATTTGCACTTTCATTTCTTGTGAAGGACACCTCATGTACACATATGTATACGTATACAATTACACAAATATATATGTATATATGATATATGTACATAATTAGTCTATACATAATTGTGAGATGATGAATAATTTTTTACATCTGCCTGCACTACATAGCTGTATGTACACATTGAGTCCATACAAATTTTTTTTGTAAATCATATCAAATTCCAATGTGTTTTTTATCAATAAATATTTTCTACAAATATTGTACATAATATATTTGTATATTATATCAAACATCATAAACATATTTTTTGTCAATAAATAGTTTCTACAAAAAGTTACTTTGTATACTGCAACATCATAATTGTTGATGGACATGGTGATGCTTCCTGGTTCAACTGTTCAATGCGTAGCAACACTGATCAATAGTCATTTAGTGATCAGGAGCCCTTACACGTGTTTTTATTTTTAAATCAAATTTTGAGATGATAAGGAATTGACTGATGCCTAACAAAATGGAGGTCTTTAAAAAGCAAAATTCCCTGTCACATCGAATCTTTAGACGTATACATGAGGCATTAAATATATATATATATAATAAAACTAATTACACAGTTTAGGAGTAATTCGAGAGATGAATCTTTTAAGTCTAATTAGTCTATGATTGGACATAAATTATCAAATAGAAACAAAAGTGCTACAGTAGTATTTTTTCCAAAATTTTTTGCGAACTATTGTAAACACCAACTATAAATTGGAAAAAGTTGGGCGTGGACCGCTGCTCCTGCACGCGCCCCAAAAGAGAGAGCAGAGACAGCTGCTGCTGCAGTTCTCCATGTGAGAGAGAGAGCGCGAGCGAGCAAGCTGTTGCTGCTGCACGCCCGAGATAGAGAGAGCAGGGGCGCCTGACAGTGACCTGGAGTAAGTACTCGTAAGTAGTACTAGTACAGTACCATGCTACAGTACACTGCTGCAACAAAGAGTGACATGCACCTGCTGCTACACTTACTGCCCGAGAGAGAGAGCGCGCGCGCAAAGGCACCAGCTACTGTGCTACGCAGCGTTTCAGACCTGTGAGAAAGCTGGACTTGATAGGTGGGAGCGCATGCACCCATGCACCTTGTGTGTATTACGGAGTACTAGTGGTATTGTACTCCACTGGCCAGTGTAGACAGGCTCTGGGGGACGAGGAACACGCGATCGCATGTCCGGTCAAATCAGTTTGCTTTTGTTAAACACTCGCTCACATCAATCAACATGTCTTATTTAGTTTTTCTTTCGAATACAGAGTACTATAGTTACATCTTCTTTTATCCAGTAGAAATAGAAATAGTACAAATAAATAAGTTATAGTATCTCCAATATAGTTACATCTTCTTTTATCCAGTAGAAATAGAAAAAAATATATGTGGATATATTTCGATAACTACACCCATATATATTTCCACTTGATGACCCGCAACAAGTAAATTCAGTAGTGATGCGTGCTCCCGTCCTACATGAAGGAGAGGTGATTATGATGGGGTCATCAAGGAGAGGTCAGGATGCACCGAGGATGGAGAATCTGGTGTTTACGCCGAAGTAGGAGAGCACCTCACAGAAGAAGCAGCGTAGCGGGACACGCATCCCGTCCTACATGACCTGCTCGTACACGTAGTTGTCCACCCTCGTAAGAGTATGTGCCTTTCATTATGTTTGCAATGGGAAAATACATAAATATTTAACTGTATTTGTAGCTTGTATAAAGAACTTGTATTCTTTCAAAATTCTACAACACTATTTATCATAAAATGTGCTAAATGATTAAAGCCTGACAACATATAATTTTATTTTTTTATGTATAAAGGTACTTCATAACACTAAATACCTTAGTTTGAGTACCTCTCAAATCTCAAGTTCATGTATCTTGTAGTTTAGGGTTTGTTTGGGACACTATGACCCTTTGGAAAGGCTATGATGTGGAACATAGATCTGAAAATGACCATCCAAAGGAGTTTACAAGGGAACACGTAAGTTCTCATATAATGAAAACAAAATATCATGTCATTATGGTGGAATATGGGAAACGAACCATGCCTATTAATTTACCTCTTACATAACTAAGTTTTTTTCAGTTGTGAAAAGGACTTCTTCAGCTCATTTGATTCTTGTATGAATGCAACAGATTAGATTCAAGTGTTTCTACGGAGAGAGAAGGAAAGAAAGAGAGAGAGAGAGAGAGAGAGAGAGCAGAGAAAATGGAGGCGGTGTCAGCGTTTCTCCACAACAACACTGGTAGGGACAACAAATAAAATAGATGATAAAAAATGATCAAATCTCTCTCACCAAAGAGCAAACCAATGATGTCAAATGGAAGTTGCTTCACAATAGTTATGTTCATCAATTGTACTTCCAGACTTGGGATAGAGGGTCGAGCAAATGATCTTTTTGGTTATGATTGTCAAAGTAGAAAGACCGCTGATTTGGTCATGTGTGCAATCTGCAGCTGCGTACAGGATCCTTTTGCCACATGTAAGGGATATTGATCAGAAAATGACTATTGTTCACTGTTGTTACGCATTGAACAGCTGAACCAGGAAGAATCACCATATCCATCATCGGCATAAAGTTATTGGCTCTATAATGTTGTTACGCACTGGGGCAGCATCACCTTGTACATCATGTGCTCTAAGTTCTTGCATATGTAGATTTGCTCTGCACTGGGCAACATCACGTTCTGCACTTGTAGTTTTCTCGCATCAGTAGTGTTCCAACAAGAACAAACAAATAATCCACAAACAATAAACAAACAACAAACAACAAATAAATTAGAAACCAAACAAGAAAACTTCAATTTTGATGTCACCCTCGATGATAGGATCATCACGGAGAGGCAAGGAGGTGTCAAGGATGTAGCTAGAGGAGGAAGACGAGGAGGATGAGGATGCCCAGTGTCTCCATCTTCCTCTTCTTCCTCCTCTAGCTAGAGCTCTTGGAGCAGATGATGGACAAGGTGATGCTTCTCAGTGCACAGAAAAATTGCAAGTGGAAAACCTTAGAGCAGATGATGGTCAAAGTGATGTTATCCACTCCACAGGAACACTACTGATGCAAGAAAACTATAGGTGCAGAACGCAATGATGCCCAGTGCACGACAAGTCTACATGCAAAGTGATGGTCAAAGTAAGTACTCCTCTTTGTCAGCCAAGAGTCTCCCAAAATCATCATCTCATGTACATAAATCCTGTAATATACACAGGGATGCATGGCATAGATAATGCTTTTGTGGCTTTGTTCCTTCAACACATACGCCCATCGTGATCGACATGTGTGGTGTTTGGCTGTGACTCACAATTATGATGTTACACTATACGAAGTAAATGTTTGTAGTGATGATCCTATCATCGAGGGTATGCCATGCATCCCTGTGTATATTACAGGATACTACTTTAATGTGCTTTTTCCTTTATAAGAGGTTGTCATCTAAGAGTTACATGTAGAGTATAGTATTTTTTTGATCCATCTTCTTGCTACCCTGTCCAATGCATTTTCTAAAGGGAATTATTAAAATGTTGCCCCATATTTAGCAAGTTTACGACATTGTTCCCCGTCTAATGCATTTTCAAAAGGGAATTAATGAAATGTTGCCCTATATTTAGCAAGTTTAGGACATTGTTCCCAAATGATTACTTTTGAGATATCTAAGTAGTCGATAGAGTACTATTCCCCTTATCCCACTAGTTTCTTGAGGACTTTACAACTTTTAAAGCAATCACTAATGAACTCATGTAGATACTCGAAGAGCATACCACTCGTCTCCAGATTACGTACATTGGATAGCAGCGCCTCCTTCGGCACTCTAGAATCAATCTCCACTTCAATTCTTTATCAACCGAATTCGATGAACACCAATCACATTTGATGAAAGGGAATCAATTTCGGTAATCTTTATGGAATTGGATTTTCCTTCCTTGGAAATCAAATTTTGTTTATGTCGACCGAATTCGATGAATGACAATCAAATTGGATGATAGTGAATCGAATACGATACAGTTCTATCGAATTCGATGTTATGGCTTTCAAAAAAAGGAAATATACCCAAACATTGCCAAATCCATGGTCAAAAGTGCGACATGCCACATTGTGAAGTTACGTCATTAATGGTAAAAGAGACATATCCAACAAAGAGAAACAACCTATTAGTGGTAAGTCTCAGGACCAGTAGAGAATTGTTCGGTGTTGCTGGCCGCGTCCTAGGAGTGCGCTGGTGCGTAGTACAACTGCTTCATAGGTTTTAAAAGTTTGTATATATGTGATGCTGGGAGGGAAGGATCATTTGCTGCACTGTTGGTGCTATCACCCTCCTTCAGCACTCTAGAATCAATCTCCACTTCAATTCTTTATCAAACGAATTCGATGAACACCAATCACATTCGATGAAAGGGAATCAAATTCGATAATCTTTATTGAATTGGATTTTCCTTCCTTAGAAATCGAATTTGGTTTATGTTCACCGAATTCGATGAACGCCAATCAAACTCGATGACCGTGAATCGAATGCGGTACAGTTCTATCGAATTCAATGATATGGCTTTCAAAAAAAAGGAAATATACCCAAACATTGCCAAATGCATGGTCAAAATTGCGACATGCCACATTGCAAAGTTACGTCATTAATCGTAAAAGAGACATATCCAACAAAGAGAAACAACCTATTAGTGGTAAGTCTTAGAGGACCAGTGGAGAATTGTTCGATGTTGCTGGCGCGTCCTAGGAGTGCATTGGTGCGTAGTACAACTGCTTCATAGGTTTTAAAAGTTTGTATATATGTGATGCTGGGAGGGAAGGATCATTTGCTGCACTGTTGGTGCTATCACATCAATGATTTCCCTTGGTCAGATGTAGGCGTAGTTGTTAGTAGTGATTTTTCTTTTGTAATGTAAGTAATCATGGTACTCAGAAGTGATGAACTGATGTTAGCAAAATGTAATGTTGGTCCTGTGGCTAACTGGTGAACTTGAACTTTGTGGTTCTACCAATGTCGAGCTTGGGTTTCAAAAAAAGGAAATATACCCAAACATTGCCAAATCCATGGTCAAAAGTGCGACATGCCACATTGCAAAGTTACGTCATTAATGGTAAAAGAGACATATCCAACAAAGAGAAACAACCTATTAGTGGTAAGTCTTAGAGGACCTATACAAATCAAATCAATTAGCCTATGATCAGAAATTTGCCTAACTATTCTAAAACAATTTAGCAAGTTTAGGACATTGTTCCCCAATGATTACTTTTGAGATATCTAAGTAGCCGATGGAGTAATGTTGCTTAACATCTAGCAACTTAATAACATTGTTCCCCAATGATTACTTTTAAGAGATCTAATTAGTCAACGGAGTACTTTTCCCCTTATCCCACTAGTTTTCGTACTTTTAAGACATCTCAAAGAAGTAGTCGGTGAAGCCCAAGCCTATCAAGCTAGAGTCACAGAGTACTTTTCCCTCTTATCCAACTAGTTTCCTTGCTTTTAAGAGATTTCATAGATGTAGCCAGTCAAGCCCAAACCTATCAGGACATATTCATCATGTGTAGTTCGGGAACAGTTCAATGTCCTTAACTTGTTAAGCATCTCCAATGGTTTGGTAAACCCACTTGCTATCTTTCATTATTTGGCAAAACTAGAAAAAACACCCCTCCAATGGTTTGGTAAAGCACTTGCCAAAATTTGGCAACTTGCCATTCTCCGGGTGATCACGCGCATATATGCGCGCGTAGTGCCTGCGTGCATCCATGCTCCTACAAGTGGAAGGGCTCAGATTTAATTTGATTCCTCCTCAGGGTTCCCGATGTAAGTTTTCAAGAGGTGGAAGGGCTAAAAATAATTTTGATTTCTTCTCAGGGTTCCCGATGTAAGTTAGATCTGGATTTGGCAAGTGAATTATGCCAAACCATTGGAGAGGAACTCTTTTTTAACTTGCATTCATTTTAGGGGGTTGCCAAATTACAAGATTTGCCAAGTGAATTATGGCAAACCATTGGAGATGCCCCGGTTGCCGCGGAACCACATGGTCAATCTGAAAACTGCCTTAATTGTTTTTGACGACAGCGCCCACGCTCCACTTCCCACGACTGCCCCTCCAATAGCCCACGCGACGCTCCACTTCCCACGACTGGGTTTTTAAAATCTGCTGATGCGTAGTGTTTTATCCTTCCAGTCAATTATTGGAACCATCTGGCTCTTGGAAATTTGCCTCACGCAATTAGTTTTGGGAAGTGCCAACAACTGCCTAGCCACCGCGCGTCGGGTGCAAGCGCATCTCCGCCCACCCCAGCAGAACATCTCCGCCCGACGGAATGTACAAGTCTGAGCTGCACGCGCTCTGCTCGAAGAAGCATTTTCACACCCATATTTTAAGAACAAAATAGGATGCATAAAAGACTCATATGTGCCCCAGGAACAGTCGCACACATAAGTAGACAAATCTCAAATGTACCATTGCAGTGTTTATTACACAACAGAATATAATATATCACATTGTCTCATACAAAGATGATATCATGAAGTAAACAACGCTCTCGACGGAAGCTCCACACAAGGACACTGTTGACTGGTTGACTCCAAACCTAGTACTCATAACGGTAGTCCTCATTCCAATCATCATCATTAGCATAACCTGGGGTGTTGGGAAATTGCAAGAGTGAGCACATATCGTACTCAACAAGTATAACCAGGGGTTCATGAGGCTCAAATAGCTGACACTGGTTTGACTGCTTTTAGCTTTTAATAGTGGATAGCATGTTCATAACTAAATAGCAAATGTCAAGGTAGCAGTAGTAATCCATTAACCACATGATCATGTGTAAGCATAATTAATTCATAGCATAAACGATAATCAAATTGTCGGTATTTTCCCCACGGGGGGTACACCAACGAGTAAATTTGTATGCGTGCTCCCTTTCCCAGATGGTGATGCAAGATGACACGGAGGTTTATCCTGGTTCGGGCAAGAGAAAGCCCTACGTCCAGCGGGGGAGGAGAGTTTGTATTATCTCGCACCTAAGTGCTTGTACAGGGGTGAATACAAGCGTGGTATGAAGTATGGGAGTTCTACTGCGTATGGGCGTAGTGGTACCCCCGTTCTATTCCTGAGTCCCTCCTTTTATAGTTCCAAGGAGAGACATATGGTACATGCGTAGGTGTCAGAGTAGGGGCCGATAGCAGCACGGAGCACTGAACTACTCAAGGCTTCCGTACGGCATGGCCTCGAGCCGTCTCGTCTTGATAGCCTGGTGATGATTACGCGTGCCCCTGCGTTCTGCCCTGCGCGCCGTCTCGCGCTGGTTCAGAGGTCGCACGCTTGTACGGTATGGCGGCAGATCCGGCGGGGTGGTTGTGGTGTTGTCAGTCGACGCCCAACTCGTCCCCAGGAAGGGACCCTGTTCGGTCGAGGGTCGGATGCCGTGTAATGTGCTGATATCCGGAGCGCTGACCTTGGTGTCTCGAGGGGATCCCGATTAGACGTTTCATCCTTGTTTCCTGCGTCCTGACACGTCCTGGGTCGTTTGGTGGGGAAAGCTGCAAAAAGAGCGATGGGACAGGTGCCTGTTTCCTACCACGCTTCCCGTGACTAGTGTGTTAGGTGGGAAAACGGCGGGTGCATTAAATGCCCTGGCTCTCGTGCGCGCGTCAGGCGGCAGACAGTGTCCTTGCGCTCGACGCTTCCTGACTCGCTCGAGCCCGTTTCCGTATTCGACGGCAGCTAGCGCTCGACCCCTAATCGATTCGCTCGACGCTATTTCCGTCTTCGAGGCTGCGGACGTCGATGGCTATGTATATGTACGGCCAGAGCGTCGAGTTGAGGGCCTCGTCCTGCGTACGGATAGTCTTGTTATGTGCATCGGTGAGGGTACCCCTTATTGATACCCTCGACAGTAGCCCCCGAGTCTCCGCTCGAGCGCTGGCGCTCGAGTGGAGGCTGTATTCTTGGGTCGAGCTTCCATGGGGGCGCGCGAGCGACCCCGCGGGGGTAGCCCCCGAGCCCTTGAAGGAGTTTTTGGCTCCTTCGAGGGCTATATTGCCTAGTTTGCATAAACGCTATCGACACCGGTGGTGGTAGGTTCTGATTGGCTCGTTTTACGTGGAGGTTTCGACGTACTCTCGATAGAGCGAGCGTCTTCCCCCCCAGATGGAGTTCCTAGCGGGTAGTCCAAGTGAGAACCTGTGCCCCTTTCGAGGGGGTCAGCTGTAGCCCGGAGGCGTTCTCATAAAGCAGGGTCGACGTCGTCGGGGATACCGGTCTCATTCGATAGAGTCCGGCGGCTCGATGCCTCCCGTCGGGGGGATTCCTCTCGACTGTCTCGACCCTACCTTGGACATCGCCAGCGAGTCTTCGAGGCGGGCCTCGATCTTCGGCTGCTCGCTGGGGATCCCTGACTCCGGTGCTCGAGATCGGCTGTCGAACCCTTCGGCGGGCCAGCCATCGACCTCTCGAGACTCTTGCGGGTACGCCCCTTGACTTACAAGGGAAGGAAGTGACCGTAGTGGTTCGCCTTTTTGCCCGTTGGGCGCGCCTTTTCACATGGGTGACGTTACGACACTACGTCGGCGTGGAATTTGGAGCGCCCGGCCTGTGAGGGGAAAGAGACGGTTAGGTGGCGCATTTATGGGAGGGAGTTACCTCATTTCCCGGATCTGTCCGTTGGCGGACTGCTGCCTATAAATACGCCGTGGCGCTGCCGCCATTCTTTCTTCTTCTTTCCGCTTTCTCGCCTTCATCCTCTCGTTGCCTTTGCTCTCTCGCTGCTTTGCGCGCGCACCCCCTCGAGTGGTAGCGGATCCATCGTCCTTCCAACCAAGATGCATGTGACACTCGTCACCGCCGACGACTGGCGCCTGTCGTCGATGACGGAGCACCGGTTGCTAGAGCTTGAGAATGAGGGGCTCTTGCGCCGCCGCACCTCGCTAACGTCGCCAGAGTGGATCGCGCCGTCGGCGAGTCACAGGGAGCCCCAGCCGCCCGAGGGCTACGTGGTGTCGTTCGCCAAGTTCCACCGCCACGGCCTGGGTGCTCCCCCGAGCCGCTTCATGCGGGCTCTCTGCTTCCACTATGGGGTGGAGCTCCAGCATTTCTCCCCGAACGCCATCACCGTCGCGGCGGTCTTCGCTGCGGTGTGCGAGGGCTACCTGGGGATGATGCCGCACTGGGATCTGTGGCTCCACCTCTACAGGGGCGAGCTTTTCAACGCCCCTACTGGAACCACCGGCATGAGGAAGCATGTACGGGCCGGGTGTCTCAACCTGGTGCTGAAGACGAAGAAGACGGAGAGGCCGCGCGAGTATATCCCGGTGGGGCTGTCGTCGAACCACGCTGGGTGGGACTCCCAGTGGTTCTACTTGAGGAACGACGACGGTCTCTTCCCCGCTTACACGGGCCGTCTGATTGCAGAGCGCCCGGACAAGAGCACCAGTCGCGGCTCGACCCCCTCCTCGACGCCATGAAGAAGCTGCGCCTGGAGGGCCTGTCCGCCGCTCTCGTCCTCTCGGCCGTCCATCGTCGAAGGGTCCTCCCTTTGATGTCTCAGCCGTTGAGGATGGACGAGATGGGGCCAGGCGTCTTGTCCCGGGATCTCGAGGCTTGCCGGATGTCCAACGTGGCTCTGGCAGATGATGAGATCGCTGCACGGGTTAGGGCGGCCATCGCCGGTGACTTTAAGCCGAAACACGTCAACGGCTTCCCTATGAGGCCCGACGAAGGCTCGGTCGACCTGGTATGTTCTTTTTCTCACATATAGTTCTGATTCTGGATTTCCCTTGACCCTTTTTTATACCTTCCTTTATTCTGGCAGGGACGTATTGATGTCCGGTCCTCGAGGCCCCCTGTGAAGGAGGACGAGGTCGATCGTGACAGGCGGCGCCAGTCCGCCGAGAAGCTGAAGTCCGCCAAGGACTCCGCAAAGAAAGGGGAGAAGAAGAAAAACCTCGACCGCCAAGCATTGGAGGCGCGTCGAGCCAAATCCAGGCAGAGGGGGGAGCCTGAGGAAGAATCCCCCAGGGATGATGACGATGACGATGAGGACAACGACGACTCCGAGGGGATGGCGTCACGTCTTGACCGGATCCTCGAGGGACCGCCTCGAGGTGACGTCCATGTCCCCCGGACGGAGACTCCGAAGGAGGGTTTGAGCGGATCCCACCGCCCTCGGGCCGACACGCCTCCTGCGCCCTCGACTGGCCAGGTCACGCCGCGCCCTCCCCCCGCGCCCAGGGGGGTGGCCATGCTAGGCCCCAGGCGACGGGGCCACTGACTCGTGGTCGCGCTGCGGCCTCCGAGAAAAGAGAGGCCGGCCACACAAGCGCCAGTCCCAGTGCCCGCCAAGCGGGAATTGCTGCGCCAGGGCCAGTGCCTGCGCTCGAGGGGCCCGGAGCCTTGACGCGAGGTGGTTCGAGGCCTTCTGGTCGGGGCACCGGTAGGCGAGTTGTTCTTCCCGTAGGGTAAGCTTTTTGAAGTTGTGACTTTTGTTTACCCATTCCCTCGCGTTTCCTTGTATTCTGGGTTTTTCATGCTCATTCCCTTCTTTTTAGGTTAAAGCGGGTGCCCGAGCTCGCCCAGCCCTCAATGGCGAAAAGGCTCAAGGCAGGAGCAGCCTCCAAGGAGCCAGGTTTGTAGTTTGTTTCTGGGTCTTGTGACGTTCTTGTGTCGGTTATTACAGTGACCGACCGTTATTCTTTACTTCGCAGGCTCCTCCGACTCTCAACCTCCGGCCGACGCTGGGAGTGCCCCGTCTCGTCCCGAGCCTACTCTGATGCCGTCGACGCGTGACGAGGCGCCCCAAACTCAGGGGCAAGAAGGAGCCCCCGAGCCTCCCAGATTGGGGGTTGAGGCGGACCCCATCACCATCAGCGACACGTCTGGTGGTAACGAGGCGTCTGGGGACGTCCAACCTATGGAGGAGGAGGCGTCGACCCCTCTCATCTCGGGACAGACTCCCTGGCCTGCTGGCCTTCGAGCCCTCGAGGAGCAGAAGGAGAAAGAGAAGGAGGGAGAGGAGCGGGAGCGCGATGCAACGCGGCTTCCACAGGAGCGGCAGCAGCAACAGCGACATCAGTAGGAGGAACAGCAGCAGCCAGAGCAGTAGGGGGAACAGCGGCAGCAGCAGGAGCAGGGGGGCCAAGAGGAAAGGCCGCTCGAGCCCCTGCCTCAAGGTCTGGCCCAACCGGTACCACCGGCGCCGCAAGAGCCCGGCGATCAGGCGGAAGATTTGCCGGTGTACGGCCCTCCCACCCCAGCGTGGCTCCTCCCGGGGGCGCCCGCCGTGATCCGGGCAGAGTCGGGGCGAGCGGACGGAGTGGTGGCGCTCGCCTGCCTGATGCGCACCCCCACCGACCCCGAATCTGAGATCAAGAGGACGATCTATGGCATGGACGGGATCGCACCAGGGTTCCTCCGGGAGCGTCGGGCGTGGGAGGATCGATTTCCCTCTGAGGAGGACGAGATTGGGACGTCGGGAAGCAAGGACGGTACCTGGAAGACGGTGGACGACGATGGGCGGTTCCCATGCCTCGTCGATCTGTTCTTGCACCACGGGGGCTCCCTCGAGACCGTCGAGAACCTTATCCGTGGTGTCAAGGCGCGGGCTGATCGAGAGATGGAGAACTGGTGCCCCGATCGGATTCGTATCTGAGCTTCCACCGACCCGTCTGAGCCCAACATTTTCCTCGACGACAGGAAGGAGGCCGAGAAGTGGGAGCACGTCGAGGAGCTCCGCCTTTGGATGAAGCACGTGGTGGGGCTCCTATCGGACATCATCAACAACGGGCTCGGGCCGGCTTATTATGTAAGTGTTTGTCGATCTTTGATCTTCATGGAACCTTTTGGTTTTGTGTTCTAACTGTTTGACCGCCGGCTCGCAGGACATGAAAGAGACCTCCCGCATCAAGTCGAGCTTCATTCACGCCACAAGAGGCGGCTAGGAGTAGCTCCCTGTCCTCAAGGATCAACTCCTCGAGTGGCAGGAGAAACTCCTCAAGGCTTGTAAAGACCTCATAGCATTCGAGGAGGAGAAGAAGGCAAGGGAGGCTGCTTTGGCCGAGGCTCGAGAGGCCTTAAGAAAGGCGGAGGAGGAGACGACGCTGCTGCGGGAGCGGGCTCTGACGGTCGAGGAGGCCGCGTCCAGAGCCCGGGAGGAGGCCCTGTCCCACAAGGGCATTATCGCGGTCCTAGACAAAGAGAAGGGCCTTCTTAAAACCAACCTGGACTCTCTCCGAGAGTCCTTCCAGAAGATGAAGGTGGAGCACGTGAATGGCGAGATTGCTAGGAGCGCCGCGGAGGAAGCCAAGAGGAAGGCCCTCGAAGATCTCGAGGCGGAGCGGGCTCAATCCCGCAGGCTCTCTGACGACGTCGAACGTCTGAAGGGAGAGCTGTTGGAGAAGAGTGGGGCCATTGCTCAGGCTGGCAAGGCGATCGAGGATCTCCGCGTTGCCAACACTGAGCTGGTCCATTCCAACAGAGAGATTGAGAGGGCCAACACCAGATTAGTCGGCGAGAACACGGCCCTGGAGGAGAGCGTCCGAGGTGCGTTTCCTCTGTCGGATTTTCTCTTTCGAGGTGTGTTTGGTTTTTCTTAAGGTTTCTTCTATTGGCGTTTACAGGGCTTAAGGACGAACTCCTAGCCGCCCAAGTCGAGGCCCGTAATGCTAAGGCTCAGCTCGAGGCTGAGGTTGCTTTGAACCGTCGAGTGTGGACGGCGATAAGCGACCTCTCGACCTCCTAGGAGGTCGAGCCTATGGATGAGCCGAGGGAGGACGCTCGAGGCGACGCACTGGTCGACCAGTTGTGCTACATAGGCGCGACGCTACGAGATCGGTTGCGGGATGCCCTCCACATCGGGGTGAAGCGGGCGATGGCGGTTGTCTGCTCGGGCTTCTCCTATGACATGGAGGTAGTATCCCACGGCTTCGTCACCGACATCTCCAAGACCGACGCGGAGAACGAAGAGAGGCTCCATGCCTTGATCGACGACGCGGAGGCTCCTGGAGAGAGGTTGGCCAAGCTATTTGAGCCTGAGGTGCTTCCTCCTGAGACTAGCTCGGGCGGAGGCGAGTGTGGTGAGGACCGTGCCACGGACTGAGCCCTGCGAGCCTGCTTAGGGTGCCTAGGGCCCCATGTATGATACTTTGTTAATCCTGTTGTTAAGCGATACAGTATCTTTTTGTAATTGTTAAATGCTTATTTGTCTTTCCGCTCGAGGTTCTTTTATTTCTCTTTGTTCCTACGTTTGTATTCCTCGTTCGATCTTTCATAAAAAACAACCTCGATCATCTCAAGGGTGAGGAAGTGAGTAGAGTTTCCGTAGCCCGGGGGCGTAGGGGTTCTCAGGCTCGTTGTCCCTCGACCTTTGAGGGGCTCGAGGTGCCTTAGCTACTCGAATCGTGCAAGGTTTACTAAATAGGAAGAGAAAATTTCTTGGCTTTTTTGACGTATGGGGGGGTCGTCCCCCTGGTAGCCCCCGAGGGGGTGTTGACTATGATGGGTCATGGTCGGCGCCCCCTTCCAACGTCGAGGTTGTGACTTGTAAAGCCTTGGTATGAAAGGAAGTTGCTCGAGGGAAAGGCTTCATTTATTCATGCATTCATTTACAATGTCTTGGTATAGAATGCGCGCTGGAACATAAAGTTTCGAAATTCTAAGGGTAGAATTGATGTAGCTGTTCGATGTTCCATGCGTTGGTGAAGATTGCCCCCTTTTCGTCCGCTAACTTGTATGTCCCTGGCTTCAGGACCTCGGCCACCACGTACGGGCCTTCCCATGGCGGGGTCAGCTTGTGGCGTCCTTGATTGCTCTGCCGTCGTCGTAGGACAAGGTCACCCACGTTTAGATCCCTCTTTCGTACGTGTTTGTCATGGTAGCGTCGAAGCTTCTGCTGGTATCTGGCAGAGTTGAGGAGGGCCATGTCTCGAGCCTCCTCAAGCTGGTCGACAGCATTCTCTTGAGCTTCCTTATTCGACTGCTCGTTGTATGCCTTGAGTCGAGGTGATCCATACTCGAGGTCCGTTGGGAGCACGGCCTCAGAGCCATAGACCATGAAGAACGGGGTGTATTTGGTGGCCCGACTTGGCGTCCTCCTCAAACTCCATAGGACCGAGGAAAGCTCCTCGACCCACTTCTTGCCGAACTTCTTCAGGCGATTGTAGATCCTTGGTTTGAGCCCCTGCAAGATCATGCCGTTGGCACGCTCGATCTAGCCGTTAGTTCAAGGGTGAGCCACCGCGGACCAGTTCACACGGATGTGATGCTAATCGCAGAAGTCCAAGAACTTTTTGCCGGTGAACTGAGTGCCGTTGTCGGTGATGATGACGTTGGGAATCCCGAACCGATGGATGATGTCGGTGAAGAAAAGGACGACCTGTTCGGAGCGGATGTTGGTGATGGGTCGAGCCTCGATCCATTTGGAGAACTTGTCAATGGCCACCAACAAGTGGGTGTACCCTCCTTTCGCTTTTTGTAGAGGTCCTACTAAATCGAGCTCCCACACCGCAAACGGCCAGGTGATGGGGATCATCTGAAGAGCGTGGGCGGGCAGATGCGTCTGCTTGGCGTAGAATTGGCATCCGTGACACAAGCGTACGAGCTCGATGGCATCTGCCACGACCGTCGGCCAGTAGAAACCTTGCCAAAAAGCGTTCCCTACGAGGTTCCGTGGAGCAGCATGGTGGCCGCAAGCCCCCGAGTGTAAGTCCTCGAGGAGTTTTCGGCCTTCTTCCACGGTGATGCAACGCTGTAAGACCCCCGTCGGGCTCCGTCGATATAGCTCGTTGCCTTCGCCATAGATCACATATGACTTGGCCCGTCGAGCGATACGACGGGCCTCTGACCGATCTTCCGACAGCTCGCCGCGGATTAGGCAGTCGAGGAACGGTGTGCGCCAGTCGAACGGTCGACCAGGCCGCCGCTCTACCACCATCACTTCGGCCGCCATCGAGAGCGTGTCGACGGTGTTGGTTGGCTGGGTAGGAGCGGCATCAATGCCAGCCCCCGGGCCTAAGTCGACGGATGGTTCGTTAAGATCTCTTGAGAACGCATCAGGTGGCACCGTGCCTCGAGTCGATGCGATCTTGGCGAGCTCGTCGGCTGCCTCGTTGTATCGTCGGGCGACATGGACAAGCTCGAGACCATGGAATTTGTCTTCGAGTCTACGGACTTCTTTGCAGTACGCCTCCATTTTCGGGTCGTGGCAACTCGAGGTTTTCATTACTTGGTCGATGACGAGTTGGGAGTCGCCTCGGACGTCTAGGCGCCTGACTCCTAGCTCGATGGCAATCTTGAGACCATTGATGAGGGCCTCATATTCCGCGACGTTGTTAGATGCGGCAAAATGAATCCTGATGACATACCTCATATGGACGCCCAAGGGTGAGATGAACAGCAGGCCGGCCCCGGCCCCTGTCTTCATGAGTGACCCATCAAAATACATCGTCCACAGCTCCGCCTGGACCTGAGTTGGGGTAACGTGCCTTGGTCTCCAAAAGCACTTCGCTGACGAAATAGACTGGCCTCTGGACTGGTAGCGCATGTCCCTCCTCCAGCCTTTCGACCACTACTGCTGCGCTGACGACCTGGGTCGTCGACGCAACGTAGAGGAGCAGCGGTTCTGCAGGTCGAGGTGGGACCAGGACTGGTGCTGAGGTCAGCGTCTTCTTCAGCTTTTCGAGCGCTTCCTCGGCCTCGGGGGTCCAAGAAAAGCGCTCGACCTTCTTCAAAAGTCGATACAACGGTAACGCCTTTTCTCCTAGTCTTGAGATGAAACGGCTCAGAGCCGCCAGGCATCCCGTGACTCTTTGCACACCCTTGATGTCCCGGATCGGCCCCATTCTTGTGATGGCCGAGACTTTCTCGGGGTTGGCCTCGATGCCGCGCTGTGAAACAATGTAGCCCAAGAGCATGCCTCGAGGCACGCCGAAAACGCATTTCTCAGGATTGAGCTTGATCTGTTTGGCGCGTAAACAGCTAAAAGCGATCTCGAGGTCCTGGATCAGGTCCCCTCGCCGCTTTGACTTGACGACAATGTCGTCGACATAGGCCTCGACCGTCGACCCTATGTGTCCACCAAATACGTGGAGCATACAGCGTTGATATGTAGCTCCCGCATTTCGAAGCCCAAACGGCATGGTCACATAGCAATACATCCCAAAAGGTGTGATGAAAGAGGTCGCGAGCTGGTCGGACTCCTTCATTTTTATTTGGTGGTAGCCAGAATATGCATCAAGGAAAGAAAGGGTTTCACATCCCGCGGTAGAATCGACAATCTGATCAATACGTGGCAATGGAAAAGGAACTTTTGGACATGCTTTATTTAGACTAGTATAATCGACACACATCCTCATTTTCCCATTCTTTTTCTTAACTAATACAGGGTTTGCTAACCAGTCGGGATGATGAACCTCCTTGATGAATCCGGCCGTCAAAAGCTTGTGGATTTCCTCGCCAATGATCTTGCGCTTCTCCTCATCGAATCGGCGCAACCACTGCTTCAATGGCTTGGAACCGGCTCGAATCTCCAAGGAGTGCTCGGCGACTTCCCTCGGTATGCCCGGCATGTCTGAGGGACTCCATGCAAACATGTCGGCGTTCGCACGGAGAAAGTCGACGAGCACAGCTTCCAATTTGGGGTCGAGGTCGGCGCTGATCGTCAGCACCTTGCCGTCGGAGTTGTTGGGGTCGAGGGGGATCTTCTTGGTTCCCTCAGCCGCCTCGAAGCTGCCCGCGTGGCGTTTGGGCTCTGGAGCCTCAGCGGCCAGGGCCTCGAGCTTCGCGACGAGCTCGGTGGAGTTCTCGATCGCCTCTCCATACTCGACGCACTCGACGTCGCACTCGTACACGTGCTCGAAGGAGGAGCTGACGGTGATGACGCCCTTTGGACCGGGCATCTTTAGCTTCAAGTAGGTGTAGTTGGGTATCGCCATGAACTTGGCGTAACCCGGGCGCCCGGTGATGGCGTGGTACGTGCCCCTGAACCCGACCACCTCGAAGGTGAGGGTCTCCTTCCTGAAATTGGCTGTTGTGCTGAAGCAGACCGGTAGGTCGATTCGACCTACGGGCAACGCCTTTTTTCCTGGCACGACGCCATGGAAACCGCCGGCGCTTGGCTGGAGCCGTCCCCTATCGATGCCAAGGAGGTCGAGGGTCTCGAGGTAGATGATGTTGAGGCTGCTGCCTCCGTCCATTAGCACCTTGGAGAGCCTGGTGTTGATGATGATAGGGTCGACGACGAGCGGGTAGACGCCTGGGGCGACTACCTTGTCGGGGTGGTCCTCTCGATCGAAGGTGATGGGGGTGCTCGACCAGCTGAGGTACTGGGGCGCCGCCATTCTCGCCGCGAAGACCTCACGGCGTTCCCTTTTGCGCTGCCTCGTGGTCAGTTGTGTCGAAGGCCCACCATATATCATGTAGCAGTTGTGGACGGCGGGGAAGTCGTCGTCGTCCTTGTTGCCCTCTTTGTCGCCGCCCTTCTCCTTCTTCGAGTCGTCACGTTCATCCCTTTTGAACCCTAGACCGTCGAAATGCCTTTTCAGCATACGACAGTCCTTGAGCTTGTGGTTGGCGCCTCCCTTATGGTAAGGGCATGGTTCCTCTAGCATCTTATCAAAGATACCCCCATCTGGGGGCCTCGAGGCTTCTTCCGCTCCATGGCGGCGACAAGGCTGTCGTCGAAATCTTCCCGTTGCAACTGCCGTGCTTTCTGCTTCTTCTTGTTTTTCTTGAGCCCTCGACTGGGGGTTCCATCTTCATCGACAGGCCGCTTGCCTTTCCCTCCTTCACAGCTGAAGAAAGCGCCGACTGCCTCTTCCCCTGCTGCGTAGTTCGCCACTACGTCCATCAGCTCATCGACGATCTGAGGGCGATTTCGGCCCAGTTCCCGCACTAAGTCTCGACTGGTGGTACCAGAGACAAAAGCCAGGATGACGTCATGGTCAGGGATATGTGGCAGCTCAGTGCGCTGCTTCGAGAAGCGTCGAGCATACTCTCAGAGAGTTTCTCCTGACTTCTGCTTGCATTTGCTGAGGTCCCACGAATTCCCGGGCCGTATGTAGGTCCCTTTGAAATTAACCTGGAAAACTTTAACCAAATCGACCCAGTCGTGAATCTGATTTGCTGGAAGCTCCTCGAGCCATCGACGGGCAGTGTCGGAGAGGAAGAGCGGTAGCTGTCTGATGATGGCTCGATCATCTCCTCGAGCGCCGCCTAGCTGGCAGGCCAGCCTAAAATCAGCCAGCCATAATTCTGGTTTGGTTTCACCATTGTATTTCACGATGCTGGTCGGGGGTCGGAATGGACTGGGTAGGGGCGTGCTGCGGATCGCCCTGCTGAATACCCGTGGGCCCGGTGGCTCGGGGGCCAGCAGGTCCTCGTTGCTGTCGTACCTCCCACCGCGATGCGCGCTGTAACCGCGCTCTTCCGCATCCCCGTGACGGCGGCGTCGATTCTCTTCGATGTCATGCTGCGCGTCGTGTCGACGCTGATTGTCGACGGGAAGGATGAGAGCGGTCTTTCTGCCTCGAGGAGGAGGCTGTTGATGGACTGACACCTCCTTTTCATTTTGAGGCGGCTCGTCGCGCTTTTCAGTGGCAGCTCCTCGTCGTCGAGAAGCTGAGCTTTTGGCTTGTTGAACTGCCGCCACCTGGAGCAGAGTCTGTACCTCATCTCGAATGCGCCGAGCCTGGGAGTTCGACGGTTCTGGCATGTTGCGCAGTAGCATCGTTGCCGCCACTACATTTTGGCCCGCTCGAGGGAAACGGCTGACGGGCTGCTCTGGCTCTGCGTCTCCGACGATTTGTCGATGTACCTCTCGAGCGCAGGGCAGGTCTTGCCCAAGGATTTGCTCAAGCAGGACGAGGCGCTCACGGTCTTCGTCGAGCTTCATCTTGAGCTCCCGTAGCTGTGCAAGCTGCGCAGCCCTATCTTCCTGTGGAGGGGGGTCGACCTGTCCGTCGTTCCCAGGCGTCCTGGGGTCTTCCCATGGCGCAGGAGCTCGACCGCCCGCAGCAGCATCCTGCGTCTCGTCAGTAGTTTCTACTGCCCCGTCGACGTGATAGCATTCCCTTGTGGGGTCGTAGCTATCAGTCTCGGAGTCGGAGTCCGGCTCAGCGGCGTAGAAACATCTTCGTTCCTCCTCCAGCAACCGCTGCCTGAGTGAGGTGATCGTGTATCGCCCGGGGCCTGGGCGGCGGAGGCCTCGCACCTGGGAGAAATCCGGCAGTTCGGACGTCGGCCGTAGTGCTTCAGAGTTACGTGGGAGGACCATTGGTCTCTCCACATATGTCTGGGCGTTTGGGCATATTGCTCTGGCGAGCGATGCCGCGGCGTTGTCTAATCCGAATGGCAGTGCCGTTCTTGGAGTAGACAGCCCGCGTGGAAGTAGCTTAGCAGCGGTGGGGGAGGGCGCGCGAGACACGTCCCCTCCCGTCGTCGTGCCACGTTGAGCCGTCATGCTCGTGGTTCCGGCATATGGTGCTGCCGGCTCGTGGCCCACCTCCTGCCTCGCACGAGTTGTCGGTCGTGATGAAGCAGAGGAGCGGCGGTGATGCTGTCCGTGCCTCTTCTTGGGCGGGTAGGCGTGGTGGCGAGGGCGTCTCGGGGCCCTCATCCGTGCTGGTGCAACACGGGTTCCTCCTGGTCCTTTGACTGAGAGCAAGATCTTGTCGTAGCCGGAGCCCGTAGACATGAACTCGAGACTCCCAAACCAAATCACCGTGGAGCGCGGAATCGGCGAGGCGAGAGCGGCCATCTGGAAAGGAGTAGGAAATCGATGAAAAACACACAGGACCCCTACCTGGCGCGCCAACTGTCGGTGTTTTCCCCATGGGGGGGTACACCATTGAGTAAATTTGTATGCGTGCTCCCTTTCCCAGATGGTGATGCAAGATGACACGGAGGTTTATCCTGGTTCGGGCAAGAGAAAGCCCTACGTCCAGCGGGGGAGGAGAGTTTGTATTATCTCGCACCTAAGTGCTTGTACAGGGGTGAATACAAGCGTGGTATGAAGTATGGGAGTTCTACTGCGTATGGGCGTAGTGGTACCCCCGTTCTATTCCTGAGTCCCTCCTTTTATAGTTCCAAGGAGAGACATATGGTACATGCGTAGGTGTCAGAGTAGGGGTCGATAGCAGCACGGAGCGCTGACCTACTCGAGGCTTTCGTACGGCATGGCCTCGAGCCGTCTCGTCTTGATAGCCTGGTGATGATTACGCGTGCCCCTGCGTTCTGCCCTACGCGCCGTCTCGCGCTGGTTCAGAGGTCGCACGCTTGTACGGTATGGCGGCAGATCCAGCGGGGTGGTTGTGGTGTTGTCAGTCGACGCCCAACTCGTCCCCAGGAAGGGACCCTGTTCGGTCGAGGGTCGGATGCCGTGTAATGTGCTGATATCCGGAGCGCTGACCTTGGGTGTCTCGAGGGGATCCCGATTAGACGTTTCATCCTTGTTTCCTACGTCCTGACACGTCCTGGGTCGTTTGGTGGGGAAAGCTGCAAAAAGAGCGATGGGACGGGTGCCTGTTTCCTACCACGCTTCCCGTGACTAGTGTGTTAGGTGGGAAAACGGCGGGTGCATTAAATGCCCTGGCTCTCGTGCGCGCGTCAGGCGGCGGACAGTGTCCTTGCGCTCGACGCTTCCCGACTCGCTCGAGCCCGTTTCCGTATTCGACGGCAGCTAGCGCTCGACCCCTGATCGATTCGCTCGACGCTATTTCCGTCTTCGAGGCTGCGGACGTCAATGGCTGCGTATATGTACGGCCAGAGCGTCGAGTCGAGGGCCTCGTCCTGCGTACGGATAGTCTTGTTATGTGCATCGGTGAGGGTACCCCTTATTGATACCCTCGACACAAATGAACATAATAACATAATAAGCTCATTATCTTAGTGTAGATGTCCCCAAGGCCGCTCCTGACCGTGAGCTCGGCTAGTATACCAGTTTTAAACTCTGCAGAGGTTGTACATCTTTACCCATGAGTCATGATTTACCCTTTCGCCTGAGGTAGCCAGTCTCTTAACCCCGTTCCTAGGGAGGTCGGCAGGGATCACTATGAAGCCTTTCAAAAGTTCGTCTAACATGTTAGGGCCGCAAGGTTTCCTTTGCGAGCAGATATAGATACCTTCCTTCCGAATGGCACAATGACGCGCAGCCTATACACATAGGGACAGGGGCTCGCACTATACCCGTGTCGGTTTACCCCCTCCGATCTTTCGGGTAACCTCGAACAAGCTAGAAAAGGTCTCCATACTGAGCTAAAGCCAGAGCCATTATAGCCCTCATGGTTGCACTGTTATCGCGGGTGATCACGTACAGACAAGATCTCATACAGTTATTTGTCATTCTTTTATGTTCATTGCATAGCTATTAATCATCTTACAGGATCATGGATTATATAAAGCACTAACACATCTACAACAAATGCATATCAAGTAGGTAACAAGGAATCCAGGTAACAATCATCTATGATTTTGCTAAGGTCGACAAGGTGATAGCATGCATATGATATATATGTATTTATAAGGGAATAGGTATCAAGGATGATCCCAAGTTATACTTACCTTGATCAAAGCTCTCCTGAGCCTGCTGGTCTTCAAAAGCTTGGTCTTGATCAACAACGTACGGCTCACCGTCTATTCCCAAACATCAATCAACAACACGCAATCCGATGGTGACAATCATACACAAAGCAAACAAGATATAATTAGAACATTACACCAACAGTGAGACATCAAAGATAAAAGTTTATGAAAATATTCTACGCAGCGCTACGATCACACAAATGTAAAGTTCACGAAAATCGGAATTAAAACGGGTAAGATATGAATTTTCTAAGATTTCCTATAGAGAAATAATTAATTAAATGCTACTGCAGAATTAAAAAAGTTTCAAAACATAGAATAAATAGTTCTAACATGTAGATCTCGTAAATACGAATCTAACAAAATTTGAATGGACAAAAACGGAGTTAAAACGAATATTTTATGGGCTAAATACCGTGAATGGCAATTCGGTAAATACTGGAAAACGTATTTCATCTTCAACCGGCAGAAATACGCTTTTAAACCAAGGATACGTATTTCCTTCAGGGCGCCAGGGACCGCGGTGAAATTACTAAAAACATCCAGGGACTCTTAAAGAAAAATCCCCTCGAAGGGGTATCCTTGTTTCCGCCGTCGATCTTCGGTTGGACGGCATCGGGCGCGCTGGGGAAAAGGGGGTGGCCGGCGGCCGGCCAGGCGCAGGCGCCGGTGCGGTGGCACCATGGCCACCGCCGCGAAACTCGCCGGTGTTCGCAGGTTTCTCGATTCCCAGCACCAAACTCCGAAATAAGAATACCAACGTGCGGAGGAGCTTACCCCGAACTCACTAGGATAGTTTGCTCGGGCTGAAAAGGCACAAAGATGACCCGCGACGGCGGCGGTTTCATTTCTGTTTCGGCGAGATCCAACATGGCGATGGGAAGCTGTGATGTTGGCTACCAACGTGCGTATATGGAAGAGAGGGTCGCGAGGGTTCTCCAAGGGCAAAAAAGGGGTTCGGGGAAATCAAATCCCGCAGAAAACGGGGTCGAACCGGATTTGGTGGCTTCCGTGTGCGTCCTGCTCGGTCCCGAGAAGAAGAAAGGAAGGAAACCAAGGCGCTGTCACATGGACCCCACACGTCAGTGAAAGAAGAACGGGGCCCAACTGGCAGCGGGTCAAAGGAGAGAAGGGGCGTGCCTGCGCAGTCGCGCGCGAGTTGGGCCGGCTCCTATGCCGCGCGCTGGGCCGAGGCGGGGGTAGCAAGCAGACCAGGGAGGGGGCTGGGCTGGCTGGGGTTCTTCCCCCTTTTCTTTTTATTTTCTTTTTCAAAAAGCATTTTCACAAATTGAATTTTTGTGCACAAATTATTTCTAACCAAAAGCAATCAAGCAAAATATAAAATATGCTCCAGCATGAATGCACAACCATGTTTCTAAATTTATGGTGAATTTTTAATTTCAATAAAAATTATTTATTTACTATATTACATGCCCACCAAAATATTCAAATAAATCAAATTAAATCCTATTATTTGAAAATCAAATTTTGGGTGTTACAAACTCTACCCCCCTTAAAAGAATCTCGTCCTCGAGATTGAGCAGAACTTACTCAAACAAATATGAATATGATTTTCTCAGATCATCCTCTCTTTCCCAAGTTGCTTCCGCTCCTGAATATCGATTCCATTGCACTTTGCACATTTTAATAACCCAACTTCTCGTGACTCTCTCAGCTGTCTCCAATATTCTGACCGGGTACTCTTCATAAGTGAGATCACCTTTAACAGAAAGTTCTTCCAATGGTAGTTGCTCCTCAGGTACACGCAAACATTTCTTAAGTTGAGACACATGGAACACATCGTGCACACCAGACAAACTTTCAGGCAATTCTAACTGATATGCTACTTCTCCACGCCTTTCCAATACTTTAAACAGACCAACATACCTTGGAGCTAGCTTTCCCTTCATATTAAACCTCTTCACACTCCTCATTGGTGATACTTTTAGGTAGACATAATCACCCACTTCAAAAGCCAGCTCTCTCCTACGCGTATGTGCATAGCTTTTTTGACGAGATTGAGCAACTCTCAAGTTATCCCGAATTGTCCGCACTTGTTGTTTTGCATGTCTAAGCACATCTGTCCCAAACACCTAAGTTTCTCCTGTCTGATTCCAAAACAAAGGTGTCCTGCACTTCCGACCATACAGTGCCACAAACGGTGCCATCTTAAGACTTTGCTGATAGCTATTGTTGTAGGAGAATTCTGCATATGGCAAACTCTTGTCCCAACTAGTCCCATACTGCAAAGCACAAGCTCTCAACATATCCTCCAGTATCTGATTGATCCTCTCAGTCTGTCCATCTGTCTGTGGATGATACGCTGTACTAAAATTCAACTTTGTTCCCAATTAATCATGCACTGCTTTCCAAAAGTGAGATGTGAATTGAGTACCCCTATCTGACACAATCTTCTTAGGTACCCCATGCAAACAAACAATTCTCTCCATATACAGCTCAGCTAGGCGTTCTCTAGTGTACTTAGTTTTAACGGGTATGAAAGTGAGCCACTTTAGTCAAACGATCTACTATCACCCATATTGAGTCATACCCTCTCTGTGTACGTGGTAAATCCACTATAAAATCCATACCCACTTCTTCCCACTTCCATTCCGGAATCTTCATTGGTTGCAACAGTCCAGCTGGCCTCTGATGTTCAGCTTTCACTCGCTGACAAGTATCACATAAAGCAATATATTCAGCCACATCTCTCTTTAAGCCATACCACCAGTACTTCTGTTTCAGATCTAGATGCATCTTAGTGCTACCAGGATGAATGGAATATGCTGACTCATGAGCCTCTCTTAGAATAATATCACGAATAGCCTTCACTTCAGGAACACATATCCTTTTTCCAAACCACAGTACACCATTGTCATCTATTCTGAATCCTGGTGCTTTGCCTAATACCACATTCTGTGCTATCTCCTTTAGTTTCTCATCTTCCAACTATCCTTTCAATATCTCTTCCTCTAGAGTAGGAGTGACCTCAATTTCCATACCATTTACTACAATTCCCAAGTTCAAATATGCAAATTCAGCACACAACTCCTCAGATTTAGGTGTCACCCGAAGCTCATTAGCATATTTCTTTCTGCTAAGTGCATCAGCTACGACGTTCGCCTTTCCAGGATGATAATGCACTTCCAAATCATAATCTTTTATCAGTTCCAACCATCTTCGTTGCCTCAAATTCAGATCTGTCTGGGTGAAGATATACTTCAAACTCTTATGATCAGTATATATGTCACTCTTATGCCCAATCAAATAGTGTCTCCAAATCTTGAGTGCATGAACCACTGCTGCTAACTCCAAATCATGAGTAGGATAATTCAGTTCATGTTTTCTCAACTGTCTAGATGCATAAGCAACAACTCTACCTTCTTGCATAAGAACACAACCGAAACCTAGACGAGAAGCATCACAATAGATAGAGAAACTCTTACTCAGATCTAGAAATACCAACACAGGTGCAGTAGTCAATCTCTTCTTAAACTCCTCAAAACTAGCTTGACACTTATCAGACCATACAAACTTAGCATTCTTCTCCAACAGAGCAGTCATAGGCTTTGCAAGTTTTGAGAACCCTTCAATGAATCTACGATAGTAACCAGCTAAACCAAGAAAACTGCGAATTTCACTTACATATGTAGGTGGTTTCCAATTCAATACGTCTTTCACCTTACTAGGATCCACTGCAATACCACCATTAGAAACAACATGACCAAGAAAAGAAACTTCTTCTAACCAAAACTCACATTTACTTCGCTTAGCATACAGCTTATGTTCTCTAAGTTTCTGTAAGACCAATCTCAGATGTTCAGCATGTTCTTCCTTGGTTTTAGAGAATACCAGAATATCATCAATAAAGACCACCACAAACTTATCAAGGTACTCCATAAATACTTTATTCATCATGTACATAAAGTAAGCTGGTGCATTGGTCAAACCAAAAGACATAACTGTATACTCATACAACCCATACCTTGTTGTGAAAGCTGTCTTTGGTATATCTGAATTTTGAATCTTCAATTGATGATAACCAGAACGCAAATCAATCTTAGAGAACACACAAGCACCTCTTAGCTGATCAAACAAGTCATCAATCCTTGGCAATGGGTACTTATTCTTGATAGTGACCTCATTAAGTGACCGATAATCAACACACATCCTCTGACTACCATCCTTCTTATCAACAAAGATAACTGGTGTAACACTCCTAGTGTTAGCTTGCATGTTAACCATGAGCATTGCATCAACATAGGCATCATCATGATCACTCAACAGCATCATACCATGATCACATGCCATTTACTACATGTACCATGTGATTAAATTGCTTGTGTGGCTTGTTTTGAGTAACTTTAGTGGGTGACCAATACATGTAAGTGTGCAATCTTTTCCAAAATACATTAATCATGTTTAGAACATCATTTGGAGCAAAGTTCATGCTGAAGGTTTTGGACAAAAATGCCCCTAAGTCATGATTTACCCTAGGATGGCTTATTTGACCCCCTAAACCTCCTATCAAAGATGTTTTATGAAAGTGATGTTAAAGACCTTGTATGTCTGTGACACCTGAAACAAAGTTGTAGAGAATTTCATAAGCTACAAAAGTTATGTTGATAACTTTTTATGAAAAAGCTTGGAACACCTCCAAGAATTGCTCACAAGCTAAAAATCAAGGCTGATTTCACACTTAGACGAATTTGGCTAAGTCTTGAAGAAGACAGTTTCGAGGTAGGGTTGTTTGAAGCCTTTAGTTTGAAATTCAGACCGATTTAGACTGAGCTCGTGTAATCAAAGTTGTAGAACTCGTGTAGCTCTATCCAGAGGATCAAATCCCAGCCAAAACCATCGATTGAGCTGAGAGTAAAACGTTGTTGAAGATCGGGTTTCAGTCACTGTTGGCGACGACTGAATCACGCGATTCAGTTTCGTCAGTCACCGGCCGGCCGATGCGTGGACGACCCGTGGCGGCCGTACGTCGACCGCGACCCCACCTGTCAGCCCCGGCGCCTTCACTTGGACGCCACGGCGCCACCCCGAGCCCCGGCCGTCCTCATTTCGCCTCCCCAGCGCTCTCTCCCTTCTCCATTTCGCCTCGGCGAGCTCCGCCGTGGAACGGTAGCGTCGCCCGAGCTCTTCTCGCCGCCTCCGGCCAAGCCAGCCCGCCCAGAGCTCCGCCTTGACGTCCTCTACCTCGACGTCCACTCCATTCCCGTAGCCGAGCATCGGTGAGGTCGCATTGCTAACTCCACCGCGAGCTCCACCTCGCCGGAGTTCACAGAGATCACCGGCAACATGGCCAGACCTCTCTGGTTCACCTCTGGCCGTGATTCTTCTTCCTATAGTTTCGCCTTGAGCCCCTCTTGCTCATCCGCAACCTCTACCGCGTCGCCATTGCATGGATCCGCCGGCGTAATGCCGCGCAGCGCCGCCGCTCCGCCATTCCCGACGGCGAGCACCCTAGAGTCCAGTAGAGCGCGGGTAAAGTAGGTCAATAGAGTCGCCTTGGTGAGAGGAACACGTAGATGCCCTTGGATCCGGCCGAGACCTCGTCGTCGTTGAGCTTCGCCGGCGCCGAGGACCTCCCCTGTCTCTGTCTCACTGACGCGCGGGTCCCGGGTGTCAGCCTCTCCTCACACCCCCCTGGTTCACTGTTTACAGATCCTATGTTAATTTTGTAAAATTCATATCTTGAGTTGTATAGATCCAAATGAAGTGACTTCAATTTTGCTAGGTTCCATTGGGGTCTAGTTTTTAATAAAAATATGAAACATGCCATGTTTTTGCAGAAATAAATAGATATAAATTAATCTTGGATTTTTAGTGGGTAATTATATCTTTAAATCTATTGATTTGCTGGCCATGCAAACTTAGGGTGTTGTTACTTATGTTATGATTAAGCTCTGATAAATTTATCATGATCTTTGGAAGCCTGGTTGAGGAGTTAAAAATAATTCTTGTTTAAATAGGAGTTTCTTGTGATATTTTTAATAAATAAGTTATAGCTCCTTTTGTGATGAAACTTGGTGAGTGTTGTACTTATGTGTAGACAAAGCTAGGAAAAATCTGAAATCTGTTGTTTGACACTTTTTGATGAGGTTTCATATTTATGCCTTGCATGCCTATACTAGCTTGTTATTTTTATACCTCACAATATGTATGTGCAAGTGTTCTGAAAATTTTACAGTGAACTTATGTTAGCATAAATAGCTTGCTGTGATTTTCTTAGGATTTTTGGAACAATTGAAATGCATGTTCATTAAATCACCTTAATAATTAAATGAATGGAAAAGGTGATGATAGAAATGAGTTTAGACCTTGCCATGATGTTTTCTGGTGTTTCTTAGATATGTTCTACCTACTGGTGCAATTGGATTGTCCCTTTGATACATTCTCAATATGTGCAAAATATTATTTTTGCTATTTATGCCTTTCCTAGAGCATTTCTGTACAGCTGATAGCAAATGATTAAGAACTATTTGAAGATGATGTTTTCTGGGACACTTGTCTACAACAAACTTGTAGCTAACTTAATGATCTACTTCGTGTCCAAATTTCATGACATTTAGTTGAGTAGTTTGAAAGGTATGCATGTTGCAAGTAGCTGCTGTAAAGTGCTTGCTCTCTGGATTTTCCAGAGCAGCCAGCCAACTTTGTAGGTTTTAGCATATTTCGGTTGGGAATCTGACTAGGATGTCTAAAAGTGAATTGTAGACAATTTGTTAAGATTTCCAGAAAGTATTTACTTACTTGGTTTGGCCAGCTGATGTTTAAGTTATAGCTGAAACTTGTGACAGGTTGGTCTGTATACTAAACCAGTGATAGAGTAGGAGTAGCTAGGATTTGTTTAACTTGTCTAGTTAGTCTCTCTACCAGAGAAGAAGTATGCACTTACTTGTTATTCCATGATTCACTTACTCTTAGAAGTTTATACTCATGTTATACCTTGTTTGATGTCCCTTTGGCTCCTCATCATGACATCATGCATCATATGTGCATTCTCTATATTCATCTCCTTGTCATGCATACATAGGTGTACCGAAGGGCGTGACTGTTTTGGAGTTCGAGCTGCCTGAGCTGGAAGGACAGCACGGGGAGCTACCTCAAGGAGCTGAGGAGGAGGAGGACTTGCCGGAGTGTCCTGACCATCGTCCCTCTACTTACGTCGAAGGCAAGCCCCGGAGCATTATAAGCCTCCTACTATTTTATTATTCGCGTTCAGCTATCAATTGACTATGGTTATATATTGTTGCATTAAGTGGTAGGCGTTGATATGACACCCTTGCTGCATAATGACTACCTTGTCCACCTCATACCTCACCAAAGTAGGTCCAGGATCGAAGTATTGCTTAGCCATGCTTAGCTCGGTAGAAGCCGGGTGATTTCCTGTCACCTGTGAGAGTTAGGTGGATGATGATCACGGTTGGCTATATTTTTGCTATCGTGGAAATAACCATATGCTAATAATGAACTTGAGACCGGGCGGGATGACGATAGTGCAGCAACAAGGCATGGAGGTCTTGGGTGTGAATCTATCCCCGTCTGTGTCGTTTAAGGACCGAATCGCTGTACGTCCCCGTGTCATGTTGAACGCATGCCTATCACTTAGTTGGCCGGATAAGTCGTTCCGACCGCGAAGCCTACGAGTGCATCTCCAGCCGGATACCCCGTTCGGTTCAAGTGCGCACCCCGGTTGGTAGCAAGGATGTGCGGGGAATCAATGGCGTAAGACCGAGGTGTCAGGTTAGAGTCCTTACCCTGGCAGATTGGCGGTCCCTGGGGGTGCGGCGCCGTACGGACCCGTGAATTGGTCCGGAGTTGTGCTAAAGGTGATCCGAGCTGCCGTCATGAAGTATGCTTGGGTGAGTGTTAGGAATACCCCTCCAGCTGGATAGGAATCGATTCGAATCGCCGTCTCTCCCGGATAGTGAGAACTTGACTTGGGCAGCGGCAACGTAGAATTCACTAAATAAACTTAATGGTTATGATGAGAATGATGATAGCTATGTGAAAATCTAGATATGGTTATTATTGTAATGCTTAAATACACAAGTGTATGCTTAGAACATGTGCTAATCTAGTGGATAGTTGCTAAGTAATGAACTTGCTGCTGAAATATGATAAATGAGTTACTTACAACAAAGGCTTTTATGCAAAAGGTGAGTCAACCAGTCCACAAAGATCAGCCTTGCATACTCCTTGGTGTCACTTTATTTCTGGTTTATGACGGGTAAGTCTAGCTGAGTACATTCTCGTACTCAGGGTTTTATTTACCCCTGTTGCAGATGATGTCGTTTATCACGGCTATTGCGCTAACTGCCATCACCTGGCCGCGGATGATGAATAGATCATGGGCGTGATCACTTCTCTACCTTCAGTTATGCTTTTGTTGGGACTTGACTATGGAACTGGCATGTATTATAAACTGAGTTGGTGTTGTTTCAAAACTACTTTGTTTCCACTACTGCTATGGTTTGTAATAACCTCTTTAAACTCTGATGTGATGTAAAAACTATGTTCTGTGATGAATGTTATAATCTGTGATGGTGATGCTTGATCATGTACGATCTTGGTTGTATGTTGGTTGAATCGAGGTCTTTTGAGATTTCGTCGGACTACCGGATTATATGGGTTCAAGTCCATTGGCTTGACTACTTCCGTGGTCGCTAATTTACTTGAATTCTTATAATTGGACGGTTCTGTTACAGCTGGCATCAGAGCAAGATTAAGCATATAACCATCATAGATGTATTTGAAAACAAATGAATTTGGTTTTCTGAAACTAATTTAGCAAAATTAGACCATACATAGGGCTGTTTTAAAACATTTTTATAACTTATATCATGCCAGTGGTCATGCCCTTTATGCCCATATAAGGACTTTTAGGTGGCTTAATATTACTAACATGGGGGTTTTTCCTTTCGTCGTCCATATGGCGTGCAATTATATGGATACCACTTAATTAAGTGGTAATGAATGGATCACATGCCTCTACGCCATGGTAAGCATTGTTTGTTTTCTTTCGTCGTCCATATGGCTTGAAATTGTATGGATGCCACTTGCTTGAGTGGTAATGTATGGATCGGTATGCCCCTACGCTACGGTAAGTGTGAGCTGTGAGAGCATGATCGTCCAACCGTCGGTCTAGGGGAGTGTTAGCTGTGGTTACTGGAATATTTACATGTTTCACACATGTATATATGAAGGTACTTAATTGTGGGTAGTAGGTGCAGCCATGTATACATATTTGAAGTATATGTGGGTGTATCCCAAATGGGTAGTGTGCTGCGATATATGTTCGGAAATATATATCGGAGTACCTAGCTTGATTGTTGATGATTGGATTTATATTTCTGCACTTATACTATTGTGGGGCTGGGCTGAAATGAAATCTTCTACAGGTACACTAACAACGAAACGTGTAGACCATGTAGTTGCGTATAAAGAGTGCACGTATGTATGCCACCGACTATACCGTTAGAACTTTCTTCTAGGAATGGAAAGGACGTATGGAACGTGCATGCATCATGAATCATTCATGCATTCCTTATGCACCACTTGGGTATTAAATTCTGAAAATATATCTATTTATCTCTCTCCTTGTAATTACTCTCCCTTACTCAAATGTGGTGTTTCTACAGATGGCAGCTCCGCACGCGAGTGAGACTTTCCTGGACATGTTTGGCACTCCTACTTTGTTGTGGAGGGTGCTAAGTTCAGTTGGATATGAGGAACCACCTAAGTACACTTGGACCGAGTCTGAGCATGCAGGAGCATTACCTTGGGTAGATGTTCAATTACAGTTCCCCCTTGTCCAAATAACCCACAGTGGCTAGGTTGGATAGTTGAGTGTGATGGCCAAACTCCTTGGGAGGGTGCCCAAGTAGCAGCCCTAGAGGTTTTGCTAGAGATATGCCAAGAGTATGGTGATGAGTTAGTGAATGGCCCAGCGGGATCCATCCCCAGAGTGAGTGTGACTGACACATTTGTGTCTCAGATAGGGAATGAGCCTTTAGAGATGAGAGAAACCCTGCTAGGTTATAGCTCTAGCCCTGCCATGAGTGCCATGCTAGCGGTACTTAAGCTGCACTATGTACGCCAGGACACCTACATAGACGCCATGCTAGCGCTTCAACAAGCTCAAGTTGGGCAGCGCAAACTGCGCAAGCGAGTGCGCAAGCATCGCATGGCTTTTATGGATGCACAAGCTGAAATCCAAAACTATCATACCGCTTTGCAAGCCCGCCGCAACCAAGTTGAAAACGTTGTTAGAGAGCGCAATGAGGCACAAGCCCGCATGATGCAAATGACTAGAGAGAGAGATGAGGCTATGCGCTTGGCTGAAAATAGAGAAGCTGCTAGAGTTAGAGCCTTGTTCCATGCTGAAATGAGAGAGGAAGACCTGATTACTAGGATTGCTGAGCTGCAGTTAGATGTCCATCGCTTAAATAATATCATAAATCCTATTCCACATCCAGCCCCTTTTAATCATGAAGAAGCTCCTAGTGAGGAAGATCAGGATGATGGCATCATTTCTAATGGAGAACCTGAGGAAGATATGTAGCCTAGCAATAATTCTATGATCATGTATCAGTTTCCATCTCTTGTGTAATGGGCACGTAATCTGAATTTTAGTTGAGACTCTATGTATTTGGCCATGGTGCCCCTCCTGTAAAACTTAAGGTATGGCAATGACTCTATGTAACCCTATGCACCTATTTGTGACGCTCCATGTTTATGTTGAGCTTAAATATTTTCCTGCGATGTCTTTAATCCCTGAGAATTGTGGCTGTGAATGATCGCGAGATTAACCAAGTGTCATGGATGATAATCTCTTGTTGTACTTGGATTATTGTGCCTTAAATTATGTGAATTTACTTCATTAAATTCCGTATGGCAGCAATTGAAGTTCATGGCAATTATATCTGTTGTCCTAAACGGTCACTTGGTATGCCTTGTGCAGATGGCTCGAAATACTCGCTCCGGTCACAACGAGGTGCCACCGCCACCACCTCCTCCCTCGCCTACGCCTACTGAGCTATTGGCAGCTCTTGTTGAGGGCCAGCGTATGCTCAATGAGGCTATGCAAACTATGGCGCAGCACAACCAGGGTGGTCGTCATGTTCGTCAAGGTGGAGAGGCCAATCAGTACAGTAGTTTCAAGGATTTCCAGGACACCAAACCGCCGCTTTTCAAGGAGGCTGTTGAACCTCTAGAAGCTGATGAATGGCTGAACACTCTTGAGCAGAAATTCTGTTTGGTGAGGGTGACTGAAGAGTTAAAAGCGGAATATGCAGCCCACTAGTTGGAGGGCAAAGCAGGTGTTTGGTGGAGTCATTACAGGACTAGCTTGCCCGCCAATGCTGTTGTGACCTGGGACCAGTTCCAAACTGCTTTCAGGAATACTTATATTCCCCAAGGCTTAATGACTATCAAGCATACTGAGTTTATGAACCTGACACAGGGGACTAAAAGCTTGACTGAATATCTTCATGCTTTTAACAATTTGTCTCGCTATGCTCCTGAGATGGTTGACACTGAAGCCAAAAAGCTTGCTAGCTTCAAGAGGGGATTGGGACCCAAGTTGTCCAAGAACATGGTTGGTAACAAGAGTACCACCTTTAATGAGTTTGTGAGTGATGCGTTGACTCAAGAGAACTCCAATGTCGTCCAAGAACCGCAAGAGGGCCTATGAGGCAGGTGCTTCACAGTCCAAAGCTCCAGTGACAAGCAAACCGGCCTATCGCCCACCCAATGTTGTGACAAGGTACAGGCCGCCGCAGAAAAAGTCAAATGTGAAGACGGGAGTCCGCAAGTCCTTCACAGTTGCTCTCCCAAGAGGTGCCACGGGTCAAGGAGGTCCCAAGACTCCTCCTGATAACTGTCCCTGCTTTAATTGCAAGCAAGTTGGTAACTGGGCGAGAGATTGCCCTTATCCTAAGAGAAATCCTGCAGCCGGAGGTAATAACCGTATGGGTCGTGTGCACTACACCACGGTTGAAGAAATCCCGGAAGGTGAAGCAGTCACCGCTGGTATGTTCCTTGTAAATCAACACCCTGCAGTTGTCTTGTTTGATTCTGGAGCTTCGCATTCTTTTATGAGTCGAGCATTCGCATCTAAGCATGGGCAGCATGTAGTCGAGCATTCGCATCTAAGCATGGGCAGCATGTAGTTGATCTTGACAGTGGCAAGTTTTGCATTAGTGCTGCTGGGAACCAAATTTCCACAAACCAATTAGTGAAGGATGTGAATATTGCTATTGAGGGTCGTAACTTTTCAGCAAATCTGGTAATTTTGCCAGGCTTGGGCATAGATGTTATTTTAGGGATGAATTGGATGAGAAATAATGGGGTACTAATAGACACTTCCACGAGGGTAGTTATGTTGCGAGAGCCTGATAGCAAAGAAGCCTTCTTGGTCCAACTTCCCAAGAGCGATGACATTCGTCACACTACTAATGCTATCAGACCACGCACTTTAGCAGAGATTCCGGTAGTGTGTGAGTTTCCGGACGTCTTTCCAGAACATCTGCCTGGGTTGCTGCCGGACAGAGACATTGAGTTTAAAATTGATCTAATTCCGGGTACCGCACCTATCTCTAGAAGGCCATACCGAATGCCACCCAATGAATTGGCAGAGTTGAAAAAGCAATTGCAAGAACTCCTAGAGAAGGGTCTTATTCGGCCTAGTTCATCTCCATGGGGTTGTCCGGCTCTCTTTGTTAAGAAGAAGGACAAGTCTCTACGTATGTGTGTAGACTATCGTCCGCTGAATGCCGTGACTATTAAAAACAAGTATCCATTGCCTCGCATTGACATCTTGTTCGATCAATTAGCCAAGGCCAAAGTGTTCTCCAAGATCGATCTGAGATCTGGGTATCATCAAATCAAGATCCGACCTGAAGACATTCCTAAAACGGCTTTCTCTACCAGGTATGGGTTGTATGAGTATTTAGTCATGTCCTTTGGTTTGACTAATGCCCCTGCTCATTTCATGTACCTGATGAATTCGGTGTTCATGCCTGAACTGGATAAGTTTGTGGTGGTGTTCATCGATGATATATTGGTGTACTCTAGAAATGCACAAGAACATGAGGAGCACCTTCGGATTGTACTCACTAGATTGCGAGAACATCAGCTTTATGCCAAGTTCAGCAAGTGTGAGTTTTGGCTGAAGAAAGTGCCTTTCCTAGGCCATATTCTATCCGAAGAGGGTATTTCTGTTGACCCGTCAAAGGTGCAGGAGGTTCTAGACTGGAAGGCCCCGACTTCAGTGCACAAAGTCCGGAGTTTTCTCGGTCTAGCTGGATATTATCGGTGCTTCATTCCAGACTTCTCCAAAATAGCTAAGCCTATGACCAAGATACTGCAAAAAGATGTGAAGTTTGTGTGGTCCCAGGAGTGTGAAGTCGCTTTCACCACTTTACGCCATTTGCTGACCACCGCTCTTGTTCTGGCACAGCCTAACATTGAAAAGCCATTTGATGTCTTTTGTGATGCATCTGGCACTGGCCTAGGCTGTGTACTTATGCAAGAAGGCCGAGTTATTGCCTATGCTTCTCGGCAACTGAGGAAACATGAAGCCAACTACCCTACTCATGATCTAGAGTTAGCAGCAGTTGTACATGCATTGAAACTCTGGAGACATTATCTGTTGGGTAATCTATGTCACATTTACACTGACCATAAGAGTCTCAAATATATCTTCACACAACCTGAGCTGAATATGAGACAAAGAAGATGGTTGGAGTTGATAAAAGACTACAATCTAGAAGTGCACTATCATCCAGGCAATGCCAATGTTGTAGCCGATGCTCTCAGTCGGAAACAACATGTTAGACCTCTCCTAGAGGAAGGCTTCAATTTATTGCATAATGTGGTCCTGCACAACATCATAGTCAGTTGCTCATTAGAAAGTCAAATCATAGAGCTCCAAAAATCTGATCCTGGTATTTTTCATATCAAGAGAAAAATGCAAGAGCAAGACACCAAGCATTTCAGGTAGATGAGAAGGGTGTACTGTGGTTTGACAATCGACTAGTTGTACCTAAAGACCGTGACCTACGCAACAAAATTCTAGAAGAAGCTCATTCTTCCAAATTGTCCATTCATCCGGGGAGTAGCAAAATGTACCAAGACTTAAGACTTCGTTTCTGGTGGACTAAAATGAAGAAGGAGATAGCAGCTTATGTTGCTAGGTGTGATACTTGCTGCAGGGTAAAGGCAGTTCACCTCAAACCTGCAGGTTTATTGCAACCTTTGTTGATTCCAGGTTGGAAGTGGGAAGAAATCAGCATGGATTTCATTGTTGGACTTCCCCTTACTCAAAAAGGACACAATTCCATATGGGTGATTGTTGACCGTTTGACCAAGTCAGCTCATTTTATTCCCGTACACTCTACTTACCGACCATCCGACTATGCTGAGTTGTACTTCTCTCAGATAGTTAAATTGCACGGAGTTCCTCGCACTATTATTTCTGATAGAGGTCCTCAGTTCACTGCTCGCTTTTGGGAGCATCTGCATTCACTCCTTGGTACAAAGTTGGTTCGCAGTTCAGCCTATCATCCTCAAACCTCCGGCCAGACTGAGCGTGTGAATCAAATTTTAGAGGATATGTTGAGGGCATGTGTTATATCTTCCAAGGGTGCATGGGAGAAATTGCTACCCTTAGCTGAATTCTCGTACAACAATAGTTATCAAGAGAGTATCCGAATGGCTCCTTTTGAAGCTTTGTATGGCCGCAAGTGTAGAACTCCTCTAAACTGGGTCGAACCTGGTGAGAGGAGGTACTACGGAATTGACTTCATCAAAGAAGCCGAGAAACAAGTTCTCATTATCCAGCAACATATGAGAGCTGCCCAAGCTAGGTAGAAAAGCTATGCTGACCGAAGAAGAAAACCAATCGAGTTCGAAGTAGGTGACTTTGTGTACCTAATGGTATCGCCCATGAAGGGAGTAAACCGCTTTGGTGTTAAAAGAAAGCTTGCCCCTAGGTATGTGGGTCCCTACCAAATCATCGAGAAGAGTGGCAAGGTAGCTTACAAAGTACAACTACCTCCCGAAATGAGAGCTATTTTCCCCGTGTTCCACGTATCTCAACTTAAGAAGTGTCTTCGTGTACCCGAAGAGAGAGTGGAAACAAGAGATATCAAGTTGCAGTCCGACCTATCCTACGAAGAAAAGCCTGTACAAGTTCTTGATGTCAAAGAACGGGTTACTCGTGGGAGGGTGATCAAACTTTTTAGAGTTTTGTGGAACCGTCAAAATGAGAGAGATGCCACTTGGGAAAGGGAGGACTATTTACAAGTAACTTATCCCTCATTCTACGAAAAATGGTACGTCTTTCAAATCTCAGGACGAGATTTTTGTAAGGGGGGAGGGCTGTAACACTCCTAGTGTTAGCTTGCATGTTAACCATGAGCATTGCATCAACATAGGCATCATCATGATCACTCATGAGCATCATACCATGATCACATGCCATTTACTACATGTACCATGTGATTAAATTGCTTGTGTGGCTTGTTTTGAGTAACTTTAGCGGGTGACCAATACATGTAAGTGTGCAATCTTTTCCAAAATACTTTATTCATGTTTAGAGCATCATTTGGAGCAAAGTTCATGTTGAAGGTTTTGGCCAAAAATGCCCCTAAGTCATGATTTACCCTAGGATGGCTTATTTGACCCCATAAACCTCCTATCAAAGATGTTTTATGAAAGTGATGTTAGAGACCTTGCATGTCTGTGACACCTGAAACAAAGTTGTAGAGCATTTCATAAGCTACAAAAGTTATGTTGATGACTTTTTATGAAAAAGCTAGGAACACCTCCAAAAATTGCTCACAAGCCAAAAATCAGGGCTGATTTCATACTTAGCCGAATTTGGCTAAGTCTTGAAGAAGACAGTTTCGAGGTAGGGTTGTTTGAAGCCTTGTAGTTTGAAATTCAGACCGACTTAGACTGAGCTCGTGTAATCAAAGTTGTAGAACTCGTGTAGCTCTATCCAGAGGATCAAATCCCAGCCAAAACCATCGATTGAGCTGAGAGTAAAACGTTGTTGAAGATCGGGTTTCAGTCACTGTTGGCGACGACTGAATCACGCGATTCAGTTTCGTCAGTCACCGGCCGGCCGACGCGTGGACGACCCGTGGCGGCCGTACGTCGACGGTGACCCCGCCTGTCAGCCCCGGCGCCTTCACTTGGTCGCCATGACGCCACCCCGAGCCCCGGCCGTCCTCATTTCGCCTCCCCAGCGCTCTCTCTCCCTTCTCCATTTCGCCTCGGCGAGCTCCGCCGTGGAACGGCAGCGTCGCCCGAGTTCTTCTCACCGCCTCCGGCCAAGCCAGCCCGCCCAGAGCTCCGCCTTGACGTCCTCTACCTCGACGTCCACTCCATTCCCGTAGCCGAGCATCGGTGAGGTCGCATTGCCAACTCCGCCGCGAGCTCCACCTCGCCGGAGTTCACAGAGATCACGGCAACGTGGCCAGACCTCATTGGTTCACCTCTGGCCGTGATTCTTCTTCATATAGTTTCGCCTTGAGCCCCTCTTGCTCGTCCGCAACCTCTACCGCGTCGCCATTGCCTGGATCTGCCGGCGTAACGCCGCGCAGCGCCGCCGCTCCGCCATTCCCGACGGCGAGCACCCTAGAGTCCAGTAGAGCGCGGGTAAAGTAGGTCAACAGAGTCGCCTTGGTGAGAGGAACACGTAGATGCCCTTGGATCCGGCCGAGACCTCGTCGTCGTTGAGCTTCGCCGGCGCCGAGCACCTCCCCTGTCTCTGTCTCACTGACGCGCGGGTGCCGGGTGTCAGCCTCTCCTCTCACAACCCCCTGGTTCACTGTTTACAGATCGTGTGTTAATTTTGTAAAATTCATATCTTGAGTTGTATAAATCCAAATAAAGTGATTCCAATTTTGCTAGGTTCCATTAGGGGTCTAGTTTTTAATAAAAATATGAAACATGGCATGTTTTTGCAGAAATAAATAGATATAAATTAATCTTAGATTTTTAGTGGGTAATTATATCTTGAAATCTATTGATTTGCTGGCCATGCAAATTTAGGGTGTTGTTACTTATGTTATGATTAGGCTCTGATAAATTTATCATGATTTTTGGAAGCCTGGTTGAGGAGTTAAAAATAATTCTTGCTTAAATAGGAGTTTCTTGTGATATTTTTAATAAATAAGTTATAGCTCCTTTTGTGATGAAACTTGCTGTGTGTTGTACTTATGTGTAGACAAAGCTAGGAAAAATCTGAAATCTGTTGTTTGACACTTTTTGATGAGGTTTCACATTTATGCCTTGCATGCCTATACTAGCTTGTTATTTTTATACCTCACAATATGTATGTGCAAGTGTTCTGAAAATTTTACAGTGAACTTATGTTAGCATAAGTAGCTTGCTGTGATTTTCTTAGGATTTTTGGAACAATTGAAATGCATGTTCATTAAATCACCTTAATAATTAAATGAATGGAAAAGGTGACGATAGAAATGAGTTTAGACCTTGCCATGATGTTTTCTGGTGTTTTTAGATATATTCTACCTACTGGTGCAATTGGATTGTCCCTTTGATACATTCTCAATATGTGCAAAATATTATTTTTGCTATTTATGCCTTTCCTAGAGCATTTCTGTACAGCTGATAGAAAATGATTAAGAACTATTTGAAGATGATGTTTTCTGGGACACTTGTCTACAACAAACTTGTAGCTAACTTACTGATCTACTTCGTGTCCAAATTTCATGACATTTAGTTGAGTAGTTTGAAAGTTATGCATGTTGCAAGTAGCTGTTGCAAAGTGCTTGCTGTCTGGATTTTCCAGAGCAGCCAGCCAACTTTGTAGGTTTTAGCATATTTCGGTTGGGAATCTGACTAGGATGTCTAAAAGTGAATTGTAGAAAATTTGTTAAGATTTCCAGAAAGTATTTACTTACTTGGTTTGGCCAGCTGATGTTTAAGTTATAGCTGAAACTTGTGACAGGTTGGTCTGTATACTAAACCAGTGATAGAGTAGGAGTAGCTAGGATTTGTTTAACTTGTCTAGTTAGTCTCTCTACCAGAGAAGAAGTATGCACTTACTTGTTATTCCATGATTCACTTACTCTTAGAAGTTTATACTCATGTTATACCTTGTTTGATGTCCCTTTGGCTCCTCATCATGACATCATGCATCATATGTGCATTCTCTATATTCATCTCCTTGTCATGCATACATAGGTGTACCGAAAGGCGTGACTGTTTTGGAGTTTGAGCTGCTGGAGCCGGAAGGACAGCACGGGGAGCTACCTCAAGGAGCTGAGGAGGAGGAGGACTTGCCGGAGTGTCCTGACCATCGTCCCTCTACTTACGTCGAAGGCAAGCCCCGGAGCATTATAAGCCTCCTATTATTTTATTATTCGTGTTCAGCTATCAATTGACTATGGTTATATATTGTTGCATTAAGTGGTAGGCGTTGATATGACACCCTTGCTGCATAATGACTACCTTGTCCACCTCATACCTCACCAAAGTAGGTCCAGGATCGAAGTATTGCTTAGCCATGCTTAGCTCGGTAGAAGCCGGGTGATTTCATGTCACCTGCGAGAGTTAGGTGGATGATGATCACGGTTGGCTATATTTTTGCTATCGTGGAAATAACCATGTGCTAATAATGAACTTGAGACTGGGCGGGATGACGATAGTGCAGCAACAAGGCATGGAGGTCTTGGGTGTGAATCTATCCCCGTCTGTGTCGTTTAAGGACCGAATCGCTGTACGTCCCCGTGTCATGTTGAACACATGCCTATCACTTAGTTGGCCGGATAAGTCGTTCCGACCGCGAAGCCTACGAGTGCATCTCCAGCTGGATACCCCGTTCGGTTCAAGTGCGCACCCCGGTTGGTAGCAAGGATGTGCGGGGAGTCAATGGCGTAAGACCGAGGTGTCAGGTTAGAGTCCTGACCCTGGCAGATTGGCGGTCCCTGGGGGTGCGGCACCGTACGGACCCGCAAATTGGTCCGGAGTTGTGCTAAAGGTGATCCGAGCTGCCGTCATGAAGTATGCTTGGGTGAGTGTTAGGAATACCCCTCCAGCTAGATAGGAATCAATTCGAATCGCCGTCTCTCCCAGATAGTGAGAACTTGACTTGGGCAGCGGCAACGTAGAATTCACTAAATAAACTTAATGGTTATGATGAGAATGATGATAGCTATGTGAAAATCTGGATGTGGTTATTATTGTAATGCTTAAATACACAAGTGTATGCTTAGAACAGGTGCTAATCTAGTGGATAGTTGCTAAGTAATGAACTTGCTGCTGAAATATGATAAATGAGTTACTTACAACAAAGGCTTTTATGCAAAAGGTGAGTCAACCAGTCCACAAAGATCAGCCTTGCATACTCCTTGGTGTCACTTTATTTCTGGTTTATGACGGGTAAGTCTAGCTGAGTACATTCTCGTACTCAGGGTTTTATTTACCCCTGTTGCAGATGATGTCGTTTATCACGGCTATTGCGCTAACAGCCATCACCCGGCTGCGGATGATGAATAGATCATGGGCGTGATCACTTCTCTACCTTCAGTTATGCTTTTGTTGGGACTTGACCATGGAACTGGCATGTATTATAAACTGAGTTGGTGTTGTTTCAAAACTACTTTGTTTCCGCTACTGCTATGGTTTGTAATAACCTCTTTAAACTCTGATGTGATGTAAAAACTATGTTCTGTGATGAATGTTGTAATCTGTGATGGTGATGCTTGATCATGTACGATCTTGGTTGTATGTTGGTTGAATCGAGGTCTTTTGAGATTTCGTCGGACTACCGGATTATATGGGTTCAAGTCCATTGGCTTGACTACTTCCGTGGTCGCTAATTTACTTGAATTCTTATAATTGGACGGTTCTGTTACAGCTGGTGCACCCCATGGTGATGAACTAGGACGAATGAACCCTTTATCTTGCAATTCCTTAATTTGTTTCTTAAGTTCTTCTAGTTCATTAACCCCCATTCTATATGGTCTTTTAGCTATGGGTGCAGTACCAGGTAGTAATTCAATAATAAATGCAATGTCTCGGTCAGGTGGCATACCTGGCAATTCATCTGGAAAGACATCCGGAAATTCATCCACTACCAGATTCTGAGGATCAACATTATCATTCAGTTGGTTCACTTTAGCTGTGAGTGGTGCTTGCACTGTTACATCAACACTGATTCGTTCTCCCTTTGGGGTTGTCAGAGCCACTACTCTCTCCTTGCACTTAATATCTATGTCATATTGCTTCATCCAATCCAAACCCAAGATCACATCTATGCCTGAAGTTCTCATAACCATGGGACTGATAGGAAAATCTACCCCCCCTTAAAGAAAGACTTGCTGAGGGGCAACATAAAGAAACTGGTATAGTCCCACCCGGTGAATTTACTAGCATAGGGGTTTTCATTGCAACTAGTGGAATGCTATGAACTCTAACAAATGCTTGTGATATGAATGTATGCGAAGCTCCAGAATCAAATAAAACTGTAGCAGGGATAGAGTTGATGCTGAACGTACCCATCATGATTTCTGGTCCCTCCTAAACTGTTTCCGCTGCCACGTTGTTCACCTTTGCTGAATTAGGAGTGGATCTCCGGTCGTTGTTCTACGGATTAAACTTCTCTGGGCAATCATAGGACATATGTCCTTCCTTCCCACAATGGAAACACCTAGTAGGAGTGTTAGAAGCACTTCTTTTCATGGAGGTGGCATTTGAGTTCCCTGAGCGAGGTGTCTGCTGACCATGCTGTTGTTGATTATGGTTACGTTGTTGGAATGGAGGACGTTGGTTCCCACTCTGTGATTGATTCTGGAAACGCTGGGGTTGCTGGTTGCGGTTCCACTGACTAACTGGTCCCTGGAACCTCTGCTGATAGCCTTGATGAGAACTGAAACGCTGACGGTTGTTGCTCCCTAAACCTTGTGCCAGCATCCTTCTCTTCTTATCCTGACCCTTACGCATATTATCAAGCACAATGGCACGATTCACAAGAGCTTGAAAGGTAGGATAGGTGTTTCCTGCCAACTGCAGCCTGAGCTCGTAGTAAAGACCTTTTATGAATAAACGCTGCTTATCAGCATCTTCCCTGACATCGTTCGGAGCATAGCGAGCCAACTGTTCAAATGTGTCATGATATTCTGCCACAGTCATGGAGCCCATCCTGAGAGATCTGAATTCTTCTTGCTTGAGCTCCATCATTCCTTCATTTATATGTCGAGCTCTGAAGTCTCTACAAAATTTCAGCCATGTGACAGGAGGAGCATTGTTGGGACGAGCAGCTTGATATGACTCCCACCATGTCTGAGCTGCCCCCTGAAGCTGTCCAGAAGCATACAACACCTTCTCCAAGTCATTGCACTATGCTATGTTCAGTTGCCTTTCCACAGCACGTAACCAATCATCTGCCTCTATGGGATCAGCTGAGTGTGTAAATACCGGAGGTCTTCCCTTCATAAACTCTCCACACTTATCCCTCACATGAACAGGTGGTGGTGTTGGTGGAGGTTACTGTTGTAGGTGCTGCATGAAAACGTGCATCATCTCATTTTGGGTTTGCATGAGTTCCTCCACAGTGATTGGGGCATTGCCACCATTGCCATTGCCACGGCCTCTGCCTCTACCTCTTCCCCTTGCTGCCATATGCATTCCAAGGTATATAAATACATCTTAGTAATGTCCAACATGACAATTACAAGAGTTAACGGAATCTGAAATTTTCTGGGTAACATCCAACATTAGCAGTTCAGGAAATCAGTCATATCTCGAGTTCCTAAATTCAAAAGGATACATTCTGTACACTGTTGGAAAGATAAAGAGATTGTCTACAACTTTCATTTAGATCATATTAACAGATTCTAATGTTAGGTTAATCAAAAACTGGGTACAACCGAAACTGTTCCAGAATTCCAGACTGCACAGAAACCTCAACTTTAAACAGTCATAACTCACAGCTCATAATAGATAATATGGTCATTCTTATGGCATTGGAAAGATATAAAAGTCTACGTGTTCCCAGAAAAATTTAATGAACATTGCACGAACAGAATTTGATTTATACCAGAATCTTTTCAGACTGCTCCAGAAAACAGCAAAGGACAAGAACAGGATATGCCCCCAAACCACTATTTATTCATGTTCTTACTTAAGGTTCTTAACTAGGAAACTTGTGGATATGCCCACAAGGTTCCAGCACTCATTACAAAAATCCAAATCAAGCATAAGCATAATAACAAACCAAACCAAGCATCAAAAGTTCATACTTCAAGCATTGACTCAACTTGCGGTACTAACGTTCTCTTCCTATTAAGGGCAAAGATCCTAAAATTCTCTTTCAACTATGTAAGCAGGTGGTAAGAGAAGGTTCTAAAAGCATAACAAATCAAGGAGTGAAGACGATAACAAGTACTTTTAAGATAAGCAACAAGGTGAAGATGAATAGCAATGAAAAGGATATAGTATAGGAGAAAATATCAAGGTTTATAGAACAAGGATTTTGTAGCAATTTCAAAACCTTAAGACGACTCATTTCTAACTAGGCTTGCGTCCGACAGTCAACAAAGCTTTGATACTAATTTGTCACACCCATATTTTAAGAACAAAATAGGATGCATAAAAGACTCATATGTGCCCCAAGAACAGTCGCACACATAAGTAGACAAATCTCAAATGTACCATTGCAGTGTTTATTACACAACGGAATATAATATATCACATAGTCTCATACAAAGATGATATCATAAAGTAAACAACGCTCTCGACGGAAGCTCCACACAGGGACACTGTTGACTGGTTGACTCCAAACCTAGTACTCATAACGGTAGTCCTCATTCCAATCATCATCATTAGCATAACCTTGGGTGTTGGGAAATTGCAAGAGTGAGCACATATCGTACTCAACAAGTATAACCAGGGGTTCATGAGGCTCAAATAGCTGACACTAGTTTGACTGCTTTTAGCTTTTAATAGTGGATAGCATGTTCATAACTAAATAGCAAATGTCAAGGTAGCAGTAGTAATCCATTAACCACATGATCATGTGTAAGCATAATTAATTCATAGCATAAACGATAATCAAATGAACATAATAACATAATAAGCTCATTATCTTAGTGTAGATGTCCCCAAGGCCGCTCCTGACCGTGAGCTCGGCTAGTATACCAGTTTTACACTCTGCAGAGGTTGTACATCTTTACCCATGAGTCATGATTTACCCTTTCGTCCGAGGTAGCCAGTCTCTTAACCGCCTTCTTAGGGAGGTCGGCAGGGATCACTATGAAGTCTTTCAAAAGTTCATCTAACATGTTAGGGCCGCAAGGTTTCCTTTGCGCGCAGATATAGATACCCCCTTCCGAATGGCACAATGACGCGCAACCTATACACATAGGGACAGGGGCTCGCACTATACCCGTGTTGGTTCAGCCCCTCCGCCCTTTCGGGTAACCTCTAACAAGCTAGAAAAGGTCTCCATACTGAGCTAAAGCCAGAGCCATTATAGCCCTCATGGTTGCACTGTTATCTCGGGTGATCATGTACAGACAAATCATCAAGTTGCTAAAAAGTCATTTTTATCATTTATTACTTAACATTAATCTAGTCACAGGATCATGGTCACAGAAATAAAATCCAAATGCTATACTTGCCTTAATCCAATTGCTCTTGCTTATCCTGCTGGTCTCACTAGTTGTCCAAGGCTCAGATCTTGATCACTGAAGTACTCTTGTTCACCACGAATTGTTCACCAACTAAACTCGATCATCAACAAACAATCGGGGCCAAACATACACGAAGCAAACAGTAGAACTAAATTAGAACAAACACCAAAAAATAAAATGGTTTAAAAACTAATATACACATTGCTACAAGCATGCAGCCGTGAAACGACAACCGAAAGATTGTCTTTATAAGAGAGAAAACTTTAAGCTTCATTTATTTTAACAATATAAAAGCATATATATTTGAATTGCATATGACATGAGTTGAAACTATTCAAATTATAATTTGGAAAACATATTAGTGATATCGATTAAATTGTTTAATATTTATATATAAAAATATAGATGTGTAACTTCTCTGTTAATTTTATTTATAAAAACTGGTTACATAAACATTAATCAATTTAGAAATTAAACTAATAAAATAATAAAGACGTGATATGAAAACATTAGCACTGCTGCAAAGGGCATGTCGACACAAATCTAATGCAATTTAACTGAGTCAAAACGGAGTTAAAACCAAGAAATAATGGAGATTCGTTGCTCGTGTATTTCTATAGTATTTGTGGATTTATTTTTCTAAACAAAAACGGCCAAAATGCACGGTTGAGGTAATGATGACATCATTAACTGCAGTCGCTAGTAATTGAAACATGCACGAGCAGGCATTGCTCGGCCGGAACAGGATGGCCGGCGAACTCGATCAAATTGTCCACAGGCCATCGCTGAGCGAAACAAGACAAGAGCACAAGGGTGTAGAGAGGCTTACATAATATGAACGTAGCTGAATGTCTGTGCCGGACAGAGAAGTTTTGGTGAGGGCGCGAGGCTTGTCGAAGCCGACGGCGAACCAAGCACGGCAAGTGGCTCTGGATCACAGCGAATCGAAGCAGCTAGCGGATGGAAAACGCAGCGTGACGTTCGCGAGCTCGGGTCAAACGGTGTCCACGCCTCCACGGTGCAACGGCTCAGCTCTTCTTAGCAAGGTCCAAAAGCTGTAGCAGACCATGCTAGGGCGGAGCGGCGGCGCATAGATCGAAACAGGTATAGGCTCCAGACGGTGGCCGCAGATCATGCTTGGCCGGCAGCTACTTCTGTTTGCAGCTAGCAAAAATTCACCCAAAGTGTACATCCGATTCACAGGAATTGATGAAGCTGGCCTGGACTCCCGGCAGCACGGATTGAATACTGAACGATGACGCATTAGCTGCAGCACCCGGCCTGGAGCCTTTTGTTGATCGGTTTCTGAGTCTCGGAAAAGAAAACAATCTCGATGGAAATCGACTCCGCCTCGGTATTGAACGCTTGGACGTGCTCCTAGCAGATTGGTCAATTATGCAGCAGCACTTCGGCTCGGCTTCGGAATCCAAATCGCAAGCGCCTCTTATGCTGGCCAACTCAACTCGCCGATCGACAGGGGCAGATAGAAATTTCTCAACCTTGGCGGCGGCACGTAGAACAGGACGAAACTCTATTTTTTCTTTTCAATCTCGTGTCTGGCTCTTTAAGATTTATAAGAACTTTTTCACATTGGCGTTGAGCATTAAAAAGAGATATTTTATTATTTTCGAAATTAATTAATTTTATAGATAAAATAATTCTAGAAAAGTCTACAATTATTATTTAAATTGTGAAAGCTCTGAAAATTCGGAGAAAATTCTCATAGACAATATGGAACATGGGGAACTCAAATAAAGTATTTAGAATTCATGGTAAGATAATTTGGAGCATCTAAAAATTAGATTATGCTCACGAAGATAGGACTGAAAAAAATTTCTGAGACGTTTGTAGAGATTGCTTGATGGACGAGGAACTAAAAGAAGTGATTTGGATAACAAAGAAAATATTTTACGAAACTCCTCATAAAAACTTGAGCTGAGAAGCAAGAAATTTGGTTGATAAAGATAAAAACGTACTGGTCAAGGAAGATCGATCTACTAAACGCATTTTAAAAACTTTGCTCACTCAACACATAAAGGAGCAACAAGCAAACATCACATCAAAATATATGCACCAGCATGTATGCATAATAATATTGCTAAGCCTTATGATAAATTTTAATTTAATGAAAAATATTATTTTTCCTATATTTTCATGAGCACAAAAATACAAAATTAAATAATTTTATCTATATTTCAAAAGGAGTAAATTTTAGGGTGTTACAATTCTACCCCCTTAAGATGAATCTCGTCCTCGAGATTCGAAAGATGGTTATCCTTCTTGACCAGGTTTCTTGGCAGCAGTTTTCTTTGTCTTGGCAGCTATGGCAACTTCAGCATCTTCTTCAGCAACTCCACTGATTTCAGCTATGCCTTGGCAGCTTCCTTTGGGATTACCAAAAACTCTGTCAGAAAAGCTGCAGGAAGTCTCTTCTTCACCCATGTTCTCAACAGGTTTCTTGGCACCACTAGTTCCCAGTTCTTCCTGATCAGGTTTCTCGGCAGCATCTTTCTTTGTCTTGGCAGCTATGGCAACTTCAGCATCTTCCTCAGCAACTCCACTGATTTCAGCTGTGCCTTGGCAGCTTCCTTTGGGATTGCCAAAAACTCTGTCAGAAAAGTTGTAGGAAGTCTCTTCTCCACCCAAGGTTAGAGATCCAACAAGTCCAGCTAACCATGCATGAATTGCTTCAGATTGAGCAGCAGATGGTGGCACTGTAGAAAGGAGATGATGGAGAAGTGACACTGGCATGTGCATCTGCGTCTCAGGAGGCATTCCAGAAGTTACCATGGCAGACATTGAATGTTGGGAGTTAGCTCGGGACTGGATGTAATGTCTTGATGATTCGGCATAGCATGTCTCCTCTAGAGCTTTCAACTGAAATGGGAAATTGAAGAGAAGATGTAAGATTTGGAGCCAAGTATGGCACTAATGGAAACAAAATATTGATAGCTCATATTCCAAACTTCAAAATCATGATACAAGATTTTAGCATGATTATTAGCAATGATTAGCAGAATAACAATAATTAGTTCTCTGTGAACTTCTATAAGGGAAATTACAAATTATTAGTATTGATTAACAATGCAGAATAAATAAAAATATTTCAGGGTCTAGGAAATTCTGGCATCCTAAACTTTAGATGGGTCAGTTTACACTTCAATATCCCAAATGGAAGGAGGGCCTTACAAGTGAACCACATAAAATGAAATATAAGCATGTAAGGCATATTGTTTTCAGAGCACATAGGACTCTTAGTCATATAGCTGAATGCATACTCACACCACAGATCTCTTTACACGGTTCATCACTCAAATTTTTTTAGATTAGTTTGCGGCATCAAACATGTAGAGGTAGTTGCTTTAGAGCAAAGCAGGAGTGAAGCTGATACAATAAGAGTGAGAAAACTATATGCATGGTAGATGGTACTGAAGAGCATGCAGCTTGACACACAAAAGGAACCAGCTAAAGTAACAACTACAAGGGTTACTACTTATAGCAAATTCTGGGTAACCTTGTATAATTTCAGATAAAGATATGATCAATACCTCAAATTTGTCGAAGTTGACCCTGCCATGGCAGCGCCTAGCTTTTCGAATACTATCCATCAAAGTCTCAATAGTATACTGATTGATCCGAGGACACTTCTTGTCCTCAATCTCCAGCAGCTTCATGTTATCAACAATGTATGCCTGCCAACCGAATATACAGTTAAACATGGCTCTATACACAGAAATAGAGAGCACCAGAATGCTTACCAGAGGTATTATTATGCAGCCGGGTATAGTCACTGTCTTCTTCTTCTCAGATTTCTTAACAGTGCTCAGCTGCCAATCATTGACATACGACCTCAAATTCTCGTAAACTATTGTACACCAGTCAAAGTACTTGATGCTAGCCATGTCCTGTGTGTACATTATTGCATTTACGTTTATATTCTGTGTAGTACTAGGCATTAGAAATTTTGAGATGAGAATGAGGAAAAAACATTTGACCCTCAAATGTTTATAGTCCTCTTTTGCCATCAACGCCAATATATTTTTAACTGACAACTTGAAATCTCTGTCCATGCCCAATTCATCTCGCAATCTAGCAAAGTCTTTTTGCTGTTGGTTATTGTATACAAGGCAGGCCTTATCACCTCGGGGCAATCTGAGGAGATGATAGATCTCCTCTTGTGTGATGTAAAAAATTACATCTTGCCGTGTTTTCACTACGATCCTGTTCTCTTCAAGAGAAACTGATTTCAGAAACCAACAGGTTTCCTGGCGCTCGCAGATTGATCCCAACTTCAGTTCTAGAAAAGTTGAAAACCCAAGGTCCTTGATCTGCTCAACATCGGCATCATCAAGATATCCCGCTGCCTTCATAACTTCTTCGGCCTTGAAGCCAAAGTCAAGAGTGAAACTGCCTAAGTCTTCATCTTCACCTTCTCGTGCGCCCAACTGAAAACTGGAATTCTGAGTCTTCATCTAGGGAGGACAGTTAAATGCATAATCATGAGCCAGGAGAAGAATTTTAGTTTGTAAAAATGCAAATATTAGGAGGTAACAAATTGCTTTCAACATTTCATCATTTTTAGTTCATTGATCCAACATTTGATTGATCCATCTTTTTCGACCAGGGACAATACCATTTCCATTAGCATAACCTATGGAAATACAAGCAGTACTGCGACTGTTTCAGAGGAACCAGAAGTTTAGACCTAAGAGCAGGAGGAGAAACACGACACCCAACTGCCCTGTGAACAGCTAACTAGCAGAACCAAGTTTTCCCTACACTAAACCACCACAACGGCAAAAGAGATACTAAACTCGACACTGAGTTAGCCAATTTGATTGAACCATCTAATTAACATTTTTGTAGATCATCAATCCAACCATTGAATAATAGTGAATCATCTAATTAACATTTTTAAAGATGTTATCCCAACGAAGTTTTAATGAGCACGAGTCTTTTACCTCACCACATATCAGACATGTATTCCATTGTTCAAGGTTATTTTGCTTATTCCTTGCAGGTTAACATTAATTTCTCTGATATTTTGCTTAGAATATGTTGTAGACCGGCTAGGCACAGACAATAATTGAATATGTTTTCCCCTTTTGAACAACCAGTCTTTATTTTATGACTACAAGTATTATTTACAAAATGTAATACATTTATTGCATTTTTATTGTTTTAATGAGCAAAGTCATATGTTATACCTCGTTATCCCGCGCAACTGCACGGGGGTCCCTGCTAGTAGTAAATAACTTCTTAAGTTGCAGGTTTCAACCAATATTTCATTGAAACCAATGAATAAGGATTTATTGATTTGCAAGTTTATAAAGGCACAACCCAGTCAAAGGTCAACTTCACAATGAGGCAAAAGCACAAGCAAGAGGTGTTTGTATTATAATTGACCAATTTCACAAGAAGGTGATATTCCAATTGCTTCTGACTCAGACAAGCATATCATAAAGCCACTAACACCTACAACTTGGTCCTACACAAACTAGCCAAATGCATACATGGGTCGATGTTGCATGCTACTTGAGTTTTGCCTTTAAACCTTACCCAAAAAAAAAGGTTCCCAAAAGAATCACAGTTATGGCATACTATACACGCCAGTTGCATTGCATTGCACAATCAAAATATAGAACAAAATTTCCACATTAGTTTCGACTAACATCTCACAAACCCTAAACCCTAACATCAAGTCTCAGTGGAGTACGTACCCTAACCGAACAAACGAGTTTGGCAACATGCAGCTAGGCGCTCTGGGTGTGTGCGTGTGTGTGTGATGACAGGCTCTCATCACAGCATCAGCACGGGGCCGCCCGAGGAGGTTTGGGAGTCGGAGCCTCAGCCGCGGTCGTCGTCGTCAGCGCCAGAGCCGCGCGGCGGGCGCAGGCTAGCCATGGCCACGACGACGTCCAAGGAGCAGGAGGAGGCCGCTGCCACTCCGCCGCGGGCGGCGGCGCTGCTGCTGCTCCTCCTCCCCTTCACGTGATGTCCGGCGGCGGTGCCGAGGGCGCACAGGCGAGCAGAGGGGTAGGAGTTGCCGCCGGCTGTCGTCGTCGCGTGAAGAACGCAGCAGGCGGCTGGCCGCCGCCGCTGCTGGTTGTGGTGGCGGTGCTGGCACTGGCATGCGTAGTGTGGTAGTGGCGCTCGGCAGGGCGCCGGCTGTCTGCTGCTGCACCTGTGCGGTTCTGCTGCCTCGACGGATGCGCGCCACCGGAGCAGCGAGCACTCTCACTACTACAGTTAGGTACAGCAGGGGCGGCTAAATAAGCTCTGTAAGGGCGGCTGGCTCAGTCGCCCTTATGCAAACTCTCTTACAGTGGAATTCACTGTAAGGGCGGTTCAACACCAGCCGCCCTTACAGTGGCCCACTGTATGGGCGGTTGGAAACAACAGCCGCTCTTACAGTGGCCCACTGTAAGAGCGGCTGGAAGCCAGCCGCCCTTATAGTGAGCATTAGTAAGGACGGCTTGTGTCTCAGCCGCCTCTATTGTCTGCATTTGCAAGGGCGGCTCAATCTAGAACCGCCCCTACAGTTATTTTTCAGAAAAAAATAAAAATTACAATAATCGAGTTGACAGCACAGCACAGCACCACATACATATATACATATATAATCAGATTCTCAACATCACAGATTCACAACATAAATATCCATACATATACACAGCACCACATTTCAAGTCCAAAATGTTTCCAAGTCCATTACAAATCGTTCACAGTCCATTCCAACAAGTTCACATGTAATCAATGACTTAGACATAGCCTATCCCACTAACGGAGGTGCTGGTAAAGAGGATTGCTACCTAAGTCGGACTGTGGGTTATGGTAATCACCATTGTAATAAACAACATGGTCCATTATAAAGTTGCAAAGGTCACCGACAATCTCTAAGAGGTCATCATCCCTGTAGACATCCCTTTTTAGTCATTTTTCTTCTTTCCACTACAAGATCGTAAAAGACAAGTTTAGGTCTAGTGTAAAGAATAAAAGACTATGTTTTCATACTACAACCCACTAAGAGATTTAAAGTACCGAAAAAATTAGTAATTTTATGCCAAACTAAGTCGCACTTACCGAACATAGAGATTTGAAACGCAAGTGGCTCCCCAGACCTGGATCATGCCTTCCTTTGTGATTCTTGACATAGGCCCTGAATGCCCTGTTTGAATGAGAATCGATGTGACTTATATTATGCAGAAGTCGATATTAAAGTGAATCATATAAGGTTACTAGGATTACAAATTTGCTTACGTAATGAGAATTGACATGAAGTCTTTATATGTGTGAGGGTCAAAATCTGCAGAATCACAAATCCATGCCATGTTCATCCCGACATCGACACCTATGACTATCCAGTGATTGCTACAACAATTTTAAATAAACACATAAGTACCTTTGTATCAAAATAAGATAAATCGAACAATCGTTAAGTATACAATTAATTGAACTTACTTGAAGTGGTATGGAATCCATATTGTTTCGAAGTGTTGGAGATTCTTTAAACATACGGCAATCCACGCCGCAACCTTAAGAGACTCCCCACCAAAGGATTTAAGTTCGAAACCTCCCCCCTTCCTAGAGTGATTTTAGGGAGGTGCCCAAGGCCTCCCAAACCTTTTTTTGCGAGTGGAAGTGAGTGGTTCGGGGAGGAAGAAGAGTGGGCTGGCCACTTATGCTACAGACCACTGTAGCCCCTACAGTGCCTCCCCCACTGTAGGGGCGGCTGGTAACACCAACCGTCCCTACAGAGAACAATGCAAGGGCGGCTCACTCCCTGGTTGCCTGCCCACCCACTGTAAGAGCGGTTCAAATGTTAGCCGCCCGTACAGTGTAGTGTGGGGGGGGGGCCCTCTTTTAGCAACTGCACCGCCGCCGTGCAGTCATACTACTAGCGTCAGGTGCCTGCTAGCTTGACATTTGTACGAGTTGTTAGCATGCATCAGATGTGGTTGTCATGGGCTGTCCGGTTCTGCCGGCAAGTCATCAGAAAATTTCTTGTATGGTCACGCGAAATTCACTTCTTCCAAAACCTTTAAATCTAAGATCAGACTTTCGACATTGTGTTCTAATTTGTTTTCCTACGTGATACTGCCGTCACTTTTGAAGACTTATGACACCGTTAATAAGGCCATGTTTGCTTCCCTTGCTAAATTTTAGCTAGCTAAATTTTAGTCACTTTAGTAGCTAAAGTTCCAAACACATTGACTAAAAAGAGCTAAAATAGTTTAGTTCCATTAGTCACCCAAGAGTAGCTAAAATAATTTTAGCTAGCTAAAATTTAGTAAGAGGAATCAAACATGGCCTAAGTGTCATGCGAAATGACCATAATACCTCTGTTGTACAAAGATGTGAATTTTTTTTAAAAAAAAAAACATTTGAGACAATGGACAACTTCAAATAAAAAACTCACTTATTCGTTCTGACCCTCTCCAACGAATAAGCGTGTGTGTGTTGCATGTTTAGTCAGTGTAGATGTTTATTTAAGGACTTATTCGGTAGTATAGCTTAGCTTAATAAGTGAATCCGTTTCTTAGCTTTGGTTTCATGAGCAGCTACACCAGTGAAGATCAACATGTTTTCAAAAGTTGCTTAGTAAAATAGTTTCTTATTATGAAAGATAGCAGAGATAGATGAGAGAAGATAATATATATTTTTAGTTTCACCGGGCTTCCTATGCAGGTGAGAGAATATGAAAAACAATTTTTAGAGAGAAGCTATTTTAATTTGACATGTTTAGTAGAAGGTGAAAAACACCTTTGTAAAGTTATACTACCAAACAAGCCCTAAAAGTTTGTCTGGGCAATTATCACTTTATTGTTTTGTCTTTTTTTAGCTCTTATTGTTTTGTCTTTGGAGATGAAGATCTAGATGAAATCTATCCATCACTGTGTCAAAAAAAAATCTATCCATCACTCTCTATTTTGTCTTCTTTCCTTTTTCTTGTTCCTCGCTCATGCCCGCTCCAGTGGACTAACTTTTTGATAAATGTTTGATTAAAATGGGTTAGGTCTATAACAAGATGTGAACAAGGATTGCGGATGGATAAAGGTGATCAATTTAATTGGAGCAAACTCACACTTTGAAAAGAAGAAAAACAAAAAAAAAACCTATGAAGTTTAAAACAAAGGTATAAATATGGATTTTATTTTGTTAGGCAAAACATAATAATAATAGAGTGTGTGGTCGAGTTTAATATAGATAGGTATACTATTAAAAGGGGAGCTCAAAATAGCAAACACGATTATCTAGTGCTTTAGGTGTTGATTTACATGAATTTGCATTAGACCTAGTGATGAGGCGAGCAGCAACCGAAAATGTTTTTGAAAACACTTTGAAAAATACTAACTCAAGGCTCAGATATTTATTGGCAAAACATTTGAGAGTTGGCATTGCTTGTGAATTGAGAGATGAGAGCTGTTAGTTGTGCTGCTCAGCGGAGATGTCCTATATGGCACCGGAGTGCACACCGGACTGAGTTAAGTGTTTTCTAAGGCCTTGTTCAGTTTTTAAAATTTTGGGTTTTTGTGTACTGTAGCACCACTGATACAGGACAGGCCTTTTGTCCCGGTTGAAAACCACTTGTAGTCCCGGGTGGCGAGCCGGGACTAAGGGATCGGGACTAAAAGTCCCACCTTTAGTCCTGGCTCTCCGGCCCGGGACTAAATGGGGACATTTAGTCCTGGTTGGTAATACCAACCGGGACTACAGGGGGCACCAGGCAGTGACGTGGCGCCACCCCTTTTAGTCCCGGTTGGTATTACCAACTGGGACTAAAGGTTTTTTTTGTTTTTATTTTTGTTTTTCCTTTTTATTTCTTTATTGATTTTGGTTTTCAATTGTATATGTTCTCCAATTTAATCGTATACGCCACAATTATCCGTATACGTTGCACCTATACGAGAGCGTCATTATTGCACACAAATAAAGTATGAAACTACATATATATATATATTATCCGTATAATATATATATCTATATATATTATATAGCTATACACATACGTACATACACATTATATTTACAATAATAATATTATGTACAAGTAATAATCAAGTGTGCTGGCACCGGTTAATGATTACATAATGTTTGCCCGCCCACTCAAAGCTCATACAAGTGTTCGTTCTTGTTTGGAATGGGCTTGAAGCCCTGCGGGTGTAAGTGGAACTCCCCGTCTTTCGGAATGACATGATCGTTGATAAATCCGGCGATCGTCTCCTGGACTCCAAGGAGTAATGTGTACTCGAACACTTTATCTTTCATATTCCACTCCTTCCATTTGCATTAGTTAAAAAAGATATTAATATACATAAAATCTATTTAGTTCCAACAAATAAATAAGATATGAATTTACTGTATACACATGCATGTTACTTACTTTTAGAACACTTTGAGCAGGTTTAAATAGGGTGCACCGCATAAATTCACAAACATAGTATCCACATAGATTCGTTCCAAACGGCTGCGTGGGCACCCAAGGGAGTAGAACAGGAGGAGGAAGTGACACATTCAGATCCGTACGATATTTTTGTTGTAGCTAAGCCCAAGCCCTGCCCAATAAGACGCTCGTTGATTAGGTATAGCTAGCATAATAAAGTAAAGGAGCACGCGTCGATATTTAAAGTATAATATATACTTATATGTCTTGATAGAGTACCAGGTCTTTTTTCATTGAGTCCCACACATGTATTTTTTGTTCCGTGATCTTAATCTCAATGAGTGTCCAATGATCTCTGCATTTGTTTAGAGTCAACTTATATATGTATACCTTAATGTCGGATTAATTAAGACATGATATAACACAACACTTACCCCATATTGTAAGGGAAGAGTATCTTCTTCGTATGCCTTTGGTTATAAAAGAACCTCCGGAGGTTCTTCTCCATTTCCTTAGGCTTCAGATTCAATGGATCTTTAGTTTTAGTGTCCTTGTACACGACATATGGATCGATGAAACCAATTCGATTGTCTTTTTTCAATCTTTGTTCTCTCATCATGTGTCTGCACATCGTGAGCGTAGTTATTATGAATACATACATATGCTATAATGGGATTAATGATTGAAAGGAAGAATCACTTACAGACAGTAGCAGCTCATGAGAGATTTGTCGAGAGCATTCATATGGAGAAGTTGGTGTACTTCACTAAAATCTATCCATATGATGTCATCTGCACGGAAGTAGTGTCGGTCGCGGACTCACACGGCAATCAATTCTTCTTCTATATGTTTTGAGCTGACTCTCAAGTAGTACTCGTGCAGCTTGTATATTTGCGTACCAAGTCCTCGTACCTTCTCAGGGTGGCACATACTCCTGCCGTAAATGTACCGACTCTGATAGTCATCGACACCTCCGTGGATTGGCGCATCGGTACGCCCTAGAAGTGCTTCTAGGGGCAGCCCAGTTTCTTCCATCCAATTCCCGAGTTCATCTAAGTCCACATTAGCAGGTATAGTCATTGCCAGCAAGTTGGCGTTTGAACTGTACTCATTCGCAACCACTAGTGGCTCAACTGATTGTTGCGCTTGTTCGCCGAGCTGTGCAACTTTTTGTTGGACTTTTCTTTTGTCTGCCTTGATTTTCTTTAGGACAGTACGGTCGTAGTCTGATATTGTTGACCCTGGTTGTTTACTCGCAGCACGGTTCGCGTATGTCATTTTCTGCACCACTTGACGTAGCTTTGAACGAGGATACATTAGGTATGGCAGCTCTTGCTCTGCTTTTCTATTAGCTTTGCATTTTTCAAAGAATGCTTTGACTTCCGCTTTGCTTGCAGCAAGCACTTCCTCATCGGTCTTCTCATATGGAAGCTTGGTCGTCTTCGGGATCTTCGTGTTCAAAGCTTTCCTCTTTGCCGTAGGTGGTTGGAGTGATCTCTATGTCTCAGCGGACGACCTCTTCCTCCTCGATGCAGCACCAGCCGGTGCCGATGAGGCGGCGGCCGTTGTCGTCGGCATTGGCGGAGGCAGCGGCGCAGGTGGAGCTTGCTATTGTGGAGGAGATTCGACCGCGGGTGGCGTTAGATTCCTTCGTGGAGGAGATGCGGCGGCCGGTGGTGGGGATGCGGCCTTCTCTTGTACGTCGTCGTCGTCGTCGTGTCCCACGGCACTATGGTCATGCGGTGAATGGACAGACGGACTTCGGTGGGGGGAGGCCCTGGATTTGAAGAAAAACAAATAAGGTATATGTATACATGACTAAATGTAATTTGATACAGTATATAATTATAGAAAAAGCAGTAGCGTCCACAATAATCCGCACCTGCTAGGATTCGGTTGTGGCGGCGGCACCCCAGGAATAATGATGTACCGTTTCCTCCAACATATGAATGTCTTCTCCGCTTCACCAAGTGTCTTCTCTCCATCACCGCCTTCGATATCGAGAGGCACATCTTCACGGCCTCTGACCACTCTATCCACCGAGACACAAGCATATCCGGCTGGTATTGGGACAGAGTGGATCCTTGGTGTCTCGGTGGGGTCGATAGGAGATACGACACCGCTAGCCACCTTTACTGTGCCATCGCCCTCCGGAATATGGAGCTCACAAGACGTCAACGGAGCGGTGACATCATCCACCGGGAATCGCAGCCCTATGTCATCAACTTGCCTCGCAGGCGCCTCCGTAGAAGCACAACTGCTCTTTAGATGAGCTAAGCAAGGGCTGATGTTGGCGGCCGGTGGCTGTGACAAGCTTTGGAGTCGGGAAGTTACAGCTTCCTCCACGGCCTTTTGTATTTTCTCATCCATTGTGGCCTTCAGCGCTTGCTCCCGCTCAAGAGCCTGTTGAGCCACTTCTTGGGTCTTTATGAGTCCTTCCTCCAATCTGCGTATCCGTTCCCTGTCCTCTTCCTTCTTTCTCTGGCGGCTTCTATAAGTTTCCCTATCAGCAGGGAAGGCATGTTCCCACAACACGGTGCCATAGCCTCTCGTCCGTCCACCGTGCTCAGGGTTCCCCAGGGCGAATGTCAACTCATCTTTACTATTCGGCTGCCATTCTCCACTTTCAGCGATGGAGCGAGCTTGATGGAATCTTTCCGCAATAGCTTGGATGCGTTCCCCATACACGACCTTTCCGGTCTCAAGGTCCAGTGAGCCTCCGTGAGCGAAAAACCAGTGCTTCGCGCGCTCAGGCCACTCGAAGAATTCGGGCACCAACCCCTGTCGATTAACTCTTTTTTGGCCTTTTCCCACTTAGGAACGACGGTTTGGTAGCCACCTGATCCCATCGTATGGTGGTAGGTCTTGCACCGGGCATTCTCTTGGTTCTTTCTCACCCGTTCCTGAGCCTCTTCGGACATCTTGAACCGTACAAAGTCGTCCCAAAACGGCCGTAGCTTCGCATAGTTCGGAGAGTTGAAACCTGGAGTCATGTTTTTCTTGATGTAGCCTTGATATAGACGCTTCTTATAGCCCTGGAACATTGGGGCCATCTTCTTCATAGACCAATCTCGGACTCTTTCCTTCAACTGTTCATCGTTTGTCTCCAGTGTGAAATGTTGCAAGACATCACCCAAGAGTAGGTCCTTGTCACGTCTAGAGACATAACTGATTTTTGGGTGTTTCTTGTTCTCCTTCCATTCACGGACACTGATCGGGATCCTATCCCGGACAAGGTACCCTAAGTGGTTGACGAAGGCCCTTGAATGGGGTTCAAGTGGCTTGCCTGTTGCTTCCTCGAATTCTGATATTACTAACCGGCCCTCCATAGGCTTCTTTGGGCCTCGTACTCTCCGGCTGGTCCCCGTGGTTGTCGTCGAGCCAGAGGGCTATGTAGAAAGAAACAAGACAATTTAATACAAGATATTATTTCGAATTATATCTGTAAAAACAAAGGAGTCTGCCATATTATAGACCTGCTGGCCAGCATTGTCTTGCTCATTCGGGTCGACCAAATACTGAGAGCAGTTATCGATGCCCTCAGGGTTCTCATCGCCTGATCATCGTGATAAACTTCTTCAGTGGGACTGCAGATCAGGTTCATCATTTCCTCTTTGTGTTCTCTTGGATCAGCCATTTCTGGAGAAATATGTGACACATGACTACTAGCACTACTGTGTATACCTAACAAGGAAACAATATAGAAAACTAGGGTTTAGGGTTTAGGGTTTAGGGCTTAGGGCTTAGGTTTAGGGTTTAGAGTATATCATTTGCTAACAATTAAATATATCATAATTGTACCACTAACTTATACCACTAATTGTACCACTAATTATAGCACTAATTGTACCACTAATAGTAAGTGAACATTACTAAATACACCATAGAACATCACTAAATAAATTATAGAACATCACACCGCATATATATTGTGTGAACATCACTAAATACATCACAGAACACGACCTTTCGGCATTTTTTCAAATAGATAGCTTGAAGGTCACCAAAGCAATGGGTGCAAGCATTATATCCCTTGTTTGTCTATCCTAGAAGATTGCTTAGAGCTGGCCAATCATTGATTGTCACGAACAACAATGCTTGTAGGTCGAATGCTTCCTGTTTGTACTCATCCCACATACGCACACCTGGTTTGCTCCATAGAAGCTGGAGTTCCTCAACCAATGGCCTCAGGTAAACATCGATGTCGTTGCTAGGGCTTCGGACCTTGGATGAGCACCGGCATCATAATGAACTTCCGCTTCATGCATAACCACGGAGGAAGGTTGTAGATACATAGAGTAACGGGCCAAGTGCTATGACTAGAGCTCTGGTCCCCAAAAGGATTAAATCCATCCGTACTCAATGCGAACCTTAGGTTTCTTGCGTCCTCTGCAAAGTCCGGGAATTCTCTATCGATTCCTCTCCACCGAGAACCATCTGCAGGGTGTCTGAACATATTGTCCACCTTAGGTCTTCTTTGTGCCATCGCAACAACTTTGCATGCTCCTTATTTCTGAACAAATGTTTTAGGCATGGAGTTATTGGAGCATACCACATAACCTTGGTAGGGATTCTCATCCTCGGACGTTCTTCATCCTCAACATCGCTAGGGTCATCTCGCAAGATCTTGTACCGTGACGCATGGCAAACAGGGCATTCATCTAATTTCTCATGCTCGCCACGGTACATGATGCAGTCATTAGGGCATGCATGTATCTTCTCGATTTGTAATCCCAAAGGGCACACGATCTTTTTTGCTTCATATGTAGTGGTGGGTAACTCATTAGGCTTCGGAAGCATCTTTTTTTGGATCTTCAGTAATTTTCTAAATGCCTTGTCAGAAATACCATTCTCTGCCTTCCACTGTAACAACTCCAGTGTCGTTCCTAGCTTTTCCTATCCCTCTTCGGCCGACAGGTAGAGTAGCTTCTTGTGATTCTCTAGCATTTGGTCAAATTTAGCCTTCTCCTTTGCACTTTCGCAATCTCTCTCTACGTCGCGAATGACATCACCAAGAGCATCGTCATCATCAACGATACTGTTTCCTGCATCCCCGTCTTCTTCACCTTCGTCCTCTACTGCAAAGTCGCAGTATTGAGCAAAAACATCGTCAGGGTACGCTTGCTCTTCTTCACCTTCTTCCATCATAACCCCGGACTCTCTGTGTTTGGTCCAACAAATATAGTTTGGCATGAAACCAACCATTCGTGAACAAGTGCAAGTGAATTTCTCTTGAGTTTGAAAATTCCTTCAAATTCTTACAAACGGCACATGGGCAGCACATAAAACCATCCCGCTTATTTTGCTCCGCCACTCTGCGGAATTCTCGCACGCCCTCAATGAACTCGTTGGAGCGGCGATCAGCATTGTACATCCAATGGCGTGCCATTATCTGCATTATCATGGAATTGTAATTTTTCTATTAAAAGCTATAATTTTATCAGTAAAGAAAATTAATTTCAAGAATTTTTAAAGTGAAAAACAATTTATTTAACAATTACAACAAAAATTATATTATTAATATTTTAAAATAAGAACATGAATATATTAAAGTAAAAAATATCCTATAATATCTATAATAGAACTTAACATGATTTGTGTATACATAGTAGTAATGATTTGTGTATACTAGTTTTTAGCGGGCACACACTTAGCATCGTTAAAAAAAATTCAAACATGAGAAGACGATGATTGGAGAGATGGCAACATGAAATAGGTAAAATAGACATATGTCCAACATGAAATTACATATGGCGGTGAGAAACATAGGAGGATGAAGCTAGCAACCTTTCAAACAAATCGACGACGGCGTAGAAGCGTTGAAATGGATCGATCGCGGGAGATGAGAGCAATAACAAGGAAGAACAATGGAAGAACAAGCAAGAACAAATGAGCTCGGGCTCGGGCAGGGAGAGGAAGAAGGGAGGAGGGTGATTCAATTTATAGCGGGGAGGGTTTAGTCCCGGTTGGTGTTGCCAACCGGGACTAGAAACCTACCTTTAGCCCCAGTTGGTGCCAAAGACTGAGACAAAATGTTTAGTCCCGGTGAGTGGCATAAACCGGGGCTAAAGGTAGGTCTTTAGTCCCGGTTCGTAACACACACCGGGACTAAAGGTCCCTCCCCGACAGCGCCTGACACCGGAGCCGTTGGGGAGGGACCGTTAGTCCCGGTTGGCTTCACCAACCAGGACTAAAGATCTCTTTTGTCTCGGGCGCCAAAAATGCTGGGAATAAAGGTCATTTGGCACATCGACGAAATGTCTGTTCTCTAGTAGTGCACTTTCGTTTTAATTTGACAAATATTATCTAATTATAGACTAACTAAGCTTAACAGATTCATCTCGCGATTTACAGACAAATTGTAGAATTAATTTTTATTTTCGTCTATATTTAATGCTCCATGCATGCAGGGCCGGCCCTATGTTTTCAAGGACCCTATGGCGAACATATCATCATAGGCCCTTAAGATAATGTGTTTTCTAGTATATAGATGTATATGTTTCAAAATTCACTTACAAAGCATGAAACATATCAAACAACATGATCCCGATTTGACATGTTTAATAATGCTCGATGAATTGAAGCTTCTTGCTCATTAATTTTCAAGATTTGCATCATCATTGGAAACATCAACTTCATTTAAATTTTCTCCAACTTGCTGCTACTCCTGCTCTTGAACAACATTATCATTGGACATAACACTACTTGGAGCTGGAAAAAACATATCTAAAATACCTTTTTGTGATTGAATAAGTTGATCTACATCTCTCCACTTTCTTTGCTGAGAGCCAATTCTTAGGTAACATTGCATAATTTGAAGACCGAAAAATATATCTACATGAGTTACTAATATTTATCTAATATATTCAATCACCTAAATCAAACAAGAATAATAGAAAGATGTAGGTATGGAAAATCACAAAAAGGCAGATTCTGAGCAAGTGAGAATTGAAAATCGGCAGATTCTGGCTTCTTACATGGGCGGGAGAGGACAGCCGTACAAGACTCGAAGGAGGCCGACGAGTGAGTTACGACGATAAGTGATGGTGAGATTGGCGAGGGCGAGTAGTACCGTTCAGCTGTAGCGGAGACGTAGAAGATGGAAAGCCCCTCGACGATTTCTCTTCCTATGTAGGTATGTATGTTTGGGCCCCTATATAAGCTGGGCCCTACGGTGTCGCATCTCTTGCCCCTCCCCTAGGGCTGGCTCTGCATGCATGTGGCGGAATATTCGATGTGACGTGAAATCTTCAATTTTTTTTGAAACTAAACAAGGCCTGCTGAGCACGTTGCCTTTCAGTGTGAACTGGAGGTGCATCACGGGAGACGTTCTGGTGCACTGGTAGCCTGTGTGAGAAGTGGGTAATGCTTGGATTTGGAGCATCTCCAACAACTTGGTAAAATTCACTTATCAAATCTTGAGTTATAGCAAGTTGCTAATTTGTTTAGCAAAAGAAAAAAGGATGTGTCTCCAATAACTTGCTATTCTCACTTGGTAAAAATAGAGGATGACAGATAAGACCCGCTCACTTGATAAAAGAATATGTGTCTGTTGGTGCAAAACTGGTCTGCAAACACAAAGGGCTAATACCCGATTCAAACGTTAAGGCGTGCCAGCCGATTTAACCTTACTATCGGCAAAGGTGATAACTTGAATACTTTAGTCCTGACAACAGCGATACGCCCGGATGTCACGGCTAAGAGGTACTCACGCGGAACTCGAGAACACGCCGAGCTTAAGTCGACGAATTCCTAAGAACTCGTAATAAAAGGGAAAAAGTATGACAAAATCGTCGAAAAAATAGATGCTGGAATATGAGTAGAAACGTATGTTTGATTGATTGATAGATGTCTCATTACAAGGTCCTAGGGTCTATATTTATACCCTGCTCAAAGAGCTACAGCCAGACACGATTAGAATTCGAATTCCAAATTACACGGAATCCGTATACAAAACGATTTAAATATTTAAGGAAATAACAAAACTATCCCTCGTGACAAACTGAAACTCTGTCACAAACCATCAGCGGCTGCCGAACTCTTCTTTCGTATCATCGGCAGACTCCCGTGCCATAGTCATCGGCAGACTTTCTCATCATCGGCACAGACACATCACCGCCTGTAGACTTAGTCACGTTCAACTTCTCCTTCATCGGCAACCACCCTAATCGGCAACTCATCCTGTAAACAAACACTGCCGTATTATCCTGCCAACCTGGACACGTACCCAAAAACGGTGTCAACACATGCCCCCCAATTTCGGAGTATGAAATCATCAATGCTCCGAAATTCTCTGCAGTAATGATGCCTTTCCCCGTAATTAATGTTCCTAATCTGGTAACCGACAACCTCAATCTGAACAACTCTGATCCTATTCTTCCGCATATTCCTCGAAATCCTCAACTTCCTAAACGGGCATTTCCTTCTCAACCGTACATAGGCAATATTACCGTTACAAAGATCTGCCGATGAACTGATCAAAACATTCGTACAAACGGCTATCTTCACCTTACTTGCCCATCGACAATATGACCGTTACAGGACGCTGCCGATGGACCGACCAGGAGATCCCGCACAGTAAAATATCTCTAGATAATGACCGCTTCCCGTCAAATCACCTGCACAATCCCTCGATTATCGTGCGAACAGTTACCATATCTACCTGAACACCCTCGGATTTCTCGGATGCGGCAAGGAGATAAGTCAGATTTGCCCTTGGCCATTTTGTCTTATATAGTTCCTTCTCGGGTACTCCTTCTCCATCACATCATTCCATCATCCCAATTTTACTTTCCTAGCGGCGGCGCCATTCAACGTCTCCAATACCTTCGGCAAAAACTCCTCCTCACCAACCCGAAGCCCCAGGCATCCTCCTCGTCGCAAGATGGCTATTAGCTTCATCGTCCCTGAGGTCAGTCCTTCATTCCATCCCCTGTTCATCCGCAATCCATTTTACTGAACATTTTCTTTTCTTTGTGTTCTTTCTCTTTATTTCAAAACCACCAGGAATTGTCTAACAAAATCGTCATTCCCACCGATCAACCACACCTCCAATGCCTCGGCCCTCTAGGGGATCCAGATCCAACCAATCTCATTAACGCAGAAACCAATAGGATCCCTTTCAGAACCGAAAATTTCTCTTTAGATCTGTGGAAAGACACCTTCCGCTCTTGGCCCAGCCCTACCGTAGGGTGGAAAGACTGGTTCTTGAGAGTCAGCAACTCCAATGAAGTCCAATGGAGTGAGAGAAAACTAGATCAATGCATTAAGCTGTCCATTGCCGATATGCACAGGAATGAGTCACTGTTGATAGCTGCATCTTACTTTTGGTCAGACACCCTCAATGCTTTTGTCTTTGGCCATGGCACTGCTTCTCCTACTCTTGCCGATGTAGCCATGCTCACTGGTCTAGATATATCTTCTGCCGATAGCACCCACTTTTTCGACACAGCTCCTAGTGCCAAAGTAGAGACTCGCGCTATCGGCGGCTGGTCAGGGTACATTCAGAAGTATCATGGGAAGGGACCTGTCAGCATAAAAGAACAAACCACCTTTCTGAACATGTGGCTAGACAAGTTTGTGTTCTGTGGTCGATCGGCAGGACCGACTTCTGTCTATCTATCGGCAGCAGAGAGACTGGCTAACGGTGGCCGATTCCCTCTCGGTCGATACTTGCTTGGCGCCGTTTACCATCTTCTCCATCAGGTGGCCAAAAAACTCCTGCTCGGCCAGTCTACCGGCAACTTAGGTGGCCCTTGGTGGTTCATTAACATGTGGCTTAATCTGCATCTGCACAAGCGCCTCAACTTCAACCTGTTCACACAGCGTTTCCCAAGAGATATAACTGAAAATCATGTGCTGGGTGAAGAGGAATCGGCAACACGCGCTCCCTTGAACTTTGGCGAAGCTGTCATAGTTCTACCTGGTTCAGGGGGTAATCCAAACCAGATCGGCCGATTTTTCCAGACTCTGTATGAGGGCTTGGCCAGAGATGAACGACCGTGGTTGGCCTATGACGACCCAGACAGTATGCTGCCCCTGGTCTTCAATCCATTTGATGATGCTCTTGACAGGGATAATGAGGCGATGATGGCAATTGTGACTCCTAGAGCCATACCAGTGAATTTCTTTGGTAGCACAAAAACCTCTCCCCAGACTTATGAATTTTACAACCCATCGGCATTAGCTCGTCAATTAGCTTTCGGCCAGTTGCCGATTGCGCTCTGTTATGCCGATGTGATAAAACCTAGAGAGCCCATCAGCAACTTTCTTGAGTGGATTCGAGTAGCCCAACTACCACCGAATGCCGATACAGATTCAGATTTGTCAGAGTGGGTTCCAGCCGCTTTCATTACTCAGGCATACAAGCTATGGTGGGCAGAATGGAAAGAGCATCTATTCTGCAAGTCAGCCTTTTCATATCGCGGTATGATCGACCCCGAGTACAAAGTACCCGATGATGCTGTAAGTATTTCAAACTGGTGTCCCGATTTTTCAATCTTATTTTCATCGGTAACTCACCTTTGTATCCCTTTTGTAGGTTGACAACATCCCTCCATCGGTTAGCAGAAGTGGTAAGCCGATCGACCTGTTTCCACTAGGCCCAATTTCTTCAATCGGCCACAATGCTCCCACTCTGGCTACCATTGTGCATCGAGGTGTGCGCCTTAAGAAAGTCACCAGCAAGAGAACTCAGACACCACCATCCGTAGCCGCTTCCACTCTGGCACAAGCTTTCAAGGCAATTTGCCAACCCTTTTTCATTTATACCGATTACCTTTACATCGGTTATATTTGTATTTATAAACTCCTTTTTATTGCTGCAGCAAACCGGTGCATCGGCAAAAGCCAAACGTCAAGGTGCCGATGCCCCCCAGTCCAGCCAATCAAAGAGGAAGGGCGCCAAAAGTACCAGGGCTGGAACAAAGCGCCAGAAAGTGGCTACTCCTTCTCCTCCTCCTCCCCCGGTGTCTCCTATTCCGGTGGAATCTTCTCCCTCCCCTCCAGATGTGGAGATCCAGCAAGCACCATCTCCCCCCCATCTGCAGGAAGCACCAGAAGCAGACAAACCCCAGCAAGAAGAACCCCAAGTAGAAGGTACATTAGTTGACGTGGCTGGACAAACCACTGGCCCGGCAGGTCCAATTGCATCATCGACAGTTCCCCAAATTCAGACAAGCATTGTTCTTCCTCAGGGTAACATATTTTATTATATTGCCACCGATGAACTTATTCTCATTCAGCCTCATAACTCTTTCTGTCTTCCTTTCAGTTGATGTTGTCCCATCGGCAACCCTGGCCGATCAACCTGTGGCCCCACCGGCATCTTCCAGTCAACAGCAAGAAATAGCCTTGAAGCAAGTAAGTCGCTCAGCCTTCATCAGTATTATTTGCCGATTCTCCGAGCATGAACTAACTCACTCTGTTTTTCTTTCCCAGGAACAAGATTCTCCCGATAGCCTTTTCTCCTTTGCCATCGACATCTCTGAAGAAGAAGGTGAAGAAGCAAGTTCTTCCCAGACAGTTGGCATTACATCGGCAGAGATCAGGGCCAAGCTGGAAGAATTGTCGGCCCTCCTTCATCAGGACACGGCACAACTGGTTGATGACTCCGACCCAGCCAAGGTTTTGTTCAGGACTCTCAGAGGCCAGATCCCAACCGATGTTGAAGAAATCCTCTTCCAAGCCGCACATTTGGAAAGTCGTCAGCTGCAGTACCAAAGGGCTTCTCGTCGACTTGCCGATAGAGCTGCTCAGACTCAACTCTCTGAAGAGATGAGGAAAGAGAAACTCCTGACCGATGAGAAGCACAAGAACATCGGCATCTTGAGATCTTCAGGGGATACGCTGAAGCAGAAGATATCTGACTTATCGGCAAAAAGGGAATCCCTGTTGGCAGAACTCAAACAAGTGGAGGACGCCTTGTCCCAAGCCCAATAGGAAGAGAGTCAACTGCCAGAGACCATCAAACTCCTTGAGCATGAGCGAAACGTCCACGGTCGCAAGGCGCTGCAGTTGAAGAAGAAGCTAAAGCCGATAGAAGGCTCTGCCGATGACGATATCAAGGAGATAGAAGCAGCCAACCAAATCCGGCTACGCGCCATATCAGCGATCCAGGCGCTGCTGAACACATGAAGCTCTCATCGATAATACACCTGTGTTTTCCTGCCTTTTTAGCTTTTAGTCTAGCCGATAGGACTGTTATCGGCATCTTTTGAAACATTAAGTCCTTCCCCCAAACATTAAAGCTAGCCGATAGGAGTGTTATCGGCACTTAAACTTTTATGCATCGACCCATATGCTGGGGTAGTACTTCTTTAAATATTTGCCATTTAATGCTCTGGAAAATTCAACTCCTTCGAGAGTTTCTAGAATATCGGCATTTCCAGGAGCCGATCGAGTTATCCGATAAGGACCTTCCCAATTAGGAGACCACTTTCCAAACTTCGAACTTTTAGTCCCGATTGGTAAAATTAATTTCCATACCAAGTCCCCATCGGCAAACTCCTTAGCCTTTACTTTCTTGTCATACCATCTAGCAACTCTCTTCTTATTTTCTTCTATACTCATTAAAGCCTTTAACCGATGTCCCGCTAGATCATCTAACTCATCGGTCATCAAAGTGGCATAATCATCGGCAGCTAATTGATCTTGAAAAGATAATCGCCTAGATCCAGCCTTAATTTCCCAAGGTAACACTGCATCATGCCCATATACCAATTGATAGGGCGACACCTTGGTTGATCCATGACAAGCCACCCGATAGGACCACAATGCTTCATTCAATAATGTATGCCACCGCCTAGGATTTTCTTCAATCTTTCGTTTGATAAGTTTGATAATTCCTTTGTTAGACGCTTCGGCCTGCCCATTGGCTTGAGCATAATAAGGAGAAGAATTCAACACTTTGATCCCCATACCGATTGCAAATTCATCAAACTCCCCTGATGTAAACATAGTGCCCTGATCGGTAGTAATTGTTTGAGGAATTCCAAATTGGTAAATGATATGCTCCTTCACAAAATCAATCATATCGGCCGATGTGACTTTCTTCAAAGGAATAGCTTCGACCCACTTAGTGAAATAATCAGTGGCAACCAGAATAAACTTATGCCCTTTGCTAGATGGTGGATAAATCTGGCCGATCAGATCAATAGCCCATCCTCGGAACGGCCAAGGCTTTATGATAGGATTCATAGCCGATGCAGGTGCCCTTTGAATATTACCAAACTTCTGACACCCTTGACACCCTTTGAAATACTTAAAGCAATCCTCAAGTATAGTCGGCCAATAATATCCATTTCTCCTAATCATCCACTTCATCTTAAAAGCTGACTGATGCGCTCCACACACCCCTTCATGAATTTCTCCCACCAAACTCCTAGCTTCATCATCTCCTAAGCATCGGAGAAGAATTCCATCAATAGTTCGATAGTATTATTCATTGTCAAGGAGCACATACTTGGTTGCTTGAAATCTAACTCGTCTTTCAACTTTCTTAGATGGATCTTTCAAATAATCAATAATTTCTTTCCTCCAATCATCGGCATTGATTGCCGATGCTGTATTAATTATAGGCTGATATCCTGAGGCATGCTGAGCTAACCGATTGGCCTCTTCATTATGCAATCGGGGAACATGCTCTAAACGGAAATCTTTGAATTCCTTTAACAGTTGCATACTTCTCTCGTAATAAGTTATGAGAACTTCACTTTAGCATTCATAGTTCCCCGCCAATTGATTTATAATCAACATAGAATCCCCAAAGATTTCGACAGCGTCAGCACGAACTTCTCTTAACAACTCCAACCCCTTGATCAAAGCCTGATACTCAGCCTGATTATTTGTTGATGTAGCAATAATCGGGAAGGAAAATTCATACTTCCTTCCTTTAGGGGAAACTAATACTATGCCGATCCCTGCCCCCCGGTCACATGTAGATCCATCAAAGAAAAGCGTCCAGGGCACAATTTCCAAAGCCTCCACTGCACCGCAATGTTGAGTCACAAAATCGGCCATAATCTGCCCTTTAACTGCCTTAGCCGATTCATAACGCAGATCGAATTCCGACAGCGCCAAAATCCATTTACCGATCCTGCCACTCATAATCGGCATAGATAGCATGTACCGGATCACATCATCTTTGCAAACAACAGTGCATTCGGCCGATAACAAGTAATGCCTTAACTTGATACACGAAAAATATAAGCATAGGCATAGTTTTTCAATGGCCGAATACCTGGTCTCAGCATCAATCAACCTCCTGCTTAAGTAATAAATTACACGCTCTTTCCCTTCAAATTCTTGAATCAAAGCTGAACCGATAACCATCCCATCGGTAGACAAATACAACCTGAAGGGCTTTCCTTGCTGAGGTGGACTAGAACTGGAGGATTCACTAGATACTCCTTAATTTCATCCAGAGCCGACTGTTGCTCTTTCCCCCAAATAAATTCTTGATCGGCTTTTAGCTTAAGAAGAGGACTGAAAGCACGAATTTTACCAGACAAATTAGATATAAATCTCCTGATGAAATTTACCTTGCCGATCAAGGACTGGAGCTCAGTTTTGTTGGTAGGGGCCACTATCTTATTGATGGCTTCAATAGATCTTCGACTAATTTCAATCCCCCTTTGATGTACCATGAAACCAAGAAACTGCCCTGCCGATACACCAAATGCGCACTTATTGAGATTCATTTTCAATCCATGCTTCCTTGTGCACTCCAACACCTTCCGTAGATCGGCAAGATGCTTTGTGAAATCCCCAGACTTAACCACCACATCATCAATATAAATTTCCACCAGCTTGCCGATGAACTCATGAAATATAAAATTCATGGCCCTTTGATAAGTAGCACCAGCATTCTTAAGGCCAAAGGTCATGACTATCCACTCAAACAATCCAACATGACCGGGGCACCTGAACGCAGTCTTCGGAATATCTTCTTCAGCCATGAATATTTGATTGTACCCTGCATTACCATCCATAAAGCTAATGATCCGATGCCCAGCCGCAGCGTCAACCAATAGATCGGCAACTGGCATTGGGTATCCATCCATCGGCGTAGCTTTATTAAGATTCCTGAAATCGATGCAGACCCGAAGTTTCCCATTCTTCTTGTAGACCGGAACAACATTGGAAATCCATTCGGCATACCGACACTGCCAAATAAACTTGGCTTCAATAAGTTTGGTTATTTCGGCCTTGATGTCAGGAAGGATATTAGGATTACATCGGCGAGCTGGCTGCTGATGTGGCCGAAATCCAGACTTAATAGGTAACCGATGTTCAACAATTGATCGGTCTAAACCAGGCATCTCGGTATAATCCCAAGCAAAGCAATCTTTATATTCCTTTAACAAATCGGTTAATTGCTGCTTACACCCAGAATTTAACTTAGAACTAATAAAGGTAGGTCTAGGCTTATCACCACTACCTATATCTACTTCTACCAACTCATCGGCCGATGTGAATCCCTGGCCTAACTTTCTATTATCGGCGAACCTATCCATTAAAAATCTTCGTCAGAACCGACTGCTTGGATCGGTGGAATTTCGTAATCGGCAACCTTGAGAAAATCTTTCTCCCAAACTTCTCCTGAAATGCACCTGGTCCTCTCATAGGTGTCTGCCTCTGCCGATGCAATAACATAAGAAGAATCCCCTGGGACAATCTCAATTTCGTCACCTACCCACTGAACCAAGCATTGATGCATTGTAGATGGGATGCAACAATTGGCATGAATCCAATCTCTTCCCAACAATAAGTTGTAAGCCCCCTTTCCACTGATCACGAAGAAAGTTGTCGGCAAGGTTTTGCTGCCGATGGTCAGCTCTACACATATTGCCCCTTTGACTGGAGACACGTTCCCTTCAAAATCTTTAAGCATCATATCGGTTTTGGTCAAATCCTGATCTCCTTTCCCAAGCTTCCGATATACTGCATACGGCATGATATTGATAGCAGCCCCACCATCAACCAAGATCTTGGTCATTGGCTGCCCATCAACCCTCCCTTTGACGAACAGAGCCTTGAGATGCTGTCTTTCGTCGTCGGCAGGTTTCTCAAAGATAGCTGTCATCGGATCTAGAGCCAGCTAAGCTATTTGATCGGAAAACTCCACCTCGTCATCACTGGATGGCGCAAGAAATTCCATCGGCAACATAAAGACCATGTTAACTCCTGCCGATGGACCTTCTCTCTTAGTATCTGATTGCTGCTGACCTCCAGACTGACCAGAGTTCTCGCCCTTGCTTAGCTCCTCTTGCCTTTCGCGTTGCAATCTCCTTTTCTGCGTTTTGGTTAACCCTTCAGGACACCATGGAGGAAGTGGCTTCTGCCTTGCTGCTGGGCGTCGATTCTCTCTTGACTCCATCCGATGCGTGTTAGCATCCCTGCAGAATATGAACTCATCGGGAACTCGTGCATTAGCCATCTCCTCGAGCTCTTCCTGATTCCTGGGAAAATATAGGACACGATCACCAAGCCTATCGTGTACGCTGAGCCTGCCCTCCAGCCGATCATGAACTGATGCTCTTCCTCTGATCGGCCCATTAAATCGCCGATTGTCATCATGATAACGCCGATCGGTTCTATCGTACCGATCATAACTGTTGCACTCAGGGCAGTCTCTGACAGTGGGAAGCTTAATATTCTCCTCCCAACAATGGATGAAGAACGGACAGTTCCAATGATTTCTATGCTGATTCCACTCTTGTCGGCGTATCTCTTCCTCCCGATGATAATCTTCTTGCTGGCGCCGGTACCGATCTTCCCGTTGCTGCCAGTTCTCTCGAGGCCTTCTATGAGTTATAACGATGCCAGACCGAGGAGGCCTCCCTGAACTGGTCCCTTCCTGGACCAAGCCCTTACCTCTTGCATCAGCAGTAGTAACTTGATGTTGAGGATCTACCGATGCACTTTTCTCGGCTGCTTCCGATGTTAAGACCTTGGCCTTCCCCTTGGCATCCAACATGTTTGTCGGGAAAGGATGTTGGTCTATCTTCATCGGCTTCTGGGTCTTGGAATTGTCAAACTTGATTCTCCCAGACTCTATGGCCGACTGCAGCTGTTGTCTGAAAACTTTACACTCATTGGTGTCATGAGAAGTTGCATTATGCCACTTGCAATATTTCATCTTCTTCAACTCCTCTGCTGATGGGATCATGTGATTAGGAGACAGCTTGATCTAACCTTCCTGAAGTAGAAAATCAAATATCTTATCGGCCTTAGCGGTGTCAAAAGCAAACTTCTCTGGTTCCTTCTGCCCAAAAAGGCAAGACATCGGTTTCTTGTTCTTTACCCACTCTGCCAAGCCGATGACTGGTTCCTCATCAGAATCTGAGCTTGTTGCCTCATCAACAAATGATACCTTCTTGTTCCATGCTCTTTTGGGTTCGAAAGGCTTGATGTCTAGATGAGAAATCCTCTGCACCAAATGACTTAAGCTTTCAAACTCCTGAGAGGCATACTTATCCCTGATGTGTGGCAATAAACCCTGGAAAGCCAAATCGGCTAGTTGCCGATCATCTAGAACCAGACTATAACATTTATTTTTGATTTCCCGTATCCTCTGCACAAAACCTTCAACCGATTCATCATTGCGTTGTCTCAATTTGACCAAATCGGTAATCTTTTTCTCATGAACACCGGAAAAGAAGTATTTGTGGAATTGCTTCTCCAGATCGGCCCAAGTAATCACTGAGTTAGGAGGTAATGATATGAACCAAGTAAAGGCCGATCCAGACAATGATGATGAAAATAGACGAACCCTCAATTCATCCCTGTTACCGGCTTCTCCGCATTGAATGATGAATCTGTTGACATGCTCCATAGTTGACGTATCGTCTTGCCCAGAAAACTTAGTAAAGTCTGGTACCTTGTACCGATGCGGAAGCGGGATCAAATCATATGCAGGAGGATATGGTGTCCGATACGAGTAAGTGTTGACTTTGGGTTTTATCCCAAATTGATCCCTCATCACTTCAGCGATCTTATCGGCCCAATACGCATCGGCATCCTGCCGATGAGGCGGCTGCGGGTCCGGCACCTGGTGGTGAGTTTCCACGTGTCTGTTTGGGGCACGATCCGCACGGAACATTGGGTTGATCATCTGGCCTCCAATCTGTGGACCACCAAACTGTTGTCCACCGATTTGCTGCCCCCCGAGTTGCTGTCCGAGATTCAATGGCTGGTTGGGGATCCCCTGATTCTGGAATCCGGGATAGATCTGTCCTTGCTGGAATCCTGTAGCCTGGTAACTCTGTTGGGGCGTTTGTGGAAAGACTTGCTGTCCAAGCCATCCATTATTAGCGTTCATCGGCATAGGCGCTGCCGATGATTGGTAATTGGGTACCATCATTGAATTAACATACCCCGACTGGGCTATAGACCTCTGTTGCATCAGCATTGAATCTGCCGATGCATTAGGCATCTGGAACACTGAATCTTGAGGATTCCCAGTGTGAGGCCTTGCAGTAGTAGTTGTAGTATACCGAGGACTCTGGTTCCACGGCGCATTGGGAGGCGCCGATGCCATAGGAACCTTGCCCCTCATGTCGGTCATGTGTGATGTACCTGGTGTCAACTCTGGAGGCATACCATAACCCCACCAGTTGGGAGGAAGAGTGAGCCCTGACATTGCCGATGCCAACATATTTGTAGTCAGTTTATTCTGCCCACTTGAAGTTTGCGGGTTAGTTGTCATCGGCACAGATCGTGCATTAGTAGTTCCCAACGTACTTGGAGGGACGGCAGACTGTGCACTCGCAGCGGCCGTAGCAGCCGATGGAGCCGTGACCTCTGGTGACGTTGGCTGATGATGAGAAGGACCTCTGGTGCAAAACTGGTCTGCAAACACAAAGGGCTAATACCCGATTCAAACGTTAAGGCGTGCCAGCCGATTTAACCTTACTATCGGCAAAGGTGATAACTTGAATACTTTAGTCCTGACAACAGCGATACGCCCGGATGTCACGGCTAAGAGGTACTCACGCGGAACTCGAGAACACGCCGAGCTTAAGTCGACGAATTCCTAAGAACTCGTAATAAAAGGGAAAAAGTATGACAAAATCGTCGAAAAAATAGATGCTGGAATATGAGTAGAAACGTATGTTTGATTGATTGATAGATGTCTCATTACAAGGTCCTAGGGTCTATGTTTATACCCTGCTCAAAGAGCTACAGCCAGACACGATTAGAATTCGAATTCCAAATTACACGGAATCCGTATACAAAACGATTTAAATATTTAAGGAAATAACAAAACTATCCCTCGTGACAAACTGAAACTCTGTCACAAACCATCAGCGGCTGCCGAACTCTTCTTTCGTATCATCGGCAGACTCTCGTGCCATAGTCATCGGCAGACTTTCTCATCATCGGCACAGACACATCACCGCCTGTAGACTTAGTCACGTTCAACTTCTCCTTCATCGGCAACCACCCTAATCGGCAACTCATCCTGTAAACAAACACTGCCGTATTATCCTGCCAACCTGGACACGTACCCAAAAACCCTAAACCCCTTGTATCAAGTTTTTGGAGATGCTCTTATCTTGGATCTCCTAATAACACCTGTGGATGTTGAATGCGGCATACTGGTTGGTTAATTGAGTACAATAATTCGATACTAAGTACAGTATTTCATAACCTTCTAACGTCATGTAGGGTACGGTTGAACTCACGAATTCTATGCAAATTTTCGCCAGGTGCAGAACTTGGACGGTGCGAGCGGACGAGCTCGTGGCGGTGAGGAGTTTTGTTGGGTTCGATGGAACAGTGCACATTTCCTTGGGGAGTGGATGATCTTCGTTGAAAACAACTTTCTTGTTTTGCGGACATGAGTGCTGCGTCCTGTGATTCGACAGGTTTAGCAAGACGCTAACCATAGCAGTCCTGCTATTTTTGATGTTTGTGAGTTTAGGCGGAAGAAATCCAATTATTTTGTAATAATTGTCTAGTAGAAGAAATGTGTAATTTCTCCGCTGTAAATATGCCAAGGTGGTGGTGATTATATAATATGAGTGTGTGTCAGGTCGGCTTGCTTTGAGTAGCAAATCGGCATGCTTATATATATAGTTTATTGCGACTTGTATGTATTTTAGCTATTACTACATGAGAAGTTTTTTTTATCTAATCAACACATATAATATTATGCGATGACATCACATGAGCCTGTTTGTATCTGTCGCCGAAAACAATGAAGCTTTGTTTTGCTAAGGGCGCCACTCACGATACAAGACTTTATCATAGAGTCCAAGACAATTAATTATATATTATTTATAGTATTTTGCTGATGTGGCAACATATTTATTGAAGAAAGAGGTAGAAAAAATAAGACTCCAAGTCTTATTTAGACTTAAGTCCACATTGTTCGAGTTAATAAATAACTTTAGATTCTATAATAGAGTCTGCATTGTTAGTGTCCTAAGAGCAAGTATTATAGTGGGCTGTAAACTGGCTAAATGCTGAGGTGAAGGAGAGAAGGAAGGAGAGAGAGGAGAAGCAGGTTGTAAGCTTACAGCCAGCTTAGGTACATGAACCAAAAAATTTTGTGAGAGAGATAAATGGGGGTCATATATTAATAATGGATAGCTAACTATTGTATGAGTGGGCTGGGAGAAGACTGTAAGAAACCTTACAGCTAGCAAGTGGGTTGTATTATTAAACTTGCTCTAAGGACACTCACAATGCAAGACTCTATCACAGAGTTCAAGACAATTAATTACATATTATTTATGGTATTTTGCTGATGTGGCAGCATATTTATTGATGAAAGAAGTAGAAAAATAATAAGACTCCAAGCCTTGTTTAGATGCAAAAAGTTTTTGGATTTTGACACCGTAACATTTTCGTTTTTATTTGACAAACATTGTCTAATTATGAAGTAACTAGGCTTAAAAGATTCGTCTCGTAATTTACAGGCAAACTGTGCAATTAGTTATTTTTTTATCTATATTTAATACTTCATACATGTGCCGTAAGATTCGATGTGACGGAGAATATTGTAAAGTTTTGTGTTTTTAGGTATCTAAACAAGACCTATTTAGACTTTAAGTCCACATTATTTAAGGTAATAAATAATTTTAGACTCTATGATAAACTGCATTGTGAGTGACATAATGCATTAGATTATCTTCCGAAAACCGCGTGCTTAGGAATGGACGGTGCGAATTGATGTATATCCTCTGTTTTTTTCAAACTTTTATTAAAAACCGTATTACGCCCCCAATGGTCAAACCAAATTAACCACCTAGGCCTTGTTTATTTTCATTTCAAAAACTCAAAATTTTTCATGATTCCATGTCATATCGAATCTTTAGACGTATGCATAGTGTATTAAATATAGATAAAAATAAAAACTAAATTGTACAGTTTGGTCGAAATTTACGAGACGAATCTTTTAAACTTAATTAAATTGGATAACAATTATCACAAATAAACGAAAGTGTTACTATATCGTGAAATTTTTCGCTAGAAGACTGAACACGGTCCTAGTGGCTGATGGGCCCACGGGACCTTTTTGGGTTTGCCGCATGCCCGTGCGCGCATCGCCGCCCTGCTGCATCCGTCCCTCCCTTGATTCCTTGGTATATCCATCCCCACCCAAAGCAAGCGAGCAGCTCGAGGAGAGAGTCGAGTGAAGAAGAAGAAACAAACCACCCACCACGACGAAATCAGACGCCAGCCACGAGCGAACCAAGGGAGGGAGGGAGGGAGGCGGATGGGGCAGTGCCCGTGTTTCGGCGGGTCGGCGCAGGCGGCGGAGCAGGAGCGGCAGCGGGCGGAGGCGGAGCGGCGCGAGTCGCAGGACGCCCGCGCCAAGGCCGCCGAGGCCGCGCAGCGGAGGTAACCCGCGTCGTCTCATCAAAGTCCCCAACCATCCCATCCTCCCGGGCCGGCCGCGCAGGATTAGGGCGTTCCTCCCGTTGGTTTGGGGTTTGGGTATTGCGCACGCATGAGCATGACTAGTTTCCCTTCCCTTCCCTTCCAAACGGTGGTTGGTTGACTTGGTTGTGGGTTGATCCGCAGGACGCGCTCGGGTTGAGGGTTTATCGGATTGTGGGATTTGATTGGGCGCCCCCGCCGCCTCCCCGAACTCCAAGACGTTGGATTTAGTGGACCCTCGATCGAATCATATTCTCATGGCCGCCCTTCCTGAATCGAATCGAATTGAATCCAGCTCGGCCTCGGCTGTTGTAGTGTGGAGCTGCCACTGTGGTAGCCTAGATCCTGCTTCTTGGTCAGTCGGCACCAATTGCCATTGATTTAGCTTCGATAGGGAATCCACCCACGAATCCTGCCTCAGGCGTCAATCGTTATGACCTTATTTATAAGTTATAAAAAATCATCACTACCGCAATTGGAAAGCTCAGAACTTTAGGAGAAAGGCTTTAGACAGCAAAGATTCCTACTTTGTTTTTTTTTTTTGTTTCATTATAGATTATTTGATCTGCTCAAGTAGCTTGGTCCTATGCATTTATGCTCTTGTTTTTTTTTTCCATCCTGCAGACAGCAGGAGTATGAGAAATCGGCAGCTGGAAGGGCAGCCAAAGCACAGATGAAGGCGATGAAGGAATCCAAGACATCAAACCATGGAGGAGGAGAGCCGGTTCTTAAGGTAACCATTATCTCCATTTACTTAGGCTGGAGTAAGTTTAAGACCTTGCAGAACACTTTCCTTCCTTTATGTTGCAAGTATTAATCTTCTAATCTTTTTGACTGGTACAGTGGCAGATGGGGTCATAACTTTCATTTCTGTTGATTTGAATCCCTCAGTGTGTAAGTATGCACAATCATACTCAATGCTTCCATTTTGCATGCTGTGATGTGGTCTCTGGATCCTGTCTTAGGCGAAGTTGTAACGGCCATTTTGTATCTAAGCATGCGGTTTCCTTTTGCTGAATTTACTTGTATTTGGCATGCTGAAATGGAGTATTAAAAAGCACTGGAAGTATTTGAGATACAAAAAAAATAAAATAAAAGGCAGAGTTATCATGTGTGTTCGAATTTCAGATCATTTATAGCTGAATTCATTGGCGTAATCTAAGGATGATGGAACAGTAGTTCCTCTGTTCTTTGTTTACTTTCTTTCTCATCATAATAGATTGAAAATTTTCTAGTAGCAAAATACGATTTGCTTGATGTTCTCATAGAACTACGGGATATCTGGCTTATTAGGTACTAGTTTTTATTCTCTGCTCTATGTTTTAAATGTGGTGTTAAACATTGTCTCACTTGCATACTCTTCCTACCACTCTTGCAGACTTTTGATGGCAAACAGGAAATTGATTGCGACTAATTTCTGATAGGATGCACTGTGATTGTGTGATTATGCCAGTGAAGTGTACATCGGTTTTTCCATCTGCTATACTGTACATGCTACCCATAGACTGCCTAACTTTCCAGTTACAGCTTACAAGTTTGTGTTGTGTAAATGAAGAACAAAGTATATTTTTTATGAACACCAGTATACTGGTAGCATTTGCATTGAGGCTTTTACCCCACTTTATATATTTATAAAAGCCATAGTCTGACTACAGTACTGAATTCTACTGGAGCCTTCTTTTTTCCCCTTCACATCATCAAGCATCACAATGGAAATTCTCAAGCTGATAGCCTTTGATGATCATGTTTTGGTATATGAAATGTTAAACAATGTTGCACTTTACATGGACTGTTTTAATCTGAGTGTTATTCTGTAGTCCCTGAGAATCAGAAGTCTGTATGTTTGGAAATTGGAGCCTGATAATAAACACGAACGATATGCTGCGAATGTTTCAAAACAAATACTGCATTCATCCGTTCTATGATATGAGTTGAAGGCATGGGACAAAACTTTTGTGGATGTGCGTTAAGATCTGTAGCAGTATTTGTGAAATGGGCCATGCCAAAGAGGCAAGACTAAGGCCCACTAAGCCGCCACTGTTAGCAAAGCCCATCCATGATTGTACCCAGTCTAGTAGCATGACAAAGCTTTGAACCTCTATGGCCCGTGACCCCGGCACGACATGGTCTATTGTACCTAGTATACTTGAAAGCTCCAACAAAAAAAAGTATACTTGAGAGCTTCTAAAAAAACTTATTATACTTGAGAAACTGTGACATTCTTCCTCTAACTTTTCTATAAAGCAAAGGGTATTTAAGCATCAACTCTCATTTCCAACCGAACGGTCTTCCTAACAAAATCAAAATGTTGTTTGTTGGCCATTGTTAACTTTAAATTTTCCTCTTTCTAGGAATTGTTCTTTGATGTCCATTAGACCGGCCCAAAATTGTGAATCGACAGGTTGCTTTACTACTTGTGACAGTTCTTTTTTGTTGAGCCCACTTTGCCAAAGTCATCTTCATTCAGAGTAACTTAAAAAGCCACTTAGAAGAAATTTATTCTAAGTTTCTAACTTCAGATTCCTAAACCCCACAACCATTTTTGGTATAAACAGAATGATCCACTTAGTGAGTCTATATTTCTTTTTATGTTTATCACATTGACAAAAAAAATCAGAATATATAATAGTCCAACTTTTTTCAAGGATTTCTTTAGGAATTGCCAAAAAGGACATCACACCGAACTAATAGTGCTCCATCAACTAACAACATCTTGTCTTTGTAATTTCCTAGGTTTTTTAGGAATCCCTCTTCAATAAACATCCTATCTTTATTCCTGATTTTATGATAATGCATTGGTATTCCTTAATACCCAAAAGGCGAAATTCCCTTCTTTACACCCAAACAAGTCAGCATAAATCGTGCTCTTATATTTAGTTGCACCAAGCAAAGAGTTCGCTTTTTTGAAAATTGATCTTTAGACTAGCACCAGATAACTTTTCAAAGGCACATAATACAAATTTGAAGTGTTTAGCCTCCGGTAAACTATTTTCCATACAGAGTATAATGTTATCTGCATACTAAAGTATTGAGAGATCATCCTCCACCGAACTCAGTATTAAGCCCATAAACTACATGTTAGCTTTACCTCTAGATATGAGAATTGCCAATATATTAGCTACTAGACTTAATAGAATAGACGAGAGAGGATCCCCTGCCTTAAACCTTTTTTAGTCTGAAAATAATGGCCCATTTCATTATTCACTTTGACGCCCACACTACCTCCACTAACAATGTCTCAATCCACTTACACCAAATTGGAGAGATACCTTTCATCCTTGGGGCTTGTTGTAGGAAATTTTATCATAGGTCTTCTCAAAATCTAGGTTAAGAATTAACCCATCCTTTTTTCTCTATGTAAGTCATGAATCATTTCATGCCAAACTACAACTTCTTCCATTATATTCCTTCTTGGCATGAATGTTGTTTGTGATTGTCTAACCACTTGATTTGCTACACCTATCACTCTATTCATCAAAACCTTTGTAAAAATTTTAAACTCACATTAAGCATGCAAATAGGAAGGCATAGCTAAATCTAATTAACCTCCTTTTGCTTTGGCGTGTAGGGAAATAATTCCAAAATTTAAATTGTGCAAAGGGAGTTTACCATCCTCGAAGTCTTTAAACATGGCTACTAAGTCAACCATGTTTAGACTCCAAAACACTAGGTAAAATCTTGCTGGGAATCCATCAGGTCCTGCTCCTTTGTTGTGCTTCATTTGAAAAATTGCTTCTCTCACTTATGCTTTCATAAATCTTTCAATGAGTAGATCATTTCAGCTTATGTTACAAGGGATATCATCTGTCTGAAACTCATAGCCCTTTAAATTTTGTAATATACTTTTTGAAATTCTCTTCTCATTTGATTACCTAATTGACTTGTTCATTCGAGTCAAAATTTTCTAGTCTTTCTTCATTTCCTATTGGCAACAAAATGAAATATTTGGTGTTACTATCCCTTGTATTAAGCATGTAGTTTAGCTCTTTGAAACCATCTCATATCTTCTTCCCTCAGTAATTGTGTTAACCTTTCCTTCACACTTTGCTTAAGATCCATCTTTTGTTGACTTAGAGCACTTCTAACCCAGAAACTATGAGATAGTTTCTATACTTGCCAAATCATATAGACACTACACATAGAAACCATATTTACAATGGATAGTTGCCTCGAAATAAGTTTTTGCCCAATCCTGTGTCTTATCTCTTCATCATCTACCTATCACATCTCTTCGTGTCATGATTCTCATGTAGACATAATTTCTTACCTAAGAAATCATTCCTTAGTCTCTCTTATTTAGTTCAAATGAAACATCATCATTTTTCTTAGCTGACCCTAATTAACGAACATATAAACCCTCTAGTTTAATTTTTGATTGGGAGTGCCCATGTGTTGGTGTTGATGAAATTTCTGGTTTGGGCAGAATCAACTATCTGTCTTTTCCAACTGAACTGGCCATGAACTTTTGGCCGCTAGATCGATGTGCCGCTCTCAGTTAACCAATGATGTTGTCTCCTAATGTTTTTTTTGCAGTAATGTTATTTTTTTATAAAGCTTTCAATGAGTAAACCATTTTCTAGCCTTTGTTACCAAGGGGATATCATATATCTGAAACTCATCAAGGAGACATCATATGAAGATTGTCACAGATCACAACCTATTTTCATCACAGAAAAGGTTTAGAAAACAAAAGATCAGGTAGAGATGATCAATGCAATCTCCACTACATGTTAATCCCATCTTCAAAACATAGGGTATCAGTTAAAGAGAAAATGGCAAGACTTACACATGTCAATGCCATCACCATTACAAGTCTCAATATATTTCAAACAAATATCAACATATTTTTTAGGCACTTGATGTAGTGGAAGAGGATCAAAATACATCTTCTTTAACTTATAGCACTCGCCTCAAACACACCAGACATATAAATCATTTTTCCAATAGATAGTTGCTCCAAAGTATGGGCATGTTCAGTGGACATGTTGATTTTTCTTTTGGTTTGGACAACATCAATTGTCTGTGTTTCTCAACTGAACTGGTCTTGAACTTTTGCGTGTCCCTAAAGTGTTTTGTCGTTTCCTAGAAGGTTCAGTTATTCAGGAGAGATTCAAAGACAAACTTGAAAGATGTACTTGTGTATTAATTGTATGATTGTTCCGTTAGCACTCATATATAAATACTACATTAGGGCATGTACAACCCACAAACGGGGTTGTCTGTAAGCACCTCAAATTTATTATACATACAAGAGAAAAAGACAGGACATACAATCATAGTCTATTTCATCGTCTGCAAACTATTTTACATATAGCTAATATCAATGATAAATAAATCTTTGTATACCATTGTGTTGCCATTTGATAGAAAATATATCAAGCATAAATGGGAAGAGGACTACTGTGGAGCCATTGCTGCCAAGTAGTAAGAATCAAGTACTTAGTATTTACCATAGAGGAGAAATCGGACTAGAACAGCCAGCTGCATGCCTGCATCCCACCATGCCGTTGATGACGACGGATGGAATTGAAGCCCGAAATAGGAAGAAGACTACTGTGGAGCCGTTGCTGCCAATACAGCTGTGTCAGATGCCATAGAAGAAGCTAATGCCACCGTCGAGCCGTTGCCATGGCCAAGGGGGAAGAGGGCTGCCGCTGAGCAAGATCCGCGGCCAAAAGGAGAAGGCCATCGATGAGCCGCCGTCGTCGATGAGCCAGATCCGCGACCCACGAGGAAGAGGGCACTGCTTAGCAAGACCTACAGCCAATGGAGGAAGGCCGATGCCGCAACAGGCAACAGCTCGATTGAACTTACCATTCCGCCCCAACGCCGCACCCGCCGTCACTACCGTCGTCGCACTCGCCGAGTCCGGTGGCATGCAAAACTCATTTCGCGTGTGCCCTCAACTTCCTCTGTGCATGCACTCGTACCAGATCCGCAAACTCGTCGACTTGAGGAGCCAGCCCGTACAACGTGTCTTCAGCCGGCGAAGAAATCTCGGAGCACGAGCCCACCCTCGTCGCCTCGCGAGACGACGGGGAGAGCTTCTCTCCTCATTGAATATGGTAGACCGGGGTTGTTTTCGCAAAAATCACGTTATACATACATGCTCTTAGTGACGGTTAGCTAGGAATAGACCACTAGGAATATCGATAAGTCTGTCTTATCTCTTCATCGTTTATCTAAAAAATCATTTTCTCCTCTCTCTTTTTTAGGCTTGTTTAGTTATACCTAAAATTTAAAAAAAATTAAAGATTCTCCATCACATCGAATCTTACGGTATATGCATGGAGGATTACATATCGATAAAAAATAACTAATTGCACAGTTTGTTTGTAATTTGCGAGACAAATCTTTTAAGCCTAGTTAATCTATGGTTAGATAATAATTGTCTATTATAAACGAAAGTGCTATAGTACCTTAAAAACTTTTCACCGAGGGACCTAAATTAAATCAAATGTCGTATCACCATTTTACTTAAAGACATCCTAATAAACATAGAAAGCCACTAGTTTAGTTTCCGGGATGGAAATGTCCGTGCGTTGACGCATTTTCTTTTTGGTTTGGACAGCATCAACTGCCTGTCTTTTCTCAGACCTTGTTTAAGAGCATCTCCAAGAGCTTGGCTAAAATTAGTAGCCAAATTTTAATGTTTAGCCATTTTGTAAAATAGATAACTTCTTAAAAAAGAAGAGGTTCGCAACAGCCTTGCTATCGGATAGCTAGTGTCAGTGGTTGGCTATATATAGCCAACAAAAATCAAGAAATAGCAAACTTTCTATTTTACAAAACCAAATAGCACATCTGTTGGAGTCTATTTTTCTACTATAAAAGTTCTAAAAGGCCTCCATAATAAGAATAGCAAAGCTGTTGGAGTTGCTCTAAGGTCTTTTTGTTTCACATGTTAAAGTTTACCGTCCGTCATATTAAATATTTATACATATACATGAAGTACTAAATATAGACTATTTAAGAAACTAAAAGCACAGCTAGAGAGTAATTTGCGAGACGAATCTTTTGAGACTAATTAGTCCATGATTAAAGACTAATTGTCAAATAAAATGAAAATGTTACAGTACCTGTTAAACTTTAACAACACCAACCAAACACCCCCTTATACTATCTCCAACAATCGTCACCCAAAATACAAGACCCATTTGTCCTTTGGTAGCGCTACAGATAAAAAGTTCCATACCTATTTTTAGTCTTCTCCAACAATAAGACTAAAAGACAACACTCTCTGCAAATAGGTCTCGAGGAGAGAGGATACCCAAATTTGGGTTATGCCTCTCGTGATACCCAAAATTTGTCTTCTGTATGGGTACTCCGTTGGAGTCTATAGGTATTGTGTTGGAGACCCATTTTAGGTTTGGGTTCCCAAATGATTCTCCTGTTGAGCCTTTGGCAAATTTTTTTGGTTTTGGATAGTGTAGCACTTTAGTTTGTATTTGGTAATTATTATTCAATCATAGACTAACTAAGCTCAAAAGATTCGCCTCGCAAATTACAGGTAAACTGTGCAATTAGTTATTTTTCTTACCTATATTTAATCTTCTATGTATATGTCACAAGATTTAATGTGATGAAGAATCTTAAATTTTTTTAAAAATTTTTAGGTGAAGTAAACAAGGCCTAGCTGAACTGGCCATGGACTTCGGCCTTGTTCAGTTTGCAAAAAATTTTGGGTTTGGATACTGTAACATTTTCGTTTTTTTTTTGGCAAATATTGTCCAATCATAGACTAACTAGGATCAAAAGATTCTTCTCGCGATTTACAGATAAACTGTGTAATTAGTTTTTATTTTTATCCATATTTAATGCTTCATGCATATGTCATAAGATTCGATGTGACGGAGAATCTTGTAGTTTTTTGAACTAAACAAGGCCGTAAAAAAAATCTAGCTTCAGCCTACCAGCGTGCAGACCCATCGTGAAGTGTTTTCTCATAGAAGATTCAGTTGCATTCAATCTGTGTATTAATTATGATTACTCCGTTAACACCTCATATAATATTATAATAGTGGTGACGGTTGGCTAGAAATAGTAGAACGCTACCAATATCACACTCAAACATTGTTTTTTAGCCTTTTAGGTATGGTACAACACTTGTGTAAACTGCACTTACCATTTTTTTAACTGTTGCAACGCACGAGTGTAATTTTAGTTTTATAAGAGCAAATTTGCTTCCGTTAATATTATAATATTACCATTGCAACGTATGGGCGGAATTCAAAGACAAATTTGAATGATGTACTTATGTTACTCTATCCATCTCAAATTATAAGTCATTCTAAGAATCTTAGAGAGTCAAACCATCTTAAATTTAACCAAAATTATAGAAAAAATTATAAAAATTTATGACATCAAATAGATAACTATAAAATATAATAAATGAAGAACTTGAGATTATCTTAATTGTGATTATCTTATCTTATAAAAATATAATAAATTTGGTCAAACTTAAGATGCCTGACTCTCCAAGATTTCTGAAACGACTTAGGCCTTGTTTAGTTCCAAAAAATTTTAGAAAATCGGCACTGTAGCAATTTCATTTGTATTTGATAAATATTATCCAATCATGGATCAACTAGGCTCAAAAGATTCGTCTCGTCAATTCCAACCAAATTGTGCAATTAGTTTTTATTTTTGTCTATATTTAATACTTCATGCATGTGTCTAGAGATTCGATGTGACAGAGAATCTGAGAATTTTTGCAAAATTTTTTGGGAACTAAACAAGGCCTTATTAATTTAGGATGAAGGAAGTAAGTGGTTGCTTCGTTAACACACTTACAATATTATACAAAATAGTGACGGTTAGCTACAAATATCACACTCAAAACATTGTTTGTTAGATACGCGGTACAACACGTGTGAACTACAGTCCCAATAAACTTATATTTTTTTTTTACCTTTCCAACGCATGGGCGTAATTCTAGTTTTTAAGGAAAGCAAAGTTTGCTCTTAGCAAGATTCTACAGAAGGATTTGTAGAACTTTGGATTTTTGTACGGGCTTATTACTGACATCAACGTAACTAAGGGGGTGTAGCATTTTCATCTTATTTACTCCCTCCATCCACGAAAAAATCAATTCCTAAAATCCGTGCCACTCAAATTTTTTAAGTTTGACTAACTTTATATAAAAGAGTAACAATATATATGACATAAAATGCACATCATATGAAAATATATTCTATAATGAATCTAACGATACTAATTTGATACCATAAATTTTAGCATTTTTTTCTAGAAATTTAGTTAAAGTTTAAAAAGTTTGATTTAGGACAACTCTAGAAATTGACTCCTTCATGGACGGAGGAAGTAGTAATTAGTGTTTAATTATGGACTAATTAGGCTTAAAAAATTCGTCTCGCAAATTACTCTGTAGCTGTGGTTTTAATTTCATAAAAAGTTTATATTTAATACTCCATACATGTATCTAAACATTTAATGTAACAGAAGTTAAAATTTATCAGACCGAACCAAACATAACAATGCTGGTAAAAGAATGTGTTCGGAAAGTTCAGCATATATGGAATTAAGGATTTTGCAAAACTGTTACACCTACTAGCTACCAAGCAACCTAAAACACAATTATCTATCACCAGTACGTATGGGCTTACGCACGAATTAAAAAACTGTCAAACCGTACCGTGACACAGTACGTTGTTTGAATATCATCGTTGCCGATGCAGTGACGTGAATGGATAGCAGTTCACCTCAAGTTTGTGTAGATTGCTCCGTTATTCAATTTTCTGGTTCGAGCATCGCCATCTGGTGAAGCAAGCGACTGTTAGCAGCCCGGCCGAGTTGTTTTTTTAGTTCTACTATATATATCTCATGAGTCGAGTGCATAACCACTGCAAGAAGGTGCTTCTAAACTGGTTTCACTGCAACACAAGCAGGCCTCACAAATTGGTTAGTAACCTCTTTAATTTCCCAACCGGTTTCCATTGCCGCAGTAAGCATGCACTTGTGTAATACCCATGTTTATCACAGTTAAAAACACGGTTTAGTAAAAGATCTCATTGCTCCCGGTTCTTGCCATGAAGGGGTACTACTAGAGCTATGAGTAAAAACCTATATACTCCCTTGGTCCCAGAAAAGATGATGTTATGAGAAGCAAGCTAGTCAAACTTTCTCAACTTTGACTAGATTTATAAAAAATATGTGCAACATTTATATCTACAAATAAACTTATTATGATAATATATTCAACGATCTATCTAATGATACTAACTATGTATTAAGATTATTATTATTCTTCTTCTATATATAATTGGTCAAAATTTTAAAAAACTGACTTATCTGGAAGGGAGAATGACTTCTATTTTAAAACAGGCCGAGTATGTCGCCAGAACAGGATCCACATCTTGTCTCCAGTTCTATAATTGCATTAACTGCCACTAGAAATTAACTTTTAGGCCTTGTTTAGTTCCTAAAAAGTTTTGCAAAATTTTTTAGATTCCCCGTCACATCAAATCTTTTGACGCATGCATGGAGTATTAAATATAGACGAAAATAAAAACTAGTTGCACAGTTTAGTCGGAATTGACGAGACGAATCTTTTGAGCCTAGTTAGTCCATTATTGGACAATATTTGTCAATGAAACGAAAATGCTACAGTGTCGGTTTTCCAAATTTTTTTAAACTAAACAAGGCCTTAGGATGGTCACTGTAATAAAACTGTCTCCGGAAATGAAGGATTTATACAGTAGAAGCAGCTGACCAAGTCAATTGTCTTTAGAAATCAATTTTCAAGGGCATTGACTAAGTCCAACACCCTTCAAAATAGCTACTAAACAAATAATTTCATAAGTTTTTCAAACAAAGTCAGATAAAGATAATATTTATATCAAGTTGTAGATCTCAACAAGATATAAAATTTTCTAGTTTACTTTTTATTCGAGATCATTTAGAAGCCCAAAATATATGTACTAAGTTCCTAGATATTGGAATTTGAATTTTTGAATGTTTCAAATGACCTCTTGTAGAGAAATGCTAATGTAAAGTTATAGTGCTCGAGAAGAGTTAAAATTCTATAGTTGAAAATATTTTTGTTTGAAATTGTTTACTAGCTAAAATGTTCACTTATGACTCTTACCATCACATCATATGAAGCCACTTGTGACTCTGAATATTGCTGCAGCGCCTGGTTTCAATCCGGAATATCCTGCAGTTCATTTGTCATGGATGCGGAATCCAAGAGTGGGAACTGTGATGCTTGGGCAGCAACTGGGCCTGACGGAGTCCTCTCTCCTCACAAAATCTAACCGCAGGTGACCGGACTCTAGCTACACCTATGGACAAAATTGCTGCTAGTTTCATTTCATTTTGCTTGCCATCCAGTGTACATAACCGACTGACAAAGTGACAATACATACATGCCATCAACCGAGATATTGTTCTCCTCTGTTCTGCTTGCAAAGAATCCAGCATATGCGAACCATCTTCTGGTTCTCATTTCATTCCTGTTTTTAGTGATTAACTGTACGTTGTAGCTAGGTTCTATTTTTCTTACATTCTTACATAGAATAGCGGTATAATACCAAATCTGCTAGGAAAAAAAGGACTAGTAGATAAGCTATATGAGTTCAAATTTATTACCGCTGAATCTAGGCCTTGTTTAGTTCCAAAAAATTTTGCAAAATATGAATAGTAACACTTTCGTTTGTATTTGACAAATATTGTCCAATTATAAACTAACTAGGCTCAAAAGATTCGTCTCGTCAATTCCGACCAAACGGTGCAATTAGTTTTTATTTTTATCTATATTTAATACTTCATGCATACGTCTAAAGATTCGATGTGACGGAGAATCTGAAAAATTTTGCAAAATTTTTAGGGAACTAAACAAGGCCCTAATTGCTATGCGCGCTCATCTGTTTCAGAGCTGTACGAAGCGATGATGTTTCTTTGAGAATCTCGCACTGTGGAGTCTGTTATGCTGATGTTATCTGGACACAAAACAAGCACGGTGATTCGATATACCCTTGTTCCAGGGTAAGTTCGACGAATAAGTTGCATGTCCCATATATGGCTCGGAGGATATATAATTGTTGATTCATTAGTTTCTGGGGTCTGAACTTATAAAAGCTAGCAGATCTTCTTCATTTTCTGATGAATATTTACTAATATATCTGAATGTGTGTGGTAAATTAATTTCATATGATATTTGGGCAGACATGAGATAGTTGGACAAGTAACAGAGGTTGGATCAGAAGTCAAGGGCTTCAAGGTTGGTGACCATGTAGGTGTGGGAATCTATGTAAACTCGTGTGGGGACTGTGAAAACTGCAATAGCTTCACAGAGATCCACTGCCCAAAAATGGTGGTCACTTTCAACGGCATCGATGCGGATGGCACTGTGACAATGGGATGGGAGGATATTCCAGTCACATATAGTAGTCCGTGAAAGGTATGACTGTATGCTTTACTGAAATTGTAGATTGCTCAGCGGTCATTATCTTAATGCATAGACGTCCATTGAATCACACTTTGAGAACTACAGGACTACCCACAAAACAATATTTCAACTTACCATTTCTAAGCAAATAAACCATAGAGAAACCAGAAAGTTTACTTTTTCAAAGAGATAGCTCAAGAGTATCAAGTTACATAAGATAATTTGGGCAGAAAATTCACTTGCATTTCAGGTTCTGCTTCAAAATCCCTGATGATGGCTACCCTTTGGCTAAGGCTGGGCCTCTGTTATGTGCTGGAATCACTGTATATACTCCCATGATTCGGCACAACATGAACCAACCTGGCAAATCACTTGGCGTGATTGGACTGGGTGGATTGGGGCACATGGCAGTGAAATTTGGAAAAGCATTTGGGTTGAAGGTCACCGTTTTCAGTACAAGTGAATCAAAGAGAGCCCAAGCCATTGATCTCCTTGGTGCAGATAATTTTGTATTATCATCCGACAAGCAACAGATGGAGGTCAGTGTGAAATTCAGTTATGTCCTTTTAAGATTCAGCTGTACTATCTTCGGATGGTCGAGACTGGGACTTTGTTCCCTTATCGAAAATAACATCTTTTTAAGATAATAGAACAATTCTTGACATATGAAATGATAACAAGAACGGCAATTGAGTTTGCTTATATATGTTGCTCTTGTATTTTGTAGGCCCTAAAAAGCTCCCTGGACTTCATTATTGACACTGCTGCGGGTAACCACCCGTTCGATCCCTATCTATCGCTTCTGAAAGCTGGTGGTATAATGACGCTAGTTGGCTTCCCAAGTGAAATCAATGTGCATCCTGGAAGCCTTATTTTTGGTACTGCTACATTCCATTCCATGTACAAATTTCGTCAGTCCATTATTTAAAAAAAAAACAAAATAGATTTTATCATCTTGTCCTGAAATACACATTTATGCAGGTGCACGGACCCTTTCTGGCAGTGGAGGTGGAGGAACCAAGGGGGTCCAAGAAATGTTGAACTTTTGTGCATCAAACAAAATATACCCAGAGGTTGAGGTCATTAAAATGGACTATATCAACGAGGCTCTCAAGAGGCTTATAAACCGAGATGTGAAATACCGCTTTGTAATCGACATAGAGAGCTCTTTGAACTAGTTGTATCATGTTCTTAAGCAGACCTGTACGTGCTTGCTTCTCTCTCTCTCTTCTAATATGATATGTAGCTGCAAATAAATCAGGATATCACGGTGTTACCAATCATATCCTCCATATTTTGAAAACTTTGAGTGGTTACAAGGATGCTTGTCTTGTTTATTTTTGTCAGAATTTATAAGATATTGGGTGTTAAAGGGACTTAAATATAAGAATCAAAATACATGCAGCGCATGTTCTCTAAAAAAAAAATATCCTGACTCGCAGGAATTAGAAACGTATGTAATGTAAATGGAAATCTTAAAACATGAATATGGTGTTGACGGCCAAACTATGATCGGAAGATCTGAAGATGGACTGAAAAATCAAATACAGTTGAAAAGGATCAAATTTCGGCAAATTGTGTAAATTGGGTGGTATTCTGGCTGCACCACTAAAAACCAGCCTAGATCGGTTTGAGAAGAAGGTGCTTGTGGCCCTGTTAGAACACCAGGTACTCACCATCCTCTACAAGTTGTACCTCTGTTGCAGGCAACTCACCAGGGCACAATCCAAGCAACAGCATGCACACAAGTATACCTCTCTACACTGCAGGAACCTCTACCTCACCAAATGACAATGATCATTACTTTGTCCGACTACCTGCATTGCTGTCTGGTGTTAGATGTTATACCGATGCTTCGACATCCCCTGATCTTCATTCTAACACCTATAGAAATGCAGGCATTGGTATCTTCATAATCAATAACCAGATTCATCCGGTGCAAACCATCTACATTAAAGCGATTATGAAGGCAACCACATCTGTGCTGATGGCTGAAGCTGCGGCGCTAGCCCTCGCAACAACTATTCGTTTGCAGCAGGTTTCCTTTCTCTCAGATAACCAAGAATTGGTGCACTTCCTTAATGGCCCTGATCAAGCTGATCCACCTAACTGGAGAATCAAATACTACGCTCAAACCTTTACCATTTTCTCTACCACTTCAGAAAATAGGGTCTTTAAGATTCAGAGAGCTCAAAATTATACGGCTGATGCATTAGCTAGGCAAAGTTTTTTTCAATCGCAATCCTCTTCTCCTACTGTTTTAATTTGTACCTGCTCTAATATGCAGCACATGTTCAGTGCTCTCTTTGAGAAGCACTTTTCTCTGTTGCTTTGAACTCTGTAACGCTATTAATAATAAAGTTGTTTATTGTAAAAAAAAACCAACCCAGTCCCTGAGCCGGTTTTGGTAGCCCAGGGCTATTTCTAGGTTTTCATGTTCAGAGTCTCCTTCAATATGATCTTGTGAGAAACTTTACGCTAATAAGACTCTTCTCTTACAAGAGGATCATAAATTCATAACTGATTAACTGATTGAGAGATCATCCTATCAATCGATCAAAAACCAATATATTAAACATTTTTATCGTTTCTTCTACCTCAAGCTCTTCCAACCCACGCTACTACGTATTACTCATCACCGTTGGTTTTCGCCAACCTTTACGAAAGCGGTTTCGCGGAGGCCATCTCGGAGACGCATCATCAGTGTTGTATTTTCTTTAATAAGTAGACGTGGACCCCATGCTGCCTTTAACCCCGATGCCTCCCCACTGAGGCCTTGTTTAGTTCACAAAAAATTTTAAGATTTCCCGTCACATCGAATCTTTAGTCGTATGCATGGAGCTTTAAATATAGACAAAAATAAAAACTAATTGCACAGTTTAGCTGTAATTTGTGAGATGAATCTTTTGAGCCTAGTTATTCTATAATTGGACAATGTTTGTCAAATAAAAACGAAAGTGCTACAGTAGCCAAAAACCTAAATTTTTGCTAACTAAACAAGGCCTGAAATGCAGGCTCAATCGTCGTCCATGGTCCATACGTGGCACTTTTGTTTTTGCGAGCAGACCATATCTCGCGTTTGTTCCTGCGCCTGCTCAAAATGGGAATGAGAAGACGCGTCGTGCGTGCGACATCACCCTGCAGCTACTTGAAAAGAAAATTAGTACTCCTTCAATCCTAAATTATAAGTTATTCTAAGAATTTTAAATAGTCAAAGTATCTTAAAGTTTGACTAAATTTATATAGTAAGATAATAACATCTATAATTTTAACAAAAGTATCATTAGGTTCTTTATTAATTATATTTCTATATCTATTTGATACTAGAAAATTTTGTATTTTTTTCTATAATTTTAGTCAAATTTGAAATGTTTTGACTCTATAAAATTTTTAAAATGACTTATAATTTGGTATGGAGGGAGTAAATAGAAAGCCAGATGTACTAGAAACTCTATTACCGACCGCATTTCATTTATTATGTATATATTAGTTTATAAAAATCATGCATTGTATACTCATGGAGTTGCTGTAAAATAAATCCAGCATCCCCGGCGTAGTGGACCCATCACGTGGCGTGGCTGGCGTGCATGCATTCGCGTTTTGTATATCAGGAGCCGGGTCCAAGTCCAATGCAGGGAAGGCGACCTGTCTGCACCAAAGCCACCAACACATGAGTCCATACAACGATAACGAATCCAAATTGAGTGGGACTGAACAACAAGCGACAAAGTAGGCACGCAATCTGTCCATCCTACGAGGGCTGTTTGGATGGACTAGAACTAATAACTAATCCTGTTAACTTCTATGAGTGAATAGTAAACTCACAATTAGTCTATAACTAGTGGACTAGGAATTAGTCTGTCTATTTAGATACTTAGATTAGATACTAAAAAATAGTCAAGTAATTATTAATTCTATGAACCAAATAGTGCCTAAGTATATATAGTTGCGTGGGACCTTTTCTTATGCCTTTAATATTTATTTCATATTCATAACTAAGACTATTTTTTAGTGGTTAAGCCTGTTTTGCTACTTTCAACTTAAACTTGTAATCAATGCAGACTTTTTTTTCATCTAGACTCAAAATTAGATGATCCATATATATGTTCTTCGGTTGATGAGGGAAACATGATGGTGAAGTCCATTCTTCAATTTAGACTACTTCGCGAAATTGGCTTAACATGTTTGGATGTATGATGTATGATTATCCCAACACTACTACACAATTGCAAATCCAAGGTGGGGCACTTTTATTAATCTGGAGGGTCACAAAATTCAACCACCTCCTAAAATGTCTGACGATTAACGAAGGTGGTCAATTTTATTTACAGAGGCATTTAAAATTTCGTGTCTATGTAAATAAATTTATAGAGGCGATCAAAAAATAACTGCCCCTAAAATCAATTTACCAAGGCAAAAAAGGTCTATATTTGGAGGGGTCCTCAAAAAATCGGCCCAACAAATATCATAGGGAGTTAGGGTTTGGAACTCCACCGCACTCACTCGTTTTTCCTCCCCTTATTAGCCTCCCTCTCCATGCCTCCTCATCTCTCTCACCACACACAGGAGCGCCACCCTTCCTCTTCCTCTACTGTAAAGCTCTGTCTTCTCTACCTCCACTCATGCAGTGATGGTGGCCGTGGCGTGGCGGCCTAGCGTGGCCACCGGCTCATGCGCCCGACAACAGCGGTGGTGTGGTGGCCCAGTGCGGCCACCCGCTCGCGCGTCCGACAATAGCAGCGACGGTGGCCCTATATGGCCACCAACTCGCACACCCGGCAACAGCTCAACTGGATAGGGCGGGCATGGATCCTTCATTGGCTGCGAGCTCCCTCTTTCTCCCCAATTGATCCGGCAATGGCCTGGAGGATCCGACAATGGCGGCGAGCTCCACTAGATCCGGCGGGCGTAGAGGAAGCCGGCTTTGATCCGCTCTTCAACATAGGTAACTAGATCGACTCTTCTCTCCCCCACTCTCTCTTTCTCCTAGGGTTCTGGATTTGGCCGGGAAATGGATGTGCATGCTCTGGATGTAGTGTGGAGGAGGCTAGTTGCGTCCGGATCGAGTGAGGAGGAGGTCGCCTGCGCCTAGATATAGTGACTGTGGTAGTTTGTGTCCCTAGTCCTACATGCGGCACGACGGGTGATGGCAGGCTAGATAATCATGATTTGCTCTGACGAATGGGCCCACTTTGCCTGTTTCTTGAATAAATCCTCCTAAAAATATAGATTCACCAAAGCTTATGAAATTTATTAATTTAAATACCTAGACCTTTATTATATTGGTGATCATATTCTTTCATTTATATAAGTTATATTGACGGTATTATGATAAGTGTTAACTACCATCAACAGCCAACTAGAGTTTTCAGTATACTTATCCACATGGCCAATGCAGGCACAAGTGTAGCATAAATCTGGTAGAAACTCATGCAAATGGGTGCCATTTCTCCTTCTCATCAATGTCGACCTTCACCATAATGCCTCACATAAGAGGTTTATGTATACAGGGGCGAAGCCATGTTGGCTTTCCCTGGTGCACGTGCATCATGGTAAAATAATAGTTTGTTAATACATGCCTTAAATTTTTCATATATTTTCTTTTAATTTTTATACATTTCTTTATGTTTGATAGAGTGTGCACCAGGGTTAGTTTTAAGGTGACTTCGCCCCAGTATATCGATCACCACTTTGATCCTCAAAACCCTACCCACCGCCAAACCATCATCCCGAATATCTACCTCCCTAAAAATTCCAATCTTCTCCCTCAAAGTTGGTCCTGTGTCCTGATCCAGCATTCCAAGGGGTAGGTTGGACACCTGTACCCCAGATTGGCACATGATTTGAAATCCATCTCCTCCAAAGTTTTGGTTTCATTAAAATGCACCATAACCACCAATTCTTTTGAAATCATCCATAGCCATGGCTCATCCTCCAACTCCCTCCTCTTCCCCGAAGGCTGCAGAAAGGTGAAAAGGAAATGGTTCTCCTCCAGATAATTGCATGTGGCCCCTTTGATTATATACCACACCTTTTCCAAAGACCCTCTCAAGGGTTTCCTACGTGATTAGCTGATCCGCTAACACCTTCCCCACCGCTTGTGGCTCCATCATAGCAACTCCAGCCCACCTCTTCAAAAAAATCAACTCCAACCCACCTCCTTTTTGGGCTCCCATTTTTCATGCCCTCTCAAATTATAGTTTCAGCCCCTCAACCTCTCTATCCAGTGGGTCCCATCCACTTTCCTCTCCCCACCTATAAATTAAGATAAGAATTATAAATGTGGAGTTGATGTATGATTTGTCAATAACAGATGGGTCCCATGTAAAATAAGGACTTGGTCTGTTTTTTCTATTGGAGTTGGGTCTTAAACTAAACTGTGCAATTAGTTTTTATTTTTATATATATATTTAATACTCCATGCATGTGTCTAAAGATTCGATGTGACAGGGAATCTTAAAAAATTTTGGATTTTTGGTGGAAGTAAACAAGACCTAAATCTATGTCATTTAAATTTTTAAAGTTTAACTAACTTTATATAAAAGGGTAACAATATTTATGATATAAAATATGTATCATATGAAAATATATTTTAGGATGAATCTAATGATACTAACTTGATACTGTAAATTTTAGTATTTTTTAACAAAATTTAGTCAAAGCTTAAAAAAGTTGACTTAGGATAACTCTACAGATTGATTTTTTTTTGGATGTAGAGAGTATAACTTTTCTTTTTTTCACCAGAAAAGATGAAAATTGTATGGAACTCAAAACGCTGAATAAGTCCAACACCGCAGTGTAGTGGGCCAATCACGTCACGTGGCTAGCGTTCATTCGCATTCCAAGTTGTCCGACCGCATAGCAGTGTCCAATGGGGGCGGCAGCCTGTCCGCTGCAGCACATGCCTCCACGTAACAATCACGATTCACGAGTCCAAATCGACGAGGGCGACTGGACAACGAGCCCGACAAAAACTAGGGCACGCAATCTGCCCAACCATACGTACTCCTAGTAGTGTAGTAGGCCTTGTTTAGTTCACTCCAAAATCCAAAACGTTTTTAAGATTTTCCGTCACATTAAATTTTGCGGTACATGTATGAAGCATTAAATATAGATGAAAACAAAAATTAATTACATAGTTTGTCTGTAAATCGCGAGACGAATCTTTTAATCCTAGTTAGTTCATGATTAGACAATATTTACTAAATAAAAATGAAAGTACTACGGTAGCCAAATCCGAAATTTTTTCAGATTAGTAGACTCGTAGTACGTACCATAGTTGCATGTGACTTTTTCTCTCTTGCTCTCGCGATTGAATTATCTTCAGTTTCATGAAACTAACTAAATAAATTTAAACGAAATATATCCCGAGAGCTATGAATGAAAACGGTACGAATATTTTCTGATCGTATTTGAGATCGAATTCGTTTAGAGAAGTTCAGATCTGTTCATATCCGAGTCTGAATATCTAACATCCGATACCTTATCCATATCCGAATACTTAAGGCCTTGTTTAGTTCACCCCAAAACCAAAAAAGTTTTCAAGATTCTCTGTCACATCGAATTTTGCGACACATGCATGAAGTATTAAATATAGACAAAAACTAAAACTAATCATACAGTTTGCCTGTAAATCGCGAGACAAATCTTTTGACCTTAGTTAGTCTATGATTGGACAATATTTACCACAAACAAACGAAAGTGCTACAATAACGAAATCCAAAAAAATTTCAGATCTAAACAAGGCCTAAATCATATATTTATGATGTCGAGATCTAATCATATCTTATCTGACATAATTGATATTATCCGTATTCGAATCCGAATTTAAATAGAAATATGAAAATAAATATAATATCAATGATATCTGTCCGTATTCGATCCGTTTTCATCCTACGGAGCACACGACCAAAGTACACTACTACTACTACCAGTACTAGTAGAATCAGCTTGCACACGTACCTGCGCGCTATACTAGTAGAGAGCAGCTCCACTGCACCCCACTCCACCCACCACCCACCGCTCACGCCCCGCCACCTCCTCCTCGGATTCGCCGATGGAGAAGATGCTCCACGCAGCCCCCGTCCACGCGACGCTCCCGGAGTGCTTCATCTTCCCGTCCGACAAGCTCCCGCAGGCCAAGTCCACCTCCGGCGCGGTCTCCCTGCCCATCATCGACCTGTCCCTCGGCCGCGACGAGGTCCGGCGCGCCATCCTCCATGCCGGCAAGGAGATCGGCTTCTTCCAGGCATGGATCTAGCTAGCTAGCTCCTTTATTACTAGCTATATATTGTGTAGTGTGTTTCCATGCTCTTTATCTATCTATAAGCTCGGTGGTGCAGTGCAGGTGGTGAACCACGGCGTGTCCCTGGAGGCGATGCGGGACATGGAGGCGGTGTGCCAGGAGTTCTTCGCGCTGCCGGCGGAGGACAAGGCCGGGCTCTACTCCGAGGACACGGGGAAGGCGACGCGGATCTACTCCAGCACCATGTTCGACACGGGCGCCGAGAAGTACTGGCGCGACTGCCTCCGCCTCGCCTGCTCCTTCCCGGACGTCGGCGACAGCCCCCGCGGCTGGCCCGACAAGCCGGCCAGGCTCCGGGAGGTCGTCGAGCGGTTCACGGCGCAGACGCGCGGGCTCGGGATGCACATCCTCCGCCTCCTCTGCGAGGGCCTGGGCCTCCGCCCGGACTACCTCGACGGCGACATCAGCGGCGGCGACGTCGTGCTCCACGTCAACCACTACCCGCCCTGCCCCGACCCGACCGCCACGCTCGGCCTCCCGCCGCACTGCGACCGCAACCTCCTCACCTTGCTCCTCCCCAGCATGGTCCGTGGCCTCGAGGTCTCCTACAATGGCGACTGGATCAAGGTTGACCCCGTCGCCGGCGCCTTCGTCGTCAACTTCGGATGCCAACTTGAGGTATATTTGTTAATTTATTAATTTTCTACTGGTAGTGGTATGGTGTTGTTGCTTCATGATTCAGATTCCGATTCAGATCCAGATTTTTCCTTTTTTTTTTTTACTTTGATGATGATTCTATCTGACGCACGCATGCATCCGTATATATCCATATCATGCAGGTTGTGACGAATGGGACGCTGAAGAGCATCGAGCACCGGGTGATGACGAACCTGGGGGTGGCGAGGACGACGGTGGCCACGTTCATCATGCCGACCACGGACTGCCTCATCGGCCCCGCCGCAGAGTTCCTCAGCGACGACAACCCGCCGGCGTACCGCACCATGACGTTCGGAGAGTTCAAGCGCATCTACAGCGTCGTCAAGCTGGGGTTGTCGCTCAACCTCACCACGAATCTCAAGGACGTGCAGAAGCAGGTCTGATCCAATTAATTAATGTAGGATCGGAGTATATATGCAACCAATAAAATTAAGTCCCTTGTTAGACCTCACTTGCAGCCATAGCTAATTAATAGCTAGCTGGGGAGAAGATGCATGTAGTCTGTGTTAATTATGTTGTTACTGCTACCCGGACGTCATGTTGCTGATGATATGAAGCAATGAATAAAAATGACAAATATGTGTGTACATGCATGTATGGCGCATATATATATATATATATATATATATATATATATATATATAAAATCTTGCAGAAGTATATATTAAACCTTTAAGACCCATTAATATTCATTGGTAGGACATATAGATAATACAAAAATGGTTGGCAATAAAAGTTGCAAAATGGTTTACTAACGTTGATATCAGAGAGTTGCAATTTTCAACTAGAAATCGTCGTCTCAGCCAAAATGAAGTAGATCAACCGTGTCCAGCACCTCCACACACACACAAAGTGGAACTGAAAAGACCACAATCAACTGTCCCGGTGCTATCGCTTTGCTCAGTGGAGGAATGGTCCTGCTGTCAACTGATCTCACACTCTATCAAACTGATAGGGACCAAACGCAGATCCATCTTATTAATCTTAGCTCGGCGATCACGACTCTCCTGCGTTATCTGGAGGTGGAGATCTCACACGTACTAGCAACTGACAAGGACCAAACGCAGATCCATCGTCTTAGCGAGCTCGGCGATCACGACTCCCCTGCGTTATTATCCCCGGTGGAGAATCGAAAGAGAGAAACGGTCTTTGCAGTAGTGCTAGGTATGGTCCCCACTGATTGCATCGGCGCTAAAGGGATGGTAGAGTGCCGTGCCAAGAGCCCAAGAGGGCATGTTTCGATCTCAATAATCTGAACCTTAATTAGGGTTCGTTCGATTGCTAAGGAAACCATTCTTTGGCCCTGTTTGGATCCAGAGGCTAGAGCTAGTTTGCGCTAGTTTACGCTCAACTAGCCCAAAAGTAATCAAAAAGGAGGGTTAAAGCTAGTTTTTTATAACTAGCATACTAAAAAACTATCTCTTCAAAGAGGTAATTATTTGGGCTAGTTTTGGTTGGGCCCACATCAATTTCTTTTTTTTCTCCAACTCAGGCTATACGGGATTGAGCTTATCCTCTTCCCTAGTGACCGATTTGCCGCACCGATCTACTGCCGCACCGATCCACCACATTTATTATCATTCTAACCCTTGCATCCAAACACGTCTTCAGCTAGAGCTAGTTCAGGGCTAACTAGAGTATCCAAACACGGCCTTTGGAACGATTTGTACCCGAATTACTTGGCTAATTTATATATATGACATATTATCAGCAGCAATGATTTCAGGGTGGATTCCAGGCTAACGTAACGGGTGAACATAGAATCTGGATCCTGTACGTGTAAAAAAATGATGGATATTTCTCATTGTCATATATAGTAATTATTATCTTTACATACTAAAAATCTCCAACAATTGTTTATTTCATTCTCATTTTTAATATCTTCTCAAAAATGGGATTGTAAATGGTGTCGCTAGAAATGAACGTGGCGTTAGTATTATGGCAATTTCGATCATGAAACTATGTAAAAAGAGAGACAAGCAATAAACATGCACGGCCCACATGTGGCCATGTGGGAAGAACCAAACTCACTGCGGCCTCGTTTGGCTGCCTGTGTTTTCTGTGATTGTTTTCAGATTTGGATTCTTTCAATTTGCAATGGCAACTAAAAGGTACTAGTGAGATGAGTAAGGTCATGTTCGTTTACGTCAGACCGGGAACGGCGGAACAGTCCTGTCTCTAGTACAAATTTATGAACGAAATATGTGACTGGGGACCCGTGAAAACGAACGGGGCCTAACCGATCTGTTGGTATGATGCCAGGAAGCTTGATCCCTTTGAGTTGTGAACCTTCGACTGCAGATATACATGGATGCTTACAGAACTTTCTTTTTCTTTGTTTTTGTGTCAACTATCCTTTGCTAGTCGTTTAGTTTAATTTCCTTGTGGATATGTTCCTGCATGGATGGTGTTTGCTTTAGTACCTTCCTCTAGTTTTTTGTGAGATACAATAGTTCTGAATATCAGTAGCCACTCTGCCTCACCTTTTCTCGCTGCCTTCCTCCGCTGTTGCCGCCAAGCTCAATCTACTACTGCAGTCCGGGTATGTAGGGGCAGAGTCTCTGTAGGGCGGTTGGCCTAGCCACCGCTATTACACCGTTTCTACGAACGATGCATTTGTTGGAGTAGTTCCTTGACCGCCCCTACAAATCTATTTGTAGGGGCGGCTGGTGTTTTTAGTCATCGCTACAAATCCATTTGTAAGGACGGTGGTAATGTCAACCGCCCCTACAGAAAATAATTCGTAAGGGCGATTGTATAACCAGCCGCCCCTATTGTTTATATTTGTAAGGGCGGTTCAATCAAGAACCTCTCCTACAGTATTTTCCAACAAAAAATTAAATAATATATATTCAAAACTAACCACAACATGTATACATATAAGCATATATAATTCGAATTCAAACACTAGATCATTATATAGACCATCATTAGAAGTCAAATTCACATGTCCATCATTATTACATAGTCGAAATTCACAAGTCTAAACCGTTCCACAAGTTATCAACGGTCTAGAGCTAGCCTTTCAGTCTCAAGAAGGTGTTGGTATTGAGGATTACTACTTAAGTCGGAAGCTGGGTGATGGTAAGTGCCTTTGTAGTACACAATCTTGTCCATGATGAAGTTGCAAAGGTCGCCAGCCATCTCAAAAAGCTCGTCATCCTTGTATGGGTCCCTTCTCGTGTCTTTATCTTTCACTAACTACAAGGGAAGAAGTTTAGGTTTAGTATCTCATAACATTTATGAACTTTTCATACTACGAGCGAAGAGGTTCAAACTTACTAGACTAGGGTTTCTGCTATAGAGTATAGAGGAGAAGAGAGAATAGAGGAGTAGAAGTAGTATAGCGGCAGGAGTAGAGATGAGAAGAGAATAGAGGAGTAGGAGTAGTAGAGTACAAAGGAGAAGAGAAGAAAGAAGAGAGGAGTAGGAGCCTCAGAAACTTGTCATTCATCATTTGACCGTGAACTTTGGAGCATCAAGGCATCATAACATAGAGGATAGGAGAAGGTAATGTAGGGGCAACTGCTAATGATGTCTAGTTTCTCACAAGTTCTTGATCATCAACTCTTATTCCATAATATTTTATTACCTAAATAGAAGGATGTAAAAGTGATTCAACAATACAGGCCAATATGTTTGTTGAATGTATCTTTCAAAATCTTCACCGAAGCGGCAACTAATAGACTATCTACCATAGCCTAGAAGATTATTAGATCAACACAAACAACCTTTCTTCCTGGTAGAAATATCATGGAGGGTGCAGTAATACTCCATGAGATAATACATGAACTTCACTCAAAGAAACAGGATGGGGTTATTTTCAGAATTGATTTTGAAAAAGCTTAAGACAAGGTAAAATGAAGTTTTCTACAACAAACACTACAGATGAAAGGGTTTTCACAAAAATGGTGCAAATGGGTGGAACACTTGACACAAGGGGGAAATGCTAATATTAAGGTGGCTACGACCAACTAGGTTCATACTTTCAAACAAGAAAAGGCTTACGGTAGGATGACCCAATGTCACCGATACTATTTCATATAGTGGCGCAAATGCTAGCCATGCTGATTGCTAGAGGAAAGGAAGTAGGGCAAGTTAAGGTGTTATTCCTCATCTTATTCAAGATGGCTTGTCCATCCTCCAGTATGCGGATGATATAGTGATCTTTATGAGTCATGATGTTGAGAAAGCAATAAATATGAAGTTGATACTTAGTACTTTCGAACAACTATCGGGACTCAAAATAAATTTTCATAAAAGTGAACTATTCGCAGCTGTTTGGATGTAAAGTTGGGAGTTTCCCATTTTGCTATCTTGGTCTACCCATGAATACTAGAAAACTAAATAATAAAGATTGGCAAATGATTGAGAATGGTATTTAAAAGAGGCTCAGTGAGTGGAAAGGTAAAATGCTCTCGGTTGGGGGTCGCTTGTGTGTTTGATCGTCTGATTTTCCCCAAGCCTTTTCAGTTTTTTTCTCAGAAAAGGGAAAATCCTCATTGGCCAGACTGGTTAGGCTGTTCATGGACCGAGCCCGAGTAGAAGTTTGAATTTGGGTCAACGGTCTTCTTGAGCTCCTCCATGAGGACCACTCAACTTCAACATTCAACCATAAGCAAACATCTAGCATGGGGGAGAGCATCCCCTAGTTATCAGCATGGTTAGAATCGTGGGAAAAAGAGAATAAAGTTGAAGAGCTGTGTTGGCAGTCATTATAGACCAATCATAAACTGCCAACTTGATCCAAAAGGAGAAGAAGCAATCATATTATATACACACATGCATTTTATTACTAATAAGTTCCACTTGTACCATAGTGATTATATTTTGCAGGAATTATAGTGTAACAAGTGGAAATGTGCCATACCACGAAGAAATCGCAAAGTACCAAAAGACGTATTCAGAAATGCGCAAACCAAGAAAATAGAGAAAGGCCTGAACCACGCAGAACTGGGCCTGATTGTAACCACGGGAGAGATCCAGGCCTAGAGCCAAACCGACCACGCGAAGGCGGTGGCCACGGGGGACCCAGGTGCGGGCGCACCCTGGTGCGGGCGCACCCCTAGAGACGGCATACCGGGCCCATCTTTCTCAGGTGGTTGCATGCCGCCATGCATAGGACGGTTTCACCTACTACCAAATTTAGATGCGACGAACCGTCCTAGTTCCACTATAAAAAGAGAGGCACTCCCCCGTTTTTCAACACACACATCATTTGGAGTTAATTTATCTCACACCTATCACTTGTATCTTTAGTCTAGATTAGTAGTAGAGCAAGGCAAGAGGTAGCAAGGAGAGCTTGTCTCCTTGGAAGAAAGGATCTTCTTGGTATGAATAATATTCAATCTTCATCTATGAGCAAGTTCTATTTATCTTTATATGATTATGCATATGAACTAGAGTATGGTTGTGTTCTTATCATGTTCATAGTATATGAACTAGTTCTTAGTTCTTATGCTATGTTCTTGATATGTTCTTCATTGTTCATCAGATTAGTATGATTAGGATTAGAATTAGAAATGAGATGATGGTTCACTGTGCTATGATGGTTGCTCTTAGCGTAGCCTGTCACTCCGAAGGGGTGGGGCCCGTGGGGTTAGGAGTTGTTTCCAATTACGTGAACATGGTGTTCAGGTATGCGTTAATTAGTGGATGTGCGGGTATCTTTCAGGTAGAGGGGTAGGTGGCAGGGTAGTGACAGCTCTGTCATCCTTTGCATTCCCCCATGATCAGGTATTCCGATAGGAGTTCTGTAAAGTCTCTATCGGCTGGGTATCTAGCTGCGGGGATCTCCCCTCATCTCAGGCTTAGTTCTAACTCTATTTATTGCTAATTAGATGATCCGCTAATAGTTCTATGCATAGCTATATGTGAACCATGTCTGCTCAAGTAGATTTATTTCTTTATTCTTTATTTATTATTTCTCTTCTATTTTATCCTTGAGGTTGATCCAATGTGTGTCCACTATCTTCAATAGCATGTTTATTTCTGTTTACTCTATGTCTACCAAGCATGCAATAAGTAATCATGTTTACACCATGTTTGATCCCTTTGCTTTCCTACGGGAATTATAAATTTGAAACCCTTGAATACTCATGGGTTGAAATGCTAAAATGATAGTTTTGTCCGCTTGCATGAACTATCGATTGGCGTACCTAAGTACCGTTACTTAAGATTGTAATCCGTGTGCACTTTCAAGCGTAGTGCCACAGCTTTGCATATCGCAAGTAAGGATGGTTAGGAAGGCCAATCCGACATTCCTAATTATTGTTACCAGACTGCACTGCTAAGGCCGGCGCCCTCGAGTTGCCTTGGGTTATCTCTCTGATGTAGCGATAGTTACGGTATGCCAACACCCGACATTTCTGGTGCCATTGCTAAGGATGGATCTATGGTCTATTTTTAGTAGTGACGCTAAGAAATGCCAACAAGCATTTCTAGTGCTGTTGCCGGGGAAGGCAAAAATCATACTGGCATAAACATTGATTGCATATTAAGCATTGGTAGCCATAGATTAAGCAGGATAACTTTACTATTTTCTTCCTCTTTTTATTGGAATGAAAACAGGATAGTGTATGAGCGGTTTCAACTTACCGGCAAACTTCCACAGTGATCCAGAAACACTCCTAAGGAAGAGAAGGGTTTGTACCGTCTCTTCTTCTCCTACGCAACCGGCAAGCGAATAAACCGTTCCAGCACCAACCGCACCAATCGCTATGGCCAAGACACTCCGTGACTACTCCACTCCTGCTGTTGCCAACGTGCCGACTAGGCCTGCTGTCAATATGGGGAATGGAAGCTTCGAAATCCGCACTAGCCTCATCTCTATGGTGCAAGCAAGCCAATTCTGTGGCCTGCCAAGCGAGGATGCCAACGCCCACCTTCAGAACTTCCTTGAGCTGTGCGACACCGTTGTCATCAAGGACGTTGCGTAGAACAACATCAGGCTCCATCTGTTTCCCTTTTCCCTCGCCGGAAAGGCGAAACAATGGTTTTATCAAAACAAGGAAGCTGTTGACACATGGGAAAAGTGCTTTGCGACATTCCTCGCCAAGTTCTTCCCCATGAGTAGGACCAGCGCTCTGAGGGGAAAGATCTCTAACTTCCAGCAGTCTTCACTTGAGTCCATACCCGAAGCATGGGAGAGGCTCCAGGAGTACATCCGGGCCTGTCCTCATCATGGAATGGAAGACTGGCTTGTGCTCTAGAACTTCTATGAAGGCCTCACGGCCATGTCAAAGGGGCACGTAGATGCCGCAGCTAGAGGTGCATTCCTTTCTCTCACCATTAATGAAGCTACTGCCCTCATCGAGAAGATGGTGGTAAATCAAAGCTGGGGAGAAGGAAGGAAAACACAAAAAGGCTCGCAATCTGCGAAGGAGGCAGATGTGCTTGTTGCAAAAATAGACTTGCTGCTGCAAAGGATGGACGGATAAGTTGCAAATCCCAACATGGGCACCGTCCAAGCAGTGAACTCACACACATCGTGTGAAGTTTGTGGTGATGGCCATTCGGGGAACAATTGGCCCGAAACCCAAGAAGAAGCAGCATATGTCAACAATGGGTTTCGGCCACCACAGCAAGGTAACAACGGGTGGAACAATCAGCACCGCCCACTGGGTAATTTCTTCAATCAGCATTCCTTGAAAGATCTGGTCATAGGGCAAGCTAAAATCTGACCAAGAAGCTGTCCTACAATGACAAGATCATTGAGAACATCAACGCCAAGCTTGAAACTCTTTGTTCATCTGTCAAAAGTCAGACGAGTTTCAACAAGATGATAGAAACACAGATAGCACAGATAGCTCACTACACCACAACACCAATATAGCGTCACACATGTGTCGTTATAAATATACTAATACCGTTGAACTGTTGGTCGGTATAGCTGGGCCACAGATCAAGTGTCGCTAAATGTACCATTTGCGATAAACTATCGGTCGGTATAGATACTTAGCTATGAAGTCAAACTATCGGTTAAGATAGAGTAAAGAGGACGAACTGTCGGTCGGTATAAGGGTATGACACTAGCACGCTCTTGAAATGTAAAAGTGAGCCATAGCGGGAAACTAAAAATAAAACTGGCTGATTCACGGCCAAATTTGTTCAGCCCAACAATCTCCAACTTCCTTGCTCCCGTCGCCTCCATTCGCTAAAAAAAGAAATCGCGCATCCGTTGCCTACTACCGCCGCCACCAGAAGCTGCGCCACCACCACCAAGCTCCACCGCAACATCTCTCCCATGCTCTTGGTGTCCTGCCCTCTGCCCTGCCTTGATCTCACTCCCTGCAGCGGCGGTGCATCGCGGCAGCAATCGGCAGAACGCTCGGCGTTCCGCCAGCAGTAGCCTGCTTTGCTGCATGGCTGGCGGCGGCGCCCCGTGGTCCTCTCAGCCGGTGATGCTCCGAGGATAAGTTCTTCTCCAGTATTCATTCCTGTCTTCGTCCAACTCTCAGATCCTGTACCTGGCGGTAGTGCTTGGTGTCTCACACGCAAATAGGATATTCGCTCTTTTTCTTGTTCTCGATGATATTGTAATGGAACGACAAACCTATTTCTTCGCTTTTTCGCCAACAAATCCGAATTATCTTGAAGAATAGAAGGATAGAAACAATTCCAATGACCGTTGGACACGATTCGATCTGGTGTTAAATAATCAAGAATTTCCCTATCTTTTTTAACAAAAGTATCCAACAATCTATGGCTTACTTGATCATTAGCCATTGAGAAGTCAAAGATATATCTTCCATCAACAGAAAAAGAATAAGTATTCATTTGATCTTGATCCTTGTGCAATGAAAAAGATGCTATACTGGAATCTGCACATACTTACTGACAATATCCATAAATGGCTTGTTTTTGGTAATCGACGAGGATTACCATATTGATATTCGGGCGCATGGTAAACATCAGTACTCCAGCACATTTCCCCGTCTGATTCGGAATAAATATGCTTTTGTATGTTTTCTTTAAAATGCAAAGTGGACGTTCCGGCACGATTCTCCTCAATTACTTGTTCAGATTCTACATATTGATCATTTTGGGCTCGCATTAGGTATTATTTGTGGATGCCCTCTGTTGCTTAGTAACTTTGATCCCTTTCAAAGATTATCAGCCCTACCTGTGTACACTGATCAGTGTCCTTTAGTAGATCCACACCTACGGTTCTGTGTGCTTTGATCTGGTGGATATTCCTATTTATTCATAGATCAGTTTATCTAGCTAATTTTGTTTACAACCATCCCGTTATCTGCTTCCAGATTCATGCCAAGGTTCAACAGATTCATGCCAAGGTTCTCCAAGCCTGAATTTTGTTGCAGATTCATCTCGTGTCCATTTTCTACATCTGAATGATCTGCAGAGGCATGTATATGTACAAGAAAGCACCCATCTTCTACCTGCTCCCGTTATCTAGCCAATTTTGTTTAACATAGTTAACCCAATGATCTGCAGAGGCATGTATATGTACAAGAAAGCACTCATCTTCTACCTGCTCCCATTATCTAGCTAATTTTGTTTAACATAATTAACGACTTCACTAAATTTGTTGTAGTGGCATGTATTCTGTCAGATAGGAAAACAACACATTTTGTTGGTTTTCTTATGGGTATCGAATAGCTGGGAGCTTCTTATAATATTTTCAAGCTAATTTATGGGTTTAGATTGAAAAGCTGCAGATCTTTAATAATTCTGATCCATTAATTAATTTGAGTTCCAACTTTCTATGCTATGTGCAGATCCAAAATTTCTAGATTTTATTGAGTAGACTTGTGTCTAATATGTTATCTACTTTTTAGTATAATTAGCTATTTGTTCCAAATTCCTTGCTCTTATGGCCAAAGTTTTCTCTCTGTTACTATAGTTTGTATGTTGACTTAGACACTTAGTATAGTTTGTATGTTGACTCCTTTATCTGTAAACAGTATTTTGCTGCAATCATTGTGAGAATAGAAGAACCCAAAACCACAACACTGATACTTGCAATAGGTAAAATGATATGCCACCTACATTGTATACTGTCTGTCGGTGCAAAAGCTGGTCTGCAAACACAAAGGGCTAATACCCGATTTCAAACGTTAAGGCGTGTCAGCCGATTTGACCTTACTATCGGCAAAGGTAATAACTCGAATACTTTAGTCTTGACAACAGCGACGCGCCCGGATGTCACGGCTAAGAGGTACTCACGCGGAACTTGAGGACACGCCGAGCTTGAGTCGACGAATTCCTAAGAACTCGTAATGAAAAGGGAAAAAAGTATGACGAAGTCGTCGAAAAAGTAGATGCTGGAATATGAGTAAAAACGTGTGTTTGATTGATTGATAGATGTCTCATTACAAGGTCCTAGGGTCTATATTTATACCCTGCTCAAAGAGCTACAACGAGACACGATTAGAATTCGAATTCCAAATTACACGGAATCCGTATACAAAACGATGTAAATAATTAAGGAAATAAGAAAACTATCTCCCGTGACAAACTAAAAATCCTCAACAAACCGATCGGCAGCTTCCGGACTCTCCCTTCGTATTATCGGCAGGCTCCCTTGACATAATCATCAGCACATTTCCTCATCATAGCCATCGGCACAGACACATCACCGTCTGTAGACTTAGTCACGTTCAATTTCTCCCCCATCGGCAATCATCCTCATCGGCAACTCATCCTGTAAACAAAACACTGCCATCTTATCCTGCCGTCCTGGACACGTGTCCAAAAACGGTGTCAACACATGCCCCCCAATTTCGGAGTATGAAATCATTAATGCTCCGAAATTCTCTGCAGTAATGATGCCTTTTCCCGCAATTAATGCTCCCAATCTGGTAACCGACAACCTCAATCTGAACAACTCTGATCCTATTCTTCTGCGGATTCCTCGAAACCCTCAACTTCCTAAACGGGCATTTCTTTCTCAAACGTACATCGGCAATATTACCGTTACGAAGATCTGCCGATGTACTGATCAGGACGTTCGTACAAACGGCTACCTTCACTTCATTTGCCCATCGGCAATATGACCGTTACAGAGCACTGCCGATGGACCGACCAGGAAATCTCGCACAGTAAAATATCTCCAGATAATGACTGCATCCCGTCAAATCACCTGCACAATCCCTTGATTACCGTGCGAACAGTTACCATATCTACCTGAACACCCTCGGATTTCTCGGATGCGGCAAAGAGATAAGTCAGATTTTCCCTTGCCCGTTTTGTCCTATAAATAGTTCCTTCTCGGGTACTCCTTCCCCATCACATCATTCCACCATCCCAACTTTACTTTTCCAGCGGCGGCGCCATTCAACATCTCCAAGATCTCCGACAAAAACTCTTCCTCACCAACCCGAAGCCCCCAGGCATCCTCCTCGTCGCAAGATGGCTATTAGCTTCATCGTCCCTGAGGTCAGTTCTTCATTCCATCCCCTGTTCTTTTCTTCGCATCCCTGTTCATCCGCAATCCATTTTACTGAACATTTTCTTTTCTTTTCTTTGTGTTCTTTTTCTTTATTTCAAAAACCACCAGGAATTGTCTAACAAAATCGTCATCCCCACCGATCAACCACACCTCCAATGCCTCGGTCCTCTAGGGGATCCAGATCCAACCGATCTCATTAACGCAGAAACCAATAGGATCCCTTTCAGAGCCGAAAATTTTTCTTTAGATCTGTGGAAAGACACCTTCCGCTCTTGGCCCAGCCCTACCGTAGGGTGGAAAGACTGGTTCTTGAGAGTCAGCAACCCCAATGAAGTCCAGTGGGGTGAGAGAAAACTAGATCAATGCATTAGGTTGTCCACTGCCGATATGCACAGGAATGAGTCACTGTTGATAGCTACATCTTACTTTTGGTCAGACACCCTCAATGCTTTTGTCTTTGGCCACGGCCCTGCTTCTCCTACTCTTGCCGATGTAGCCATGCTCCCCGGTCTAGATGTATCTTCTGCCGATAGCACCCACTTTTTTGACACAGCTCCTAGTGCCAAAGTGGAGACTCGCGCTATCAGCGGCTGGTCAGGGTACATTCAGAAGTATCATGGGAAGGGACCTGTCAGCATAAAGGAACAAACCACCTTTCTGAATATGTGGCTAGACAAGTTTGTGTTCTGTGGTCGATCGGCAGGACCGACTTCTGTCTATCTATCGGCAGCAGAGAGACTGGCTAACGGTGGCCGATTCCCTCTCGGCCGATACTTGCTTGACGTTGTTTACCATCTTCTCCATCAGGTGGCCAAGAAACTCCTGCTCGGCCAGTCTACTGGCAACTTAGGCGGCCCTTGGTGGTTCATCAATATGTGGCTTAATCTGCATCTGCACAAGCGCCTCAATTTTAACTTATTCACACAGCGTTTCCCAAGAGATATAACTGAAAATCATGTATTGGGTGAAGAAGAATCGGCAACATGTGCTCCCTTAAACTTTGGCGAAGCCGTCATAGTCTTGCCTGGTTCAGGGGGTAATCCAGATCAGATCGGCCGATTCTTCCAGACTCTGTATGAGGGCTTGGCCAGGGATGAATGACCATGGTTGGCCTATGATGACCTAGACAGTATGCTCCCCCTGGTCTTCAATCCATTTGATGAAGCTCTTGACAGGGGTAATGAGGTGATGATGGCAATTGTGACTCCTAGAGCCATACCAGTGAATTTCTTTGGTAGCACGAAAACCTCTCCCCAGACTTATGAATTCTACAACCCATCGGCATTAGCTCGTCAATTGGCTTTCGGCCAGTTGCCGATTGCACTCTGTTATGCCGATGTGATAAAACCCAGGGAGCCTATCACCAACTTTCTCGAGTGGATCCGAGTAGCCCAACTACCACCAAATGCCGATACAGATGCAGATTTGTCAGAGTGGGTTCCAGCCGCTTTCATCACTCAGGCGTACAAACTATGGTGGGCAGAATGGAAGGAGCATCTATTCTGCAAATCAGCCCTCTCGTATCGCGGCATGATTGATCCCGAGTACAAAGTCCCTGACGACGCTGTAAGTATTCCAAACCGATGTTCCAATTTCTTTCAATTCTATTTCCATCGGTAACTCACCTATGTATCCCTTTTGCAGGTTGACAACATCCCCCCATCGGTTAGCAGAAGTGGTAAGCCGATTGACCTGTTTCCATCAGGCCCGATCTCCTCAATCGGCCATAATGCTCCCACTCTGGCTACCATCGTGCATCGGGGTGTGCGCCTTAAGAAAGTCACCACCAGGAGAACTCAGACATCACCAACGGTAGCTGCTTCCACTCTGGCGCAGGCTTTCAAGGCAATTTGTCAAACCTTTTTTATTCACAATGATCACCTTTATATCAGCTACATTTGTACTCATAAACTCCTTTTTGTTGTTGCAGCAAACTGGTGCATCGGCAAAAGCCAAACGCCAAGGTGCCGATGCCCCCCAGTCTAGCCAGCCAAAGAGGAAGGGCGCCAAGGGTACCAAGGCTGGAACAAAGCGCCAGAAAGTGGCAACTCCCCCTCCTCCTCCGGTATCTCCAATTCCGGTGGAGTCTTCCCCTTCTTCTCCAGAAGTCCAGACGCAGCAAGCACCATCTCCCCAACCAATGCAGGAAGCACCACAGATGGAAGAACTCCAGCAAGAAGAACCTCAGTTAGAAGCACCCCAACCAGAAGACGCGCTGGCCGATGTAGGCGATCAAACCACCGATCCAGCAGGTTCAATCATACTATCGGTAGTTTCTTCAGTTCAGACAAGTATCATCCCTCCTCAGGGTAACGTACTCCCTACAATATTACTGCCGATGAGCTTCTCCTTTTCGATCTTATAACCCCTTCTGTTAACTTTCAGCTGACGTAGTTCCATCGGCAACTCTGGCCGACCAACCTGTGGCCCCATCGGCATCTTTCAGCCAAAGGCGAGAGATTGCCTTGAAGCAAGTAAGCCATCCAATCTTCCACCGGTATCATTTGCCGATGCTTTGACCATAAAAATGACTCATTTTATCTTCTCTCTCAGGAACAAGACTCACCCGACAACTTATTCTCCTTCGCCATTGATATCTCCGAAGAGGAAGGTGAGGAAGCAAGTTCCTCCCGGGCAGTTGGGATTGTATCGGCAGAGACCAGGGCTAAGCTGGAAGAACTATCGGCTATCCTTCATCAAGATACAGCTCAACTGGTTAATGATTCCGACCCGGCCAAGGTTCTGTTCAAGACCCTCAGAGGCCAGATCCCTACCGATGCTGAAGAAACCCTCTTCCAGGCCGGACATCTAGAAAGTCGCCAGCTGCAGTACCAGAGAGCCACTCGGCGCCTTGCCGATAGAGCTGCTCAGACCCAGCTCTCTGAGGAGATGATGAAAGAGAAACTCTTAGCCGATGAGAAGCACAAGAACATCGGCACCTTGAAGTCCTCAGGCGATGCATTGAAGCAGAAAATCTCTGATCTATCGGTAAAAAGAGAAGCCCTGCTGGCAGAACTCAAGCAAGTGGAGGATGCCTTATCCCGAGCCCAGCAAGAAGAAAGTCAACTACCGGAGACCATCAAGCACCTCGAGCAAGAGCGAAATGCCCACGGTCGCAAAGCACTGCAGTTGAAGAAGAAGCTGAAGCCGATAGAAGGTTCTGCCGATGATGATGCCAAAGAGATAGAAAAAGCCAACCAAATCCGGTTGCGCGCCATATCGGCGATCCAGGCGCTGCTGAACATCTGAAGCTTTCATCGGCAACACGTCTTCGCTCCTCTGCATTTCAGCTTTCTTAATGTCTTAGTCTAGCCGATAGGACTGTTATCAGCATCTTTTGAAACATTAAGTCTGGCCCCAGATACATTTTAATCCAGCCGATAGGAGTGTTATCGGCACTTAAACTTATATGCATCGACCCATATGCTGGGGTAGTACTTCTTTAAATATTTGCCATTTAATGCTCTGGGAAATTCAACTCCTTCGAGAGTTTCTAAAATATAGGCATTTCCAGGAGCCGATCGACTTATCCGATAAGGACCTTCCCAATTAGGAGACCACTTTCCAAACTTCGAACTTTTGGTCCCGATCGGTAAAATTAATTTCCATACCAAGTCTCCATCGGCAAACTCCTTAGCCTTTACTTTCTTGTCATACCATCTAGCAACTCTCTTCTTATTTTCTTCTATACTCATTAAAGCCTTTAAACGATGTCCTGCTAGATCGTCTAACTCATCGGTCATCAAAGTGGCATAATCATCGGCAGCCAATTGATCTTGAAAAGATAATCGCCTAGATCCAGCCTTAATTTCCCAAGGCAACACTGCATCATGTCCATACACCAATTGATAGGGTGACACCTTGGTTGATCCATGACAAGCCATCCGATAGGACCACAACGCTTCATTTAATAATGTATGCCACCGCTTAGGATTTTCTTCAATCTTTCGTTTGATAAGCTTTATAATTCCTTTGTTAGACGCCTCGACCTGCCCATTGGCCTGAGCATAATAAGGAGAAGAATTCAACACTTTAATCCCCATACTGATTGCAAATTCATCAAACTCCCCCGATGTAAACATAGTGCCCTGATCGGTAGTAATTGTTTGAGGAATCCCAAATCGGTAAATGATATGCTCCTTCACAAAATCAATCATGTTGGCTGATGTGACTTTCTTCAAAGGAATAGCTTCGACCCACTTAGTGAAATAATCAGTGGCAACTAGAATAAACTTATGCTATTTGCTAGATGGTGGATAAATCTGGCCGATCAGATCAATAGCCCATCCTCGGAACGGCCAAGGCTTTATGATAGGATTCATAGCCGATGCAGGTGCCCTTTGAATGTTACCAAACTTCTGACACCCTTGACACCCTTTGAAATACTTAAAGCAATCCTCAAGTATAGTCGGCCAGTAATATCCATTCCTCCTAATCATCCACTTCATCTTAAAAGCTGACTGATGTGCTCCACATACCCCTTCATGAATTTCTCCCACCAAACTCCTAGCTTCATCATCACCTAAGCATCGGAGAAGAATTCCGTCAATAGTTCGATAGTATAATTCATTGTCGAGGAGCACATACTTGGTCGCTTGAAATCGAACTCGTCTTTCAACTTTCTTAGATGGATCTTTCAAATAATCAATAATTTCTTCCCTCCAATCATCGGCATCGATTGCCGATACTGTATTAACTATAGGCTGATATCCTGAGGCATGCTGAGCTAACCGATTGGCCTCTTCATTATGCAATCGGGGAACATGCTCTAAACGGAAATCTTTGAATTCCTGTAATAGTTGCATACTCCTCTCGTAATAAGTTATGAGAACTCCACTTTGGCATTCATAGCTCCCGGCCAATTGATTTATAACCAACATAGAATCCCCGAAGACTTCGACAGCATCAGCACGAACTTCCCTTAACAATTCCAATCCTTTTATCAAAGCCTGATACTCAGCTTGATTATTTGTTGATGTAGCAACAATCGGCAAGGAAAATTCATACTTCCTCCCCTTAGGGGAAACTAACACTATGCCGATGCCTGCCCCCCGGTCACATGTAGATCCATCAAAGAAAAGTGTCCAGGGCACAATTTCCACAGCCTCCACCGTGCCGCAATGTTGGGTCACAAAATCGGCCATAACCTGCCCTTTAACTGCCTTAGCCGATTCATAACGCAGATCGAACTCCGACAGCGCCAAAATCCATTTACCGATCCTGCCACTCATAATCGGCATAGATAGCATGTACCGGACCACATCATCTTTGCAAACAACAGTGCATTCGGCCGATAACAAGTAGTGCCTTAACTTGATACACGAAAAATATAAGCATAGGCAAAGTTTCTCAATGGCCGAATACCTGGTCTCAGCATCAATTAACCTCCTGCTTAAGTAATAAATTACGCGCTCTTTCCCTTCAAATTCTTGAATCAAAGCTGAACCGATAACCACCCCATCGGTAGACAAATACAATCTGAAGGGCTTTCCTTGCTGAGGTGGAACTAGAACTGGAGGATTCACTAGATACTTCTTAATTTCTTCCAGAGCCAACTGTTGCTCTTTCCCCCAAATAAATTCTTGATCGGCTTTTAGCTTAAGAAGAGGACTGAAAGCACGAATTTTACCAGACAAATTAGATATAAATCTCCTGATAAATTTTACCTTGCCGATCAAGGACTGGAGCTTAGTTTTGTTGGTAGGGGCCACTGTCTTATTGATGGCGTCAATAGATCTTCGACTAATTTCAATCCCCTTTGATGTACCATGAAACCAAGAAACTGCCCTGCCGATACACCAAATGCGCACTTATTGGGATTCATTTTCAATCCATGCTTCCTTGTGCACTCTAACACCTTTCGTAGATCGGCAAGATGCTTTGTGAAATCCCCAGACTTAACCACCACATCATCAATATAAATCTCCACCAGCTTAGCCCTTTGATAAGTAGCACCATCATTCTTCAGGCCAAAAGTCATGACTATCCATTCAAATAACCCAACATGACCAGGACATCTAAACGCGGTTTTTGGAATATCTTCCTCTGCCATGAATATTTGATTGTATCCCGCATTGCCATCCATAAAGCTAATGATCCGATGACCAGCCGCGGCGTCAACCAGCAGATCGGCAACAGGCATCGGGTATCCATCCATCGGCGTAGCTTTATTGAGATTGCTGAAATCAATGCACACCCGAAGCTTCCCGTTCTTCTTGTAAACCGGAACGACATTGGAAATCCATTCGGCATACCGACACTGCCGAATAAACTTAGCTTCAATAAGTTTAGTGATTTCGGCCTTAATATCAGGTAGAATATTAGAATTACATCGGCGAGCTGGCTGCTGATGTGGCCAAAATCGAGACTTGATGGGTAACCGATGTTCAACAATTGATCGGTCTAAACCAGGCATCTCGGTATAATCCCAAGCAAAGCAATCTTTATATTCCTTTAACAAATCGGTTAATTGTTGCTTACACTCAGGATTTAACTTAGCACTAATAAAAGTAGGTCTAGGCTTATCACCACTACCTATATCTACTTCTACCAAATCATCGGCCGATGTGAATCCCTGGCCTAATTTTCCATCATCGGCGAACCTATCCATCAAAAACCGTCATCAGAACCGACAGCTTGGATCGGTGGAATCTCGTAATCGGCAACCTTGAGAAAATCTTCTCCCAAACTTCTCCTGAAATGCACCTGGTCCTCTCATAAGTATCCGCCTCTGCCGACGTAATGACATAAGAAGAATCTCCTGGGACAATCTCAATTTTGTCACCTACCCACTGAACCAAGCATTGGTGCATTGTAGACGGGACGCAACAATTGGCATGAATCCAATCTCTTCCCAGTAACAAGTTGTACGCACCCATTCCACTGATCACGAAGAAAGTTGTCGGCAAAGTTTTGCTGCCGATGGTCAACTCCACACATATTGCCCCCTTGACTAGAGACACGTTCCCTTCAAAGTCTTTAAGCATCATATCGGTCTTGGTCAAATCCTGATCCCCTTTCCCAAGCTTCCGATATACTGCATACGGCATAATATTGATAGCAACCCCACCATCAACTAAGATCTTGGTCATCGGCTGCCCATCAACCCTTCCTTTGACGAACAGAGCCTTGAGATGCCGCCTTTCGTCATCGGCAGGTTTCTCAAAGATAGCTGTCATCGGATCCAGAGCCAGCTGAGCTATCTGATCAGAAAATTCCAATTCATCATCACTGGATGGTGCTAGAAACTCCATCGGCAACATAAAGACCATGTTAACTCCTGCCGATGGACCTTCCCTCTTAGGATCTGATTGCTGCTGACCTCCAGACTGACCAGCGTTCTCGCCCTTGCTTAGCTCCTCCTGCCTTTCGCGTTGCAATCTCCTTTTCTGTGTCTTGGTTAACCCTTCAGGACACCAAGGAGGAAGTGGCTTCTGCCTTGCTACTGGGCGTCGATTCTCTCTTGACTCCATCCGATGCGTGTTAGCATCCCTGCAAAATATGAACTCATCGGGAACTCGTGCATTAGCCATCTCTTCGAGCTCTTCCTGGTTCCTGGGAAAATATTGGACACGATCACCAAGCCTATCGTGCACGCTGAGCCTGCCCCCTAGCCGATTATGAACTGATGCTCTTCCTCTGATCGGTCCATCAAATCGCCGATTGTCATCATGATAACGCCGATCGGTCCTATCATACCGATCGTAACCATTGCACTCAGGGCAGTCTCTGACAGTGGGAAGCTTAATATTCTCCTCCCAACAATGGATGAAGAACGGACAGTTCCAATGATCTCTATGCCGATTCCACTCCTGTCGGCGTCTCTCTTCTTCCCGACGATAATCTTCTTGCTGGCGCCGATACCGATCTTCCCGTTGCTGCCAGTTCTCTCGAGGCCTTCTATGAGTTATAACGATGCCAGACCGAGGAGGCCTACCTGAGCTGGTTCCTTCCTGAACCAAGCCCCTACCTCTTGCATCGGTAGTAGTAACTTGATGCTGAGGATCTACCGATGCACTTCTCTCGGCTGCTTCTGATGTTAAGACCTTAGCCTTTCCCTTAGCATCCAACATGTTTGTTGGGAAAGGATGTTTGTCTATCTTCATAGGCTTCTGAGTCTTGGAATTGTCAAACTTGATTCTCCCAGACTCTATAGCCGATTGCAGCTGCTGCCTGAAAACCTTGCACTCATTGGTGTCATGAGAAGTTGCATTATGCCACTTGCAATATTTCATCCTCTTTAACTCCTCAGCCGATGGGATCACGTGATTAGGAGATAGTTTGATCTGACCTTCCTAAAGTAGAAAATCAAATATCCTATCGGCCTTAGCAGTGTCAAAAGCGAACTTTTATGGTTCCTTCTGCCCAAAAGGGCAAGACATCGGCTTTTTGTTCTTTACCCACTCTACCAAGCCGATGACTGGTTCCTCATCAGAATCTGAGCTTGTTGCCTCATCAACAAATGATACCTTCTTGTTCCATGCTCTTTTGGGCTCGAAAGGCTTGATGTCTTGATCAGAAATCCTCTGCACCAAATGACTTAAGCTTTCAAACTCCTGAGAGGCATACTTATCCTTGATATGTGGCAACAAACCCTGGAAAGCCAAATCGGCTAGCTGCCGATCATCCAGAACTAGGCTACAGCATTTATTCTTGACCTCCCGTATCCTCTGCACAAAACCCTCAACCGACTCATCATTACGTTGCCTCAATTTGACCAAGTCGGTGATCTTCTTCTCATGAACCCCGGAAAAGAAGTATTTGTGGAATTGTTTCTCCAGATCGGCCCAAGTAATCACTGAGTTGGGTGGTAGTGATATGAACCAGGTAAAGGCCGATCCAGACAATGATGATGAAAATAAACGAACCCTTAATTCGTCCCTGTTACCAGCTTCCCCGCATTGAATAATGAACCTATGGACATGCTCCATGGTTGACGTGTCATCCTGTCCAGAAAATTTAGTAAAGTCTGGTACCTTGTACCGATGCGGAAGCGGGATCAAATCATATGCGGGAGGATACGGTGTCCGATAAGAGTAAGTGTTGACTTTGGGTTTTATCCCAAATTGATCCCTCATTACTTCAGCGATCTTATCGGCCCAATATGCATCGGCATCTTGCCGATGAGGCGGCTGCGGGTCCGGCACCTGGTGGCGAGCCTCCACGTGTCTGTTTGGGGCATGATCTGCATGGAACATTGGGTTGATCATCTGGCCTCCAATCTGCGGACCACCAAACTGCTGTCCACCGATTTGCTGCCCCCCGAGCTGCTGTCCGAGATTCATTGGCTGGTTGGGAACCCCCTGACTCTGGAATCCGGGATAGATCTGTCCTTGCTGGAACCCTGTAGCCTGGTAATTCTGTTGGGGTGTTTGGGGAAAGACTTGCTGTCCAAGCCATCCATTATTAGCGTTCATCGGCATAGGCGCTGCCGATGATTGGTAATTGGGCATCATCATTGAATTGACATACCCCGACTGGGTCATAGACCTCTGTTGCATCAGCATTGAATCTGCCGATGCATTAGGCATCTGGAACACTGAATCTTGAGGATTCCCAGTGTGAGGCCTCGCAGTAGTAGTTGTAGTATACCGAGGACTCTGGTTCAACGGCGCATTGGGAGGCGCCGATGTCATAGGAGTCTTGCCCCTCGTGTCGGTTATCTGTGATGTACCCGGCGTCAACTCTGGAGGCATACCACAACCCCACCAGTTGGGAGGAAGAGTCAGCCCTGACATTGCCGATGCCAACATATCTGTAGTCAGTTTATTCTGCCCACCTGAAGTCTGCGGGTTAGTTGTCATCGGCACAAATTGTGCATTAGTAGTTCCCAACGTACTTGGAGGGACGGCAGACTGTGCACTCGCAGCGGCCGTAGCAGCCGATGGAGCCGTGACCTCTGGTGACGTTGGCTGATGATGAGAGGGGCCCACATAATCTGGTGGGATTTGTCCTTCCTTGAAAGTTCTTGCCACGGCATTGAAAACCGTATTAGACAGCACGCCAGCTTGGTTGATCAAAGCTCGGTTGATAGCACTGTCAACCATATCTTGAAGCTTGCCAGGATTGGCTTCGAAAGTAACCTGCCGTGGTGCCGGCAGTGCATCTTTCTGGATCACTTCGCCGCTCCTGTTCATGCTGAAGGACTTTAGGCATTGCAGCTTGTATTCCTCCATGGCTTGAGCAATAGCTTGCTTCTGCTCATCCTTGAGATTGGCTTCCGTCATGGGGATGACGTTCTCTTGATCAAAGTCAGAGATCGACATGTTGAACTTGATCTTGAATTGGTCCCACCGAGCGTGCCAAAAGATGTGTTGGTGCAAAAGCTGGTCTGCAAACACAAAGGGCTAATACCCGATTTCAAACGTTAAGGCGTGCCAGCCGATTTGACCTTACTATCGGCTAAGGTAATAACTCGAATACTTTAGTCCTGACAACAGCGATGCGCCCGGATGTCACGGCTAAGAGGTACTCACGCAGAACTTGAGGACACGCCGAGCTTGAGTCGATGAATTCCTAAGAACTCGTAATGAAAAGGGAAAAAAGTATGACGAAGTTGTCGAAAAAGTAGATGCTGGAATATGAGTAAAAACGTGTGTTTGATTGATTGATAGATGTCTCATTACAAGGTCCTCGGGTCTATATTTATACCCTGCTCAAAGAGCTACAACCAGACACGATTAGAATTCGAATTCCAAATTACACGGAATCCGTATACAAAACGATGTAAATAATTAAGGAAATAAGAAAACTATCTCCCGTGACAAACTGAAACTCCTCAACAAACCGATCGGCAGCTTCCGGACTCTCCCTTCGTATTATCGGCAGGCTCCCTTGACATAATCATCGGTAGATTTCCTCATCATAGCCATCGGCACAGACAAATCACCGTCTGTAGACTTAGTCACGTTCAATTTCTCCCCCATCGGCAACCATCCTCATCGGCAACTCATCCTGTAAACAAAACACTGCCATCTTATCCTGCCGTCCTGGACACGTGTCCAAAAACGGTGTGAACACTGTCAGTGTTCAAGGATTTGCATACGTACTTTTCCCCTAACAGGACCTAGCTACTGTCTTATTGAGCAATTCCTTCATTTCAGGTTGGCAAGTTGGCATGGTACAATCAAGGATATCGACCAGAGAGTGATTGACAAGTTTGATCAGAGATAAAAATAGCTTCTTAATCATACTCACGTAAAAAAACCTCCATCTAAATCAAACATAGCCTTCCCTGTTAATACCTAGAGCCTAGCCACTTCAAGTTATAGCATGTTCTGTTACTTGTCACATCATTAACTTAATTATTCTGCATATATGAGCCTTATTCCTAGCTCTGCACCTGACACATCAAAGTTTCTGGACAATCTGTATATTGCAAGCTGAGGCAATGTGTTGACACCGTTTTTGGACACGTACCCAGGATCGGTATAGTGTAGATCGGCAAGATAGGGCAACAATAACTGGTCTGCAGGGGAGTTGCCGATGAGGGTGGTTGCCGATGAAGGGACAGCTGAATGTGACTAAGTCCATGAGTGGTGATGCGTTCATGCCGATGGTCAGCGTTAGCCCTTGCCGATGGCTACAACGAGGAGTCTGCCGATGACTCGGAAGGAGAGCATGAAGGTTGCCGATTAGTCCATGGTGGTGTCCTAGTTTGTTACGGGAGGATAGTTTTGTGTTTTCCTTAGTTACTTAAATCGTTTTGTATACGGATTCTGTTTAATTTGGAATTCGATTCCTAGTCGTGTATGATTGTAGCTCTTTGAGCAGGGTATAAATGTAGACCCTAAGGCCTTGTAATGGACAATCTATCAATCAATCAAACACAAGTTTTTACTCATATTCTAGCATCTACTTTTTCGACGACTTCGTCATATTTTCTTTTTATTACGAGTTCTTAGGAGTTCGTCGACTTAAGCTCGGTGTATTCTCGAGTTCCGCGTGAATACCTCTTGGCCGTGGCATCCGGGCGCATCGCTGTTGTCGGGACCAAAGTATTCGAGTTATCACCTTTGCCGATAGTAAGGTCAAATCGGCTGGCACGCCTTAACGTTTGAAATCGGGTATTAGCCCTTTGTGTTTGCAGATCCACTTTTGCATCAACACATCTTTTGGCATGCCCAGTGGGACAAGATTCAAGACCAAGATCGACATGGCGACTAGTGATTTCGATTTGGAGAATGTCATCCACGTGACAGAAGCCAATCTCAGAGATGAGCAGAAGCAAGCTATTGCAAAGGCTATGGAGGATTACAAGCAACAATGTTTGAAGTCCTTCAGCATAAACAGGAGTGGCGAGGTGATCCAGAAGGAAGCACTGCCGATGCCTCGGCAGGTTACTTTTGAAGCCAATCCTGGTAAACTTCAAGACATGGTTGATAGTGCTATTAACCGTGCCTTGATCAATCAAGCTGGTGTGCTGTCCAATACGATTTTCAATGCCATGGCTAGAACTTTTAAAGAAGGACAATTGCCACCAAATTATGTTGGTCCTTCTCATCATCAGCCGGGGTCACCAGTTGTCACAGCTCCATCGGCTGCGACAGCCGCTGCGGGCGCAGAAACAGCTGTTCCTCCAAGCACGTTAGGAGTCCCTAACGCGCAATCCACGCCAATGCCGGCCAATACATCAACATCAGATGAGTTGATCAAGCTCACCACAGACCTATTGGCATCGGCAATGTCGGGATCTGTTCCTCCTAACTGGTGGGGTTTTGGTATGCCTCCAGAGTTCATGTTCAAGACACCTAGTACATCTCAAACGGCTGATATGAGAGGCAAGGCTCCTATGGCATCGGCACCTCCAAATATGCCGATGAATCAGAGTCCCCAGTATACTACAACTACTACTGCAAGACTTTACACTGGGAATTCTCAAGCTCCAACGTTCCAGATGCCTAATGCATCGGCAGATTCAATGCCGATGCAACAGAGGTTTATGACTCAGCCAGGGTATGTCAATTCAATGATGATGCCCAATTACCAGTTATCGGCGGGACCTATGCCGATGAATGCTAATAGTGGATGGCCTGGGCAGCAAGTCTTTCAACAAATGCCCCAACAGACACTACAAGAAATCTGTCATCTTTTGACATTTAACATTAGTCATAATACATAGAAAATAAGTCACAAGTTGTCATTTGTGACAACAAGTTGACAAAAATTGAAATGTCAAAAGATGACTGTCTTTAATGACCACTTATGACTTTTAGAGGGCAAAGTCATAGCATTATGAGTTTGATTTTGAAAGTCACAAACACTTATACAACTGATTTAAAGTCATAAGTTTCTTGAAGCTCGCCACATAATTATATATAATTTTAATTTCATATTAATCAGATTTCATGCCTAATAAATATCCATAACAGGTCATGTTATTCATCAACCACATACATATGTAAACCATAGCTGCCCACAACACTCATCAACCATATAAGATAAGTTATCTCAAGTTTTCAATCAAGCCAACATTACCAAGTCTGCTTGCACAATTCATGACAAGTCACCATTATACAAGGAACAACACACATACAATCTAGCTAAGTCAAATGGCAGGCACAGGTCATATGTTGGCGTGCACAATCTAACTAGCTAGATTCACTACAAAATGCCTCATCCATCTTATCAAAAGCAAAATGTCATATGTTTCCTTCCTCCAAGGCCTCCCTCAACCTGTAACATCAAGATGGCATAGAAAAAATTTTAGCAAGAAAATGAATACACATGTATCTATATTTGTGTATCCCTGAAAACAACTAGCTAAAAATTAGACTAGCAAAATGATTTGCATACAATACACCACAATTTGCATACTAATTGTTACTATTTTTTGCATTCACTGACAATTGCAGTTTATTTACTCAAAAAATTAGAATCCATAACAAATTTTCTAAGGATCAATCTAAGTTTCATGTAAGACATCAAGCAGATTTCAATATGAAATAAAAAAATATATCATAAGCAATGACTAGGGAAACAGAAACCTACCAATTCAAACAAGTAGAGCTGCTGCCAAGAGCACATTCAAATGCCTTCCCAAGGTGTCCAATTACACGTAGAGCAGCTGCAATTACAATATGATGATGTCAGACTTGGCTGGTATATATCAACAAGTTCAGACCATGAGCAACAGGCCGTGAGCAACAGGCCATGAGCAACAAGCATCAGACTTTTCAGAAGCATGAGACTTTTCACAACAAAACTGAAATGTGGTCATTTCTCACAAGCATCAGACTTAAGATAGAAAATAATTCAGGTCACAACAATGTATAATTGATAAAAAAATGAAACATACATCTAGTAACTAAAAACTTTGCATCTAGTAACTGAAAACTTTGCATCTAGTAACTGAAAACTTTGCATCTAGCAACTGAAAACTTTGCATCTAGTAACTGAAAACTTTGCATCTAGTAACTGAAAACTTTGCATCTTGTAACTGAAAACATTGCATCTTAATGATTTGCATATAATACACGGCAATTGAAATATACAGACAATGAGACTGATGTTACTAATGCATTACATCTCATAACTATAACTTTGTGCACGAGTGGGCTAGGTCAGACAGACCCCGGAGCCTCTGCGCCAGAGCTCGGAGTTTCCACGCTGGCTAGATGAGATGACAGTTAATCCAAGAGTGGGCTAGGTCAGTATAATCCCATGTTAATTCTAGCATCAGGAACCCCTAAAACTGATGACAGTATCTGATGGAAAGCACAAGATCCAGGCCAAGACCAGCCAGCAGAAAATGGATCTTAACTAGCGCCGTGCACTCGGCAGCTAAAAACCACACCAAAACCACTAGTAGTGAAATTTGATACACACAGATAGATTATCAAGTACACAAAAATTCAGTTTGAGGCAGGAACTGAAAACGACAGTTTCAGAAAAAGCTCAGGTTACCTCTTGGTAGGCTTGTTGGCTTCCGGCGCCTCTGCTTCCTAGGAGCCATCTCGGACGTTGGCCTTGTGCAGTCGACGGCGCCTGTCTGCAGTTCGGATGTTGGACAGACGTCGGGCTGCTGGACGTCGAGCGACTTCGGAGGGACGGGAGAGCGAGCAGCTTTGGAGGGGGCGAGAGGGCGGCTTGGGTTCCAGGCTAGGGCCGGAGTCTCGCTGGCTACGGTTGCGGTGGCCGGCCGTGGTGTGGCGGCGGCGGCAATGGGTTGAGACTGTGAGAGAGGGAGTGGTGGCGTCTGGGGATGGGATTAGATTTGGGCACTAGGGTTGTGGAGGAGAGGTAGAAGTAGTAACAGGCCAGATAAGGTGCAAAATTATCATAATACCCTTGGCCTAGTGAAGAGCTTACAGAATACATATGGATAAAATTATAATTTTACATCTAAAATTTTGGCTCAGCAGCGGGAAGAATAGCGCCCAACATCTGGAAGCCAGCCGAGCCAATTTTGTTTGGCACTCACCCTCCCAAGCTGGCCAGCGGGTAATTTTTTTATTTTTTCTATAGTTTGTTCCATTTTTCTTCATTTGGCCAAGCAAGCGTTATCATTTACACTAAAAAAACTTAATTAGCAGAGTTATCTAAATAAAAGTATTTAAAAAATTAGAAAAAATGGAAACAAATTAGATGGACTATGGGACCGACTGGATGATGTGGCAGTTTGCCATGTGGACCCATATGCCACCTTGGATTATAATGTTAAAAAAATTCAATAAAATATTTTGTGACTTATCATATTTATCAGAATATACCATTTGCTATATGACAATAGTGAATTGCTTATTATGACATGAAAAAAAGTCACAAACTACCATTCTACTAGCAACAAGACATTATTTATGACAAAAATTAATTAAAGTCACTAAGTTTAGTTGGCTCCTCAAAAAAGTCATAACTTGGTCAACGCAGTGACTATTTAGTCTAATGTCATGGGAAAAAAGTCATAAGATAGCAGATTTGTTGTAGTGAGAATCATCAGGCTACAGGGTTTCAACAAGGCCAGATCCAACCTGGGTTCCATAATCAAGGGATGGTCAACCAGCCGATGAATCTTGGACAACAGATTGGTGGTCAAATGATTAACCCAATGTTCCATGCAGATCGTGCACCGCATAGACACGTGGAAGTGTATCAACAAGTGCCAGATCCGCAACCGCCTCATCGGCAAGATGCCGATGCTTATTGGACTGATAAGATTGCCGAAGTAATGAGAGACCAATTTGGGATAAAACCCAAAGTCAACACTTACTCTTATCGAACACCGTATCCTCCTGCATACGATTTGATTCCACTTCCAAATCGGTACAAGGTACCGGATTTCACTAAATTTTCTAGACAGGTTGATATGTCAACCATGGAGCATGTCAACAGATTTATCATCCAGTGTGGAGAAGCTGCTAACAAGGACGAATTGAGGGTTCGACTGTTTTCATCATCTTTGTCTGGATCGGCTTTCACTTGGTTTATATCATTGCCTCCTAACTCAGTGATTACTTGGGCCGATTTGGAGAAGCAGTTCCACAAGTACTTCTTTTCTGGAGTCCATGAGAAGAAGATTACCAATTTGGTCAGATTGAAACAGCGTAATGATGAATCGGTTGAAAGTTTTGTACAGAGATTGCGGGAAGTCAAGAACAAATGCTATAGTCTAGTTTTGGATGATCGGCAGCTAGCCGATTTGGCTTTCCAGGGTTTGTTGCCACATATCAGGGACAAATATGCTTCTCAAGAGTTCGAGAGCCTGAGCCACTTGGTCCAGAGGATTTCCGACCAGGATATCAAACCCTTTGAACCCAAGAGAGCTTGGAACAAAAAGGTGTCATTTGTTGATGAGGCAGCAAGCTCAGATTCTGATGAAGGGCCAGTCATCGGCTTGGCAGAATGGGTAAAGAATAAGAAGCTGATGTCTTGCCCTTTTGGGCATAAAGAGCCAGAGAAGTTCGCATTTGACATCACCAAAGCCGATAGGATATTTGACTTTCTACTTCAGAAAGGTCAGATCAAATTGTCACCCAATCATGTAATCCCATCGGCTAAAGAATTAAAGAAGATGAAGTACTGCAAATGGCACAATGCAACTTCTCACAGCACCAATGAGTGCAAAGTTTTTAGACAACAGCTACAATCGGCTATAGAATATGGGAGGATCAAATTTGACAGCTCCAAAACTCAGAAGCCAATGAAGATTGATCAACATGCTTTCCCAACAAACATGCTGGATGCTAAGGGAAAGTCAAAGGTCTTGACATCGGAAGTAGCTGAAAGAAGTGCATCGGTGGATCCTCAGCATCAGATCACTACTGCCGATGCAAAAGGGAAAGGCTTGATCCAGGAGGGAACTAACTCGGGAAGGCCTCCCCGATCTGGTATTGTGATAACTCATAGAAGGTCTCGGGAAACTTGGCAGCAATGTGAGGATCGGTATCGGCGCCAGCAAGAAGACTATCATCGGAAAGAAGAAAGATGCCGACAGGAATGGAATCGGCACAAGGATCACTGGAACTGCCCATTCTTTATCCATTGCTGGGAGCATAACATCAAGTTACCTACTGTTAGAGATTGCCCTGAGTGCAATGGTTATGATCGGTATGACAGATCCGACCGGCGCTATCACAATGATGATCGGTGATTTAATGGGCCGATTAGGGGGAGAGCGTCGGTTCATGATTGACTAGGGGACAGGCTCAGTGTACACGATAGACTTGGTGATCGTGTTGAATATTTTCCCAGGAACCAGGAAGAGCTTGAGGAGATGGCTAATGCACGGGTTCCCGATGAGTTCATATTTTGTAGGGACGCTTACACATATCGGATGGAGTCAAGGGAACATCGTCGTCCATCGGCAAGGCAGTCACCACTTCCCCCGTGGTGTCCAGAGGGGTTGACTAAAACACAGAAAAGAAGACTGCAGCGTGAAAGACGAGAAGAGCTAAGCAAGAGCGAGAACTCTAGCCAATCTGGGGATCAGCAACGATTAGATCCTAAGGGGAAAGGGCCATCGGCAGATGTCAACATGGTATTTATGTTGCCGATGGAATTCCTTGCGCTGTCCAGCGATGATGAGGAGTTGGAGTTTTCCAACCAGATAGCTCAGTTGGCTCTGGATCCGATGACGGCTATCTTTGAAAAGCCTGCCGACAATGAAAGGCAGCATCTTAAAGCTTTGTTTGTCAAAGGAAGGGTTGATGGTCAGCCAATGACCAAGATATTAATTGATGGTGGAGCCGCTATCAACATCATGCCGTATGCAGTATATCGGAAGCTTGGAAAAGGGGATCAAGATTTGACCAAGACCGATATGATGTTGAAGGACTTTGAGGGAAATGTGTCTCCGGTTAAGGGGGCAATATGCGTTGAGTTGACCATCGGCAGCAAAACCTTGCCGACAACTTTCTTCGTGATCAGCGGAAAAGGTGCTTATAATTTGCTGCTAGGGAGAGATTGGATTCATGCCAATTGTTGCATCCCGTCTACGATGCACCAATGCTTGGTCCAGTGGGTAGGTGATAAGATTGAGATTGTCCCGGGATATTCTTCCTATGTTATTGCATCGGCAGAGGCAGACACATATGAAAGAACTAGGTGCATCTCGAGAGAGATTTGGGAGAAAGATTTCCTCAAAGTTGCCGATTATGAGATTTCATCGATCCAAGCAGTCGGTTCTGATGAGGAATTTTAATGGATAGGTTCGCTGATGATGGAAAATTAGGCCAGGGATTCACATCGGCCGATGATTTGATAGAAGTAGATATAGGTAGTGGTGATAAACCTAGGCCTACTTTTATTAGTGCTAAGTTAAGCTCTGAGTGTAAGCAGCAGTTAACCGATTTGTTAAAGGAATATAAAGATTGCTTTGCTTGGGATTATACTGAGATGCCTGGTTTAGACCAATCAATTGTCGAACATCGGTTACCCATCAAGTCTGGATTTCGGCCACATCAACAGCCAGCTCGCCGATGTAATCCTAATATTCTTCCTGACATCAAGGCAGAGATAACTAAACTTATCGAGGCTAAATTTATTCAGCAGTGTCGGTATGCCGAGTGGATTTCCAACGTTGTTCCAGTCTACAAGAAAAATGGGAAGCTTCTGGTTTGCATTGATTTCAGGAATCTCAATAAAGCTACACCGATGGATGGCTACCCAATGCTAGTTGTCGATCTGCTAGTTGATGCCGCGGCTGGGCATCAGATTAACAACTTTATGGATGGCAATGCGGGATACAATCAAATATTCATGGCTGAAGAAGATATTCCAAAGACTGCATTTAGATGTCCTGGTCATGTTGGGTTGTTTGAATGGATAGTCATGACCTTTGGCTTGAAAAATGTTGGTGCTACTTATCAAAGGGCTATGAATTTTATATTTCATAAGTTCATCGGCAAGCTAGTGGAAATCTATATTGATGATGTAGTGGTTAAGTATGGAGACTTCACAAAGCATCTTGCCGATTTGCGAAAAGTGTTAGAATGCACAAGGAAGCATGGTTTAAAGATGAATCCCAATAAGTGTGCATTTGGTGTATCGGCAAGACAGTTCCTTGGTTTCATGGTGCATCAAAGGGGGATTGAAATTAGTCGGAGATCTATTGATGCTATCAACAAAATAGTTGCTCCTACCAACAAGACTGAGCTTCAATCCTTGATCGGCAAGGTAAATTTTATCAGGAGGTTTGTATCTAATTTGTCTCGTAAGATTCGTACTTTCAGTCCTTTACTTAAGTTGAAAGCCGATCAAGAGTTCGTCTGGGGGAAAGAACAACAGTTGGCCTTAGATGAAATCAAGAATTATTTGGTAAATCCTCTAGTTCTGATTCCACCTCAGCAAGGAAAGCCCTTCAGGTAATATTTGTCTACCGATGGGGTGGTCATCGGTTCGGCTTTAATTCAAGAATTTGGAGGGAAGGAACGTGTGATTTACTATTTAAGCAGGAGATTGGTTGATGCTGAGACCAGGTATTCGGCTATTGAAAAGTTGTGTTTGTGTCTTTATTTCTCATGTATTAAGTTGAGGCACTATTTGTTATCGGCTGAGTGCACTGTCACATGCAAAGATGACGTGGTCTGATATATGCTGTCTATGTCGCTTATGAATGGCAGGATTGGTAAGTGGATTTTGGCACTGTCGGAATTCGATTTGCGTTACGAATCGGCTAAAGCGGTTAAGGGACAGATTATGGCCGATTTTGTAACTCAACATTGCGGTACAGTGGAGACTTTGGAAATTGTACCTTGGACGCTCTTCTTTGATGTATCCACGTGTGACCGGGGGCCAGGGATCGGCATAGTGTTAATTTCCCCTCTGGGAAGGAAGTATGAGTTCTCCTTGCCGATTGTTGCCACGTCAACAAATAATCAGGCTGAGTATCAAGCTTTGATAAAGGGGATGGAATTACTAAGGGAAGTTCATGCTGATGATGCCGTTGAAATCTTCAGGGATTCTATGCTGGTTATAAATCAATTGGCTGGAAGCTATGAATGTCGAAGCGAAGTCCTGATAACTTATCACGAAAGGAGTATGCAACTGTTAAAGGAATTCAAGGATTTCCGATTAGAGCATGTTCCTCGGTTGCATAATGAAGAGGCCAATCGGTTGGCTCAGCATGCCTCGAGATATCAGCCCATGATAAACACAGTATCGACAATCAGTGCCGATGATTGGAGAAAAGAAATCATTGATTACTTAAAGGATCCATCCAAGAAAGTTGAGAGACGTGTTCGGTTTCAAGCTACCAAGTATGTGCTCCATGAAGATGAGTTATATTATCGAACTATTGATGGGATTCTTCTCAGGTGCTTAGGTGATGATGAGGCTAGAAGTTTGATGGGAGAGATCCATGAGGGAGTGTGTGGAGCGCATCAGTCGGCATTTAAGATGAAGTGGATGATCAGAAGAAATGGGTATTATTGGCCGACTATACTTGAGGATTCCTTTAAGTATTTCAGAGGTGTCAAGGATGTCAGAAGTTTGGCAATGTTCAAAGGGCACCCGCATCAGCGATGAATCCCATTATTAAACCTTGGCCGTTCCGAGGATGGGCTATTGACTTGGTCGGCCAGATTTACCCACCATCAAGCAAAGGACATAAGTTTATCTTGGTTGCCACCGATTATTTCACCAAATGGGTTAAAGCTATTCCTTTAAAGAAAGTTACATCGGCCAATATGATCGATTTTGTGAAAGAGCATATTATTTACCGATTTGGAATTCCTCAAACAATTACTACCGATCAGGGTACTATGTTCACATCAGGGGAGTTTGATGAATTTGCAATCGGTATGGGAATTAAAGTATTAAACTCTTCTCCTTATTATGCTTAAGCTAATGGGTAGGTCGAGGCATCTAACAAAGGAATTATCAAGCTTATTAAGCGAAGATTGAAGAAAATCCTAGGAGATGGCACACGTTGTTAAATCAAGCTTTATGGTCATATCGGATGGCTTGTCATGGATCAACCAAGGTTTCACCTTATCAGTTTGTGTATGGGCATGATGCAGTGTTACCTTGGGAAATTAAGACTGGGTCTAGGCGACTATCTTTTCAAGATCAATTGGCTGCTGATGATTATGCTACTTTGATGACAGACGAGTTGGATGATCTAGCAGGGCATCGGCTAAGGGCTCTGATGAGTATAGAAGAGAATAAGAAGAGAGTTGCCAGATGGTATGACAAGAAGGTGAGGGCCAAAGAGTTTGTCGATGGAGACTTAGTATGGAAACTAATCTTTCCGATCGGGACTAAAAGTTCAAAATTTGGGAAGTGGTCTCCCAATTGGGAGGGTCCCTATCGGATAAATCGGTCTGCTCCTGGCAATGCCTATATCTTAGAAACTCTCGAAGGAGTTGAATTCCCCAGAGCATTGAATGGCAAGTATTTAAAGAAATATCACCCAAGCATATGGGTTGATGCATAAGAGTTTAAAATGCCGATAACATTCCTATCGGCTAGATCAAAGTGTGTCTGGGGCTAAACTCAAGGTTTTAAAAGGTGCCGATAACAGTCCTATCGGCTAGACCAAAATATCAGGAGGATTGGAAAGAAGAGAGCAGGATATGTCGCCGATGAAGAGTTCACATGTTCAACAGCGCCTGGATCGTCGATATAGCGCGCAGACGGATCTGGTTGGCTTCTTCTATTTCCTTCACGTCATCATCGGCAGAACCTTCCACTGGTTTCAGCTTCTTCTTCATGTGCAGTGCTTGGCAGGCTTGGATATTTCGCTCTTGTTCAAGAAGCTTGATCGTTTCAGGCAGCTGGCTTTCTTCTTGTTGGGCTTGAGATTTGGCTTCTTCTACCTGTTTGAGTTCTGCCAACAGGGCTTCCCTTCTCACCGATAGATCAGAAATCTTTTGCTTCAATACATATCCTGAGGATGTCAAAATGCCGATGCTCTTGTGCTTCTCATCGGCAAGGAGCTTTATTTTCATCATCTCCTTAGAGAGCTGAGCGTGAGCAGCTCTATCGGCAAGACGCGGGGCAGCTTTTTGGTACTGCAGTTGACGACTCTCTAGGTGTGCAGCTTGAAAAAGGATTTCTTCGGCATCGGTGGGAATTTGGCCTCTGAGGGTCTTGAATAAGGCCTTGGCCGGATCAGAGTCATCGACCAATTGGGCTGTGTCTTGATGGAGGAGGGCTGATAATTCTTCTAACTTTGCCCTGATTTCTGCCGATGTGATTCCAACTGTTCGAGAAGAACTTGCCTCCTCGCCTTCATCCTCAGAGATGTCGATGGCAAAGGAGAACAAGCTATCAGGAGAGTCTTGTTCCTGAAAAAGAAAATAAAATAAGTTATTCTATGATCAAGCACTGGTAAAAAATACGGTTAGAGATTAGGTAACTTACTTGTTTCAGAGCTATCTCTCGCCTCTGACCAGTTGAAGCCGATGGAATTACGGGCTGATCGGCTGGAGTTGCCGATGAGATTATGTCAGCTGAAAGAGTAACAGAGATAATTATAAGATGGAAAAGTTGGTTCATCGACAATGATTTCATAGAGAGTATGTTACCTTGAGGGGGAGCAATACTTGTTTGGATTGAGGAAACTACCGATGCTATGATTGAACTTGCTGGATCAGCAGTTTGCTCGTGCACGTCAGCCGATGTGTCTTCTGGCTGAGGTTCCTCTGGCTGGGGTTCTTCTGCGTGAGGTTCTTCTTGTGGCTGAGGAGGAGATGGTGCTTGTTGTATCTGTACTTCTAGAGAAGAAGGAGAAGATTCCACTGGGATTGGAGACACTGGGGGAGGGGAAGGTACTGGCGCTTCGCTTGGGTTTTGGTACTCTTGGAGCTTTTCCTTTTTGGTTGGCTGGACTGGGGGGCATCGGCAGTCACACCTCTGGTCTTTACCGATGTGCCGGTTTGCTGATACAACAATGAAAATTTGTGAGTGCAAGTGTAACAGATGTAAGAATGGAATCGGTATGGGTAAAAGAATTTCAAAATTTACCTTGAAGGCTTGTGCTAAAGTAGAGGCAGCAATCGATGGAGATGCCTTCGTCCGCTTGGTGGTGACTTTCTTAAGACGTACACCCCGATGCATTATAGCGGCCAGGGATGGAGAGTTGTTGCCGATCAAAGAAATCGGACCCGATGGAAGGAGCTCAATCGGCTTACCACTCCTGTTGACCGATGGGGGTGTGTTATCAACCTGTAATATAACACAGAAAGTGAGTTACCGATGGAAGTAAAAGTGAAAGGATTGAAACATCGGTTTGGAAATACTTACAGTATTATCGGGGACTTTGTACTGGGGGTCGATCATGCCATGGTACGTGAGAGCCGATTTGCAGAACAAATGCTCTTTCCATTCTTCCCACCATTGTTTGTATGCCTGAGTAATGAAGAGGGCCGGGATCCAATCTGATAGATTGGTGTCTGTATCGGCATTTGGTGGCAGTTGAGCTATTCTGGTCCACTCGGGAAGACTAGTGATGGTTTCCCTGGGTTTTATCACATCGGCATAACAAAGTGCAATCGGCAGCTGACCGAAAGCTAGTTGACGGGCTAGTGCCGATGGGTTGTAAAATTCATAGGTCTGGTTGGAGGCTTTCCCACTGCCGAAGAAGTTTACTGGTATGGCTCTTGGAGTGATGAGTGCCATCGTCACATCATGATCTTTATTGAGAGCATCGTCGAAGGGATGAAAGGTCAGAGGAAATCTTGTGTCTGGATCTTCATAAGGCATCCATGCTCGCTGTTCTTTGGAAAGACCCTCATAAAGAGTCTGAAAGAATCGGCTGACTTGATCTCTATTGCCTCCAGTACCAGGCAAGACTATGACGGCTTCGCCATAGTTTAAGGGTGGACGGGTTGCCGATTCTTCTTCATCTAACTCATGATCCTCTGCTATATCCCTGGGGAAACGCTGTGCAAAGAGGTCGAATTCCAGTCGCTTATGCATATGGAGGCTAAGCCACATGTTGATGAACCACCAAGGGCCCCCTAAGTTGCCGACGGGTTCGTCGAGCAGAAGTTTCTTGGCTACTTGGTGGAGAAGATGATAGGCAGAGCCAAGCAGGTATCGGCCGAGGGGAAATCGGCCACCATTAGCTAATCTCTCTGCTGCCGATAGGTAGACAGAGGTTGGTCCTGCCGATCGACCACAGAATACAAATTTGTCCAGCCACATGTTCAGGAAGGTGGTTTGTTCCTTTATGTTGACAGGCCCTATTCTACGGTACTTCTGAATGTACCCAGACCAACCACCGATAGAGCGGGTTTCCACTTTAGCACTAGGTGTGGTGTCAAATATGTGACTACTATCGGCAGTGGATACATCTAAGCCGGTGAGCATGAGCACATCGGCAAGAGTGGGAGAAGCAGGGCCTTGGCCGAAAACAAAAGCATTAAGTGTGTCTGACCAGAAATATGATGCAGTAATCAGCAGTGATTCATTCCTATGCATATCGGCAAGAGACAGTCTAATGCACTGATCCAGTTTTCGCTTGCCCCATTGAACTTCATTTGAATGGCTGACTCTCAAGAACCAATCCTTCCATCCCTTGGTAGGACTGGGCCAAGAGTGGAAGGCATCTTTCCACAGATCTAGAGAAAAATTCTCGGCTCTAAAGGGGATTCTGTTTGTCTCTGCATAGATCAGATCGTTAGGATCTGGGTTCCCTAGCGGTCCGAGACATTGGAGGTGTGGTTGATCGGTAGGGATGACGATTCTATTGGATAGATCCTAGAAGTTTTTGGGGGTAAAAAGAAGAGCAAAAAAAAGAAAAAAGTATTCAGTAAGATGAACTGCGGATGAACAGGGGTGCAGTGAAAATACAAGAGAGAAGTAGAACTGACCTCAGGCACGATGAAGTTGATGGCCGTTTTCTCGCAGGGAAGAAGATCAAAAACTCAAGGGTTGTTGGAGGAAGTTCTTGCTAGAATTCTTGGAGTCCTCGAACAGTGCCGCTGCCAGAAAAGCAGAGTTGGGGCTGTAGAATGATGCACCTGAGAAGGAACTATTTATAGGACAAAACGGGCAAGGGCAAATCTGACTTATCTCTTCGCCATATCCATGAAATCCGAGGATACTCAGGTGGATATGGTAACTGTTCGCACGGTAATCAAGGGATTGCGCAAGTGATTTGACAGGAAGCGGTCATAATCTGGAGATATTTCACTGTGCGGGATTCCCTGGTCGGTCCATCGGCAGCTCCTTCTAACGGTAATATTGCCGATGGGCGAATATAGTGGAGATGTCCAGTTTGGGAGGTTGAGGAATTCGAGGAATCTGCGGAAGAATCGGGCCAGAGTTGTTCAACTTCAACGGTCGGTTACCAAATTGAGAGGATTAATTGCGGAAAGGCATCATTACTGCAGAGAATTTCGGAGCATTAATGATTTTATACTCCGAAATTGGGGGACATGTGTTGACACCGTTTTTGGACACGTACCCAGGATCGGTAGAGTGTAGATCGGCAAGATAGGGCAACAGTAACTGGTCTGCAGGGGAGTTGCCGATGAAGGGACAACTGAATGTGACTAAGTCCATTAGTGGTGATGCGTTCATGCCGGTGGTCAGTGTTAGCCCTTGCCGATGGCTACAACGAGGAGTCTGCCGATGACTCGGAAGGAGAGCATGAAGGTTGTTGATTGGTCCATGGTGGTGTCCCAGTTTGTCACGGGAGGATAGTTTTGTGTTTTCCTTAGTTACTTAAATCATTTTGTATAGGATTCTGTTTAATTTGGAATTCGAGTCCTAGTCATGTCTGATTGTAGCTCTTTGAGCAGAGTATAAATGTAGACCCTAAGGCCTTGTAATGGACAATCTATCAATCAATCAAACACAAGTTTTTACTCATATTCCAGCATCTACTTTTTTGACGACTTCGTCATATTTTCTTTTTATTACGAGTTCTTAGGAGTTCGTCGACTTAAGCTCGGCGTATTCTCGAGTTCCGCATGAATACCTCTTGGCCGTGGCATCCAGGCGCATCGCTGTTGTCGGGACCAAACTATTCGAGTTATCACCTTTGCCGATAGTAAGGTCAAATCGGCTGGCACGCCTTAACGTTTGAAATCAGGTATTAGCCCTTTGTGTTTGCAGATCCACTTTTGCATCAACACAATGTTCAATATTGTGGTTCTGCTGCTACCTATGTGTTTGATCTGTTGCTGCCTACGTGTTTGGTACTGCTACTGCCTGCGTGTTTGATCTGCTGCTCTCTGAATCATTTGATTCTTCCTCCAGTACAAGACTGGATCTTTGGTATACATATTGATGCTTGTGTGTTCATATGATTGTTCCTTCTATACAAGGCTGCACTGTTTGAAAAACCAAGGATATAATACATCCTTTGAAATGGCTAGTTATGGTGCTCTCATAAAGTTGTATGTTTCTAGCACTGCATATTTAGTATTTACACACTGATGGTTATTTTATTAGTTATATCAGCATGTATAGGCTATGTTTAATTCACCATTTTATATGTCACTCTCCAGTGCCAGCCCATATACTAAATCTGTATATTGCTTTGAGTTAGTTACTATCAGTTTACTTATTTCACCTACAATGGTTTAGGACTGGGACATTGAACTTTCCCTTTTATGAAATTTGACTCTTAATTTTAGAGAGCCTCTTGAAGTCGATCTTATTGGTTGTCTTTCTCTGACTTTGGTTAAAGTTGTCGCTAATTGGATATTCATATTGCATTTCAGCCATTCTGCAAGCCCTATGCAGTGTACCTGATGGTGTCGACAAGTTAAAAGTGTTCATTGAAGATGTGTTTGTTTTGAACCTATTATAGATAAGACTATAAGCTCACTATAAGTGAAAGTTAAGCAGTGAGCTTTAGGTGTTAGTGAGCTAAGCTTTCGGTTCAAGTGGTGGATGTATGACTTTTGAGCTTTAGTGGTGGATGTATGACTTTTGAGGTAGAGGTAGGGATGCTGATGGCTTGCTCATGCACAATTCATGTATGCGAGCTTCTAATGTATGTTGTACTTGTATGATATTGAATCTGATCAACCATATATTGGGCTAGCTCATATATGAATGAATCAATGTTCAATGTTTTATGCTCGTATTAATAATCATTATCCTTGTACGTATGGTTAATGTATATTGTATTGAATGTCTATGCATTGACAATAGATAATTTGGGATAGCATATATAGTCTCTATGTGAACGATTTACGTTGGACTGTTAGTTGCTAAAAGTATTTAGAGCCTCAAACTATCTGTTGGTATATATAGCCCCTAAGGCATCATACTGTTGGTCGCTATAAACAAGTCGGTCGGTATAGGCTATACCGACGCCACTTTCAGCGACTCCAAGTAAGTGTCGGCATAGATCTATAGCGACTGACGGAACGTCGCTATATCAATCTATACCGTCCGATGGTATGTCGCTATTCTGGGGCTGTGGTGTAGTGGCTGCATCAATTCCAGTCACTGACACAAAGAGGATCCCAGGGCAACCGGAAACCTCTACTGAGTTCGTCCATGCAGCCATAGAAGAATGAAAGAAGGAAAGTCTTGCCAACGGACTATAAATGTTGAGCCCTTGCCGAAGGCATTCAGTAGTTATCTAAAAAAACTATATATAATAAAAATAAAATTTTGTGCTATTTGTGTCCCAATAATGATATTTGAAGGGGGCCCACGACATCAAGCAAGCTTGGGGGAGGTGTCCCCGCTCAGGTATTATGTCTTTTTAAAATTCTTTAAATTTCGTTTTAAACTCCCGTTTTATAGAAAGTTTTTATTTTTAGTTCCCAAAAGTTTCCCTTTCTATAGTTTTATTTTAGTCAAAAATAAAGTTTCTCTAAAAATCTTATAAAAATTATTTTCTGGTAGAATAGATTTTCCCCATTTCCAAATCTTATTTCTATATAATTTTTGAAAACCAAAAATATTTTGAATAAATATGTGGAAAATCAAAATCTGGAGCAAGATTTCGAACCAAGTCTGATCGTAACCAAAAAGACGTTTGAGGTGACCGTTGGAGCCAGCACCTAAAAGGCCGGGTAGAGGCGGGCCCACCACTGGTGCGGGCGCACCAGGGTGCGGCCGCACCCTACCCAAGGCCTGCTGGCCTCGGCCTTTGGGCAACGGCTAGTAGCTGTTGAGGGGGGCACTCCCCCACCTGCGATCAACTCTATAAATAGAGAGGATCCTGGGTGGAGCACCTCACCCCTCTCACACACATTTTTTTACTCTTCCCTTCTTCACTCTCTTGCTCCACTTTGCTTTATAGCCTACTCCACAAGCTTAGTGCAAGAAAATTCTGTCAAAAACCTCTTGCACACTTCTCTCTCCAAGCAAAAACACCATACACTTGTGTTAGCTCGTCCACCATGAATAGAATTTTCGGGCTTAGAAGGAGCCGCCGCCAACGTAGGGAAGATCCACCAACCCCTGCAAGGATCGAGCAGCCGGCACATGGAGGAGAGGAGGAGGAGCCACACGGCCACGCCATTGACGAGGCCGACGCCCCCTTCATCGACTTGGAGAGCGAGTGAGAGATGCAGGCATACAACCTCATGAAGGAACGCGAGTTCCTCCATTCGCCGGCATTCGACCCCGCATTCTTGCACCAAAATAGGTATGGATGTTGAGTTTGATACTATTTTCGAGCATCTTGGTTCGAATAGAGTTGCCCCCGTTCATGAGCTTTGGTCACGTCTTTTGACGATCCAAATTTTGGGCACTCTACAAATTGTCGATTATGGTATTACCTTTTGTTGCTTTGGAAGAGATTTCAGTATTTATTGGAAGGATCTTGCCAACCGTTTGGGTTTCCACGAGCGGTGCTCCATTGACTTAGATTTCTCCCTTGGGGGTTACCAACGTCATGCTTTCTGACATTTGATCTCGGGGCAACACGTCGTTGGAAAGTTTCAGGGGCATTCTGCCAACATCAATCACCCCACTCTGAGGCTTCTTCATAAGTGGATCGCTAGTTCGTTCTTTTCAAGAGATGATACGCATCTTACTTACGACATAGAGTTGAAGTTGCTTTATGCTGCGCTTAAAAAGATTAAGGTTGCACCTGTTGTTGAGCTTGTTAATCATTGGTTGCATTCCACTAAGACTTCAACTGCTATCATGTGCACATCTCTTATTACTCGCCTTGCTTCAAGTGTTGATCCCCATGCTGTTAATAGCATTATTTACATCACTACTCCTCGCATCATGATTAATGAATCATATTTTTCGCATGCACATATGATTAAACACGACAAAACAGGTAAAAAGATTTTATATTACTTTTCGGGATATACAAACGAGACCCAGTTACCTAACCTGAATCTTGCTCTGTATAATTCCCCATCACTCACCTTCACCGAGGGAAGGAGGACGCAGGAGCTCTGTTTCTCGCAGGAACTCACGGAGGTGGCAACAAGAAGAGCAGGCAGCACAAGCAGCAAGGGTAGCACAGGCAGCACAGCCAGCACAGCACACTCCACCACCAGTTATGCCAGGGATGGGATGGACCCCTGCTATACCTGCACCCGGATTTACCCCTGGGTTTGGATATGGTATGGGATATGTTCCTCACCCCTACGAGGCTGGAGGTTCGAGCTGGTAGGCAGGAGGGTCGAGCTGGCAGGCGCACGGAGGCGCAAGCCCAAGCAAGCCAGAGGCATATGGGGCAGGGGGATCCAGGCATCACGAGCCAGGACACTCCTCAGATTCCGAGGGAATGCCACCCCCTGTTTGCCCTCAGGTCACACTGGATGTCCTCAACACTCGCATGGGAGGACTAGAGCTCCAGAACAGGCAGATCTAAGGTACGTTGAATGCCCACATCCAGACTGCTACCCAATGACATCAGCAGACCCAGTAGAGCTTCATCGACCTTGAGGATGCAAGCCGTCGCCGACACGAGGCACAGATGGCCTACCTACGATCCATGGGACATTACCCAGGACCGCAGTAGTGAGCTAGCTTGGGGGAGGACCCCCACAAGAGGTAACATGTATCTTACATTCTTGCACTTAATTTTAGTTCTTAATTTTAGTATTTAAATTTCAGCAAATTTTCATCATCTTTAAAAAAAATCGACTCTCATGTGCGCTATGATATGTTAGTTTCTCTTCTGTTGAAATGATGAATAGTTGCTCTGTTTATAATTCTCTAGTATCTAAGTTATAATTTAGTGTTCATCAAGATTTAAGTTTGTTGGCTAAAAATGTCTCATTCTGAGAACTTGAAATCTTGTGGGTTGCAAAGGCATGATCCTTTTCTAAGTTGTTGCGAGACATGATATGGTATAAATAGATTTTGTTATGACTTTGTTCTAAGAGAAACTTGACATCCGGAGTTTTCTTTTCAAAAATTCAAAATAAAGAGTTCCTCAATGATTATGAAATACCTACCAAGGCCATATGACTTGCTTAGTAGTTTGTACACCTTTAGTCATATGCGGCTTGCGGCGCTTTGAGTTGAGTCATATTCTAGGTATCCTAGAGTGAGATTATGGTCATGCACCCATGATATGAGATTCACGCACCCACCAAATAAAGCCAACTCTCACACTGAGAAGTTGCACACAACATGCAACCTTCCATCCACCAAAAAATATGCCAACTCTTACCCTGAGAGTTGCGTCTTAGCTTCCACCAAATAAGTATGCCAAAGTCTCCACCTTGAGGTTTGCGCATCCCCATACACAATTTTACTCCTTACATCACCATCATGACATCTCTCCATTTTCCTCTTTGAGATCCCTTTGAAACATGTGGGCATCAGTTATCCATGAAAAAAATGAAGGAAAAGCCAAAGGGCATGGATAGGAAAATCAAAATCCCCATCAGAATATATATATATATATATATATATATATATATATATATATGATCAATTTTTTAGGGCCCATATGTTTACATTCTCTCATTCTCTTCCTCAAATAAAGAGAGTCATGATACAAGGAGTAACCAAAAATATTTAGATAGGACTACCACCAAAAATTTCACACACTTGCACATCTCAATCAAGGTGTATCACTTGTACCTCCTCATGGTCCGGGCTTTGACTTGGCAACATAAGTGTCGTAAGTACGCCCACCTTTATACCTGCCCAAAGCTCCGTTCTTAGATTTAGTGGTAGGTCTTAAAGGCAAACACAAATGCCTTTGGTTGAGCGATCGAGAGAATCATTCGAGGAACTTATTTATTTTGCAAAAATTTATAAAACCTCCGGATTGATGGTCTATGAAGAGATGAATGAATGGTGAGTCTGTTACAACCATTCTATCTTGCAACCATCCAAGAACTTGGAAAAGCTATAAGCCCCATGAGAAGTCAAGGTAAAGAGTGCATAGCATGCCAACTTATTTAAATTGCGAATGAATGCTTTGTTATAGGTATGATACTCTTGAATTATATCGTCATAGTAGCAACTCCTGATCAACAACCATACTTAATTATTTGCTCGAGATGAGTAAAGGTTAAGCTTGGGGGACTTGTTGGCAGTCATTATAGACCAATCATAAACTCCCAACTTGATCCAAAAGGAGAAGAAGCAATCATATTATATACACACATGCATTTTATTACTAATAAGTTCCACTTGTACCATAGTGATTATATTTTGCAGGAATTATAGTGCAACAAGTGGAAATGTGTCATACCACGAAGAAAGCGCAAAGTACCAAAAGACGTATTCAGAAATTTTCAAACCAAGGAAATAGAGAAAGGCCCGAACAACGTAGAACTGGGCCTGATCGTAACCACGGGAGCGATCCAGGCCCAGAGCCAAACCAACCACACGAAGGCGGTGGCCAGGGGGACCCACCTAGGGTGCGGGCGCACCCTGGTGCGGCCGCAACCCTGGAGGCGGCAAACCGGGCCCATCTTTCTCAGGCGGTTGCATGCTGCCATGCATAGGACAGTTTCACCTACTACCAAATTTAGATGCGACGAACCGTCCTAGTTCCACTATAAAAAGAGAGGCACTCCCCCCTTTTTCAACACACACATCATTTTGTTGACACCGTTTTTGGACACGTATCTTTTGATGCGTATCTGGGGATTAGTAAAGTATGGATCGGCAGATGAAGCAACGGTAACTAGTCTGCAGGGAAGTTGCCGATGAAAGTGGTTGCCGATGAAGGGACAATTGAATGTGACTAAGTCCAGAGGTGGTGACATGTTCATGCCGATGATCAGTATTAGTGTTTGCCGATGGCCACAATAGGAGGTCTGCCGATGACTCTCAAGGAAAGAGTGGAGATTGCCGATTGATCTGTGGCGGTGCCCCGGTTGGTTACGAGGGGGTAGTTTTATGTTTTCCTTAGTTATTAGAATTCGTTTTGTATACGGGTTCCGTTTAGTTTGGAATTCGAGTCCTAATCATGTCTGGTTGTAGCTCTTTAGACAGGGTATAAATATAGACCCTAGGGTAATGTAATGAGCATGTATCAATCAATCAAACATAAGTTTTACTCATATTCCAGCATCTACTTTTTCGACGACTTCGTCATATTTTCTTTTTACTACGAGTTCTTAGGAATTCGTCGACTTAAGCTCGGCGTGTTCTCAAGTTCCGCGTGATCACCTCTTGGCCATGACATCCGGGCGCATCGCTGTTGTCGGGACCAAAGTGGTCGAGTTACCACCTTTGTCGATTGTAAGGTCAAATCGGCTGGCACGCCTTAACGAGTGAATCGGGTATTAGCCCTTTGTGTTTGCAGATCAGTTTTGCATCAACACATCTTTTGGCACGCCCGGTGGGACAGATTCAAGATCAAGATCAACATGGCGAATACCGAGTTCGACTTGGAGAACGTCATCCCTGTGACGGAAGCCAACCTCAGAGATGAGCAGAAGCAAGCTATTGCAAAAGCCATGGAGGACTACAAGCAGCAATGTTTGAAATCCTTCAGCATCAACAGGAGTGGCGAGGTGATCCAGAAGGAAGCATTGCCGGCACCTCGGCAGATTACTTTTGAAGCCAATCCTGGTAAACTTCAAGACATGGTTGACGATGCATTAACCGTGCCTTGATTAATCAAGCTGGTGTGCTGTCCAACACGGTTTTCAATGCTGTGGCTAGAACTTATAAGGAAGGACAATTGCCACCAAATTATGTGGGCCATGCCTATCATCAGCCAGGATCACTAGTGGTCACAGCTCCATCGGCTACTACGGCCGCTGCGGGTACAGAAACTACTGCTCCTCCAAGCACACTAGGACTCGCTAATGTGCAATCTATGCCGATGACGACCGATCCATCAACATCAGACGGGCAAATCAAGCTTGCCACAGATCTACTGGCATCGGCAATGTCGGGATCCGTTCCTCCCAACTGGTGGGGTTATGGTATGCCCCCAGAGATGATGTTGAAGACTCCTGGAACGTCTCAAGTGGCTGATATGATAGGCAAGGCTCCTATGGCATCGGCACCTCGAAATCTGCCGATGAATCAGAGTCCTCAGTATACTACAACTACTACTGCAACACCCTATATTGGGAATTCTCAAGCTCCAACGTTCCAGATGCCTAACGCATCGGCAGACTCAATGCCGATGCAGGAGAGGTTTATGACACAGCCAGGGTATGTCGATTCGATGATGATGCCCAATTTCCAGCCATCGGCAGGGTTTGTGCCGATGAATGCTAACAGTGGATGGACGGGACAGTTAGTCTTTCCACAGATGCCTCAGCGGAATCATCAGGTCCTAGGGTTTCAACAAGGCCAAATCCAACATGGGTTTCAGACTCCAGGGTTGGTCAACCAGCCGATGAATCTTGGTCAGCAGATTGGTGGTCAGATGATCAACCCCATGTTCCATGCAGATCGTGCACCTCAGAGACACATGGAAGCATATCAGCAGGTGCCAGATCCGCAACCGCCTCATCGGCAAGATGCCGATGCCTACTGGGCCGATAAGATAGCTGAAGTAATGAGAGACCAATTTGGGATAAAGCCCAAAGTCAACACTTACTCTTATCGGACACCGTATCCTCCTGCATACGATTTAATTCCACTTCCAAATCGGTACAAGGTACCAGATTTTACTAAGTTTTCTGGACAGGATGATACATCAACTATGGAGCATGTCAATAGGTTCGTCATTCAATGTGGGGAAGCTGCTAACAGAGATGAATTGAGGGTTTGTCTGTTTTCATCATCTTTGTCTGGATCGGCTTTTACCTGGTTTGTTTCGTTACCTCCCAACTCAGTGATTACTTGGGCCGATCTAGAGAAGCAGTTCCACAAATACTTCTTTTCTGGAGTTCATGAAAAGAAGATCACCGATTTGGTCAGATTGAAACAACGCAATGATGAATCGGTGGAAAGCTTTGTGCAGAGGTTGCGGGAGGTCAAGAATAAATGCTATAGTCTGGTTCTGGATGATCGGCAGCTTGCCGATTTTGCTTTTTAGGGACTGTTGCCACATATCAGGGACAAGTACGCTTCTCAAGAGTTCAAAAGCCTGAGTCACTTGGTGCAGAGGATTTCTGACCAAGATATTAAGCCTTTTGAGCCTAAGAGAGCATGGAATAAAAATGTATCATTTGTCGATGAGGTAGCAAGCTCAGATTCTGATGAGGAGCCAGTCATTAGTTTAGCAGAGTGGGTGAAGAACAAAAAGCCGATGTCTTGCCCTTTTGGGCATAAGGAGCCAGAAAAGTTTGCATTTGACATTACCAAGGCCGATAGGATATTTGACTTTCTACTTCAGGAAGGGCAAATCAAATTGTCGCCTAATCATGTGATTCCATCGGCTGACGAATTAAAGAAGTTGAAATATTGCAAGTGGCACAATGCGACCTCTCATAGCACCAATGAGTGGAAGGTTTTCAGGCAACAGCTGCAGTCGGCTATAGAATCTGGGAGGATCAAAGTTGATAATTCTAAAGCTCAGAAGCCGATGAAGATCGATCAACATCCTTTCCCAACAAATATGTTGGATGCTAAGGGAATGACCAAAGTCTTGACCTCGGAAGCAGCTGAAAGAAGTGCATCGGTGGATCCTCAGCATCAGATTACTGCTGCCGATGCTAAAGGAAAGGGTTTGATCCAGGAAGGAAATAGCTCTGGAAGGCCTCCCCGATCTGGCATTGTGATAACTCATAGAAGGCATCGGGAGACTTGGCAGCAACGTGAGGATCGGTATCGACGCCAGCAGGAAGATTATCGTCGGGAAGAAGAAAGACGCCGACGGGAGTGGAATCGGCATAAGGATCATTGGAACTGCCCGTTCTTCATCCATTGTTGGGAGCAGAACATTAAATTGCCCACTGTTAGAGATTGCCCTGAATGCAATGGTTATGATCGGTATGATAGACCTAATCGGCAATATCAGAGTGATGACCGGCGATTTAATGGGCCGATTAGGGGGAGAACTTCAGTCCATGATCGGCTGGGGGGCAGACTCAGTGTGCATGACAGACTTGGTGACCGTGTCGAATATTTTCCCAGGAACCAGGAAGAGCTTGAAGAGATGGCTAATGCTCGAGTTCCCGATTAGTTCATATTCTGCAGAGATGCCAATACCTATTGGGTGGAGTCAAGGGAAAGTCGTCACCCATCGGCAAGGCGGCCACAACTTCCTCCATGGTGTCCAGAGGGGTTGACTAGGACACAGAAAAAAGGCTGCAGCGTGAAAGATGAGAAGACCTAAACAAAGGTGAGAATTCTGGCTAGTCTGGAGATCAGCAGCAACCGGATTCTAATGAAAAAGGGCCATCGGCAGATGTTAACATGGTATTTATGTTGCCGATGGAGTTCCTTGCGCCATCCAGTGATGATGAGGAGCTGGATTTTTCCAACCAAATAGCCTAGTTGGCTCTAGATCCAATGACAGTCATCTTTGAAAAGCCTGCCGACAATGAAAGGCAGCATCTTAAAGCTTTGTTTGTCAAAGGAAGGGTTGATGGGCAGCCGATGACCAAAATACTTGTGGACGGTGGAGCTGCTATTAATATTATGCCATATGCAGTCTATCGGAAGCTTGGAAAAGGAGATCAAGATTTGACCAAGACTGATATGATGCTAAAGGACTTTGAAGGGAATGTGTCTCCGGTTAAAGGGGCAATATACGTTGAATTGACCATCGGTAGCAAGACCTTGCCGACAACTTTCTTCGTAATCAGTGGAAAGGGTGCTTATAATCTGCTGCTAGGGAGAGATTGGATTCATTCCAATTGTTGCATTCCGTCTACAATGCACCAATGCTTGGTTCAGTGGGTAGATGACAAGATTGAAATCGTCCCAGGAGATTCTTCTTATGTCATTGCATCGGCAGAAGCAGATACTTATGAAAGGACCAGGTGTATCTCAGGGGAAATTTGGGAAAAAGATTTCCTCAAAGTTGCTGATTATGAAATTCCACCGATCCAAGCAGTCGGTTCTGATGAGGAGTTTTAATGGATAGATTCGCCGATGATGGAAAATTAGGCCAGGGGTTTACATCAGCCGATGATTTAGTAGAGGTAGATATAGGTAATCGGGATAAGCCTAGACCTACTTTTATTAGTGCTAAGTTAAATTCTGAGTGTAAGCAACAGTTAACCGATTTGTTAAAGGAATATAAAGATTGCTTTGCTTGGATTATACTGAGATGCCTGGTTTAGACCGATCGATTGTTGAACATCGGTTACCCATCAAATCTGGATTTCGGCCACATCAACAGCCAGCTCGCCGATGTAATCCTAATATTCTTCCTGATATTAAGGCCGAAATAACCAAACTTATCGAAGCTAAATTTATTCGGTAGTGTCGGTATGCCGAGTGGATTTCCAATGTTGTTCCAGTTTACAAGAAAAATGGAAAGCTTTGAGTTTGCATTGATTTCAGGAATCTCAATAAAGCTACGCCGATGGATGGTTACCCAGTGCCAGTTGCCAATTTACTAGTTGATGCTGCGGCTGGGCATCGGATCATAAGCTTCATGGATGGCAATGCAGGATATAATCAAATATTCATGGCTGAAGAAGATATTCCTAAGACTGCATTTAGATGTCCTAGTCATGTTGGGTTATTTGAATGGATAGTCATGACCTTTGGCTTGAAAAATGCTGGTGCTACCTATCAGAGGGCTATGAATTTTATTTTTCATGAGTTCATCGGCAAGCTGGTGGAGATTTATATTGATGATGTGGTGGTTAAGTCTGGAGATTTCACAAAGCATATTGCCGATCTGCGAAAAGTGTTAGAATGTACAAGGAAACATGGTTTAAAGATGAACCCTAACAAGTGTGCATTCGGTGTATCGGTAGGGCAATTTCTTGGTTTCTTGGTACATCAAAGGGGAATTGAAATTGGTAGGAGATTTATTGATGCTATCAACAAAATAGTGGCTCCTACCAACAAAACCGAGCTCCAATCTCTGGTCGGCAAAGTAAATTTTATCAGGCGGTTTATTTCCAACTTATCCGGAAAAATTCGTGCTTTTAGTCCTTTACTTAAATTAAAGGCCGATCAAGAATTTATATGGGGAGAAGAGCAACAGTTGGCTCTCGATGAAATCAAGAATTATTTGACAAATCCCCCGGTCTTAATTCCACCTCAATAAGGAAAGCCCTTCAGATTATATTTGTCTACCGATGGAGTAGTCAACGCTTCGGCTTTGATTTAAGAATTTGAAGGGAAAGAGCGTGTGATTTACTATTTAAGTAGAAGATTGATTGATGCTGAGACCAGGTATTCGGCTATTGAAAAATTATGTTAATGCCTATATTTCTCATGCATTAAGTTGAGGCACTATTTATTATCGGCCGAATGTACTGTTATATGCAAAGATGATGTGGTCCGATATATAAAATCTATGCCGATTATGAGTGGCAGAATCGGTAAGTGGATTTTGGCGCTGTCGGAATTCGATCTGCGGTACGAATCGGCTAAGGCGGTTAAAGGACAGGTCATGGCCGATTTTGTAACTCAACATCGAGGTACAGTGGAAACTTTGGAAATTGTACCTTGGACGCTCTTCTTTAATGGATCCACTTGTGACCGGGGGGCAGGAATCGGCATGGTTTTAATTTCCCCTCAGGGAAGGAAGTATGAGTTCTCTTTGCCGATTGTTGCCACGTCGACAAATAATCAAGCCGAGTATCAAGCTTTAATCAAGGGGTTGGAGTTGTTAAAAGAAGTTCATGCTGACGCTGTTGAAATCTTCGGGGATTCTATGCTGGTTATAAATCAATTGGCTGGAAGCTACGAATGCCGAAGTGAAGTCCTTATAACTTATTATGAAAAAAGTATGCAACTGTTAAGGGAATTCAAAGATTTTCGATTAGAGCATGTTCCTCGGTTACATAATGAAGAGGCTAATCGGCTGGCCCAGCATGCCTCGGGATATCAACCCATATTGAATACGTTATCGGCAATGAATGCCGAAGATTGGAGAAAAGAAATAATGGATTATTTAAAAGATCCGTCTAAGAAAGTTTAGAGGCATGTTCGGTTTCTGGCTACCAAGTACGTGCTCCTCGAGGATGAATTATATTATCGAACAATCGATGGAGTTCTTCTCAAGTGCTTAAGTGGTGATGAAGCTAAAAGTTTGATGGGAGAAATCCATGAAGGAGTGTGTGGAGCACATCAGTCGGCCTTTAAGATGAAGTGGATGATTAGGAGGAACGGGTGTTATTGGCCAACCATACTTGAGATTGTTTTAAATATTTCAAAGGATGTCAAGGATGTTAGAAGTTGGTAATGTTCAGGGGGCACCCGCATCGGCCATGAATCCGATTATTAAACCTTGGCCGTTCTGAGGATGGGCTATTGATCTAATCGTCCAGATTTACCCACCATCAAGCAAAGGGCATAAGTTTATCTTGGTTGCCACCGATTATTTCACCAAGTGGGTTGAAGCTATTCCTTTGAAGAAAGTCACATCGGCCAATATGATCGATTTTGTGAAAGAGCATATTATTTACCGATTTGGTATTCCTCAAACGATTACTACCGATCAGGGCACTATGTTCACATTGGGAGAGTTTGATGATTTTGCAATCGGTATGGGGATTAAAGTGTTGAATTCTTCTCCTTATTATGCTCAAGCTAATGGACAAGCCGAGGCGTCTAACAAAGGAATTATTAAACTTATCAAACGAAAGATTGTGGAAAATCCTAGGAGGTGGCATACATTGTTGAATGAAGCTTTATGGTCGTATCGGATGACTTGTCATGGGTCGACCAAAGTTTCGCCTTATCAGTTGGTGTATGGGCATGATGCCGTGTTGCCATGGGAGATTAAAACCGGATCTAGGCGACTGTCTTTTCAAGATCAGCTGACTACCGATGACTATGCTACTTTGATGGAAGACGAGTTGGATGATTTAGCAGGGCATCGGCTGAGAGCTTTGATGAGTATAGAAGAAAATAAAAAGAGAGTTGCTAGGTGGTATGGTAAGAAGGTGAAGGCTAAGGAGTTTGCTGATGGAGACTTAGTATGGAAACTAATTTTACCGATCGGAACTAAAAGTTCAAAATTTGGGAAGTGGTCTCCTAATTGGGAAGGTCCTTATCGGATAAATTGATCTGCTCCTGGCAATGCATATTGTTGATGCAAAAGTGGATCTGCAAACACAAAGGGCTAATACCCGATTCAAACGCTAAGGCGTGCCTGCCGATTTGACCTTACTATCGGCAAAGGTGATAACTCGAATACTTTGGTCCCAACAATAGCGATGCGCCCGGATGTTACGGCCAAGAGGTATTCACGCGGAACTTGAGAATACGCCGAGCTTAAGTCGACGAACTCCTAAGAACTTATAGTAAAAAAAATGACGAAGTCGTCGAAAAAGTAGATGCTGGGATATGAGTAAAAACTTGTGTTTGATTGATTGATAGATATCTCATTACAAGGCCCTAGGGTCTACATTAATACCCTGCTCAAAGAGCTACAATCAGACACGACTAGGACTCGAATTACAAATTAAACGGAATCCGTATACAAAACGAATTTAAATATCTATGGAAAACATAAAACTATCCTCCCGTGACAAACCGGGACACCACCATAGATCAATCGGCAACCTTCACGTTCTCCTTCCGAGTCATCGGCAGACTTCTCATCATAGCCATTGGCAAAGACTAACGCTGACCATCGGCACGAACGCGTCACCACTTCTGGACTTAGTCACAACCACCCTCATCGGCAACTCTCCTGTAGACCAGTTACTGTTGCCCCATCTTGCCGATCTATACTTTACCGATCCCTGGGTACGTGTCCAAAAACGGTGTTAACACATGTCCCCCAATTTCGGAGTATAAAATCATTAATGCTCCGAAATTCTCTGCAGTAATGATGCCTTTCCGCAATTAATTCTCTCAATTTGGTAACCGACCGTTGAAGTCGAACAACCCTGGCCCGATTCTTCCGCAGATTCCTCAAATTCCTCAACCTCCCAAACTGGACATCTCCACTTTATTCGCCCATCGGCAATATTACCGTTAGAGGGAGCCGCCGATGGACCGACCAGGAGATCTTGCACAGTGAAATATCTCCAAAACCACGACCGCCTGCTGTCAAATCACCTGTGCAATCCCTTGATTATCGTGCGAACAGTTACCATATCCATCTGAACACCCTCGGATTTTACGGATGCGACAAAGAGATAAGTCAGATTTGCCCCTGCCCGTTTTGTCCTATAAATACTTCCTTCTCGGGTACTCCTTCTCCATCTTGTCATTCTACAGCCCAAAACTTACTTTTACGGCGGCGGCACCACCCGAGGTTTCCAAGATCTCCAACGAAGGCCTTTCTCCACCAACCCCAAAGTCTTCGATCATCTTCCTTGCGAGGAGATGGCCATCAACTTCGCTATTCCTGAGGTCAGTTCACCACCCCGTCTCTTGTACTTTTACCATATCCCTGTTCATTCGCAATTCATCTTACTGAACATTCCTCTCCTTTTTCCTTTGTTCTTCTTTTTATCCTTAAAACTTGTAGGATTTGTCCAATAAGTTTGTCGTCCCTACCGATCAACCACACCAACAATGTCTCGACCCGCTAGGGAACCCAGATCCCACCGATCTGATAAACGCAGAGACAAACAAAATTCCTTTTAGAGCCGAAAATTTTTCTCTAGATCTATGGAAAGATGCCTTCCGTTCCTGGCCCAGTCCTACCAAGGGATGGAAGGATTGGTTCTTGAGAGTCAGCCATTCAAATGAAGTTCAATGGGGTGAGCGAAAACTGGACCAGTGATTAGGCTGTCTCTTGCCGATATGGATAGGAATGAATCACTGTTGATTGCTGCATCATATTTCTGGTCAGACACACTTAATGCTTTTGTTTTCGGCCATGGCCCTACTTCTCCCACTCTTGTCGATGTGCTTATGCTCACTGGCTTAGATGTATCCACTGCCGATAGTAGTCACATATTTGACTCCAAACCTAGCGCTAAGGTGGAAACTCGCTCTATCGGCGGTTGGTCTGGGTACATTCAGAAGTACCGTAGAACAGGGCCTGTCAACATAAAGGAACAGAGCACCTTCCTGAATATGTGGTTGGACAAAATTGTATTCTGCGGTCGGTCGGCAGGACCAACCTCTGTCTACCTATCGGCAGCAGAGAGATTAGCTAATGGTGGCCGATTTCCCCTTGGCCGATACCTGCTTGGCTCTGCCTATCATCTTCTCCACCAAGTAGCCAAGAAACTTCTGCTCGGCCAACCCATCGGCAACTTAGGGGGCCCTTGGTGGTTCAACATGTGGCTTAGTTTCCATATGCACAAACGCCTAGAATTCGACCTCTTTGCACAGCGTTTCCCCAGGGATATAGCAGAGGATCATGAGTTAGATGAAGAAGAATCGGCAACCCGTCCCCCCTAAACTATGGTGAAGCTGTCTGTTGATGCAAAACTGATCTGCAAACACAAAGGGCTAATACCCGATTCAAACGTTAAGGCGTGCCAGCCGATTTGACCTTGCTATCGGCAAAGGTGATAACTCGAATACTTTAGTCCTGACAACAGCGATGCGCCCGGATGTCACGGCTAAGAGGTACTCACGCGGAACTTGAGAACACGCCGAGCTTAAGTCGACGAATTCCTAAGAACTCGTAATAAAAAGAAAAAAGTATGACGAAATCGTCGAAAAGTAGATGCTGGAATATGAGTAAAAACGTGTGTTTGATTGATTTCTTGATTGATTATTACAAGGTCCTAGGGTTTATATTTATACCCTGCTCAAAGAGCTACAACCAGACACGATTAGAATTCGAATTCCAAATTACACGGAATCCGTATACAAAACGATGCAAATAATTAAGGAAATAATAAAACTATCCTTCGTGACAAACCGAAACTCCTCCACATGACAACTGGCAGCTTCCGGACTCCTCCTTCGCATCATCGGCAATCCCCTTGCCATAGTCATCGGCAGACCTTTTTATCCAGCCATCGGCACCATATTACTGCCTGTGGACTTAGTCACATTCAACCTCTCCCTCATCGGCAACCATCCTCATCAGCAACCCGCATCGTACTGCCACCCTATCCTGCCATCCTAGACACGTGCCCAAAAATGGTGTCAACACATGCCCCCCAGTTTCGGAGTATAAAACTATTAATGCTCCGAAATTCTCTGCAGTAATGATGCCTTCTCCGCAATTAATGCTCCTAATCTGGTAACCGACAACCTCAATCTGGACAACTCTGATCCTAATCCTCCGCAGATTCCTCGAAATCCCCAACTTCCTAAACAGGCATCTTTCTTAGTCGTACATCGGCAACAATACCGTTACAAAGATCTGCCGATGCTCTGACCAGGATATTTGCAAAAACGGTTACCTCCCCTCTATCCGCCCATCGGCAAGATGACCGTTATAGAATATCGCCGATGGACCGACCAGGAGATCTCGCACAGTAAAATATCTTTAGTTAATGACTGCTTCCCGTCAAATCACCTGCACAATCCCTGGATTACCGTGCGAACAGTTACCATATCCACCTGAGTACCCTCGGGCTTCTCGGATGCGGCAAAGAGATAAGTCGGATTTGCCCTTGCCCATCTTGTCCTATAAATAGTTCCTTCTTGGGTACTCCTCCCCCATTACACCATTCTACTATCCAACTTTGCTTTTCCAGCGGCGGCGCCATTTACAACCCTCAAGATCTCCGACAAGCACTCCTCTTCATCAACTCCGGTGCCCTCCAACGTCCTCTTCACGACAAGATGGCCATTGGCTTCGTCGTCCCTGAGGTCAGACTTCCATCTCATCTCCTGTACCTTTTCTCGCATTCCTGTTCATCTGCGATTCATCTTACTGAATATCTTCCTTTTCCTTTTCTTTGTATTTTTATTCCCCAAAACACTAGGAGTTGTCCAACAAAATTGTCATCCCTACCGATCAACCACACCTTCAGTGCCTCGGCCCTCTAGGGAATCCAGATCCAACCGACCTTATCAATGCAGAAACCAACAGGATTCCCTTTAGAGCCGAAAACTTTTCTCTAGATCTGTGGAAAGACACCTTTCGCTCTTGGCCCAGCCCTACTGTAGGGTGGAAAGATTGGTTCTTGAGGGTCAGCAATTCTTATGAAGTCCAGTGGGGTGAAAGGAAGCTAGCTCAATGCATTAGGCTATCCATTGCCGATATGCACAGGAACGAGTCACTGCTGATAGCTGCATCCTACTTTTGGTCAGACACTCTCAATGCTTTTGTTTTTGGCCACGGCCCTGCTTCTCCTACCCTTGCCGATGTAGCCATGCTCACTGGGCTAGATATATATTCTGCTGATAGCACCCACTTTTTTGATACTGCCCCCAGTGCCAAAGTGGAGACTCGCGCTATCGGCGGTTGGTCAGGGTACATCCAGAAGTACCGCGGGAGAGGGCCTGTCACCATAAAGGAGCAAACCACCTTTCTGAACATGTGGCTGGACAAGTTTGTATTCTGTGGTCGATCGGCAGGACCGACTTCTGTCTATCTATCGGCAGCAGAAAGACTGGCTAGCGGTGGCCAATTTCCTCTCGGCCGATATTTGCTCAGCGCTGTTTACCACGTTCTTCATCAGGTAGCCCAGAAACTCCTGCTTGGCCAATCCATCGGCAACTTGGGAGGCCCCTGGTGGTTTATTAATATGTGGCTCAATCTGCACCTGCATAAGCGCCTTGATTTCAACTTGTTCTCACAGCACTTCCCAAGAGATATAGCCGAAAATCATGTGTTGGGTGAAGAGGAATCGGCAACGCGTGCCCCCTTGAACTTTGGCGAAGCCGTTATAGTCTTACCCGGTTCAGGGAACAATCCGGATCAGATCGGCCGATTCTTCGAGACTCTGTATGAGGGATTGGCCAGAGATGAACGACCATGGTTGGCCTATGATGACCCAGACAGCATGCTCCCTCTAACCTTCAATCCATTTGATGAAGCTCTTGACAGGGATAATGAGGTGATGATGGCAATTGTGACTCCCAGAGCCATACCAGTGAATTTCTTCGGTAGCACGAAAACCTCTCCCCAAACCTATGAATTTTACAATCCATCGGCATTAGCTCGCCAGCTAGCTTTCGGCCAGTTGCCGATTGCACTTCCTTATGCCGATGTGATAAAGCCCAGAGAACCCATCACCAACCTTCTCGAGTGGACTCGAGTAGCCCAGCTACCACCAAATGCCGATACAGATGTAGATCTGTCAGAATGGGTTCCAGCTGCCTTTATCACTCAGGCATACAAGCTATAGTGGGCAGAATGGAAAGAGAATCTATTCTGCAGATCGGCCCTCTCATACCGCGGCATGATCGACCCTGAATACGAAGTCCCTGATGACACTGTAAGTATTTTAAACCGATGTCTCATTTTCCAATACTATTTCCATCGGTAACTTACCCCTGTATTCCTTTTGCAGGTTGACAACACCCCCCCATCGGTTAGCAGGAGTGGCAAGCCGATCGACTTGTTCCCCTCAGGCCCGATCTCCTCAATCGGCCACAATGCTCCCACTCTGGCTTCCATCATGCATCGGGGTGCGCGCCTCAAGAAAGTTACCACCAGGAAAACTCAGACATCGCCAACGGTAACTGCTTCCACTCTGGCGCAAGCTTTCAAGGCAATTTGTCAAACCCTTTTCATTTATGCTGACTATCTTTGTATCGGCTATCTGTGCTCATAAACTCCTTTTTGTTGTTGCAGCAAACTGGTGCATCGGCAAAAGCCAAACGCCAAGGTACCGATGCCCCCCAGTCTAGCCAGCCAAAGAGGAAGGGCACCCAAGGTGCTAAGGCTGGAACAAAGCGCCAGAAAGTGGCAACTCCCCCTCCTCCTCCGGTGTCTCCAATCCCGGTGGAATCTTCCCCCTCTTCTCCAGAAGTCCAGACACAACAAGCACCATCTCCCCAACCAATGCAGGAAGCACCACAGATGGAAGAACCCCAGCAGGAAGAACTTCAAACAGAAGGTACATCAGGTGACGTGGGTGAACAAACAACTGGCCCGACAGGTCCAGTTATATCATCGGCGGTTTCCCCGATTCAGACAACTGTTGTTCCTCCTCCGGGTAACATATCTCAACAATACTTCCGCCGATAAACTTATTCTCATTTAGTCTCATAACCCTCCCTGTCTTCTTTTAGGCGATATCGTTCCATCGGCAACATTTGCCGATCAACCTGTAGCTCCATCGGTATCTTTGAGTCAAAGGTAAGAAATTGCCTTGAAACAAGTAAGTCATCCAATTTTTCCACCAGCATCGTCTGCCGAAGCTTTGACCATAAAAATGACTTATTTCATTCTCATTTTCAGGAACAAGATTCTCCCAATAGCTTATTCTCCTTCGCCATTGATATCCTCGAAGAAGAAGGTGAGGAAGCAAGCTCCTCTCGGGCAATTGGGACTGTATCGGCAGAAACCAGGGCTAAGCTAGAGGAGCTATCGGCCATACTTCATCAAGACACAGCTCAACTGGTCAACGATTCTGACCCAGCCAAGGCCCTGTTCAAAACCCTTAGAGGCCAAATTCCTGCCGATGCTGAAGAAACCCTCTTCCATGCTGCACACCTAGAAAGCCGCCAGCTACAGTACCAGAGAGCCACTCGACGCCTTGCCGATAGAGCCGCTCAAATCCAGCTTTCTGAGGAGATGATGAAAGAAAAACTCTTAGCCGATGAGAAACATAAGAACATCGGCACCTTAAAGTCCTCAGGTGATGCACTGAAGCAGAAAGTATCTGATCTGTCGGCAAAAAGAGAAGCTCTACTGGCCGAACTCAAGCAAGTAGAGGATGCTCTGTCCCAAGCCCAGCAAGAAGAGAGTCAACTGCCGGAGACCATCAAGCACCTTGAACAAAAACGAAACGTCCACGGTCGCAAAGCGCTGCAGCTGAAGAGGAAGCTGAAGCCGATAGAAGGTTCTGCCGATGATGATATCAAAGAGATAGAGACAGCCAATCAGATCCGGCTGCGCGCCATATCGGCAATCCAAGCGCTGCTGAACATTTGAAGCTTTCATCGGCAACACACCTTTGTTTTCCCGCTTTTAGCTTTTAGTCTAGCCGATAAGACTGTTATCGGCATCTTTTGAAACATTAAGTCTGCCCCCAAACATTTAAATCCAGCCGATAAGAGTGTTATCGGCACTTAAACTTTTATGCATCGACCCATATGCTGGGGTAGTACTTTTTTAAATATTTGCCATTTAATGCTCTGGGAAATTCAACTCCTTTGAGAGTTTCTAGAATATAGGCATTACCAGGAGCCGAGTGTCTTATCCGATAAGGACATTCCCAATTAGGAGACCACTTCCCAAACTTCGAACTTTTAGTCCCGACTGGCAAAATCAACTTCCATACCAAATCCCCATCGGCAAACTCCTTAGCCTTTACTTTCTTATCATACCATCTAGCAACTCTCTTCTTATTTTCTTCTATACTCATTAAAGCCTTTAACCGATGCCCTGCTAAATCATCTAACTCATCGGTCATCAAAGTGGCATAATCATCGGCAGCCAATTGATCTTGAAAAGATAATCGCCTAGATCCAGCCTTAACCTCCCAAGGCAACACTGCATCATGTCCATACACCAATTGATAGGGTGACACCTTGGTTGATCCATGACAAGCCATCCGATAAGACCATAGTGCTTCATTTAACAATGTGTGCCACCGCCTAGGATTTTCTTCAATCTTTCGTTTAATAAGCTTGATAATTCCTTTGTTAGACGCTTCGGCCTGCCCATTGGCTTGAGCATAGTAAGGAGAAGAATTCAACACTTTAATTCCCATACCGATTGCGAATTCATCGAACTCCCCTGACGTGAACATGGTGCCCTGATCGGTAGTAATCGTTTGGGGAATCCCAAATCGGTAAACAATATGCTCCTTCACAAAATCAATCATATTGGCCGATGTGACTTTCTTCAAAGGAATAGCTTCGACCCACTTAGTGAAATAGTCAGTGGCAACTAGAATGAACTTATGCCCTTTGCTAGATGGTGGATAAATCTGGCCGATCAGATCGATGGCCCATCCCCGGAACGGCCAAGGTTTTATTATAGGATTCATAGCCGATGCGGGTGCTCTCTGGATATTACCGAACTTTTGACAACCTTGACATCCCTTGAAATATTTAAAACAATCTTCAAGTATGGTTGGCCAAAAATATCCATTCCTTCGAATCATCCACTTCATCTTAAAAGCTGACTGATGCGCTCCACACACTCCTTCATGGATTTCCCCCATCAAACTTCTGGCTTCATCATCACCCAAGCATCGAAGAAGAATTCCATCGACAGTTCGATAATACAATTCATTTTCAAGGAGCACATACTTGGTTGCCTGAAATCGAACCCGTCTTTCAACTTTTTTGGATGGATCTTTTAGATAATCAATAATTTCTTTCCTCCAATCACCGGCACTGACTGCCGATGTCGCATTAATCATTGGCTGATATCCCGAGGCATGCTGGGCTAACCGATTAGCGTTTTCATTATGCAATCGGGGAACATGCTCCAATCGGAAGTCCTTGAATTCCTTTAACAGTTGCATATTTCTCTCGAAATAGGTTATGAGAACTTCACTTCGGCATTCATAGCTTCCGGCCAATTGATTTATAACCAACATAGAATCCCCGAATATTTCAACAGCATCAGCACGAACTTCTCTTAACAACTCCAATCCCTTGATCAGAGCTTGATACTCAGCCTGATTATTTGTTGAAGTAGCAACAATCGGCAAGGAAAACTCATACTTCCTCCCCTTAGGAGAAACTAATACAATGCCGATTCCTGCCCCCCGGTCACAGGTAGATCCATCAAAGAAGAGCGTCCAGGGTGCAATTTCCAAGGTTTCCACTAGACCGCAATGCTGAGTCACAAAATCGGCCATAATCTGCCCTTTGACTGCCTTAGCCGATTCGTAACGCAAATCGAACTCCGACAGCGCTAAAATCCATTTACCGATCCTACCACTCATAATCGGCATAGATAGCATGTATCGGACCACGTCATCTTTGCAAACAACAGCACATTCGGCCGATAACAGGTAATGTCTTAGCTTGATACATGAAAAATATAAGCATAAGCACAGTTTCTCAATGGCCGAATACCTAGTTTCAGCATCAATCAACCTCCTACTCAAATAATAAATTACCCTCTCTTTCCCTTCAAATTCTTGAACTAAAGCTGAACCGATAACCGATCCATCGGTAGATAAATACAATTTGAAGGGCTTCCCTTGTTGAGGTGGAACTAAAACTGGAGGATTTACTAGATACTTCTTGATTTCATCCAGAGCCAACTACTGTTCTTCTCCCCAAACAAACTCTTGATCGGCTTTCAATTTACTTCTTGATTTCATCCAGAGCCAACTGATTTCATCCAGAGGACTGAAAGCATGAATCCTCCCAGATTCTTCTTGATTTACTAGATACTTCTTGATTTCATCCAGAGGACTGAAAGCATGAATCCTCCCAGATAAATTCGATATAAATCTTCTGATAAAATTCACCTTGCCGATCAAGGATTGGAGCTCGGTTTTATTGGTGGGGGCCACTATTTTATTGATGGCATCAATAGATCTTCGACTAATTTCAATACCCCTCTGATGTACCATGAAACCAAGAAACTGCCCTGCCGATACGCCAAATGCACACTTGTTGGGATTCATCTTCAATCCATGCTTCCTTGTGCACTCCAACACTTTTCGTAAATCGGCAAGATGCTTTGAGAAATCTCCAGACTTAACCACCACATCATCAATATAAATCTCTACGAGCTTGCCGATGAACTCATGAAATATAAAATTCATAGCCCTTTGATAAGTAGCACCAGCATTCTTTAACCCAAAAGTCATGACTATCCATTCAAATAGTCCAACATGACCAGGGCACCTGAATGCGGTTTTTGGAATATCCTCCTCTGCCATGAATATTTGATTGTAACCTGCATTACCATCCATGAAGCTGATGACCCGATGGCCAGCCGCAGCATCAACCAGTAGATCGGCGACAGGCATTGGGTATCCATCCATCGGTGTAGCTTTATTGAGATTCCTGAAATCAATGCACACCCGAAGCTTCCCGTTCTTCTTGTAAACCGGAACGACATTGGAAATCCATTCGGCATACCGACACTGCCGAATAAACTTAGCTTCAATAAGTTTAGTGATTTCGGCCTTAATATCAGGTAGAATGTTAGGATTACATCGGCGGGCTGGTTGCTGATGTGGCCGAAATCCAGACTTGATGGGTAACCGATGTTCGACAATTGATCGGTCTAAACCAGGCATCTCTGTATAATCCCAAGCAAAGCAATCTTTATATTCCTTTAACAAACTAGTCAATTTTCGCTTACACTCAGGATCTAATTTAGCACTAATAAAAGTAGGCCTAGGCTTATCACCACTACCTATATCTACTTCTACCAAATCATCGGCCGATGTGAATCCCTGGCCTAATTTTCCATCATCGGCGAATCTATCCATTAAAAACCGTCGTCAGAACCGACTGCTTGGATCGGTGGAATCTCATAATCGGCAACTTTGAGAAAATCTTTCTCCCAAACTTCTCCTGAAATGCACTTGGTCCTTTCGTAAGTATCCGCTTCTGCCGATGCGATAACATAAGAAGAATCTCCTGGGACGATCTCAATCTTGTCACCTACCCATTGAACCAAGCACTGATGCATTGTAGATGGGACACAACAATTGGCATGAATCCAATCTCTCCCCAATAATAAATTGTAGGCACCTTTTCCACTGATCACGAAAAAAGTTGTCGGCAAGGTTTTGCTGCCGATGGTCAACTCTGCACATATGGCCCCCTTGACTGGAGACACGTTTCCTTCAAAGTCTTTGAGCATCATATCGGTCTTGGTCAAATCTTGATCCCCTTTCCCAAGCTTCCGATATACTGCATACGGCATAATATTAATAGCAGCTCCACCATCAACTAGGATCTTGGTCATTGGCTGCCCATCAACCCTTCCTTTGAGGAACAAAGCTTTAAGATGCTGCCTCTCGTCATCGGCAGGTTTCTCAAAGATAGCCGTCATCGGATCTAGAGCCAACTGAGCTATCTGATCAGAAAATTCCAACTCATCGTCACTGGCTGGTGCAAGAAACTCCATCGGCAACATGAAGACCATGTTGACGCCTGCCGATGGACCTTCCCTCTTAGTGTCTGACGGCTGCCGACTTCCAGAGCTCTCTCCCTTGTTTAGCTCCTCTTGCCTTTCTCGTTGCAATCTCCTTTTCTGTGTCTTGGTTAATCCTCAAGGGCACCATGGAGGAAGTGGCCTTTGTCTTACCGTCGGGCGCCGGTTCTCCCTTGACTCCATGCGATGTGTGTTAGCATCCCTGCAAAATATGAATTCATCGGGAACCCGCGCATCAGCCATTCCTCCGAGCTCCTCTTGGTTCCTGGGAAAATACTGGACACGGTCACTAAGTCTGTTGTGCCCACTGAATCTGCCCCCCAGCCGGTCATGAACTGACACCCTTCCTCTGATCGGCCCATTAGCTCGCCGTTCATCATCATGATAACGCCGATCGTTCCTATCGTACCGATCATAACCGTTGCATTCAGGGCAGTCTCTGACAGTAGGAAGCTTGATATTTTCCTCCCAACAATGGATGAAAAATGGGCAATTCCAATGATCCCTGTGCCGATTCCACTCCTGTCGGCGTCTTTCTTCTTCCCGTTGATAATCTTCCTGCTGGCGTCGATACCGAGCTTCCCGTTGTTGCCATTTTTCTCGAGGCCTCCTATGAGTTATGACGATGCCAGATCGAGGAAGCCTTCCTGAGCTAGTTCCTTCCTGGACCAAGCCCTTACTTCTTGCATCGGCAGTAGTAACTTGATGCTGAGGATCTACCGATGCACTCTTCTCAGCTGTCTCCGTCGTTAAGACCTTAGCCTTCCCCTTAGCATCCAACATGTTTGTCGGGAAAGGATGTTGGTCTATCTTCATCGGCTTCTGGGCTTTGGAACTGTCAAACTTGATTCTCCCGGACTCTATAGCCGATTGCAGCTGCTGTCTGAATACTTTGCACTCGTTGGTGTCATGTGAAGTTGCATTATGCCACTTGCAATATCTCATCCTCTTCAACTCTTCTGCCGATGGGATCACATGGTTAGGTGACAGTTTGATTTGACCTTCCTGAAGTAGAAAGTCAAATATCCTATCGGCCTTGGCGGTGTCAAAGGCAAACTTCTCTGGTTCCTTCTGCCCAAAAGGACAAGACATCGGCTTCTTGTTTTTTACCCACTCTGCCAAACCGATTACTGGTTCCTCATCGGAATCTGAGCTTGTTGCTTCATCAACAAATGACACTTTCTTATTCCATGCCCTCTTAGGCTCGAAAGGCTTGATGTCTTGATCAGATATCCTCTGCACCAAATGACTTAAACTTTCGAACTCCTGAGAGGCATACTTATCCCTAATATGTGGCAACAAACCCTGGAAAGCCAAATCGGCTAGCTGCCGATCATCTAGAACCAGGCTATAGCATTTATTCTTGACCTCTCGTATCCTCTGCACAAATCCCTCAACCGACTCATCATTACGTTGCCTCAACTTGACCAAGTCGGTGATCTTCTTCTCATGAACCCCCGAGAAGAAGTATCTGTGGAATTGCTTCTCTAGATCGGCCCAAGTAATTACTGAGTTGGGAGGTAATGATATGAACCAAGTAAAGGCCGATCCAGACAATGATGATGAAAATAGACGAACCCTCAATTCGTCCCTGTTACCAGCCTCTCCACATTGAATAATGAACCTGTTGACATGCTCCATGGTTGACGTGTCGTCCTGTCCGGAAAACTTTGTAAAATCCGGTACCTTGTACCGATGTGGAAGCGGGATCAAATCATACGCTGGAGGATACGGTGTCCGATAAGAATAAGTGTTGACTTTGGGTTTTATCCCAAATTGTTCCCTCATTACTTCAGCAATCTTATCAGCCCAGTATGCATCGGCATCTTGACGATGAGGCGGCTGCGGATCTGGCACTTGGTGGCGAACCTCCACGTGTCTGTTCGGGACGTGACCTGCATGGAACATTGTATTGGTCACCTGTCCTCCAATCTGCGGACTACCAAACTGCTGTCCACCGATTGGCTGTCCTCCGAGTTGCTGTCCAAAATTTATTGGCTGGTTGGGAATCCCCTGACCTTGGAACCCGGGATAGACCTGCCCTTGCTGGAACCCTGTAGTCTGATAACCCTGCTGGGGCGATTGTGGAAAGGCTTGCTGTCCAAGCCATCCATTATTAGCGTTCATCGGCATAGGTGCTGCCGATGATTGGTAATTGGGTACCGTCGTTGAATTGACATACCCCGACTGGGCCATAGGCCTCTGTTGCATCAGCATTGACTCTGCCGATGCGTTGGGCATCCGAAACATTGAATCTTGAGGATTCCCAGTGTGAGGCCTTGCAGTAGTAGTTGTGGTATACCGAGGACTCTGGTTCACCGGCGCATTGGGAGGTGCCGATGTCATAGGAGTTTTGCCCCTCATGTCAGTTTTTTGTGATGTTCCCGGCGTCAACTCTGGAGGCATACCATAACCCCACCAGTTGGGAGGAAGAGTTAACCCTGACATTGCCGATGCCAACATATCTGTTGTCAGTTTATGCTGCCCAACTGAAATTTGTGGGTTGGTTGCCATCGGCATAGATAGTGCACCAGTAGTCCCCAATGTACTTGGAGGGACGGCAGACTGTGCACTTGCATTCGTCAAGGCAGCCGATGGAGCCGTGACCTCTGGTGCCGTTGGCTGATGATGGGAGGGCCCCACATAATCTGGCGGGATTTGTCCTTCCTTGAAAGTTCTTGCCACGGCGTTGAAAACCGTATTAGACAGTACACCAGCTTGGTTAATCAACGCTCGATTGATGGCATTGTCAACCATATCTTGAAGCTTGCCAGGATTGGCGTCAAAGGTGACCTGCCGTGGTGCCGGCAGTGCATCTTTCTGGACCACTTCGCCGCTCCTGTTTATGCTGAAAGACCTCAGGCATTGCTACTTGAACTCTTCCATGGCTTGGGCAATAGCTTGCTTTTGCTCATCCTTGAGGTTGGCCTCCGTCACGGGGATGACGTTCTCTTGATCGAGGTCAGAGATCGACATGTTGATCTTGATCTTGAATCGGTCCCACTGGGCGTGCCAAAAGATGTGTTGATGCAAAACTGATCTGCAAACACAAAGGGCTAATACCCGATTCAAACGTTAAGGCGTGCCAGCCGATTTGACCTTGCTATCGGCAAAGGTGATAACTCGAATACTTTAGTCCTGACAACAGCGATGCGCCCGGATGTCACGGCTAAGAGGTACTCACGCAGAACTCGAGAACACGCCGAGCTTAAGTCGACGAATTCCTAAGAACTCGTAATAAAAAGAAAAAAGTATGACGAAATCGTCGAAAAGTAGATGCTGGAATATGAGTAAAAACGTGTGTTTGATTGATTTCTTGATTGATTATTACAAGGTCCTAGGGTTTATATTTATACCCTGCTCAAAGAGCTACAACCAGACATGATTAGAATTCAAATTCCAAATTACACGGAATCCGTATACAAAACGATGCAAATAATTAAGGAAATAATAAAACTATCCTTCGTGACAAACCGAAACTCCTCCACATGACAACTGGCAGCTTCCGGACTCCTCCTTCGCATCATCGGCAATCCCCTTGCCATAGTCATCGGCAGACCTTTTATCCAGCCATCGGCACCATATTACTGCCTGTGGACTTAGTCACATTCAACCTCTCCCTCATCGGCAACCATCCTCATCAGCAACCCGCATCGTAATGCCACCCTATCCTGCCATCCTAGACACGTGCCTAAAAATGGTGTCAACACTGTCATAGTCTTGCCTGGTACTGGAGGCAATGGAGATCAAGTCAGCCGATTCTTTCAGACTCTTTATGAGGGTCTAACCAAAGAACAGCGAGCAAGGATGCCTTATGAAGATCCAGACACTAGATTTCCTCTGACCTTTCACCCCTTCGACGATGCTCTCAATAAAGACCATGAGGTGATGATGGCAATTATCACTCCAAGAGCCATACCAGTAAACTTCTTCGGCAGCGGGAAAGCCTCCAACCAGACCTATGAATTCTACAACCCATCGGCACTAGCCCGTCAACTAGCTTTCGGTCAGCTGCCAATTGCACTTTGTTATGCCGATGTGATAAAACCTAGGGAAACCATTACTAGTCTTCTCGAGTGGACCAGAATAGCTCAACTGCCACCAAACGCCGATACAGATGCCGATCTATCAGATTGGATCCCGGCCCTCTTCATCACTCAGGCATACAAACAATAGTGGGAAGAATGGAAAGAGCACCTGTTCTGTAGATCGGCTCTTACGTACCGTGGCATGATCGACCCTCAATACAAAGTCCCTGATAACACTGTAAGTACTTCTGAACCGATGTTTCAATCCTATCATTTTCACTTTCCATCGGTATCTTATTTCCTTGTTATATGCAGGTCGATGACACACCCCCATTGGTCAGTAGGAGTGGCAAGCCGATTGAGCTCCTTCTATCGGGCCCGATCTCTTTGATCGGCAACAACGCTCCAACCCTGGCTGCCATAATGCATCGGGGTGTGCGTCTCAAGAAAGTTACCACCAAGCGGGCGAAGATATCCCCATCGGTAGCTGCCTCTACCCTAGCACAAGCCTTCAAGGTAAATTTTCGAGTTCTTATACCGATTCCATTCTTATACTTATTCCACTTGTACCCTGTTGGGTATTCTTAACATCATTACCAAAAGTAGACTAAGTTCTCTAAATCTAGTAACGGTGCCAAAAATGCCAAACCTATCCCTCACACCACTTAAGCCAAGTTGTCATCCCCAGCATGACATGAGAGACGCGGTATTGAAATATGCAATTGCTCTTCTAAATAAATAATGAATGGGATCTGCAAGCGCACAGATTAATACCGATGTAGCATTTTAACCGAGAAGTATTCCAGGTATCGTTATTTATATTTTTACCACTGGGAAGGGATTAACAATCATCAATACTGATTATAGAATAGAATATGAGATTGAGTATCTATCATTGCATGTATAATTGAGAACATTTATCTAACTCTTCATACAGGGATAAGTGTCACATAAAAGATATATGAAGTAATAATAGTGACAAAGATAATTAGTCTGATCTAGCCACATAATAAATATGATAAGCACCTCAATTAGATACTCTAGAAAGTCATTAGCATGGAATTAGAACGAACTACAAGAATATTTCCTAAGTTATTCTCAACTATATAGTCTAGCATTATCATAATTAGTGCAAGCATACTTAGCAATCATTGCGAGACAAGACTACACCCATGCATAGTGATATTAGCAAGGTAAATGAGAAGCATAGCAATCACTCCCCTGTAATAATATTGCTCTGCCAGCCCAATACATGAGAGGGGGACTATATAAGAATCAATGAAGCTGTCACTATCACGAACCACTCCACGATCTGGCATATTGGGTACAATCGCAGATAAATACGGTATAAGCACCACGCCTACACAATATCTATCATTTACCCATGGATCCGATGGATAAACGCTATACGATCCTAAGCATGTATATAGATCCAATCTAACTCAGCCAAGTACATAACTATGATAAACTAAGAACAATATAATCTTGAATATAAGCAAGTAGAGCAAAGTCATAAGCAATATATTGAAGTAGAACAAAGTCATATTCATAATATTGAAGAACAAAGATAATTAGAAGAACAATTAGAAGCACAATTAGAGAATTACCAAGAATCCTCTTGACAGATCCGGAAACCAATCGAAGATTGACTCCTTCTAGTAATAATCCTATGTAGCTATGCTAATCTAGATGTCTAATTGATGTGGTGGCTCTAATCTTGATCAGAGGCTTCTTCTCCCTTGAAGAATAATGAATTAGGGTTGAGAGGCTCTCTCCTCCAGGGGCCAGGGGGTCTGGTTTTATAGTCCCTTCAAGTGAATATGGGCCGTTGGATCAAACCGACATAGATTGAACGGTTATCCTTGATCCCTTAGGTCGGTGGAGATCTCCCACAAAACAGAGTCCTGATTGGACTCAGAGAGGAGGCGGGTGCCCAGGGCAGGAGGGCGGGTGCCCTGCCTTTGGCCCCTTTCGGTCTCCGCTTGCTTCCCGTGGCTTCTGGAGTCTTCTAGATGTAAGATAATTGCGCGGCACGTTAATATGTCTATGTAATCCCAACGTGTGGGCCTTTCTTCTATATTTCCTGATAACCCCCTGTAGAAATAGACAAACACCAAAACTCGTGGAATTCTGTCAGATAAAACCCTAAGTCTAGATGTTGATTTCATTTGGATCCTTTTCTTTGTTTATTTGATAATTAAATTTGATACTTAAGGACCGTCAACATACCCACAATCTTCTCACTGTTGTACCAGCACACCGGTACATCGGCAAAGACCAGAAGTATGACTGTCGATGCCCCCCAGTCCTATCAACCGAAGAGAAAAGGTTCCAAGAGTACCAGATTACAAGCAAAGCGCCAGAGAACAGTAACGCCTTCTCCTCCCCCAGTATCTCCGATTCCAGTAGAATCATCCCCTTCTCCTCCAGAAGCCCAGATACAATCAGCACTGTCTCCTCTTCAATCACAAGAAGAAATCCAAACAGAAGAACTTCAGCCAGAAGAACCTCAACTAGAAGTACCTCAGCCAGAAGAAACATCGGCTGATGTACGCGAGCAGACTGCCGATCCAGCAAGCTTAATCATAGCATCGGTAGTTTCCTCGATTCAGACTAGTACTGCACCTTCCCAAGGTAACATACTCTTTATTTATTGCCGATGAACCTACTTTTTTCCAATTTGTTAATAACTTCTGTCAATCTTGCAGCTGACATAGTTTCATCGGCAATCCCAGCCGATCAGCCTATGGTTCCATCGACTTCAACTAGTCAAAGGCGAGAGATAGCTCTAAAGCAAGTAAGTTACCCGATCTTCATTTTTATTGTTATCAGTAGTAGATCATCAAATAACTCGTTTTATCTTCTTTTTCAGGAACAGGATTCTCCTGACAGTCTGTTCTCTTTCGCTATCGAGATCTCTGAGGATGAAGGCGAGGAAGCAAGTTCTTCTCGAGCAGTCGGAATCTCATCGGCAGAGATTAGAACAAAGCTGGAGGACCTGTCAGTTCTTCTTCATCAAGATACAACACAATTGGTCGATGATTCTGACCTAGCCAAAGCTCTGTTCAAGGCTCTTAGAGGACAAATCCCTGCTGATGCCGAAGAGATTCTTTTCCAGGCTGCACACTTAGAGAGTCGCCAGCTGCAGTACCAAAAGGCTGCTCAACGCCTTGCCAATAGAGCTGCTCACGCTCAGCTCTCAGAGGAGATGATGAAAGTGAAGCTCCTTGCCGATGAGAAGCATAAGAGCCTCAGCACTTGGAAGTCCTCAGGAGATGCATTGAAACAAAAGATCTCTGATCTATCAGCGAAGAGAAACGCCCTGTTGGCAGAACTCAAATAGGTAGAAGAAACTCTATCTCAAGCCCAACAGGAAGAAAGCCAGCTGCCTGATATGATCAAGACCCTTGAACAAGAACGGAATACTCAGGCTCGTAAAGCACTGCAAATGAAGAAGAAGCTGAAACCGGTGGAAGGTTCTGCCGATGAAGATATCAAAGAGGTAGAAGAGGCCAACCAAATCCGCCTGGGCGCTATATCGACGATCCATGGTTTGCTGAATGTTTGAATTCTCCATCGACAGCGTGCCCTACTCTTTTCTTTTGAACACTCCTGATTATTTTGGTCTAGCCGATAGGACTGTTATCGACACCTTTTTTAAAACACTAAGTCCGGCCCCAGACACAGTTTAATCCTGCCGATAGGAATGTTATCGGCACTTAAACTTTTATGCATCGACCCATATGCTCGGGTAATATTTCTTTAGATATTTGCCATTTAATGCCCTGGGAAATTCAACTCCTTCGAGAGTTTCTAAGATATAGGCGTTGCCAGGAGCAGATCGATTTTTCCAATAGGGACCCTCCCAATTGGGAGACCACTTCCCAAATTTTGAACTTTTAGTCCCGATCGGTAAGACTAGCTTCTATACTAAGTCTCCATCGACAAACTCCTTAGCCTTTACTTTCTTATCGTACCATCTGGCAACTCTCTTCTTATTCTCTTCTATACTCATCAAAGCCCTTAGCCGATGCCCTGCTAGATCATCCAACTCGTCTGTCATCAAAGTAGTATAATCATCGGCAGTCAATTGATCTTGAAAAGATAGTCGCCTAGACCCAGTCTTAATTTCCCAAGGTAATACTGCATCATGTCCATACACCAACTGATAAGGTGAAACTTTGGTCGACCCATGACAAGCCATCCGATATGACCATAAAGCTTCACTCAACAACGTATGCCACCTTCTAGGATTCTCCTCAATCTTTCGCTTAATAAGTTTAATAATTCCTTTGCTAGATGCCTCGGCCTGCCCATTAGCTTGCCCATTACCTTAATTCCCATACCGATTGCGAACTCATCAAACTCCCTTGATGTAAACATAGTACCCTGATCGGTAGTAATTGTTTGAGGAATTCTAAATCAGTAAATAATATGCTCCTTCATAAAATCAATCATATTGGCCGATGTAACTTTCTTCAAAGGAATAGCTTCAACCCATTTGGTGAAATAATCGGTGGCAACCAATATGAACTTATGTCCTTTGCTGGATGGCGGATAAATCTGGCCGATCAAGTCAATAGCCCATCCTCGGAACGGCCAAGGTTTGATGATAGGATTCATGGCCGATGCGGGTGCTCTTTGAACATTGCCAAATTTCTGACATCCTTGACACCCCTTGAAATATTTAAAGCAATCTTCAAGTATGGTTGGCCAATAATACCCATTCCTCCTAATCATCCACTTCATCTTAAAAGCCGACTAATGTGCTCCACATACTCCTTCATGGATTTCTCCCATTAAAATTTTAGCCTCATCATCACCTAAGCACCTGAGAAGAATCCCATCAATGGTTCGATAATATAATTCATCTTCAAGAAGCACGTACTTGGTGGCTTGAAACCGAACACGTCTCTAAACTTTTTTGAATGGATCCTTTAAATAATCAATGATTTCTTTTCTCCAATCATCGGCACTAATTGCCGATATAGCGTTTAACATGGGCTGATATCCCGAGGCATGCTGAGCCAACCGATTGGCGTCTTCATTATGCAACCGAGGAACATGCTCTAACCGGAAATCTTTGAATTCCTTTAATAATTGCATACTCCTTTCGTGATAAGTTATCAGGACTTCGCTTCGGCATTCATAGCTTCCAGCCAATTGATTTATAACTAGCATAGAATCCCTGAAGATTTCAACAGCATCAGCATGAACTTCTCTTAATAATTCCAACCCCTTTATCAAAGCTTGATACTCAGCTTGATTATTCGTTGACGTGGCAACAATCGGCAAGGAGAACTCATACTTCCTTCCCCGAGGGGAAATTAACACTATGCCGATCCCTGCCCCCCGGTCACACGTGGATCCATCAAAGAAGAGCGTCCAAGGTACAATTTCTAGAGTCTCCACTGTACCGCAATGTTGAGTTACGAAATCGTCCATAATCTGTCCCTTAACCGCCTTAGCCGATTCGTAACGCAAATCAAATTCCGACAGTGCCAAAATCCACTTACCGATCCTGCCACTCATAATCGGCATAGACAACATATATCGTACCACGTCATCTTTGCATATAACAGTGCATTCAGCCGATAACAAATAGTGTCTCAACTTAATAGATGAGAAATAAAGACACAAACATAACTTTTCAATGGCCGAATATCTAGTCTCAGCATCAATCAATCTCCTGCTTAAACAATAAATCACACGTTCCTTCCCTTCAAATTCTTGAATTAAAGCCGAACCGATGACCATACCATCGGTAGATAAATATAAACTGAAGGGCCTTCCTTGCTGAGGTGGAATCAGAACTGGAGGATTTACCAAATAATTCTTGATTTCATCTAAAGCCAACTCTTGCTCTTTTCCCCATACGAACTCTTGATCGGCTTTCAATTTGAGTAAAGGATTGAAAGCATGAATCTTACCAGACAAGTTAGATATAAATCTCCTGATAAAATTTACCTTGCCGATCAAGGACTGGAGCTCAATTTTGTTGGTAGAAGCAACTATTTTGCTGATAGCATCAATGGATCTCCTACTAATTTCAATCCCCCTTTGATGCACCGTGAAACCAAGAAATGCCCTGCTGATACACCAAATGCACACTTATTAGGGTTCATCTTTAAACCATGCTTCCTTGTGCATTCCAACACCTTTCGCAAATCAGCAAGATGCTTTGCGAAATCTCCAGACTTAACCACCACATCATCAATATAAATTTCCACCAGCTTGCCGATGAACTCATGAAAGATAAAATTCATAGCCCTTTGATAAGTAGCACCAGCATTTTTCAAGCCAAAGGTCATGACTATCCATTCAAATAACCCAACATGACCAGGACATCTAAATGCAGTCTTAGGAATATCTTCTTCAGCCATGAATATTTGATTATATCCTGCATTGCCATCCGTGAAGCTTATGATCCGATGCCCAGCCGCAGCATCAACTAGTAAATCGGCAACTGGCATTGGGTAACCATCCATCGGCGTAGCTTTATTGAGATTCCTGAAATCAATGCAAACTCGAAGCTTTCCATTTTTCTTGTAAACTGGAACAACATTGGAAATCCACTCGGCATACCGACACTGCCGAATAAATTTAGCTTCAATAAGTTTGGTTATTTTGGCCTTAATATCAGGAAGAATATTAGGATTACATCGGCGAGCTGGCTGTTGATGTGGCCGAAATCCAGACTTGATGGGTAACCGATGTTTAACAATCGATCGGTCCAAACCAGGCATCTCAGTATAATCCCAAGCAAAGCAATCTTTATATTCTTTTAACAAATCGGTTAACTGCTGCTTACACTCAGAATTTAACTTAGCACTATTAAAAGTAGGCCTAGGTTTATCACCACTACCTATATCTACCTCTACCAAATCATCGGCCGATGTGAATCCTTGGCCTAATTTTCCATCATCGGCAAACCTATCCATTAAAACTCCTCGTCAGAACCGACTGCTTGGATCGGTGGAATCTCATAATCGGCAACTTTGAGGAAATCCTTCTCCCAAACTTCTCCCGAAGTACACCTAGTCCTCTCATAGGTATCTGCCTCTGTCGATGCGATGACATAAGAAGAATCCCCCAGGACAATCTCAATCTTATCACCTACCCACTGGACCAAGCACTGGTGCATTGTAGACGGGATGCAACAATTGGCATGAATCCAATCTCTCCCTAGCAGCAAATTGTAAGCACCTTTTCCGCTGATCACGAAGAAAGTTGTCGTCAAGGTTTTGCTGCCGATGGTCAACTCGACGCATATTGCCCCCTTAACTAGAGACACGTTTCCCTCGAAGTCCTTTAGCATCATATCGGTCTTGGTCAAATCTTGATCCCCTTTTCCAAGCTTCCGATATACTGCATACGGCATGATGTTGATAGCAGCTCCACCATCAATTAATATCTTGGTCATTGGCTGACCATCAATCCTTCATCTGACAAACAAAGCTTTAAGATGCTGCCTTTCAGTGTCGGTAGGTTTTTCGAAGATAGCTGTCATCGGATCCAGAGCCAATTGAGCTATCTGGTTGGAAAACTCCAACTCCTCATCATCGCTAGACGGCGCAAGGAATTCCATCGGCAACATAAATACCATGTTAACATCTGCCGATGGCCCTTTCCCCTTAGGACCTGATTGTTGCTGATCCCTAGACTAGCCAAAGTTCTCACCCTTGCTTAGTTCTTCCCGCCTTTCGCGTTACAACCTCCTTTTCTGTGTCTTAGTCAACCCCTCCGGACACCAAGGGGGAAGTGGTGACTGCCTTGCCGATGGACGACGATGTTCCCTTGACTCCATCCGATGAGTATTAGCATCCCTGCAAAATATGAACTCATCCGGAACTCGTGCATTAGCCATCTCCTCAAGCTCTTCTTGATTTCTGGGAAAATATTCAACACGATCACCAAGCCTATCGTGCACACTGAGTCTGCCCCCCAGCCGATCATGAACGGACGCTCTCCCCCTAATCGGCCCATTAAATCGCTGATCATCATCGTGATAGCGTCGATCGGATCTGTCATACCGATCATAACCATTGCATTCAGGGCAATCTCTAACAGTGGGCAACTTGATGTTCTGATCCTAGCAATGGATAAAGAACGGGCAGTTCCAGTGATCCTTGTGTCGATTCCACTCTTGACGGCGTCTTTCTTCTTCCCGACGATAGTCTTCTTGCTGACGCCGATACTGATCCTCACACTACTACCAAGTCTCCCGAGGCCTCCTATGAGTTATCACAATACCAGATCGGGGAGGCCTTCCTGAGTTAGTTCCCTCTTGGATCAAGCCTTTTCCTTTGGCATTGGCAGCAGTAATTTGATGCTGAGGATCTACCGATGCATTCCTCTCAGCTGCTTCCAACGTCAAGACCTTGGTTTTTCCCTTAGCATCCAACATATTTGTTGGGAAAGGATGTTGATCGATCTTCATCGGCTTCTGAGTGTTGGAACTATCAAATTTGATTCTGCCAGATTCAATAGCCGATTGGAGCTGTTGTCTAAAAACTTTGCATTCATTGGTGCCGTGAGAGGTTGCATTATGCCACTTGCAGTATTTCATCTTGTTCAACTCTTCAGCTGATGGAATTACATGATTGGGTGACAATTTGATTTGACCTTCCTAAAGTAGAAAGTCAAATATCCTGTCGGCTTTGGTGATATCAAATGCGAATTTTCTGGCTCTTTATGCCCAAAAGGGCAAGACATTGGCTTCTTATTCTTCACCCACTCTGCCAAGCCGATGACTAGCTCTTCATCAGAATCTGAGCTTGCTGCCTCATCAACAAATGACACCTTTTTATTCCAAGCTCTCTTAGGTTCAAAGGGTTTGATATCCTGGTCGGAAATCCTCTCGACCAAGTGACTCAGGCTCTCGAACACTTGAGAAGCATATTTATCTCTGATGTGTGGCAACAAACCCTGGAAAGCCAAATCGGCTAGCTGCCGATCATCTAAAACCAGACTATAGCATTTATTCTTGACTTCCTATAAGCTCTGCACAAAACTTTAAACAGATTCATCATTGCGTTGTTTCAGTCTAACAAAATCGGTAATCTTCTTTTCATGGACTCCAGAAAAGAAGTATTTGTGGAATTGTTTCTCCAGGTCGGCCCAAGTAATGACTGAGTTAGGAGGTAACGAAATAATCCAGGTGAAAGCCGATCGAGATAAAGATGACGAAAACAGTCGAACCCTCAATTCATCCCTGTTAGCAGCTTTCCCACATTGGATGATGAACCTATTGACATGATCCATAGTTAACGTATCATCCTGTCCAGAAAATTTAGTGAAATCTGGTACCTTGTACCAATTTGGAAGTGGAATCAAATCGTATGCAGGAGGATACGATGTCCGATAAGAGTAAGTGTTGACTTTGGGTTTTATCCCAAATTGGTCTCTCATTACTTCAGCAATCTTATCGGCCCAATAAGCATCGGCATCTTGCCGATGAGGCGGTTGCGGATCTGGCACCAGCTGATACACTTCCACGTGTCTATGCGGTGCACGATCTGCATGGAACATTGGGTTAATCATTTGACCACCAATCTGCTGACCACCCATCTGTTGTCCAAGATTCATCGGATGGTTGACCAACCCTTGATTCTGAAACCCAGGTTGGATTTGACCTTGCTGAAACCCTAGAGTTTGATGACTCTGCTGAGGCATCTGTGGGAAGACAAATTGTCCAGGCCATCCACTATTGGAATTCATCGGCATAGGCCCTACCGATGACTGATAATTGGGCATCATCATTGAATTGACGTACCCTGGCTGTGTCGTAAACCTCTGCAGCGTCGGCATTGAGTCTGCCGATGCGTTAGGCATCTAGAACGTTGGAGCTTGAGAATTCCTAGTGTAAGGCCTTGCAGTAGTAGTTGTAGTATACTGGGGACTCTGATTCATCGGCAAATTTGGAGGTGCCGATGCCATAGGAGCCTTGCCTCTCGTGTCAGCCGTCTGAGATGTTCCAGGTGTCTTCAACGTCATCTCTGGAGGCATACCATAACCCCACCAGTTGGGAGGAACCGATCCCGACATTGCCGATGCCAACAGATCTGTGGCAAGCTTGATTTGCTCATCTGAAGCTGATGGATTTTTTGTCATCGGCATAGATTGCACATCGGTGAGTCCCAATGTGCTTGGAGGAATAGTAGTTTCTGTGCCCGTAGCGGCTGCTGTAGCCGATGGAGCTGTGACAACTGGTGACCCCGGCTGATGATGAGAAGGACCAACATAATTTTGTGGCAATTGTCCTTCTTTGAAAGTTGTAGCCACGGCGTTGAAAACCGTATTGGATAGCACACCAGCTTGATTGATCAAGGCACGGTTAACAGCACTATCAACCATGTCTTGAAGTTTACCAGGATTGGCTTCAAAAGTAACCTACCGAGGCGTCAGCAGTGCTTCCTTCTGGATCACCTCGCCTCTCCTGTTTATGCTGAAGGATTTCAAACATTGCTGCTTGTAATCCTCCATGGCTTTCGCAATAGCTTGCTTCTGCTTATCCCTGAGATTGGCTTCCGTCACGGGCATGACATTCTCCAAATCGAACTCGGTAGTCGACATATTGATCTTGATCTTGAGATGGTCCCACTGGGTGTGCCAAAAGATGTGTTGATGCAAAAGTGGATTTGCAAACACAAAGGGCTAATACCCGATTCAAACGTTAAGGCGTGCCAGCCGATTTAACCTTACTATCGGCAAAGGTGATAACTCGAATACTTTGGTCCCAACAACAGCGATGCGCCCGGATGTTACGGCCAAGAGATATTCACACGGAACTTGAGAATATGCCGAGCTTAAGTCGACGAACTCCTAAGTACTCATAGTAAAAAGGAAAATATGACGAAGTCGTCGAAAAAGTAGATGCTGGAATATGAGTAAAAACTTGTGTTTGATTGATTGATAGATATCTCATTACAAGGCACTAGGGTCTACATTTATACCCTGCTCAAAGAGCTACAATCAGACACGACTAGGACTCGAATTCCAAATTAAACAGAATCCGTATACAAAACGAACTTAAATATCTATGGAAAACATAAAACTATCCTCCCGTGACAAACCGGGACACCACCATAGATCAATCGGCAACCTTCATGTTCTCCTTCCGAGTCATCGGTAGACTTCTCATCATAGCCATCGGCAAAGACTAACGCTGACCATCGGCACGAACGCGTCACCACTTCTGGACTTAGTCACATTTAGCTGTCTCTTCATCGGCAACCACCCTCATCGGCAACTCCCCTGCAGACCAGTTACTGTTGCCCCATTTTGCCGATCTATACTTTACCGATCCCTGGGAACGTGTCTAGAAACGGTGTCAACACATATATTTTAGAAACTCTCGAAGGAGTTGAATTTCCTAGGGCATTGAATGGCAAATATTTAAAGAAATATTATCCTAGTATATGGATTGACGCGTGAAAGTTTAAGTGCCAATAACATTCCTATCGGCTGGATCAAAGTGCATCTAGGGCCGAACTCAATGTTTTAAAGGTGCCGATAACAATCCTATCGGCTAGACCAAAATGATTAGAAGTGTTTTAAAGAGAAAGCGAAATATGCCACCGATGAAGAGTTCATGCATTCAGCAAGGCTTGAATGGCCGATATAGCGCGCAGACGAATTTGGTCAACTTCTTTTATCTCTCTGATGTCTTCAACGGCAGAGCCTTCCACCAGTTTCAGCTTTTTCTTCATCTGCAACGCCTTGCGGGCTTGGATGTTTCGCTCTTGCTCGAGAGTCTTGATCGCTTCAGGCAACTGGGTTTCCTCCTGTTGAGCTTGGGACAGAGCTTCTTCCACTTGTTTAAGTTTTGCCAATAGGGCTTCTCTTTTCGCCGATAGGTCAGAAATCTTTTGCTTCAGCACGTCTCCTGAGGAGTTCAGAATGCAGATGCTCTTATGCTTCTCATCGGCAAGATGCTTTACCTTCATCACCTCCTCTGAAAGCTAGGCATAAGTGGCCCTATCGGCAAGGCGCTGAGTGGCCTTTTGATACTGAAGCTGTCGACTCTCTAAGTGTGCGGCCTTGAAGAGGATCTCCTCGGCATCGGCAGGGATCTGGCCTCTGAGAATTTTAAATAGAGCCTTGGTTGAATCAGAATCATCAACCAGTTGGGCTGTGTCTTGATGAAGGATGGCTGACAGATCTTCTAGCTTTGCTCTAAGCTCTGTTGATGAAATTCCAACTGCATGGGAAGAGCTTGCTTCCTCTCCTTCATCTTCAGAAATTTCGATAGCAAAGGAGAACAGGCTATCGGGAGAATCTTGTTCCTGAAAGAAAAAAGAGATGAGTTATTTGATGATGAAATATTAGTAAAATAAAGAATGATAATCAGATAACTTACTTGTTTCAGAGCTATCTCTCGCCTCTGGCCAGTTGAAGCCAGTGGTACCACCGGTTCATCGGCTGGAGCTGCCGATGGAACTATGTCAGCTAAAAGATTGACAAAGATAATTATAAAGTGGAGAAATAGGTCCATCGGCAATAATTTCATAGATAGCACATTACCTTGAGGGGGTGCAGTACTTGTCTGAATCGAGAAAACCACCGATGCTATGATTAAGCTTGCAGGATCGGCGGTCTGCTCGTGTACATCAGCCGATGTTTCTTCTGGCTGAAGTTCTTCTGGCTGGGGTTCTTCTTGTGGCTGAGGAGGAGACGGTGCTTGTTGTGTCTGAGCTTCTAGAGAAGAGGGGGATGATTCCACCGGGATCGGTGACCTTGGAGGAGGGGGAGGCGTTGCTGTTCTCTGGCGCTTCGCTTGTGATCTGGTACTCTTGGAACCTTTTCTCTTTGGTTGGCTGGACTGGGGGGCATCGGCAGTCGTACTTCTAGTCTTTGCCGATTTGCTAGTGTGCTGATACAACAATGAAAGTTTTGTGAGTACAAGTGTAACAGGGTATTGATGAGGTTCTGATTGAAATAATAAAAGTTACCGATGAAGTTCCCATGCTAGCCGATGTGTCCTAAAAAATTATGAATGTAAGAATGGAATTGGTATAAGTTGAATAATTCAAGAATTTACCTTGAAAGCTTGTGCCAAAGCGGTGGCAGCTAACGATGGGGATGTTTTCGTTCGCTTGGTGGTGATTTTCTTGAAACGCACACCCCGGTGCATTAAAGCGGCCAAGGTTGGAGCGTTGTTGCCGATCAAAGAGATCGGGCCCGATGGAAGGAGTTCGATCGGCCTGCCACTTCTGCTGACTGATGGTGGCGTATCATCGACCTGAATAAAACAAAGAAAGTGAGTTACCGATAAGAAAATAAAAGTGGAAGGATTGAAGAATCAGTTAAAATGCTTACAATATTATCAGTGATCTTGTATTTGGGGTCGATCATGCCGCGGTATGTGAGGGCCGATCTGCAGAACACGTGCTCTTTCCACTCTTCCCACCACTGTTTGTATGCCTGAGTAATAAAGAGAGTCGGAATCCAAGCCGATAGGTCGACATCTGTATCGGCGTTTGGTGGAAGCTGAGCCATTCTGATCCATTCAAGGTTGCTGGTGATGGTCTCCCTTGACTTTACCACATCGGTGTAGCAAAGTGCGATCGGCTGTTGGTCGAAAGCTAGTTGGCGAGCTAGTGCCGATGGGTTATAAAACTCATAGGTCAGATTGGAAGCTTTTCCACTACCATAGAAGTTCACTGATATGGCCCTTGGGGTGATAATTGCCATCATCACGTCACGATCCTTGTTGAGAGCGTCATTGAAGGGGTGGAAAGTCAGGGGAAATCTAGTATCTGGATCTTCATAAGGCATCCACGCCCGCTGTTCTCTGGTCAAACCTTCATACAGAGTCTGAAAGAATCGGCTAACCTGATCTTCATTACCACCAGTACCAGGTAAGACTATGGCAGCTTTGCCAAAGTTCAAGGGAGAGCGCGTTGCCGATTCTTCTTCATCCAATTCATAATCCTCGGCTATGTCCCTGGGGAAGCGCTGCGCGAAGAGGTTGAATTCAAGGCGTTTGTGCATATGGAGATTAAGCCACATGTTGATGAACCACCAGGGACCCCTAAGTTGCCGATGGGTTGGCCGAGCAGAAGTTTCCTGGCTACCTGGTGGAGGAGGTGATAAACAGAGCCGAGCAGGTATCGGCCAAGAGGAAATCGGCCGCCATCGGCTAATCTTTCTGCTGCCGATAAGTAAACAGAAGTTGGTCCTGCCGATCGGCCACAGAATACAAACTTATCCAACTACATATTCAGGAAAGTGGTCTATTCCTTCGCATTAACAGGTCCTGTTCTTCGGTACTTCTGAATGTACCCAGACCAACCGCCGATGGCATGAGTTTCTACCTTGGAACTGGGTTTGGTGTCGAATAGATGGCTGCTATCGATAGTGGATATGTCTAAGCCAGTGAGCATGAGCACATCGGCAAGTGTAGGAGAAGCAGGGCCATGGCCAAACACAAAAGCATTAAGTGTGTCTAACCAAAAGTATGAAGCAGCGATCAGCAGTGACTCATTCCTCTCCATATCGGCAAGAGACAGTCTAATACACTGGTCTAACTTCCGCTCGCCCCATTGAACCTCGTTTGAATGGCTGACTCTCAGGAACCAAACCTCCCATCCCTTGGTGGGACTGGGCTAGGAACGAAAGGCATCTTTCCATAGATCTAGGGAAAAGTTTTCGGCTCTAAAAGGGATTCTGTTTGTTTCCACGTTTATTATATCAGTGGGATCAGGGTTTCCTAGCGGACCAAGACACTGGAGATGAGGTTGATCAGTAGGGATTACGATCTTATCGGCCAAATCCTAAAAGTTTTGAGGATAAAAGGAAGAACAAAAAGAAAAAGAAGTATTGAGTAAAAGAAATCGCGGATGAACAGGAGTACAGTAGAGGTGCGGAAAAGAAGGGTAGTGAACTGACCTCAGGCACGATGAAGTTGATGGCCATTTTCTCGCAAGGAAGAGGATCAAAGACTTGGGGGATTGGTGAAGAAAGCCTTCGTTGAAGTTCTTGGAATCCTCGGGTGGTGCCGCTGCTGTGAAAGTGGATTTTGGGATGTAGAATGACAAGATGGAGGAGGAGTACTGGAGAAGGAAGTATTTATAGGACAAAACGGGCAGGGGCAAATGTGACCTATCTCTTTGCCGCATCCGTGAAATCCGAGGGTATTCAGGTGGATATGTATGGTAACTGTTCGCACGGTAATCAAGGGATTGCGCAGGTGATTTGACAGCAAGCGGTCATGATTTTGAAGATATTTCATTGTACAAGATCTCCTGGTCAGTCCATCGGCACCTCCTTCTAACGGTAATATTACGGATGGGCGCATAAAGTGGAAAGATTCGGTTCGGGAGGTTGAGGAATTCGAGGAATATGCAAGAGAATCGGGCCAAGGTTGTTCGGATTTGATGAATGTTTACCAAATCGGGAGAATTAATTGCGGAAAAGCATCATTACTGTAGAGAATTTTGGAGCATTAATGATCTTATACTCCGAAATTGGGGGGCATGTGTTGACACCGTTTTTGGACACGTATCTTTTGCGTACCTGGGGATTAGTAATGTATGGATCGGCAGATGAAGCAACGGTAACTAGTCTGCAGGGAAGTTGCCGATGAAGGTGGTTGCCGATGAAGGGACAATTGAATGTGACTAAGTCCAGAGGTGGTGACATGTTCGTGCCGATGATCAGTATTAGTGTTTGTCGATGGCCACAACAGGAGGTCTGCTGATGACTCTGAAGGAAAGCGTGGAGATTGCCGATTGATCTGTGGCGGTGCCCCGGTTGGTTACGAGGGGGTAGTTTTATGTTTTCCTTAGTTATTAGAATTCGTTTTGTATACGGGTTCCGTTTAGTTTGGAATTCGAGTCCTAGTCGTGTCTGGTTGTAGCTCTTTAGACAGGGTATAAATATAGACCCTAGGGCAATGTAATGAGCATGTATCAATCAATCAAACACAATTTTTACTCATATTCCAGCATCTACTTTTTCGATGACTTCGTCATATTTTCTTTTTACTACGAGTTCTTAGGAATTCGTCGACTTAAGCTCGGCGTGTTCTCAAGTTCCGCGTGATCACCTCTTGGCCGTGACATCCGGGCGCATCGCTGTTGTCGGGACCAAAGTGGTCGAGTTACCACCTTTGTCGATTGTAAGGTCAAATCGGCTGGCACGCCTTAACGACTAAATCGGGTATTAGCCCTTTGTGTTTGCAGATCAGTTTTGCATCAACATATTTGGAGTCAATTTACCTCACACCTCTCACTTGTATCTTTAGTCTAGATTAGTAGTAGAGCAAGGCAAGAGCTAGCAAGGAGAGCTTGTCTCCTTGGAAGAAAGGTTCTTCTTGGTATGAATAATATTCAATCTTCTTCCATGAGCAAGTTCTATTTATATTTATATGATTATGCATATGAACTAGAGTATGGTTGTGTTCTTATCATGTTCATAGTATATGAACTAGTTCTTAGTTCTTGTGCTATGTTCTTGATATGTTCATCATTGTTCATCAGATTTGTATGATTAGGATTAGAATTAGAAATGAGATGATGGTTCACTGTGCTGTGATGGTTGCTCTTAGCCTAGCCTGTCACTCCGAAGGGGTGGGGCCTGCGGGGGTTAGGAGTTCTTTCCAATTATGTGAACATGGTGTTCAGGTATGCGGGAATCAGTGGATGTGTGGGTATCTTTTGGGTAGAGGGGTAGGTGGCAGGGTAGTGACAGCTCTGTCATCCTTTGCATTCCCCCACGATCAGGTATTCCGATAGGAGTTCTGTAAAGTCTCTATCGGCTGGATATCCAGCTGCAGGGATCTCCCCTCATCTCAGGCTTAGTTCTAACTCTATTTATTGCTAATTAGATGATCCGCTAACGGTTCTATGCATAGTTATATGTGACCCATGTCTGCTCAAGTAGATTTATTTCTTTATTCTTTGTTTATTATTTCTCTTCTATTTTATCCTTGAGGTTGATCCAATGTGTGTCCACTATCTTCAATAGCATGTTTATTTCTGTTTAATCTATGTCTACCAAGCATTCAATAAGTAATCATGTTTACACCATGTTTGATCTCTTTGCCTTCCTACAGGAATTATAAATTCGACACCCTTGAATACTCACGGGTTGAAATGCTACAATGATAGTTCTGTCAGCTTGCAGTTATATTACTTCTTCATTCATGAACTATTTGGTGTACCTAAGTACTGTTACTTAAGATTGTAATCCTTGTGCACTTTCAAGTGTAGTGCCACAGCTCGCAAGTAAGGATGGTTAGGAAGGCCAATCTGGCATTCCTAATTATTGTTACCAGACTGCACTGCTAAGGCCGGCGCCCTCGAGTTGCCTTGGGTTATCTCTCTGATGTAGCGATAGTTACGGTATGCCAACACCCAACATTTCTAGTGCCATTGCTTAGGATGGATCTATGGTCTATTTTTAGTAGTGACGCTAAGAAATGCCAACAAGCTGGAGCCAGAAAGGAGAGAAGCAAAAGAGACAAAAACGAGATAGAAGAAGGCACGTGCGACATCACCACAAATAGGGAGTTGATTGAGGTTACCTCAGACGATGAACCCACTGAGTAAGTGTTCTCCTCTGTCTAAGTCCTGTCGGTAGACTTTAAATTTTGTACCATAGCCATACCAACAACGGGCAAGAAAGAACTAAGAGAATGCCCAACCCAAGACCTACCACCATAGGATGGGATCAGGTGGCTACCCTACTGCCATTCCTAAGTGGGAAAAACCAAGCAAGAGCTAATTGATAGGGGGTTGGTGCTAGAATTCGTCGATTTGCCTGAGCGCGCCAAGCACTGGTTTTTCGCTCACGGGGGCAGCTTGGACCTAGAGACGGGAAAGGTCTTGTACAGGGAACACATCCAAGCTGTACCAGAAAGGTTTCATCAAGCTCGCTCCATTGCTCAAAGTGGACAGTGGCAGCCAAATAGAGATAAAGATGAGTTGACATATGCCCTGGGGAACCCTAAGCATGGTGGACGGACGAGAGGCTATGGCTCCATGTCGTGGGAGCATGCCTTCCCTCAGGATAGAGAAACATATAAAAGCCGCTAGAGAAAGAAGGAAGATGATAGGGAACGGCTACGAAAGTTGGAGGAGGCTGTTATGAAGGCCAGTAAAGAGGCTCGTAAGGCAATAGAGTGGGAGGAAGCGCTTAAGGCCACTATGAAGGAGCAAATCAGAAACGCTGTGGAGGAAGTTGTAAGTTCCCGCCTCCAGAGCTTGTCACAGCCGACCGCCAACATCAGCCCCTGGCTCTTGTTAGTTGAAAAGCAGTTGTGCTTCTACAGAGGTGCATGTGAGGCAAGATGATGCAGGGCTGCGCTTCCCGGTGGATGATGTCACCGCTCCGTTGACATCCTGTGGGCTGCATATTCCTAAGGGGAATGGCACAGTCAAGGTGGCTACCGGCGTTGGATCTCCTATCGACCCCATGTAGACACCAAGGATCCACACGGTCATAATACCACCTAGATATGCTAGTGTCTCAGTGGATAGAGTGGTCAAAGGCCATGAAAATGTGTCTCTGGATATCGAAGGTGGTGATGGGGAGAAGACCCTAGGTGAAGCGGAGAAGACATTCATATGTTGGAAGAAATGGTACATCATTATTCCTGGGGCGTCGTCACTTCCTCCCCCTCAACAACAACCGAGCCCTAGGTGCGGATAAATGTGAACACAATTTCTTTTCACTAGTTATTTACTGTATTACATTATGGTTGACTCATGTATATACCTTGTTTGTTTTTTCACATCAGGACCTCCCCCAACCTAAGTCCATGTATCCATTCACCACATGACCATAGTGTCGTGGGACACGACGACAAGGATGATTTTATACAAGACAAGGTTGCATCCCCACCGCCGGCTGTATCTCCTCCACGACGGACTCCAACACCGCCAGTGGCCAAATCTCCTCCACCACAGCAAGCTCCAACCGCGCCACCGCCGCCTCCTCCAATGCTGACACCGGATGCCTCATTGGCATCGATTGGTCCATCAAAAAACAAGAGGCCCACTGGCCCACAAAGATCGGTGCAACCTATGCCGAAGAAACAAGCTATGGTCACGAAGATCCCAAAGATGACCAAGCTTTCGTACGGGAAGACTGATGAAGAACTTGAGGCTTTAGTGAAGTCAGATGTGCAAGGTTCTTCGAAAAAACCAAAGCTACTGCACGAGCAAAGCAAGAGAAGCCATTCCTATTGTATCCTCGCTCAAAGATGAGGCAAGTGGTGCTGGCTATGCAAGACGAGAAGCTTGCCGCTAGAAAAAAACTAGTGCTGCCACTACCAGACTATGAGCGTACTATCACAAAAACAATCAAGGCAAACAAAAGGAAACAGAAGGCCGAGAAAGAGGTTGCACAGCTTGGCCAACAAGTGCAGCAATCAGTGCTGCCACTAGTGGTTCATAATCAATATGGTTCCAACATGAACTTGCTACAAATGGCAATACCTCATGATGTGAACGTAGATGAACTCGCCCGGTGGATGGGTGTGACAGGGCTCTCCATAGAACAACTTATGGGTCGGGAGGCTATTAAAGAAGCCAAAGTTATTGATGAATGGCAGTGGCAGTATATATATGGTAGGAGTCTATGCAACCCTACAAATGTAAAACAACTTCGTATGCAAATGTACAAGCTGCACGAGTACTACATGAGTTTTTGTCGACAACATGAACTTGAACAATATATTAGCGTCCAAGGCAGAGACCGTCACTACTTCCATGGAGATGACATCATATTTGTACAGTTTAGTGAAGTACACCAGCTTCTCTATATGGATGCTCTCGACAAATCTCTCAAGAGCTGCTACTGTTTGTAAGTAATTCTTCCTTTTAATCAATAATTCCACTCTAACATATGTACGTATTCATAATTACTATGCTCACGATGTGCGGACACATGATGAGAGAACTCAAATTGAAACAAGACGATTGAATTGGTTTTATTGATCCCTATGTCGTGTACAAGGACACCAAGACTGACGATCCATTCAATCTGAGGCCTAGGGAAATGGAGAAGAACTTCCAGAGGTTCTTTTATAACCAAAGGCACAAGGACTTGATACTCTTCCCTTATAATATGGGGTGAAGTATTGTGTTATATCATGTCTTAGTGAATCCAGTATTAAGATATATATATAAGTTGACTCTATAAACAAATGCAGGGATCACTAGATACTCATTGAGATTAAGATCAAGGACCAATGTTATGTGTCTGGGACTCAATGAGAAAAGAGTTGGCAATATACCAAGACATGATAGACATGATCTAGAGGTACATTATATCATTCTTTAAATATCAATGCATAGTATTTTACTTTACTATGCTATACCTAATTAACGACCGACTTATTGGGCAGGGCTTGGGCTTGGTTCTTACAAAGATATCGTACGAATCTGAAAGCGTCACTTCCCGCTCCTATTCTACATAGGTGGGTGCCCAAGCAGCAATATGGTACCAATTTATGTGGATACTACGTTTGTGAGTACATGCGGTGTACCAAATTTACACCTTCTAAACAGATGCTCAAAGTAAGTATCATGTGTATACATTAAATTTATATCTTATTTATTTGTTAAAACAAAATAAATCTTATGTATATTAATATCTTTTGCTTTAATTAATGCAAATGAAAGGAGTGGAAATTGAAGGAACAAGTGTTCGACTACACAATACTCATCGCAATCCAGGAGACGATCGCCAGTTTCATCAACGATCATGTCATCCCGGAAGATGTCGATCGAGTTCTACTACAACCCTAGGTTGGGATTGAATAGTGCAAACAAGGACGAACACTTGTATGAGCTTTGAGTGGAGAGCAAACATTTGTACAACCTTTAACCGGCGGCCGAACACTTGATTACTTGTATATTTTTATAAATGTAATGTGTATGTACGTATATGTATAGCTCTATAATATATATAGTTTTATACTTTATTTGTGTGCAATAATAACGCTCTCGTATTGGTGCAATGTATACAAATAATAGCAGCGAAGAATAAATTAGAAAACAAGATAATTGAAAACCAAAATAAAAAATGAATTGAAAAGAAAAAGAAAAAAGAAAAAAAAACCTTTAGTCCCGGTTTGTAATACCAACCGGGACTAAAAGGGGCTGCGCCATGTCAGTTAGTGGCGAGCTTTTTTGTCCTGATTGGTATTACCAACCGGGACTAAAGGTCCCCTTTAGTTCCAGGTCAGCGAACATGGACTAAAAGTAGGACATTTAGTCCCGAAACTTTTGTCCTCGCTTGGAGCCCGGGACTAACGGCTTGTTTCAAGCGGGACAACAAGCCCTTCATGCAGCAGTGAGACTCAATTGGATTGCCATAAAACTCCTGTTGACTGCTGATAGGTTACCGATATGGATCGGTACGAGGGTGGCCCGATCTTCACGACAGTAGATCAAAAGAACAAGGATAACTTGCTGCGAACAGCGGGTAACTAGCTTTATACCTGACAAAGGTTGGATGCGACCAAGCGACGGGGAGAGAGGCACCGAAACCACGAAGACTTCGACTCGATCTCCGAACGACCGCAGAACCACAATTCGGAACTAATCCACACAATACGGCGCAGCCGAACGGAAGCCGTAGAGCACGAAGTAGGGGAACCCAGAGGATTCACTTCACAAGTCCAAGAAGAACAAGGAAGAACAAAGGTTGAGTAAGGCACTCAGCAGCACGGCTGCAATATCATGTAGTTTATCAAAATGATCAAAGGTTGCTGATAGCTTAGAGGTATAGGATATTTATACTAGGAACAACCCTCCTAGATAGGTATGAAAACGAAATAGAGTTTCTGAGGGAAGGCAATGTGAAAGGACCCCTCGGGATGGATTCCCGAACTGGCTTCGCGTGACTGTTGGCCTCCAGAGCAGTTTCCAATAAACTTACCATAACTTTTTTTTGGGAAGTCCAAATGATGAACCGTTTCTTGGGTGTGAAACTAGACTCCAAGAGCTTTCCAGCAATATATGTCATGCACCATGAAACGTTGGAGATTGATACAGTTTTGCACGGTAAGTTGTACCAACATTCTGTCACGACAGACTGTTGACCTTCTGAGTAGTCTTGACTAATCTAAGCATAATTCTTAGCTGCGACGTCCAAATGAGATGAGACTTGAGGCATTGGAAAGAAGACTTGAAGTGCTTTCAAACAAGTCCTCATGGGCCTTCATAGTTTTTGTGAGTAAAAAGTTATGAAGATTTCTTTGCACTGGTCCGTTCTTGACTTCCACTGGTCCGTTTTGTAGTGTCTTCTGGGACTTGCACTGGTTCGTTCTTCAGGGTCCGATTCATCCTTCTCTTCTTCGATATACCTGAGTACAATCAAGGCACAACACTTAGGTAGTATAACATCCTTAAATATTTCAATCTCAAGTTTAGTTTGGAACAAATTCACCTGCTCTTGTTTTCTTTTGGCAGAACATCGTGTAGGTGTATAATGTTTATGTTCACTTGTTTTGCATGGTGAATGCTCATCATGTTCCATCATATGATGAGTTGGCATGTCCTCATTATCCTCCCCCTCTTGAAAAGGAGTCGTCCTCGACTCTAACTCTTCTGATCCAAAGAGTTGTGCTAGGCTATCGGTTTGTAATGTTGTGATAACATCACAATCTTCTTGTTCCATGATAGCAAGGTGTTTGAATCTATAATCATATAAACCAAGTAGTAGCCTTGTATGTGGAAACCTAAATGATTTGGAATTAATTTTAGCTTTCACCTCGAGTGGATGCTTGAATGTTGGTTGCCTTAGTATGGTCTCATCATCCTCCCTCCCTTCAAGATAAGTCGTCCACGACTTTTGTTTACCTGAAAACAGCTTAGACAAAATAGAGGGTGGATGTACTTGATAATTCCAATAATCATTCCTTTTGTTCTGTTCATTTGTTTCATTTTGAATTATTTTTGCATTATTTCCTTTTCCATGTAAGAAACATTCTCTCAACTTTGGTGAACCTGCAAAAAGTTTAGAGGATGGTAGCACAAAAATTTCTTCCAATCCAATCATTTGATTCATGTTATCATGTTTTATCTTTAGAAGATCAAACTTTTCATCAAATGGATGTTGAGAACTAATGTTATTCCAAAAATTATTGTTGCAGCAAAATTTATTCAAGGGTTTAGAAGTATAATTTTTAAACTCAATGCTCCAAGGTGTGGATGAACAACTTTTCGGTGTATAGGCTTTGCTTTGCACAAGATTTCTAACTTTAAGTGGATGGTGTGAACATGCTGACAGTATGAATTGATCGAAACCATAAGCACCAAGCATTTGTTGCATCTTAAAAGATTTCTCACTTTGTTTATCTCTCAACATTTTTGAGTCTAAATCAGCAAGCTTGTTATATGTTACACAAATTGCATGAATCTGGAAGGTATCTAGAACATGTTCTCCAATCAAGAAAAATGTAAACTGGAAGCTATGAGTAGTATTCAATGAACTCAAAGATGTTATGTTAGAAATTTTCTCAAGCATTTGTTCAATATTGATAGTCATGTTAAGCATAGTATAACACAAACATTCAAAAGGAGATATCCTTGTAAACAAATCAGCACAAGTAACCGACTGGATGAGGTGTTGTTTGTTGTCATATGAAGTGTTGCAGGGATCATTCAAAGCACAAAGACTCTCATCAAAAAGAAATTCAGCACTTGTATCAACATGAGTTCCAGTCAAATCAGCACAAATGTTTTGGTTATGTTTTATTGTTGAAACAGTGATATCACAAATACTCAGTATGTGTTGAACAATCAAATTTGTTTTATTTTTCATGTATTTCAAATCCAGTGATTCTATATGTACCAAGGTTTGAATCTCTAAATTTTTACCTTCATTGTTGATCTTAGATGGTTTTGATGAATTAACTAAAGGGTTGAGAAACGTGCAGCCATCTCTAAGATGTATGAGCATTGAAACATAATGCATCGTATCACACATATGAAGGCAAATCATCATGTATATGAACCATATCAAACCATAGAAAAGATCATGTATCATTGAACTTTGGTTATCAACTTGCAAAAATTCAGCACACGGGTGAACATGTGAAATAATCAAATCAGTGCAAATATTTCGTGTATGGTTAATCCCATTTGAACCATATGTATTATCATAATTACTTGCCCTTTTATTTTGCAAACTCAAATCTGATTTATTTTCAATGACTTTTAGACTTTTTGGTGGTTCAAGTACCAAGGACTGCACCTCTGAAATCTTACCATTATCCATGTCATGGTTCAGGTTTTGGGCAACACACAATGGGTTTAGTTGAATGGCTACCTTCTCATTTCTCTCAACAAGTATGGTGTTGTATCTGGCATCCATCTCTTCTCTATTCTCATCACCAACCTGCACATTTGGAAAGATAAAACTAGAAGTAGAGATGAGAGTGTTAGTTTCAAAGATATCCTCACTTGGCCTGCATTCTAAATATTTATTTTTCTGTGGTGTATCCCTCACACTCTCATTGTTGACACTCTCAACCTTATAATGGGTGGAATCTCTCAACTCTCCTTTGTTTTCACTCTCTCTTATTTTGGCAATGTGGCTCTCATTCTCACATAGGTTTTGATGCACAATTACTTCAACGTCTTGTGAAGCCACATATGCATGTGTATCGTTGTCATTGACAAACACTTGTTCTTCCTCATCGAAGATTGGGGGCTGATCATAATTCACAACATCATTTTCTTTATGAACCTGCATCGCAAAAGGAACAAGAATAGAAGGTATTATGATGTTAGAAGTAAATAATTCCTCACATGATTCATCTCTTTTTTCTCTCAATTTTTGTGGATCACTCTCACATAGAGTTTTGTGGCTCTCCTCAAATAATGTGGAATCTCTCATCTTCTTATTTTGAACTCTCTCACTGAATTTTGGTTGGTGCCACTCTTTCTCACGTATGGTGGAATGTCTCATATTTTCCTTTTGAGTTCTCTCACTCAATTTTGGTTGGTGGCACTCTTGCTGAATTTTTCTTTTGGGGGACACGCAGAAATCTTCATCATCAATGAGCACACGGGGGCGAATGCTATGCCCATGAGCACCTCCTCCATGTTGTCCACTATGGCCAAAGAGACCACGGCGAGAGTTGGCTGAGCTATGTTGTTTATTCTGACCGCGCACCATAGGAAGACGTTCATCAAACATCTTCTCCATGGCCTCCACTAGTGAGTTTTGTAGTTGGCGTAACTCAGCCCGCGAAACTGGTGTTTCTTTTTCTCCATATCGACCACCATGAATGCTCAAATTGGATCCTGGCATGTTAGCACTTATGCAAGATATAGTGGAATGGGTAAATTTGTGGAATCACACAATCTCACCTCTTACTTACCAATGCTCTTTCCTGTTCTCAAGGACAGTGAATTGTGCTAGTGTAGCGGCTCAACAGAAGTGATTCCGAGGTCGCAAGGATTACGAGTCGAATGTCCTGGTTTCAGTTTTAGGTGGAGCTATAGGTGGCTAAACAAGGGAGGCCACGGTACTGAAAATCAAGTGATTTGATGTGCTCAAAAGATATAATGTTGCTGATATATAAATCACCAAGATCTGAATATGTAAACTAAATTTTTCAGTGAGCAAACCGCAATACAACCCCTCTTCTTCTACTTTTCTGTTCTTTCTCTTTTCTTTTCTCTGAATTTTTTTCTGATTTTTTTTTGAACTCTTTTTTTATACTAACAGGGGTGCGGATAACAAATGAAACACAACACAATATTTGTAAAGAGGGTGACTAGCAACATGATGAACACAAAACACAAGATAACAGTACCGTCAAAGGGCTCTAGGATTTTTTTGTGGCTTTTCAGTGGACTGTAGGTGATGAACAAAACAGTAACAAACAATAGATAAACTAAAGGTAGATATGTGGATGATTATGAGATCTACCGTGATAACGAAAGCTTTGATACCAGTTGATAGGTTACCGATATGGATCGGTACGAGGGTGGCCCGATCTTCACGACAGTAGATCAAAAGAACAAGAATAACTTGCTGCGAACAGCGGGTAACTAGCTTTATATCTGACAAAGGTTGGATGCGACCAAGCGACGGGGAGAGAGGCACCGAAACCACGAAGACTTCGACTCGATCTTCGAACGACCGCAGAACCACAATCCGGAACTAATCCACACAATACGGCGCAGCCGAACGGAAGTCGTAGAGCACGAAGTAGGGGAACCCAGAGGATTCACTTCACAAGTCCAAGAAGAACAAGGAAGAACAAAGGTTGAGTAAGGCACTCAGCAGCACGGCTGCAATATCATGTAGTTTATCAAAATGATCAAAGGTTGCTGATAGCTTAGAGGTATGGGATATTTATACTAGGAACAACCCTCCTAGATAGGTATGAAAACGAAATAGAGTTTCTGAGGGAAGGCAATGTGAAAGGACCCCTCGGGATGGATTCCCGAACTGGCTTCGCGTGACTGTTGGCCTCCAGAGCAGTTTCCAATAAACTTACCATAACTTTTTATTGGGAAGTCAAAATGATGAACCGTTTCTTGGGTGTGAAACTAGACTCCAAGAGCTTTCCAGCAATGTATGCCATGCACCATGAAACATTGGAGATTGATACAGTTTTGCACGGCAAGTTGTACCAACATTCTGTCACGACAGACTGTTGACCTTCTGAGTAGTCTTGACTAATCTAAGCATAACTCTTAGCTGCGACGTCCAAATGAGATGAGACTTGAGGCATTGGAAAGAAGACTTGAAGTGCTTTCAAACAAGTCCTCATGGGCCTTCATAGTTTTTGTGAGTAAAAAGTTATGAAGATTTCTTTGCACTGGTCCGTTCTTGACTTCCACTGGTCCGTTTTGTAGTGTCTTCTGGGACTTGCACTGGTTCGTTCTTCAGGGTCCGATTCATCCTTCTCTTCTTCGATATACCTGAGTACAATCAAGGCACAACACTTAGGTAGTATAACATCCTTAAATATTTCAATCTCAAGTTTAGTTTGGAACAAATTCACCTGCTCTTGTTTTCTTTTGGCAGAACATCGTGTAGGTGTATAATGTTTATGTTCACTTGTTTTGCATGGTGAATGCTCATCATGTTCCATCATATGATGAGTTGGCATGTCCTCATCAACTGCGGACAGAATCGCCCCAAATCTCGCTGCAGATATACCATGAAGACACGTACATGCAAGAAAAGGTCCATTAAAACTTCTGTATGTTTCATGCAGCGGCCCAATTATGTGTATCATTAATAGCAGCTTCGTATATCTATCGAAATAAAATTCTTAACAAGATTGTGAGGCCAATCTCAATGCATGTTTGATGAAAGTGTCATGCATATTAAATAGGGTACCACATAAGTAAAATTGCTGACTTGACAGGGTCATTAAATAAAGAAGTTTCATCAGATGAGGGAGGAGTTTCATCCTATGAAACTCATGTGGCTTAGTTACCTAGTTTATAGTCTTTGTAACTGTGCCATGAAACTTGTCGGTCTTTTCCCCCCCGGGGGTCACACCAACGAGTAAAACTAGTGCGTGCTCCCCTTCCCAGATGGTGATGCAAAAAAGACACAAAGATTTATCCTGGTTCGGGCAAGAGAAGGCCCTACGTCCAGCGGGGGGGAGAAGTTTCTATTATCTTGCACCTAAGTGACGGGTGAATACAAGTGTGGTATGGATGGAGATGGAGTATGGTTGCTCTTCTACGTATGTCTTCTGTTCCATATCCGCTCCTGAGCTTCCCCTTTTATAGTTCTAAGGGGAGGCCTAGGTTACATGCATAGGCGACAGAGTAGGGGTCGATAGGGGTGTGGCGCGCTGACCTACTCGAGGCCTCCGTACCGGCGTGGCCTCGAACCGTCTTGTCTCGGTACCTTGATGATGATTACGCGTGCCCCTGAATCCTGCTCCTGTGCGCCGTCCTGGACCAGTTTATCCGTCGCACGGTTGTACGTCGTGGTTGCAGTTGCGTCAGTGTGGTTGAGGTGCCGTCTCTTGTCATCCAACTCTCCTTCGGGAAGGAAACGTGCGTGCTCGAGGGTCAGGTGCCGCGCAAAGCCTTGCTGACCGGAGCGCTGACTTTGGGCGTCTCGAGGGGGTCCTGACGAGACGTTCCGACCACCTTACTGCGCCTGACCATACTCTGACTCGTTTGGTGGGCAAGGCTGCAAAAAGGAACGATTGGACGGATGCTTGTTCCCTATCACGCTTCCCGTGACTGTCAGGTTAGGTGAGAACGCGGCAGGCGCATTAAATGCCCTAGTTCCTGTGCCCGCGTCAGGCGGCGGGCGGCGTCCTTGCGCTCGAGGCCTTTCGATTCGTACGAGCCTGTTTCCGTATTCGACGGTCGCCGTTTAGTCGAGCCCCAGTCGATTCGCACGACGCTCTTTCCGTGTTCGAGGCTATGGACGTTGATAATCGTGCGTGCGACCGGGGGGCGTCGAGTCGGGGACCTCAATTTCGTATGGGTGCTTTCGTCATGTGCGTTAGTTAGGGTACCCCTTGCTGATACTCTCGACAGTAGCCCCCGAGTCTCTGTCCGAGCACTTGCGCTCGGGTAGAGTCTCTTCTTCGAGGTTCCGTGGGGTCGCGCGAGCGACCCCTCGGGGGTAGCCCCCGAGCCCTTGGAGGAGTTTTTGACTCCTTCGAGGGTTATGTTGCCCAATCTGCGGAAGCGCTCTTGATGTTCGTCATGGAAGGTGAGCCAGAGGCCCCGATTGGTTGGTTTCGCGTCGGGGTCGCGACGTACTCCCGGTGGAGCGAGCGCCACCTACCCTAGATTGAGCTAGCGGGTAATCCAAGTGAGAACCTGTGCCCCGTTCGAGGGGGTCAGCTGTAGCCCGGAGGCATTCTCATAAAGCGGGGTCGACGTGGTCGGGGTTACTGGTCTCGTTCGATAGAGTCCAGCGGCTCGATGCCTCCCTTCGGGGGGATTCCTCTCGACCGTCTCGTCCTCGCCTTGGACATCCCCAGTGAGTTCTCGAGGCGAGCCTTGTTTTTCGACCACTCGCTGGGCATCCCTGACTCTGGTACTCGAGATCGGCTGTCGAACCCATTCGGTGGGTCATCCCGCGACCTCTCAACATTTTCTCCGTAACGAGTGTGTACCTTAGCTTAAAGGGGAAGGAAAAGGTCGTGGTGGTTCGCCTTTTTGCCCATTGGGCACGCCTTTTCAGGCGGGAGCCGTTGCGGCACTGTACTGGCGTGGAATTCATAGCATCCCGTCTGTGAGAGAGATAAGGACCGTTAGGCGGCGCATTTACTAGGGGAGTTACCATATCCGTCGGATCTGTCTGTGGGTGGTCAGTCGTCTATAAATATCCCTGGGTCTCCCTGCCGTCGCTCTTTCCGCCTTCCGCCCCTGTTCTTGCCTCTGCCTCCTTGCCATCTCACGCGCGCGCACCCTCGAGCAGTAGCGAAGTCACTCTCCTTCCTCCTGAAGATGCCGGTGAGACTCATCGTCGCCGATGACTGGCGCCCGTCGTCGATGACAGAGCGACGACTGTTGGAGCTCGAGAGGGAGGGACTCCTGCATCCCCGCGTTTACTCGTCGCGGCCGGAGTGGGTTGCGCCGGTAGCGGATCACCGGGAACCTAGGCCGCCCAAGGGCTATGTGGTCTCCTTCGCCAAATTCCACCGCCACGTCCTGGGCTCCCCTCCGAGTCATTTTATGCGGGCGCTCTGCCACCACTACAGGGTGGAGCTCCAGCATTTTTCATCGAACACCATTACCGCCGCGGCGGTTTTTGCCGCGGTGTGTGAGGGCTACCTCGGGATGATGCCACACAGGGACCTGTGGCTCCACTTGTACCAGGGTGAGCTCTTCCATGCCCCTAGTGGAACCACCGGGGTGAGAAAGCCAGTGCGGGCCGGGTGCCTCAACCTGGTGCTGAAGACTGGCAAGACGGAGAAGCCGCGTGAGTACATCCCGGTGGGGTTGACGTCGAACCACGCCGGGTCGGACTCCCAATGTTTCTACCTGCAGAACAACAACGACCTCCTCCCCGCCTACACTGGGCGCTTGATCTCGGAGCGCCCGGACCACTGGAGGTACGGTGTTGTCCAGACCCACCAACCTCAGCTCGATCCCATCCTCGACGCCCTGAAGAAGCTACGCGAGGAGGGCCTGACAGCCGCGCTCGTCCTCTCGGCTGTCCACCACCGGAGGATTCTACCGTTTATGTCTCAGCCGCTGAGGATGGACGAGATGGGTCCCGGCATTTCGTCCCGGGATCTCGAGGCATGTCGAATGTCCAACGAGGCTCCTGCGGACGAAGAGGTTGCGGCTAGAGTCAAGGCGGCCGTTGCAGGCGACTTTCAGCCTGAGCATGTCAACGGCTTCCCTATGAGGCCCGACAAGGGGTCGATTGACCTGGTAAGTCCTTTTCCCACCTAGGGCTTCGATTCTTGATTTTCTTCAGTCCTTCTTAAGACTTATATTCGCTTGTGCAGGGATCGATCAACGCTCGATCCTTGAAGCCTCCAGTAAAGGGGGATGAAGTCGATCGTGACAAGTGGCATGAGTCCGCGGAAAAGCAGAAGTCCGCAAAGGACTTAGAAAAGAAAAAGGAAAAGAAGAAGAATCTCGAGCGTCAAGCACTGGAGACATGTCGGGCGAAGTCCAGGCAAAGGGGGGAGCTTGAGGAGGACTCTCCCGACGAGGACGACGGCGATGAGGGCGACGACGGCAGTGACGACTCTGAGGGGATGGCGTCCCGTCTCGACAGGATCCTCGAGGGCCCGCCGCAAGCAGATATCGCCATCCCGCGGACGGGAGCCCCTAAGGGAGCTTCGAGCGGGTCCCGCGATGGCCGACAGGGGGAGTCTTCTCTACGCCGTTCTCGCGTCGACACCCCTCCAGCGCCTGCGCAAGGTCAGATCATCCCCCACCCCCAAACTCCTCCCGCGTCTAAGGCGGGCAATCGAGTTAAGTCTCTGGCGACGGGGCCGCTAACCCGTGGCCGCGCCGCGGCCTCTAGTAAGGGGGAATGAGTCGTAGGAGCACTAGTCCTAGCGCTCGCCAGGCGGGAGACGCCGAGCCGAGGCCTGCGCCCGCTCGTGAGGGGCCCGGAGCCTCGACGCGGGGCGGCTCGAGGCTTGCTGGTCGAGGTGCCGGTAGGCGGGTCGCTCTTCCCGTGGGGTAAGATCTTAACGTCATGATTCTTGTCTTCCAATGTCTTTGCATTTTCTTGGGTTATGGCTTCTTTTATGCTTATTCCCCTTTCCTCAGGTTGAAGCGGCCGCTCGAACAGGCCCAACCCTCGATGGCCAAGAAGCTCAAGGTGGGAGCGGCTCCCAAAGACTCGGGTGAGTGGTTAACCTTCCTTTCAATGATGTTGTGTAATCCCTACGTCTAACTTCTTGACGGCTGACGTGTTATTTTTGAACGCACATAGGCTTGTCTGATCCTCGACCATCGGCGGGTGTCGAGGGCACCCCGCCCTGTCCATCAGAGGGAGAGACCGCCCTGCCATCGCCAAGGCGGGTCGAGGCGTCTCATGCTCAGGAGCACGAGGGAGCCCCCGAGCCCCCCCAGTCTGGGGGCGTGGGGGATCCCATTACCGTTAGTGATAGGTCTGGCGGCGATCAGCTCTCGAAGGACGCCCACTCTATGGATGAGGAGGTCAAGGCTTCCCCTGTCACGAAGCGGACGCCTTGGCCTATCGGGCTCCACTCCGTCGAGGAGAGGAGGAAGAAGGAAGAGGAAGAGCATGAGCGGGAGCGGGAGCCGCAACAATAGCTACAAGAGGAGCAGCAGCAGTTGCGGGTGGCGTAGCAGCAGCCGCGACAGGAAGGTGTGGAAGAGGGAGAAGAGCGGTGGCCACAAGGAGAGCAGCTCGAGGAGCTCCTGGAACAACACCGGCAGCAAGAGCTGCTGGAACTCCAGAGGCAGCAACAGCAAGAGAGTCAGCAATTAGAAGAGCTGCTCGACCCGCCACCACGAGGCCCGCCCCAGCCAGTGCCGCCGTCGCCGTAGAGGCCTGAGACCGAAGAGGAGGGTCTGCCGGTCTACGGTTCGCCGACCCCTGCGTGGCTTCGTCCGGGGGGCCAGCCTCCATCCCAGCCGAGCCTGGGCGGGAGGATGGCGTCGTGGCTATCACGTGCGCAATGCGCACGCCTGCGGATCCTCAATCAGAGATCAAGGGCTCTCTTTATGGCATGGACGGGCTCGCCCTAGGGTTCCTCCGAGACCGGCGGCTGTGGGAGGAACCCATCGCCGAGGAAGGGGATGAGGCTGGTACTTCCGGTGGAGGTGAGGCCAACGAGACCGGGACATGGGGCTCGGTTGATGATGACGGGCTGTTCCCTTCTCTCGTCGACCTATTCTTGCGCCATGGGGGTTCGTTCGAGACTGTTCAAGAGCTAATTCAAGGCGTCAAGGCGCGTACCGAAGAGGAGATGGAGAATTGGGGCACCGGTCGGATTCGTCTTCGGGCCTCCACCGATCCATCAGAGCCCAACATTTTCATGGACGATCGGAAAGAAGCCAAGAAGTGGGAACATCTTGAGGAGCTCCGGCTTTGGATGAAGCACGTGGTGGGCCTGATGTCAGACATCGTCAACAATGGGCATGGCCGAGCTTTCTTCGTAAGTATTTTTTGGTCCTCAGTTATTTGGGAATTGTGTTCTTATCGATCGACCACTTCTCACAGGATCTGAAGGAGACCTCCCGCATAAAGTCGGGCTTTATTCATGCGACGAGAGGCGGCTGGGAGCAACTCCCTCTTCTTAAGGACAAACTCTTGGAGTCGCAGGAGAAGCTCCTCAAGGCCTATAAAGAGCTTTTGGCGCTCAAGGAGGAGAAAAAGGAGAGGGAGGCCGCTCTGACTGAAGCCCGGGAGGTCTCGAGGAAGGCAGTGGAAGAGGCCATGCAACTGAGGGAGTGAACCACAACGGTTGAGGAGGCTACATCCAAAGCTCGGGAAGAGGCTGTATTTTATAAGGACACAGCTGCCGATCTTGACAAGGAGAAGGGCCTCATCAAGGCTGACCTTGCTGCGGCCCGAGAGGCTTACCGAGAGATGAAGGTCGAGTGCGTGAAGGGCAAGATTGCTCGGAGTGCTGCAGAGGAGGCCAAGCAGAAAGCCCTCGAGGATCTTGAGGCGGAGCGGGCTCAATCTCGTAGCCTCTCTGACGACGTCGATCGCCTGAAGAGAGCGTTGCTGGAGAAAGAGGGAGCTATCGCGTAGGCGGGCAAGGTGATCGAGGACCTGCGAGTCACCAACACTGACCTGGCGCGCTCCAATAGGGAGGTTGAGAGGGCCAACACCAACATGGTTGGCGAGAATACGGCTCCTGAGGAGAGGATTCGCGGTATGTGTCTACTATCGTGTTTCCTTTCCAAGGCGTGCTTTGTGCTATCTAATTTTTCCATGTCGGTCTTTGTAGGGCTTAAGGACGAGCTGCTAGCTGCTCAAGTCGAGGCCCGCTCCACCAAGACTCAGCTCGAGGGGGAGGTCGCTTTGAACTGTCGGCTGCGGACTGCGATAAGCGATCTCTCGGCCTCCTGGGAGCTTGAGCCCGTGGACGAGTCGAGGGAGGCGGCTCGAGGCGACGCATTGGTCGATCAGCTGTGCTACCTAGGTGCCACGCTGAGGGACTGGGTGCGGGACGCCCTTCATACCAGGGTGAAGCGGGCAATGGCGGTTGTCTGCTCAGGCTTTTCCTACGATATGGAGGTCGTGTCCCATGGCTTTGTCACCGACATCTCCAAGACCGACGTAGAGAACGAGGAGAGGCTCCACGCCTTGATCGACGACGTGGAGGCCCCTGGGGAAAGGCTGGCGAAGCTGTTCGAGCCGGAAGTGCTTCCTCCCGAGACTAGCTCGGGCACGGACGATGGTGGTGAGGGCCGAGACACAGACTGAGGCCTGCGAGTCTATTCTGGGTGCTAAGGCCCTTTGTACAGTGCTTTTTATCCTAAAGAAATGCTGTGTCTTTAAGTGGTTTATAAGATTTGTGAATATCTGCTTATTTTTGTGTTCAAAATTCCTTTGCTTCCTCGTTCGGTCTTTTGTTAGGGCGACCTTGATTGCCTTGAGGGTGAGGAAGTGAAGAGAGTTACCATAGCCCGGGGGCGTAGGTGTTCTCAGACTTGTCATCTCTCGGCCCTTAAGGGGCTCGAGGTGCCTTTACTACTCGACCGTGTGAGGCATACTTATAGGAAAACATCGTTAAGTTTTTTAGAAACATGGGGGGGTCCCCCCTGCTAGCCCCTGAGGGGGTATCGACTATGATGGGTCATAGTTGGTACTCCCTTCTAACGTCGAGATTTTGACCGGTGAAAAAGTAAATTACTCGAGGGAAAGATGTCATTCATTCATGCATTCATTCATAAGATCTTGGTACAGAATGTACATGAGAACATAAAGCTTTGAGACTCTAGGGGTAGAATCGACGTAGTTGTTCGATGTTGCACGCATTGGTGAAGACCGCCCCTTTTTCGTCCACGAGCTTGTATGTCCCTGGCTTCAGGACCTCGGCCACCACGTATGGGCCCTCCCAGGGCGGAGTCAGCTTGTGGCGCCCCTGGTTGCTTTGCCGCCGCCGTAGGACAAGATCGCCCACGTTTAGATGCCTTTTGCGCACATGCTTGTCATGATAGCGTCGAAGCTTTTGCTGGTATCTGGCGGAGTTGAGGAGGGCCATGTCTCGAGCTTCCTCGAGCTGGTCGACTGCGTTCTCTCGAGTCTCCTTATTTGTCTGCTCGTTATAGGCTTTGAGTCGAGGTGACCCATACTCAAGGTCTGTTGGGAGCACGGCCTCGGAGCCGTAGACCATGAAGAATGGGGTATATTTCGTGGCCCTGCTAGGCGTTGTCCTTAAGCTCCATAGGACCGAAGAGAGCTCTTCGACCCATTTCTTGCCGAATTTCTTCAACCGGTTGTAGATTCTTGGTTTGAGCCCCTGCAATATCATGCCGTTGGCACGCTCGACCTGGCCGTTAGTTCGAGGGTGAGCCACTGCCGACCAGTTCACACGGATGTGATGCCGACCACAGAAGTCCAAGAACTTTTTGCCGGTGAACTGAGTGCTGTTGTCGGTGATGATGACATTGGGAATCCCAAACTGGTGGATGATGTCGATGAAGAAAAGGACGGCTTGCTCAGAGCAGTTGTTTGTGATGGGTCGAGCCTCGATCCATTTTGAGAATTTGTCAACGGCCACCAGCAGATGGGTGTACCCTCCTGCTGCTTTCTGTAGAGGCCCTACGAGGTCGAGGCCCCACACCGCGAATGGCCACGTGATGGGGATCATCTGGAGAGCATGGGCGGGAAGATGCGTCTGCTTGGCATAAAATTGACACCCATGGCACGAGCGTACGAGCTCGATGGCGTTAGCTATGACCATTTGCCAGTAGAAGCCTTGTCAGAAAGTGTTCCCTACGAGGGTCCGCGGAGCGGCGTGGTGGCCACAAGCCCCTGAGTGTAGATCCTCGAGGAGCTTTCGGCGGTCTTCTATGGTGATGCAGCGCTGCAAGATTCCAGTCGGGCTTCGCCGATATAGTTAGTTATTTTCGCCGTAGATTACGTACGACTTGGCCCGTCGAGCGATACGGAGGGCCTCGGATCGATCCTCTGGTAGCCGCATCGAATCAGGCAATCGAGGAACGGTGTGCGCCAGTCGAACGGTCGACTGGGTCGCAATTCCACCTCCATTACTTTTGCTGCCGCTAGCAGGGCATCGATGGCGTTGGTTTGGTGAATGGCGGTGGTTTTGACGTCAGCCCTCGAGCCCAAGTCGACGGATGGCTCGAGCAGAAATCTTGAGAATGCGTCGGGCGGAACCGTGCCTCGAGTCGACGCGATCTTTGCGAGCTCGTCGGCCGCCTCGTTGTAGCGTCGGACAATGTGGACAAGCTCGAGGCCATGGAACTTGTCCTCGAGCCGACGTACTTCCTTGCAATACGCCTCCATTTTTGGGTCGTGGCAGTTAGAGGCCTTCATTACTTGGTCGATGACGAGCTGCGAGTTGCCTCGGATGTCGAGGCGCCAAACTCCTAGCTCGATGGAGATCTTTAGGCTGTTGACAAGGGCCTCATACTCTGCGATGTTGTTGGATGCGGCAAAATGTATTCTGATGACATACCTCATATGGACGCCGAGGGGCGAGACGAACAGCAGACCTGCCCCAGCTCCCGTCTTCATGAGAGACCCGTCGAAGTACATCGTCCATAGCTCCGCTTGAACTTGAGCCGGGGGGAGCTGGGAGTCCGTCCATTCCATGACAAAATCCACCAGAGCTTGAGACTTGATGGCTTTGCAGGGCGCATAAGTGAGGGTCTTGCTCATGAGCTCGACCAACCATTTGGCTATTCTTCCCGTGGCCTCCCGACTTTGGATGATCTCACCCAAGGGGAAGGATGAGACCACTGTGATAGGGTGGTCGAGGAAGTAGTGTTGCAGCTTGCGTCGGGCGAGGATCACTGCGTAGATTAGTTTCTAGATCTGTGGATACCGTGCCTTGGTCTCCAAGAGTACCTCGCTGATGAAGTAGACCGGCCTCTGGACCGGCAGCGCAAGTCCTTCTTCCTTCCTTTCGACCACCACCACCGCACTAACCACCTGGGTCGTCGAGGCAACGTACAGAAGAAGAGGTTCTGCGGGCTGAGGTGGGACCAGGATCGGGGCAGAGGTCAGCGTTTTCTTCAGGTTATCGAGGGCTTCCTCGACATCGGGGGTCCAAGAGAAATGCTCTGCTTTTTTCAAGAGCCGATATAGTGGCAACGCCTTTTCCCCCAACCTCGAGATAAAACAACTTAGCGCCGCCAAACATCCCATGACTTTTTGCACTCCCTTGACGTCTCGGATCGGCCCCATTCTCGTAATGGCCGAGACTTTCTCGGGATTGGCCTTGATGCCACGTTGGGAAACTATGTAACCCAAGAGCATGCCTCGAGGTACGCCGAAGACGCACTTCTCAGGGTTGAGCTTAATCTTGTTGGCGCGTAGGCAACTGAAAGCGATCTCGAGGTCCTGAATCAGGTCTCCTTGTTTCTTTGACTTGACGATGATGTCTCGACATATGCCTCGACTGTCGACTCTATATGTTTACCAAACACATGGAGCCTGCATCGCTGGTATGTTGCTCCCGCGTTTCGAAGCCCGAACGGCATGGTCACATAACAGTACATCCCAAAAGGCATGATGAAAGATGTCACGAGCTGGTCGGACTCTTTCATTTTTATTTGATGGTAACCAGAATATGCGTCAAGGAAAGAAAGGGTTTCACATCTCGCGGTAGAGTCAACAATTTGATCAATGCGTGGTAAAGGGAAAGGAACTTTCGAACATGCTTTATTTAAACTCGTGTAATCGACACACATCCTCATTTTCCCATTCTTTTTCTTAACTAATACAGGATTTGCTAACCAGTCAGAATGGTGAACCTCCTTGATGAATCCGGCCGTCAAAAGCTTGTGGATCTCCTCGCCGATGATCTTGCGTTTCACCTCGTCGAAGCGACGCAACCGTTGTTTCACTGGCTTGGAGCCGGCTCGAATTTCCAAGGAGTGCTCGGTGACTTCCCTCGGTATGCCTGGCATGTCTGAGGGACTCCATGCAAACATGTCGGCATTCGCATGGAGAAAGTCGACGAGCACAACTTCCTATTTGGGGTCGAGGTCGGCGCTGATCGTCAGCACCTTGTCGTCGGAGCCGTTGGGGTCGAGCAGGATCTTTTTCGTGCCTTCTGCCGGCTCGAAGCTACCTGCGTGACGCTTGGGCTCAGGAGCTTCTGCAGCAAGGGCCTCGAGCCTCAACGCGAGCTCAGTGGAGTTCTCGACAGCTTCTCCATACTTGACGCACTCGAAATCGCACTCGTACGCATGCTCGTAGGAAGAGCCGACGGTGATGACCCCCTTTGGCCCAGGCATCTTCAGCTTCAGGTAGGTGTAGTTGGGGATAGTCATAAACTTGGCATAGCCCGGGCGCCCGATGATGGCGTGGTACGTGCCTCGGAATCCCACCACCTCAAAGGTGAGAATCTCCTTTCTGAAATTGGCCGTCGTGCTAAAACAGACCGGTAGGTCGATTCGACCTACTGGCAGCGCCTTCTTTCCAGGTACGACACCAAGGAAGCCACCCACGCCTGATTGGAGCTGTGTTCTTTTGATACCGAGGAGGTCGAGGGTCTCGAGGTAGATGATGTTCAGGCTGCTACCGCCGTCCATCAGCACCTTCGAGAGTCTGGCGTTGACGATGATGGGGTCGACGACGAGTGGGTAGACGCCGGGGGCGACTACCTTGTCAGGATGGTCGTCTCGATTGAAGGTGATGGGGGTGTTCGACCAGTTGAGGTACTGGGGCACCGCCATCCTTGACACAAAGACCTCACGGCGCTCCCTCTTGCGCTGCCTTGCAGTTAGCTGCGTCGAGGGTCCGCCGTAAATCATGTAGGAGTCGTGGATGGCTGGAAAACCCTCGTCTTCTTTGTCGTCCCCCTTGTCGCCGTTCTTTTCTTTCTTCTGTTTGTCCTTCCTGAACCCTAGGCCGTCGAAGTGTCTCTTCAGCATGCGGCAGTCCTCGAGCTTGTGGTTTGCCCCTCCCTTATGGTAAGGGCAGGGCTCCTTTAGCATTTTGTCGAAGACAGCCCCCTCTGCGGGCCCTCGAGGCCTTTTACTTTCCATGGCGGCGACGAGATCATACTCGATGGCCTCCCGCTGGAACGGCCGTGCTTTCTTCTTCTTCTTGTTCTTCTTGGGTCCTCGACTGGGGCCCTCGTCGTCATCGGCGGGTGACTTGCCTTTGCCTCCTTCGCAGCTGAAGAAGGCGCACCGCTTCCTCCCCTGCAGCGTAGTTTGCCACTACGTCCATTAGCTCGTCGACGGTCTGAGGGCGATTCCGGCCTAATTCCCACACCAAATCTCGGCTGGTGGTGCCTGAGACAGGCCAGGATGATGTCGTGGTCTGGGATGTGCGGCAGCTCGGTGCGCTGCTTTTAGAAGCGTCGAGCGTACTCTCGGAGAGTTTCTCCTGGCCTCTGCTTGCACTTGCTAAGATCCCACGAGTTGCCGGGCCGTATGTGTTGACGGTCCTTAAGTATCAAATTTAATTATCAAATAAACAAAGAAAATGATCCAAATGAAATCAACATCCAGACTTAGGGTTTTATCTGACAGAATTCCACGAGTTTTGGTGTTTGTCTATTTCTACAGGGGGTTATCAGGAAATACGGAAGAAAGACCCACACGTCAGGATTACATAGAGATATCAACGTGCCGCGCAACTATCTGACATCTAGAAGACTCCAGAAGCCACAGGAAGGAAGCGGAGGCCGAATGGGGTTAGGCACTGGGCGCCCGCCCAGTTGACCTGGGCGCCCGCGCACCTCTGGAGTCCAATCAGGACTCTCTTTCGGGAAAGATCTCCACCGACCTAAAGGATCAAGGATAACCGTTCAATCTATGTCGGTTTGATCCAACGGCCTATATTCACTTGAAGGGACTATAAAACCAGACCCCCTAGCCCCTGGAGGAGAGAGCCTCTCAACCCTAATTCATTAACCCTCAAGGGAGAAGAAGCCCCTGATCAAGATTAGAGCCGCCACATCAATTAGATATCTAGATTAGCATAGCTACATAGGATTAGAACTAGAAGGAGTCAATCTTCGATTGGTTTCCGGATCTGTCAAGAGGATTCTTGGTAATTCTCTAATTGTGCTTCTAATTGTTCTTCTAATCATCTTTGTTCTTCAATATTATGAATATGTCTTTGTTCTACTTCAATATATTGCTTATGACTTTGCTCTACTTGCTTATATTCAAGATTATATTGTTCTTAGTTTATCATAGTTATGTACTTGGCTTAGTTAGATTGGATCTATATACATGCTTAGGATCGTATAGCGTTTATCCATTGGATCCATGGGTAAATGATAGATATTGTGTAGGCGTGGTGCTTATACCGTATTTATCTGCGTTTGTACCCAATATGCCAGATCGTGGGGTAGTTCGTGATAGTGACAGCTTCATTGATTCTTATATAGTCCCCCTCTCGTGTATTGGGCTGGCAGAGCAACATTATTACAGGGGAGTGATTGCTATGTTTCTCATATTCCTTGCTAATATCACTATGCATGGGCGTAGTCTTGTCTCGCAATGATTGCTAAGTATACTTGCACTAACTATGATAATGCTAGACTATATAATTGAGAATAACTTAGGAAATATTCTTGTAGTTCGTTCTAATTCCATGCTAATGACTTTCTAGAGTATCTAATTGAGGTGCTTATCATATTTATTATGTGGCTAAGTTATGCTGATCAGATTAATTATCTTTGTCACTATTCAATACTTTATATCCTTTATGTGACACTTACTCCTGTATGAAAGAATTATATAAATGTTCTCAATTATACATGCAATGATAGATACTCAATCTCATATTCCATTCTGTAATCAATATTGATGATTGTTAATCCCTTCCCAGTGGTAAAAATATAAATAACGATACCTGGAATACTTCCCGGTTAAAATGCTACATCGGTATTAATCTGTGCGCTTGCAGATCCCATTCATTATTTATTTAGAAGAGCAATTGCATATTTCAATACCGCGTCTCTCATGTCATGCTGCGGATGACAACTTGGCTTAAGTGGTATGAGGGATAGGTTTAGCATTTTTGGCACCGTTATCAGATTTAGAAAACTAAGTCTACTTTTGATAATGATGTTAAGAATACCCAACAAGCATTTTTGGCGCCGTTGCCGGGGACGGTTGATTACTAATCAGGAATGAATATAGAATTTTGAGTTATCATTCACATCACTAATATGATTGAGCTTATCTATTCTCTCATACAGTTTTACCCCGATATTTTCCTATTTTATCTTATGCAGGGTAATGTATGAATAGAAGACATCTTCCATGAAATTTTGTTGACAATCCTGAAGCGTTATTCAGAAAAACAAGAGCCAATCTCAAGAAGAGATCATCAACACTTCAGCAAGAAGTTTCATCCAATCAAGAAGATCAGCGGAACATGTCTTCAGAGTTCGAAGCCATGGCGAACAAATCGATCCGTGAGTTCTCAGCTCCCACTACGGACAACATCCGCACTGGACCTGCTGCAGAGATCGATGGCAACTTTGAGCTCAAGCCTGGGCTTATCAACATGGTGCAATCCAACCAGTTCTGTGGGAAGGCACACGAAGATGCTAGTGCTCATCTCCAACACTTCTTGAAGATTTGTAACACATTCACCATATCAGGAGTCCCCCGAGATGCTATACTACTTCGCCTCTTCCCATTCTCACTGTTAGGAAGAGCGAAGCAGTGGTTCTACGCTACAAAGGAGAAGAATACTACGTGGGCACTCTGCTCAACAAACTTCCTGGCCAAGTTCATTCCCATGGACAAGACCAATACTCTCCGTGGGAAGATTATAAGTTTTCAGCAACAAAATGATGAAGCCGTTCTAGAAGCATGGGAGCGCTTCCAATACTACATCCTAGAATGTCCCCATCATGGAATGGAGAGTTGGCTATTGATGCAGACGTTTTATCATGGGCTCGGCAACAGTGCCCGAGAAACCATGGATGCTGCAGCTGGAGGAGCATTCTTATCACTCACCATATCACAAGCCACAGCTCTTGTGGAGAAGATGGCGTCCAATCAAGGCTGGAATGAAGAAAGGACCCAGACACGCAAGAGAGGTGGAGGTATGCATCAGCTCAAGGAGGTAGACATGCTGTCTGCAAAGCTAGACCTGCTCATGAAGAAGCTCAATGATAGAGCTGGAGATAAGAAGGAAGTTATGCACATCTACGACTCTCACATGACTTGTGAGGAGTGTGGAGACACTGGACACTCAGGCAATCACTGCCCTGAGATACTTGAGGATGTGAAATACATCAACAACAACAACAACAACTACTACTACAACCGTCCTCAACAAAATCAAGGTTGGAATCAACAGAGGCCTAACTACTCAGGTAATTATCAAGGTAATAATTCTTACAACAATAATAATAATTTTCCACCTCTGAGAGAGTTAGTGTCTAATCAAGGAAAGCTAATGGATAACCTATCTAAGAAATTGGCATCTAATGATAAAATGCTAGAAAATATAAATAATAGAATGGATAATTTCTCTACTGCCATCAAGAATCAAATTAGCTTTAATAAAATGATTGAATCTCAGTTAAATCAAATAGCTGCTGCTGTTCCTACTACTAACCCCGGTATACCATCACAACCGGAAGGATTAGAATCTGCAAATCTTGTAGACATGTTTGATGCAGGTAATTGGAGTAACCCCGTCACTAAATTCACTACTGACCTTTTGCCGGTCAAGAGAGGCGATCCAGGACGCCCCGTCATCCTGATCTCCATCGGCATGGTGGACGTCCCAGAAGCGCTCTGCGACTTTGGCTCTAGCGTCAACATTATACCTAGGGTACTCTATGAAAAATTCTTTACATATCCTTTATTAGAAACAACCATGTGTTTGCAGTTTGCAGATCAGGCATTAAGTTTTCCAAAAGGAATATTGAAGAACCTTTGTGTCCGAGTTGGTACCTTATATGCCCTAGCAGACTTCGTGGTGATAGAGACCGGTAATGATGAGAGGGCACCATCATCTTAGGGAGGCCATTCTTAAACACCTTGGGAGCTGTCATCTACGCCAGTGCTGCCAAGATCAGTTTCTACATCAAAGGGAAGAAGGAGTCATTTTCCTTCAAGAACAAGACTACACAAATCCCAGATCAATCCAGACGTGAATCAAGGAAGAGGACCAATAGTAGGAACAGAAAACAAGCAAGTGTGGACCGAGTCAGCTAAGATGGTCACTGCAGTTCATGGAGGTCAAGATCGTCAACTTAAGTCACCATTTTTGACCAAGAAGGATGACCCAGGAATGTCAAGCATCTATTGCTCCATAAATGGATACAACTTCTACAAGATGACTTGCGACATTGGATCAGGCGTCAACATAATGGCCGCAGTCACCTATCGGCTCTTGTTCGGAACCATGCCCCTAAAACCAATAGTAACTGATGTTCCAGTCAAAATAGACGATCATTTTGTCTACACAGACTTCCAGGTTATTGACATGGGAGAAGATGAGTACGATCCACCCATCATCCTTGGAAGACCATTCCTCAGCACCGTTAAAGCAATCATCTACATTGGAACTAGAAAAGTCCATATGCACTTCCCCTCACAGAAGGTACGCCATTATTTTACTGACTCTAACTACATCTTTGAAGAATCTAAGCAGGTCAGAAAACGATGCAACCGCAACCAGAGGAGGCAAATCATCAAGGACGGATGGGCAGACTATGAAGGAGAAGTTGTAAGGTCAGAAGACGAACAATTTAAACAGAATTATCCAGAGCAGACCGTAGCACCGAGTCAGGTGTGGAAAGAGAAGATAACCATACATGAAGAAGAGGCGCCGCCGGAAGTACCGACTCCACCACCCAACGAATCCCAGGACAATTGAGAAAACGAAGAGTCCCGTTCGGAGGACTTAAAAACACCGAACGCCTTGCCAATAGGTAAACTGGGTAGTTATCCTTTCCCTTTCAATTGTTTAAAATAGTTTGATTAGTTAATCATGTTCATGCTATCCTAAAAAGAAAATAAAAATGTTAAAAAAATAGTAAGCCCCATGTGAGTATACGAGTGGCATGAAACCCATAAGTACATTCACTGTGGTGGCATCAAAATAAAATAAATATTTCTTTTCTCCTTTATAAAATGAAAATATAAAAATAGGGAGTAATATTTACTAAGGAAACTCAACATGATAAAGGCTAGATATTTATGCTAATATTTAATCAGTTCCACAAGCTTTGTTGTCTATTTGAGCTCTACAGAATTTAAGAATCAAGAAGACTAGTAGACGGAGGACATTCTAATCGCTGTCAAAATGCTGCTGACTTTCAAATACACCTCTGCCACCTGCTAGCTACATCAAGGGAAATTATATCAAAATTCAGCTTGGGGGAGAGCACCCCCATTTATCCCGATAAGTATTTCTATCTATCTTTATACTTATACTATATTAAAATATAAATATACATAACTATGAAAAACCAAATAAATATTTTATGCTTATATATATATATATCTTTTGCTTAGTGTGTTTAATAAATAAATAAAGTGGCTATGCTAATCTGAATCTTAATAATAAAACTCTAGCATGGATATGATGAATAGTTGCTTTGCCTAATTTTCAAATTTGAAGTTCTCTCTCAAGTTTAGACATAACTGTTATAATTTAAAGCTTGCTCTAAACCTAAACTTGTGGGAAGAAAACTTGATCTGAAGTCTAAGTTGTTAACGGATATGATATGGGAAGTTTGAGCTGCTGTTTATCTGTTCCTAGAGATGCTAGAATTCTAGAGAATTTTATCTTTAGAAAATCTTTAAAATATTACATGATGAGTTACTGTATGATGAGAGTTTAAATTCCTACCACAACCATATATACATGCTTGCTAGACTTTGAGCCACACATTTACTATTTACTGCTTATGAGCATTGAGTGTGGTCAAGCTGTGTAGACCCTTAGGAGCTTGTCATGTGGTTAAATCAAGATTCACTTGCACGTTCACTCACATATGCTACCTCTACTCTGGAAGTACCATCCACATATATCCACTCATTTCCATCTCCAGAACCACCCAAAAATATTCTACTCCTAATCCGGGAGAGAATAGCCAAAAATATTTTTGTTTTTCCCTTGTGAAATAAATGCTCAAGTTATCTTGTTACTGCCACTTGCTATATTATCTCAAGAGATGAGTGCTCTAAAAAAAGATACGAGGAAATAAAAAGGGGCAAGTGCCCGGAACCTCGAAAGAAAAGAAAAAGTGAGACGAGAGGTAAAAATGGACAAGTGTCCGACAGTAGAATTAGGGGTACAAGATACCCACCTGAGAGGAAAGAAAAAGGAAATATAGAGCATCTCATTCTCCTCACAAAGTTTCAGAGAGCAAGGAAGGTATGTATCCCCTAAAAGAGCAAAAGTAGAATTAGACTTTCACCATTGTTATCACCATCATCACCATACACCATTCATTCGCCACACATGCACATCTTGATTTGACTTATTGATTTCTTTCTTTGGATCCATGGTTTGACTATACAATAAATGTCTTGTGAGTATGTATATTTTATCTCCCACCTATGAGCTCCAGATATTAAAGCCTTATTAGAGTAGGGTGAGAGAGAAGGCAATGTCACTATGCCATATTCCACAAATACCGCATACTTTTTGAGAGAAGGCATATACCATTACTGCATTGGTAAGGATCCAGAAATACCACAAAAGAGAGATCTGAGAGAATCATACAAGGAATCTCTGAGTTTTATTTGAAAATCTACAAAAACTCCAGAGCTATAGCTGATCAAGAATAAGAGACATGGCACTTGACTAGACTGTTCTATCTTTTAACTACTCAAGACAGAAGAGACGGTTACAAGTCCCATGGTAAAAGGTAAAGTAAGTAAGTTTTAAGTCTTGACAGTTTACTCTAACTCAGAGATGAGATCTTATTTAAAAGCATGTGTACCGTCAATTTTTAAAGATATTCCAACAACTTCTGATCTATCACTGAGATTATCCTTGCTCAGGGACGAGCAAGAGGTAAGCTTGGGGGAGTTTGTTGACGGTTCTTAATTATCAAATTTAATTATCAAATAAACAAAGAAAAGGATCCAAATGAAATCAACATCCAGACTTAGGGTTTTATCTGACAGAATTCCACGAGTTTTGGTGTTTGTCTATTTCTGCAGGGGGTTATCAGGAAATATGGAAGAAAGGCCCACACGTCGGGATTACATAGAGATATCAACGTGCCGCGCAATTATCTTACATCTAGAGGACTCTAGAAGCCACAGGAAGGAAGCGGAGGCCGAACGGGGCCAGGCACTGGGCGCCCGCCCACCTCTGGAGTCCAATCAGGACTCTCTTTCGGGAAAGATCTCCACCGACCTAAAGGATCAAGGATAACCGTTCAATCTATGTCGGTTTGGTCCAACGGCCCATATTCACTTGAAGGGACTATAAAACCAGACCCCCTGGCCCCTGGAGGAGAGAGCCTCTCAACCCTAATTCATTATTCCTCTAGGGAGAAGAAGCCCATGATCAAGATTAGAGCCACCACATCAATTAGATATCTAGATTAGCATAGCTACATAGGATTAGAACTAGAAGGAGTCAATCTTCGATTGGTTTTCGGATCAGTCAAGAGGATTCTTAGTAATTCTCTAATTGTTCTTCTAATTGTTCTTCTAATCATCTTTGTTCTTCTATATTATGAATATGACTTTGTTCTACTTCAATATATTGCTTATGACTTTGCTCTACTTGCTTATATTCAAGATTATATTGTTCTTAGTTTATCATAGTTATGTACTTGGCTTAGTTAGATTGGATCTATATATATGCTTAGGATCGTATAGCGTTTATCCATTGGATCCATGGGTAAATGATAGATATTGTGTAGGCGTGGTGCCTATACCGTATTTATCTGCAATTGTACCCAATATGCCAGATCGTGGGGTAGTTCGTGATATTGACAGCTTGATTGATTCTTATATAGTCCCCCTCTCGTGTATTGGGCTTGCAGAGCAACATTATTACAGGGGAGTGATTGCTATGTTTCTCATATTCCTTGCTAATATCACTATGCATGGGTGTAGTCTTGTCTCGCAATGATTGCTAAGTATACTTGCACTAACTATGATAATGCTAGACTATATAGTTGAGAATAACTTAGGAAATATTCTTGTAGTTCGTTCTAATTCCATGCTAATGACTTTCTAGAGTATCTAATTGAGGTGCTTATCATATTTATTATGTGGCTAAGTTATGCTGATCACATTAATTATCTTTGTCACTATTCAATACTTTATATCCTTTATGTGACACTTACCCCTGTATGAAAGAATTATATAAATGTTCTCAATTATACATGCAATGATAGATACTCAATCTCATATTCCATTCTGTAATCAATATTGATGATTGTTAATCCCTTCCCAATGGTAAAAATATAAATAACGATACCTGGAATACTTCCCGGTTAAAATGCTACATCGGTATTAATCTGTGCGCTTGCAGATCCCATTCATTATTTATTTAGAAGAGCAATTTCAGATTTCAATACCGCGTCTCTCATGTCATGCTGGGGATGACAACTTGGCTTAAGTGGTATGAGGGATAGGTTTGGCATTTTTGGCACCGTTATCTGATTTAGAAAACTAAGTCTACTTTTGTAATGATGTTAAGAATACCCAACAGTATGTAGGTCCCCTTGAAGTTGCACTCGAATACTCTGACCAAATCGACCCAATCATGGATCTGGTTGGCCGGAAGCTCCTCGAGCCATCTGCAGGCGGTGTCGGAGAGAAAAAGCGGTAGCTGTCGGATGATGGCTCGATCGTCCCCTCGAGCGCCTCCCAACTGACAAGCTAGCCGGAAATCTACCAGCCACAGTTCCGATTTGGTCTCGCCATTGTATTTAGCAATGCTAGTCGGGGGTCGAAACGGATTGGGCAGCGGCGTGCTGCGGATTGCTCTGCTGAACACGCGAGGGCCTGGTGGTTCCGGGGCCATCCGGTCCTCGTCGCTGTCGTATCGCCCGCCGTGGTGGGCGCTGTATCCGCGCTCCTCTGCATCCCCGTATCGACGGCGACGATGCTCGTTGATGTCGCGTCGTGCGTCGTGTCGTCGTTGATTATCGACAGGGTGGTTTTGGACAGGTGCTGTCCTCTTTGCTCGAGGGGGTGGTTGCTGATGGACTGACACTTCCTTTTCATTTCGGATCGGCTCGTCACGCTTCTCCGTGGCTGCTCCTCGATGCCGAGAAGCTGAGCTCTCGGCCTGCTGAACCGCCGCTACTTGAAGCAGAGTCTGAACCTCGTCTCGAATTCGCCGCGCTTGGGAATTCGAGGGTTCAGGCATGTTATGTAGCAGCATTGTCGCCACCACGACATTCTGGCCCGCTCGAGGGAAGCGGCTGATGGGTTATTCTGGTTCCCCGTCCCCGACAATTTGTCGATGTACTTCTTGAGCCCATCTGCGGGCACCTCCGCAATGCGGATATGGTTGGTCCTGTTCGAGGATCAGCTCGAGCTCGATAAGGCGCTCGCGATCTTCATCGAGCTTTGCTCTGAGCTCTCGTAACTGCGCATGTTGCGCGGCTTTCTCTTCTTGCGGTGGGGGGTCGACCTGACCGTCGTTCCCAGGCGTCCTAGGGTCCTCCCTTGCTAAGGGGCTCGACCGCCGGCGACGGCGTCTTGCGTTTCGTCGGTGGTTTCTACCTCCCCATCGACGTTGAAGCATTCCCTAGTGGGGTCGTAGCTGTCGAATTCGGAGTCGGGATCCGGCTCTACGGCGTAGAAGCATCCACGTCTTTCCTCCAGCAGCTGCTGCCTGAGCGAGGTGATTGTGTATCGCCCAGGTCCTAGGCGTCGGAAGCCTCGCACCTAGGAGAGATCCGGTAACTCAGCCGATGCTGCTATGCTCCAGCGTCGCGTGGGAGGACCATTGGTCGCTCCACGTACGTCTAGGTGTTTGGACATATCATCTTGGCGAGCGACGCCATGGCGTTGTCCAGACCGAACGGTAGCGCTCTCCTTGGGGCGAACAAACCATGCGGAAGTAGCGCTGTGGAGGACGAGAGCGCGCGAGGCGCGTCGTCGCCCAACGTCGTCGCGCGATCCTCGTGACGTCGGGTCGTCGTACTGTAAGTGCAATCAAGCCTATTTTGGGTTTTGGCGTTGATGACCACCGAATTAGGGAACTAATGAGATTTACTGAGATGACAAGCAGGGAATATAGCAAAGAGGTTGTTGAATACCATGGAGGATCCCCCATTTGTAAAGGATGGGTCTCCTAGCTCCAAAGGAGGTTTAATTCATTTTCGGTTTGAATTTGAGTATAGCAAAAGCCGTACTATAAAGAGGGACTCCAAGTTTGTTGATCAAATTGTGAACCAAAGGCTCAAAAGCTCATCAACATCCTCAGACCCAAGCCTAGCCAGCATATCTTTCTCTCTACTCTTTGGTGTTTTCAGGCTGGTTCAGGCAAGGGCGGCACTGCCGCCCTACCCTGTGACAGTTGGAGAGCTGGGTATAAATACCCATTCAGACCGTCTCAAACGGTAACCTGCTCATCTTCCTCGCTCCCAACCGTTACAAACAGACCAGAGCTCACCTCTCTCTCCCTCCATTGTTGCTCCTCAAGCCCCCAAGCCAATCCTTGTTTCTAACCATCAAAACTTGAGGGAAAAGACAGCAAACTTCGATTGGAGAGCAGATCCATTGATTCCCAGCGTCAAAAAGAGCTTTTGGTTCACGTTTGGCCGGTAGCCTTAAGTTTGTTACTCTTGGAGCTTGCTCCTAGCTGGCTAGGCGTCGCCCTAGAGCTTGCCAACGTGTGTGGCAGCCAAGGGAAGGTTTGTAAGGTTACCCTTGCAGCTAATACATTCTTCACTCTTTGCAAGGGGTAAAATCCTTGCTTTGAGAATGAGGAGAAGGTAAGCCTGTGTGGCTAAGCCAGTCCTAGTGTGGGCGCCTCAACAACGTGGAGTAGGCTAAGCCTTGTTGTGGCAACAGCTAAACCACGGTAAAAATTGTGTGTCTTGTGTGCTTTCACTTGTGTATGAGTTGGTGTTAGGATTTGAGGCCGATCTACTTGGTGGGGAGGCTCCAGCACATTCTAGCTACATACTCGTGCTCTAACATCTTGCAGGAAGCTTGGAAATTTAGTCGATCTAAATTTCCCTGGGTAAACTTTGAATCAATTCAGTTAAGCTTCTGTTTGTTTTTCTGCTGAGGCCGGCAGTGCCGCCCTAGGAGGGCCTCACTGCCGCCCTTGCCTGTGTGACTGATAAACTTTGCTGAAAAAGTTTGAACAGGCCTATTCACCCCCCTCTAGGCCACTTCCTGTACGTCCAGAGATCCTACAAGTGGTATCGGAGCTAAGTTGCTTCGTATACACTTCACTGCGTGAAGTATGGAAGTTGCGGGAACCTCGGGGGCGAAGGATAAGTCCATTCCAGCTGCACAAGCTGAGGATGTGCTGGTCGAGAGTGATAGCAGTGAGCTATCAGTCTCAACAGCCAGCAACTCCACCCTCAAGCCTGATGGTGGTATGACTACCGACCCCGAGAGAAGGCAAAGAAGGCAAGCAAGAAGAGAAGCTAAAGCAAAAAGAAAATAAGATGAGAAGCTAGCTGCCAAGAAGAAGAGAAAAGAAGAAAGAAAAGCCAAAAGAGAAGAGCGAGCCAAAAGAAGGGCAGCAAAGAAAGAAGAAGAGAAGAAGAAAGAAAAGGAGGTGTATGATGCATCATCAAGTGAGCTATCATCTAGTACAGATGATGGTGATGATGATGAATCATATAACCGCTCCAAGAAGGACAAGAAGGGTAAATCAACGAAGGAGGACAACAGCAGCAAAAAGAAATACTCCGCTGTATCCTTTAACTATTCTTATTTGTCTAACCGAGACAAGAAGTGTCTTGTCAACGTGCCCGCTGGCAAGTTGCCTCATTTTGATGGGACCGACTTTGCTAAGTGGAAGCATTTGATGAGTCACTATCTTGGAGCTCTTCACCCCGGTCTTTGGGATGTTGTTTGTGATGGATTTCAGGAACCTGCAGATCCAGAGAATCCAACAAATGAAGAAATGATTGCTGTCCACTTCAATAATCAAGCCACAAGCATTCTCCTTAGTGCTCTCAATGGAAATGAGTACAATCGAGTGATGAATGTGAATGTGGCCAAGCAGATTTGGTATACTTTGGTTTTAGCTCATGAAGGTGTTGACAAAGTGAGGAAGGCCAAAATTGATTTGATGATGGCCAAGCTCAATAGGTTTGTGATTGTTGGTGATGAAGGGCCACAAGAAATGTTTGATAGGTTGATGGTGCTAGTTGGAAAAATTAGAGGCTATGGTGGTGACCTTGATGACCATAAAGTTGTGAAAGTAATGTTGGAAGCATACTCACCAAGAAATGAGACCGTGGTCACTCTCATTAGAGACAAGAAGAATTTTGAGCACTTCACCCCAAGTGATGTGCTTGGAAGATTGTTGACATTTGACATGCAAAGAGAAGAGGCTAATGAGAGAAGAAAGCTTGGCGAGCTGCAAGCCAAGTTAGAAGGCATGAAGGTCAATGATATAGCACTCAAGGCAAAGCAATCAAACAAGCAAGGTGGCTGCAGCAAATCCAAGAGCAGCAAGCAAGTATCAACAAGTCAGCCCAAGAAAGCAAAGCAAGTTCAAGAATGTGATCCATCCTCATCCTCTAGTGATAGTGATGGTGATGATGGTGATTATGAGAAGATAGATGATATTGCCCTCTTCATAAGCAAGCATAGACGGGGGCTGAAGCAACATGGATTCAAGTTCACTCCAAGGAAGTTCCAAAACAAGAAGAACAGATTGTGCTTTAACTGTGGCAGCACCGAGCATCTTGTTGCAGAATGTCCAGAGGCAAAGAAAAAGAAGGAACAAAGGCATGACAACAAGAGAAATTACAAGAGGGTTGGAGAAGCACACATCGGGCATGAATGGGACTCAACTCAAGAGACCTCAAGTGAAGATGAGAAGGTGGCTACCATGGCTGTCCTCAAGTCAACATCTTCACCAAGGCTCTTCGACAACATGACCGATGATGAGCAAGATGGCAGCCCCCACATTTGTCTTATGGCAAAGGGTGGGAAGGTACAAACCAAATCCAAATCTTCTCCAATACCCAAAGAAATCTCTAGTAGTGAACTAAATGACTCCTCTAGTGATGATGACTCTAGTGATGATGAATTTAATGAAATGACTAAAAAGTGTGATCATAAAACTAAAGTCTACATCTCTAGGCTAATGAAGGAAGTACTAGATCTCAATAATGAAATTGATTTAAGAAATGATGACATCAAGGAGCAAGCTAAGAAAAATCTGGCTCAAATTAAAGAAATTGACTCATTGGAGAGTGAGGTGGCTGCACTAAAGAAAAGTATAAAGAAAGAAAAAGACAGCCACACTCTCACAAAGAAGGAAGTAGATGCACTCAAGCAAAAGTATTATGGCTTAGACGAAAAGCATAAAGGACTTGAGCAACAATACAATCTTCTTTGAGAGAGTACCTCACAGTCCTCTAAGTCAAATGAGACTAGTACTCCCTCCACTAGTGAAAGTTGTCAAAAATGCAATAATCTTGACTTAAACATGTATTCCACTAATCTTGCAAACATGGAGGCTATGAAAAAGGAGATCATGAGGCTCACACATCTGTTGAACACCAAGTGTGAGAACAAACCACAAGGTAAAGAAGTTCAGCAAAATAGGCCAAACTACAAGGATGGGAGAAATCCCAAAGTCAAGGATGGACTTGGCCACACAAAAGGAGGAAAGACCAATGGAAGAGACCTGGTGAATGGCATTGAGTGTGTTAAATTCACGAGCAAAGGCAAGGTTGGTGTAGAGCAGCCTGCACAGAAGGGGGTACAAAAGCAGTCCCGAGCCCACTGGCCAGCCAAGGGCGGCAGTGAGGCCCTGAAGGGCAGCAATGCCGCCCTCCCCAGACAAGGGAAGGCTACCAACCTCAAACCTGAGCCTGTGAAAGCACAAAAGAAGGTATGCCAGCCTCAGGGGGAGTCCCAGCAACCCAGAAAGAAGAACAGGGGGGCTCCAAAGAAAAGTTTCTATCAACCAAAGGCAAAGATACAAAGCCCAATTGTGAATACTTCCTTTGTGTTAAAAAATAACAGCAAAGGGGAAGTGATTGCCAAATATGTTGGCAAGGGCAGAAATATGTATCTTAACACTTCCATTTGGGTTCCTAAAATTTTTGTGACTAACATGCAAGGCCCCAAGAAAGATTGGGGACCTAAACCAAGGAACTAAACATTTTTTGCAGACATACTCCTCCGGTGGGTCAAGTTGGGTGCTTGACAGCGGCTGTACAAATCATATGAACGGAGAGAAGAGTATGTTCTCAACGTATTCCCCAACTACAAATTCAAAAGAATCTATCATATTTGGTGATAACTCCAAGGGGGAAGTTGTCGGTCTTGGTAAGGTTGCTATCACAACAAATTCTTCCATTTCAAATGTCTTGCATGTGGATCCGTTGGGATACAACTTGTTATCAGTTTCACAATTGTGTGAGGCTGGTTACAATTGTCTCTTTACGGAGAAAGGTGTGGAAGTCTTTAAGAGGGAGGATTCCTCTATTGTCTTTACGGGTCGCTTGAAGGGCAAGCTTTACCTAGTTGATTTCAACAAAAGTAAGGCCAAGCTTGAGACTTGTTTAATGGCAAAATCTAGCATGGGCTGGTTATGGCATCGCCGTCTAGCACATGTTGGCATGAGGAACTTGGCCAAACTCCAAAAGGACAACCACATCATTGGACTAACAAATGTTGAATTTGAGAAAGACAGGATATGTGGTGCTTGCCAAGCCGGGAAACAAGTAGGTGTACCACACCCACCAAAGAGTATCATGACGACCACTCAACCATTGGAGTTGATACATATGGACCTCTTTGGACCGGTCGCCTACCTAAGCATCGGGGGTAACAAATATGGTTTAGTTATTGTTGATGATTATTCTCGTTTCACCTGGGTATTCTTTGTCTTTGACAAATCTCAGGTACAAGAGAAAGTAAAGATCTTTGTGAGAAGAGCACAAAGAGAGTTTGGGCTGCCCATCAAGAAAATAAGAAGTGATAATGGCAGCGAGTTCAAAAACACTCAAGTTGAAGAATTTCTTGATGATGAAGGCATCAAGCATGAGTTTTCAACTCCATACACCCCGCAGCAAAATGGTGTAGTAGAAAGGAAGAATAGAACACTTATTGACATGGCAAGAACAATGCTTGATGAGTATAAGACTTCGGACCTATTTTGGTGCGAAGCAATCAACACCGCTTGCCATGCAATCAACCGCCTCTACCTACATAAGAAACTCAAGAAGACTTCATATGAGCTGCTAACCGGTAACAAACCAAAGGTGTCATACTTTAGAGTGTTTGGGTGCAAGTGTTTCATACTCAATAAAAGGCCCAAAACCTCTAAGTTTGCACCTAAAGTTGATGAAGGCATTCTTCTTGGTTATGGATCAAATGAGCATGCTTACCGCATCTACAACAAAACCTCTGGTAGAGTTGAAGTTGCGGTAGATGTCTCATTTGATGAGTCTAACGGCTCTCAAGTAGAGCATATTGATGAAAGTGTTGCAGGAAAGGAGGATCCACCATGTGAGGCAATCAAGCAATTGGCTCTTGGTGACATAAGGCCACAAGAAGAAAAAGCCACTACTCAGGAGGATCCCCAAGAAGCTGCTGACAAGTCTTCCACTGATGCACTCGATGCAAATGTGTCAGCCACACCTGCTGCTCAGCAACAGGGCGGCAGTGCCACCCCTCCCTCAGCAGCAGCAACCTCCTCAACACCTCAAGGGCTGGATCTTGCACCAGTCTTTGAACTTGAAGCTGATAAAGAGTTAGATGAAGAACAAGACAATGTTGAGCATCCAAGACTACGCCAAACAATTCAAAGAGATCATCCTGCCGACAACATCCTTGGAAGTCTTCGAAAGGGAGTGTTGACACGTTCACATTTAGCAAGTTTCTATCAACATTTCTCTTTTGTATCTTCCATTGAACCAGATAAGGTAGAGAAGGCGTTGGCAGATGAGGACTGGGTCTTGGCCATGCAAGAAGAGCTCAACAACTTCGAGAGAAACCAAGTGTGGACTCTTGTTGAAAGGCCCAATACCAATGTGATTGGTACCAAATGGGTCTTTCGCAACAAGCAAGATGAGAATGGCGTGGTGACAAGGAACAAGGCAAGATTGGTGGCTCAAGGTTACACTCAAGTAGAGGGATTGGACTTTGAAGAGACCTTTGCTCCAGTGGCATGACTTGAAGCAATTCGAATGCTTTTAGCTTTTGCTGTCCATCATGACTTCAAGCTGTTCCAAATGGATGTCAAGAGTGCATTCCTCAACGGCCCTATACAAGAGTTGGTGTATGTTGAGCAGCCACCAGGTTTTGAAGATCCCAAGTTTCCAAACCATGTCTATAAACTCCAAAAGGCGCTCTATGGGCTTAAGCAAGCACCAAGAGCATCGTATGAATGCCTTAAGGATTTCTTGCTCAAGAAAGGCTTTGAAATAGGCAAAGCTGATTCTACTCTCTTCACTCGTAAAATTGGTAATGATATATTTGTGTGCCAAATATATGTCGATGACATAATATTTGGTAGTACTAATCAAGTGTTTTGCGAGGAATTTAGTAGGATCATGACAAAGAGATTTGAGATGTCCATGATGGGTGAGCTGAAGTACTTCATCGGGTTTCAAATCAAGCAATTAAAGGAAGGGACTTTCATAAGTCAAACCAAGTACACCCTTGATATGCTGAAGAAGTTTGACATGGAGAAAGCGAAGCCTATCAATACTCCCATGCCAACTAATGGACATCTTGATCTTGATGATAAAGGGAAGGCCGTGGACATTAAGGTATACCGCTCCATGATCGGCTCTTTACTTTATCTGTGTGCATCTAGGCCCGATATTATGCTTAGTGTGTGCATGTGTGCTAGATTTCAAGCTAATCCGAAAGAATGTCACTTAGTGGCTGTTAAGAGAATCTTGAGATATTTAGTACACACTCCTAACCTTGGCTTGTGGTATCCTAAGGGCTCCAAGTTCAATCTACTTGGCTATTCAGATTCTGATTATGCCGGTTGCAAAGTAGATAGAAAAAGCACTTTGGGGACATGTCAATTCCTTGGACGGTCCTTAGTGTCTTGGAGTTCTAAAAAGCAAAATTGTGTAGCCCTTTCCACAGCTGAGGCCGAGTATATTGCAGCCGGTGCATGCTGTGCTCAATTACTTTGGATGAGGCAAACCCTTCGTGATTTCGGATGTCAATTCACCAAAATCCCACTTTTGTGTGACAATGAAAGTACCATAAAACTTGCAAACAACCCTGTAAGTCACTCAAGAACCAAGCACATAGACGTCCGACATCACTTCTTGGGAGACCACGAAGCCAAAGGAGATATCGAAATTCGCCATGTGAGCACCGAAAAGCAACTAGCCGATATCTTCACTAAGCCTCTAGACGAGACAAGGTTTTGTGCTTTGCGTAGTGAAATAATATCTTGGATTCTCGTAACGTGGTTTGAACTCCAGCACACACCTTGTTTGATTAACTAGCATGCATAGGAGAAAATGCTTGAAAAGATTTAATTATGTCTTTCAAAATCTCTTAAAAATTTGTCTCAAATATCATGACTATAGTTTGATTGTTTCCTTATGTTTAGTCATGGTGTTTGGGTTGTATGTGTTCATATCTGAAGCAATAGAGAAAAGTTAATTTCTCTTAATTCCTCTGCTGTCAAGGACCGGCACTGCCGCCCTTTAGGGCCGGCAGTGCCGCCCTAAGCGGTTCAGGGTAAAATCGCCTTGGACTGGTTCTCACAGGCCCACTTTTTCTTTCCTTCTAGTCATGCCCGTGATCTCTCTCCCCTCTCCTCCTCATTGCGCCGCACCTCTCTCTCTCTGTCTCTCTCTCTCCCTCACGCAAGGCTCCAGGGAACTTCTCCCCATCGGCCACCTCTCTGCCGTGAGGAAGAAGGAGAAAAGGGAAGGCCTCCTTGGTCTTCTCCAGTGGTGCATTGGGTGTGCTTCTCCCTCTTCAAGGAGGGACATTCTTCTCTCATCCTCTCAATCCAAGGAAGCAAAGCAAGGTGAAACCCTAACCTATCCCGATCTATGCAATGTCTACTTTTTGGGCAAAAGTTTCAGTTTCTAGTGGATGGCTGATGAATTAGGAAGAGGTTTAGTGGATGGATTTGATTTCTCTCGATACATTGAAAGATGCCCTCCGGCAGTGCCGGAGCTTAAGGTCGGCAGTGCCGGCCTTGGCAACTGCTTTTCTGCAGTTTCAATACGTTGAAGGGAAAGTGAATCGATTAAAGTTCATAGATTAAATCTACCCTAGCTTGTTTGTCCATCCTCTTTAAGCTCTTGCTCATCTAGACATAGTCTGCCTATGAACTGTCTTAGAGATTGTATGATGGACAGTGGTGCACATGTATATAAGTTGAATAAGTGATGAAGTGTAGAGTAGGGACTGCAGAAACTCTGCAGGGCGGCAGTGCCGCCCTCACCTGACCAGCTTGGTTAGGGGGAGTTCCCACAGTCCATATTCTACACATCTCACTTGATCAACTAACTCTACATATGCTCTACTATATGCCAGATGTACAGTTTCTGATTTGGCTCAATTTTGGCATAGATGGACCGAGGAAAGAGGAAAATATCCACCAAGCAACAAGTTCGCAGAGGCAGGGGGAGAGGCAGCAGCTCTGGAGTTTTCTTTGGAGATGATAGAGCAGCAAGGCAGCAGTATATTCAGCAGGAAGAAATGTTGCAGCAGGCTGGTTTCACCATCTCTCCTAGAGGTTGTCCTAGCACTCCCCTGCACATTGTAGAGTTTGATGACAGCTACATGAGGGACAGCACTGATGAGTTTGAACTCAAGGCACCAAATGACACAGTGGATCATCCCTTAGTCAATTATGCAGCAAGTTGGAAAGCTGTGGAGGAAGCTAGAGAGGTGGATCTCTATGCTCACAGCAAGATAAGTGGTGTTGATTATCGTTTCTGGAATGTTTTTCATTCAAATTTCTATGCCACTGCTATTCTACCAGCTAGAAGGGGTAAGATTTGTGAGATGCATTTCATTGATTTTGATGCTATGCAAGCAAAAGAGGAGCCTGATTTTGATGCTGCAATTAAAGTATGTGATAAGTTTGAGCTGTCCACTCTCATGTCCTTTAAATATGACTGGAATAGAAAAATACTTGCCTAGTTTCATGCTACCTACTTTTGGAACAGAGACAATGATGAAGTGCATTGGATGGCAGATGGCACGCATTATAGGATTGATTTCATCACCTTCTGCAGGATATTGGGTTTTGGAAATGACCATAGAACCTACTCTCGAATTCACAATGAGAGAAGGTTTGAGCCACATGAGGTGAGTTTTATGTGGGAAGATCCAACCCAAGTGAACAACAGGAGGACTGGGTTGAAGAGTTTCTATTATGTGATGAACAACCTTATCAAAATGACACTCAACCCAAAAGACAATGCCACTGATCTAAATGGACATATTACTAATGTGCTGTCCAGATTTCCAGAAGGGGATAAATTTAATATTCCAAGGTTCATATGGGTAGAGCTGGCATATGCTATGGATGATGGGAGGAGGTCACTTCCTTATGCTCCTTATCTGATGTTTATGATTGAGAGAGTGACTGGAGTTAGATATCCTAAGGATTGCAGCCACACTGTGTATAACATCAAGAAAACTACAGGTGGTAAAACAGCCCCACCTCCTGCAGTAGAGAGCTCATACCATAGTGAGGGAGGCCACAGTGTGCCACAGAGGAGAGATGGAAGGAAGAAGAAGCGCTTTCAGAAGTTGGCAGAATGGGTGAAGGCTATCTTTGGCACTTGTTCTTACATGGCACAAAATCAGTATGATGACATGATGGAGAGCAGGCATGCAATAAATGCAGCTAGAGAGGTTCAGGGTATACCTCCTCTTCCACCTGTTGCTCCATCTCCTCAGTTTCCAGACCTTCCTCACCTATCTGACACGGAGTCTGATGAAGAACATGGCAGCTATGATGAGCACCAGGGATATGATGATGATCCAGATCTTCAGGAGACACTAGGCAGTGTCTATCGGCAGCTCAGGGATGAGTCTAGACAGCGGTGGGCTAGCACTTCAGCGGCTGCTCCTCGACGTTCCACGCGAGCCTCTCGCTTCACAGCTACTACTCATAGGGCTGGTCGTGCCGTGGTTTCTAGTGACGATAATGACGATGATGAGTGAGTTGTTCTCTCTTCTTTCTCTCTTCTTTTCTCTTTTTGGTACTTTATGCCAAAGGGGGAGAAAATTAGAGAAATTAGAGGAGTCAATTCTTTTCGACTGGACTTCGTTACTGCAGCTGCAGATCCTCATGTTCAGATCCGATGAGAGTGTTAGTTGTTAGTTTGTGAGCTAGTTTGTGAGCATGAGTGCTTCTTCAAAAACTATTTTTAAGTTGTAATAATGCTACTTCTTTGTCTCTATTTGCTTCGGATGTGAACATGTACTTGTGAACTGCTTGTCAGGCTAAATTATTAGTTTAAATTCTGTTGGTTAACCTGTTTGTGTGATGTAATGCTTTTTGAAATTTTTGTCAGCTTGCTGGTGTAGCAAGGGCGGCAGTGGCGCCCTACCAGGGCGGCAGTGAGGCCCTCTACTACAGCAGCATGCTGTCCTGCTTGTATAAACTGTCATATGCATACACGGTTATCTTGTGACACAGTTTGTTGCACCCCACAGAGGTCATGGACATAGGGGGATATCCTCCATCACTTGCTAAATGTATGAAGCTTGAATTTCATGTCAAGTTTGAGTATTCAAAACTCCAATCATACATTTAGGGGGAGCTCCTATGCCCATGACCATTTAAATCTCAGTTTTGATTACTATCTTTTGTAAGCTCTAATTTGGTTGTCATCAATCACCAAAAAGAGGGAGATTGTAAGTGCAATTAAGCCTATTGTGGGTTTTGGCGTTGATGACCACCGAATTAGGGAACTAATGAGATTTACTGAGATGACAAGCAGGGAATATAGCAAAGAGGTTGTTGAATACCATGGAGGATCCCCCATTTCTAAAGGATGGCTCTCCTAGCTCCAAAGGAGGTTTAATTCATTTTCGGCTTGAATTTGAGTATAGGAAAAGCCGTACTATAAAGAGGGACTCCAAGTTTGTTGATCAAATTGTGAACCAAAGGCTCAAAAGCTCATCAACATCCTCAGACCCAAGCCTAGCCAGCATATCTTTCTCTCTACTCTTTGGTGTTTTCAGGCTGGTTCAGGCAAGGGCGGCACTGCCGCCCTACCCTGTGACAGTTGGAGAGCTGGGTATAAATACCCATTCAGACCGTCTCAAACGGTAACATGCTCATCTTCCTCGCTCCCAACCGTTGCAAACAGACCAGAGCTCACCTCTCTCTCTCCCTCCATTGTTGCTCCTCAAGCCCCCAAGCCAATCCTTGTTTCTAACCATCAAAACTTGAGGGAAAAGGCAGCAAACTTCGATTGGAGAGCAGATCCATTGATTCCCAGCGTCAAAAAGAGCTTTTGGTTCACGTTTGGCCGGCAGCCTTGAGTTTGTTACTCTTGGAGCTTGCTCCTAGCCGGCTAGGCGTCGCCCTAGAGCTTGCCAACGTGTGTGGCAGCCAAAGGAAGGTTTGTAAGGTTACCCTTGCAGCTAATACATTCTTCACTCTTTGCAAGGGGTAAAATCCTTGCTTTGAGAACGAGGAGAAGGTAAGCCTGTGTGGCTAAGCCGGTCCTAGTGTGGGCGCCTCAACAACGTGGAGTAGGCCAAGCCTTGTTGTGGCAACAGCTGAACCACGGTAAAAATCGTGTGTCTTGTGTGCTTTCACTTGTGTATGAGTTTGTGTTAGGATTTGAGGTCGATTTACTTGGTGGGGAGGCTCCAGCACATTCTAGCTACATACTCGTGCTCTAACATCTTGCAGGAAGCTTGGAAATTTAGTCGATCTAAATTTCCCTGGGTAAACTTTGAATCAATTCAGTTAAGCTTCTTTTTGTTTTTCTGCTGAGGCCGGCAGTGTCGCCCTATGAGGGCCTCACTGCCGCCCTTGCCTGTGTGACTCATAAACTTTGCTGAAAAAGTTTGAACAGGCCTATTCACCCCCCCTCTAGGCCACCCCCTGTACGTCCAGAGATCCTACACGTACCCGCGGCTCCGGCGTGCGGGGTTGTCGGCCCCTGTGTCACCACCCGCCTGGCACGAGCTGGCGACCGCGAGGAGGCAGAGGTGTGGTGGCGGCGCTGTCCACGCCTCCTCTTGGGCGGGGAGGCATGGTGGCGAGGCCGTCTTGGAGCCCTCAGTCGTGCGGGCGCAACGCGAGCTCCTCCTGGTCCTTTGACCGAGAGCAGTATCATGTCGTAGCCAAAACCGGTAGACATGAACTCGAGGCTCCCGAACCAAATCACCGTGGAGCGCGGAATCGGTGAAACGAGAGTGGCCATCTAGAAAGTGGTGGGAAATCGGCGAAAAAACACGCAGGACCCCTACCTGGCGCGCCAACTGTCGGTGTTTTCCCCCCGGGGGTCACACCAACGAGTAAAACTAGTGCGTGCTCCCCTTCCCAGATGGTGATGCAAGAAAGACACAAAGATTTATCCTGGTTCGGGCAAGAGAAGGCCCTACGTCCAGCGGGGGGGAGAAGTTTCTATTATCTTGCACCTAAGTGAGGGGTGAATACAAGTGTGGTATGGATGGAGATGGAGTACGGTTGCTCTTCTACGTATGTCTTCTGTTCCATATCCGCTCCTGAGCTTCCCCTTTTATAGTTCCAAGGGGAGGCCTAGGTTATATGCATAGGCGACAGAGTAGGGGTCGATAGGGGTGTGGCGCGCTGACCTACTCGAGGCCTCCGTACCGGCGTGGCCTCGAACCGTCTTGTCTCGGTACCTTGTTGATGATTACGCGTGCCCCTGAATCCTGCTCCTGTGCGCCGTCCTGGACCGGTTTATCCGTCGCACGCTTGTACGTCGTGGTTGCAGTTGCGTCAGAGTGGTTGAGGTGCCGTCTCTCGTCATCCGACTCTTCTTCGGGAAGGAAACGTGCCTGCTCCAGGGTCAGGTGCCGCGCAAAGCCTTGCTGAACGGAGCGCTGACTTTGGGCGTCTCGAGGGGGTCCTGACGAGACGTTCCGACCACCTTACTGCGCCTGACCATACTCTGACTCGTTTGGTGGGCAAGGCTGCAAAAAGGAACGATTGGACGGATGCTTGTTCCCTATCACGCTTCCCGTGATTGTCAGGTTAGGTGAGAACGCGGCAGGCGCATTAAATGCCCTGGTTCCTGTGCCCGCATCAGGCGGCGGGCGGCGTCCTTGCACTCGAGGCCTTTCGATTCGTACGAGCCTGTTTCCGTATTCGACGGTCGCCGTTTGGTCGAGCCCCAGTCGATTCGCACGACGCTCTTTCCGTGTTTGAGGCTATGGACGTTGATAACTGTGCGTGCGACCGGGGGGCGTCGAGTCGGGGACCTCGATTTCGTACGGGTGCTTTCGTCATGTGCGTTAGTTAGGGTACCCCTTGCTGATACCCTCGACAAAACTATGCATTGAGACTGGCCTTAGACTTAAATATACTAATGATGTCAAATATGACCATCAACAAGTAGTAGAAGAATAATGAGATGGTAAATTTTATTCAGAACTTATTTATTAAACATTTTTGGTTCTTCATAGTGTAGAACATACAGACACGCGGCCACCGGAGGATGGTTTGTCTGCTAGTACATGGATCAAGAGCAACAAGATAAATAAAGCTGGTATTCCTTGCCTATGTCTGAGTGGGAACATGGCAACAAGGAATATAACAGACAAAATCATCATATCATGAAAGGTTTCATGCGTTCTTTGATAGCAGCATCAGGGTTTTCAAGGGATTTGTTGTAGATGCGCATGAAATCACGGAGCGTGACGGTGCGGTAGCGCGGGGGCTTGTTTTCACCGAGAAGCTCACCAGCGGGTCCAATGAGGCAATCTTCAGTGCCGTTTAAGGTTATCACCAGGGACGTCCTTGCTTGCACCGAGTTGGTTATCACGCGGTGCTCAACGCTCTTTATGATCCCGTTGGTCACGACCTAATTAACAGGTTAGTCAGAAACCAATGCAAGAGCAGGCTGATTAATCATGCATGTATTGTCGGAATAATAATGGAAAATTTTAATTTAGGGTACCAACAGAGCTAGAAGATATCTACTACTGTACCTCAAGATGCAGGCCAAAGTTGATGACAAAAGAATTGCGTATGGGCTTGACCATGATCCAGTCACCTTTGTAGAGAACTTGGAGGCCAGGCACCGAGCCGGAGAGGACAAGTGTGATGAGGTTCCTGTCGCAGTGCGGTGGCAGGCCAAGCGTCACGTCAGGCGTCGGGCACGGAGGGTACCGGATGACACTGAGAATCATATCGCCGGCACTCTGGTCGCCGTCGAAATAGTCAGAAGGGAGCCCCAGGCCCTCACAGAGCATGTGCAGCAGCTCCAACCCAAGTCCTCTCATCAGTGCAGTGTAGTTTTCATAAACATTGCTGTCGTACGTGCCGGGAGATTTGACCGATATACATATATAACAAATTAAATAGTCAGATCGACCAACAAAAATAGCAGCATCAGAAGCTAGCACGTGTCCTGAAATAAGTGAATATTACAGAGAAGAGAATAACTGATGAAGGTAACTAATACGCATGAGGAAATCTCTTGGAAAATAATTGAGTCCAGTAGCTTAGCTAGTCCTGATTATTTCTTACCGGAGCTCCTCGGGCTTTTCAGGCCATTCTTTCTTGCTGTCGCCGCCGGGGAAGGCGCGCGCAAGGCGGAGGCAGTCCATCCAGTACAACCTTTTGCTGGTCTTGTATGTGGAGCCGGAGAAGAGCCGGTTGGGTCTGTTTGTATCATCTGAGTAGAAATGCGCCTTGTCTGCCGCCGGCAACTGGAAGAACTCTTCACTCACTGCCTCCACGTCCTGTAACACCTGCTCCGGGACTCCATGGTTGATAACCTGCAGCACATTACTACTGAATAATTTGGCTCTGATTGATCGACATCGACTTACTTATTTGATGATGAGTACATATATATATATGCATGCATGTTTCTTCCACTACTAACCTGGAAGAAGCCAAACTCCTTGCCGGCGTCGAGGATAGCGCGGCGAAGCTCGCCGCGGCTACGGGACAGATCGATAAGGGGCAGGGTAATGTCAGTTGGGGTCGCCTTCGCCTGTGGGAGCTGCGGGACAGCATAGCTATCCGGGACCGGGAGCGATGCGTGGGAGGGGCCCGTCACGTGGAGCAAGTTGATCTCCATGGATGATTTGAGAAATTGAGAGATGCGGCGAATGGGAGTAGTAGCTAGGATGCACTATCTCTTGATGCTTGCTGCTTCAGCGCTATTTATAATTGGGTTTGCTGTGTGCAGCAGTACGACTGTAGCGTTGGGTAGCACGACGTAGATAACTTGCATCGAATGCATAGATTGGAAGCTAGTGTAGGATGATAGTATGTCATTTAGCGGCTAGATATGACGTGGATAGAGGTTGTTGTTGAGATTGGAAGCTAGTGAGTGATGACGTGGATATCTTGCTGTTGAGATTGAAAGATGGTGTATGTCGAGATGATGTGGCATGTACTTGAGGACAGATGACGTGGATGAGATTGAAAGCTTGTGAGGTTTGTTTCCATATGACAAAAAGACGTAGATTCAGATTCAAAGTTAGCTAGCTGGCAATGTAGTAGTGACATCTAATGGATGTCGACATGATGAATAGTTTGCGTGTGAAGATTCAAAGCCAGGTGGAATTTGTTTTATATGGTTAAAAGATTTGTTTGTAGTTAACTAACCACTAGTTGATAAAATCTGCTTGTTTGAGCCTCAAAGAAGGCTCACTCGGGGGAGGTTGTGCCACAACACGTAGCCCTGACCGTCAAGCGCCAGAACGGGAGGCTGTGCATCGAGAGGAGGTTGCGGTACCTTCGGCTACTCCCTACACTACAAGACGGTACATTGTGCACCCGGTGCCGCAGTAGAGGACTCATGCACCCGGTGCATAGTTCATAAACTAGAAACAAAACCGACCTTATACAATGTGTCCTCCTCAAAATATAAGGGGTTGCATAGCTTCCGAAGGGCTACTCAACTCAAGATGATTAATTAACCTAGAAAAAAAAAGGAGAAGGATGATTACTTTTTGGACATGGTGATCCTCCTCTCTCCACCAGAAGGGGAGATTTCAGGGACGAAGAGATTACTTCTCTGCTACTATTTGAAAACATTTTTCCGTGTTGGAGATATGCGCGCATGTGCTACACGCATGCAGGCATGACGTGTCTAGCTCTCGGCCTCTGTCGTCAGTCGCATGCATTGTATCTGCCTTTTGCCCTATCGCAGCGTGCTCTATGAGCAAAATAATGATAATATGTTGATAAAGATGAACAATTCCACCTTCAACGAGCTAAAAAGGACTGGGCGCAGCATGGTGACCGTAACACAAGATTCTTCCATCAAGCGATTATAAAAAGAACAAGAAAAAGACAGAATAACCTTTTTACAAAATCCAGACGGTACAGAATCCACTACTCATGATCAACTTGCTCATACTCTCTCCAACTACTTTCATGATATTTTTGCTGTCCAGGTCCCAACTAACCAAGTTCATGCAGCTCACTCTAGCAGGGCAGACCAGAACTATCCCCATTGCCGTAAGTGCCTGACAACTCCCACCTAAGTCAAGAACAAATAAGGTACGTTGACTCTATTCCCACTATGCAGGAATTACACTCAATTATCAAGAGTATGAGAAGCAATGTGTCTCCTGGTCCAGATGGACTTAATGCTGCATCCTACAAATCAGCCTGGCCCTGGATTGGCCAACACATTTATAAAATGGTACATGATTTCTACACTCAAGCTTTCCTCATTCCTAAGATTAATCAAACTTGTGCTCATTCCTAAAAAGGTGTAACCTATCATTCCTCAAGATTTTAGACCTATAAGTCTCTGCAATGTAGCCTATAAAATGATATCCAAAACTTTAGCTGAGAGACTCAAACCCCATCTTCCTCATCATATTGATAACTCCCAAACTCCTTTTGTTAAAGATAGACACATATCTACTGTGGGGGTATAAACCCCTATACCCTTACGGCTAGACTTGGGCCAGGAGACTTGGCCCATTACGAGACAAGCTCAAAGTTTGATCCGACAGCTTGGAGTTTCGCGCAAGGGAACAAGCCGTGAAGATCAAGCAGGATTCTAGTCGGTTAGAATAGGAATTGATATCGAACTATCTATGGCAATTGTAACCGACTAGGATTAGTTTCTAGATCTGTAACCTTGCCCTCCGGACTATATAAGGAGGGGCAAGGGACCCCCCTAGGGGGCGATGATTCTCTCAACACAATCCAATACAACCAGACGCAGGACGTAGGTATTACGCCAACTCGGCGGCCGAACCTGGATAAAAAGCTTGTCCGTGTCTTGCGTCACCATGGAGTTCGTAGTTTGCGCACCGTCTACCGATAAACTACTACCGTGGGTATATCCCAAGGTAGACTGCCGACTAGCTTTCGTCGACAGTGGCGCGCCAGGTAGGGGGTGTGCGTGCAACTTCTCCGGCGAACAAGATGGTCACGATCCCAGCTTCCGCGGCCGCGCCTGAAGGCCTCACGTTCACCGTCGGCCAGATCACGTGGACGACGCGCAGCGGCGGCCTCACGACCACGGTTTCAAAAGAAACTCAGATCCAATCTGAGAACACGTCGTCTCCGACCACTCGCGTGGCAGAACCGAGCGCCCGACCACTGCTCCCGCTCTACAAGGGAAAGAAGATCGACTGCTCGGACCTTCTCCAAGCGCTCGATCGCGCTGATTCCAAGCTACTTGAAGCCTCCCAACTAGTGGACGGAATCCTGCGTCAGCCTGATCAAGCTGCTCCAACGGATTTTTTCAAATCCCGTCGGCCAACTCGTGTCGTTACACACGAACGGCTGGGCACGTCTCTGACGATAACCTCAACTCCCTCAGGACGATCTGTCAAGCTCAAGAAGGGAGACTATCCTTGCGGCCTGAACAACTCGGCCTCTCTCTACTCGCGGCACATCCAATCCGTTTTCAGCAAAGCGGGTTGGTCGCCAAAAAGGAACGGTCGTCACTACGTCAACATGGTGACAGTCCAAGAACTACGGGACGGCCAGGCTTCCAGCACCAGCTCGAGCACCGGTTCCGTCCCCACCGAAGTTATAAACACCGAAGACGAGGACTACGACCTGGATTTGCCTTCACACCCTCCGGGTTTCCCTCGTTTTCCGGTATTTCCCCCCCCAGCGAGGAGATATTGTTTTCAACGTCAGCGCCGACGAGCCGGTCGTAGATGGAGAAACAGATGAGCAGAGGCAACTCCGCGAGCAGCGCAACGCCGATCGCGCCCGTCGACGCGCAGACGAGCAACAGCAAATTCCACCACATAATCTTAACGACGCTTTTGACATGGTCGGGGATCAGCCAGTCTACAAGACGCCAAGCGCTAACGTGGCTGTCGCCATGGCTAATCTAGACCGGCTCCCTGATACCCCTGAGTGCCAGGGAGTCCGGACCAGCATCCGAGCACACCTGATCGCCGCAATGGGACAGACAGCCACTCTGCTCAAGAGAGTCCAGGACGTCTCTTACACGGAAGCCACCTCCGACCAGACTAATCGTAGCCGGACCTCACCGCCTCCCAGCAGGCGTCACCGCAGCCGCTCTCCCGACAACCGTCGAAAAGATTCACGGCGTGACGATGGTGGTCGGGACACTGACGGTCACCGCGAGCAGAACCGCAGACGCGGTCAAGAAGTAAACCAGCACAGGGATCTCCGGCACAACATCCCTCCCAAAGATGCCCGGGACCGCATCAACAGGCGCGCCACAGAGAGAGCAGTCCACGAAAACCTGCGCCGTATCAAGTACGATGCAACGCACGGCCCCCCGGGCCTAAGACAGTTCTCCTCACACCTCCGCCAGGTCGTGTGGCCCCGCAATTTCAAGCTCGAAAAACTTAAAAAATACGATGGCAAGGAAAATCCAGAGAACTGGATCACTCTCTATGAAATCGCCGTCCGATCAGCAGCGGGAGATGAGCACGTCATGGCCAACTACTTCCCCGTAGTACTCGACCAGGCTGGTCATCAGTGGCTTCTTGGCTTGCCCGAGGACTCCTTCGACTCTTGGGAAGAGCTACGCCAGGCTTTCATTGACAACTTCATCGCCACATGCGAGCAGCCTGGAAACAAGTATGACCTCGAAAGGATAAGGGACAGGAAGAACGAACCTCTGCGCGATTACATCCGACGATTCTCGGATATGCGCCTTAAGATCCCGAAGATTTCCCACGACGAGGCCATCTCTGCCTTTATCAAGGGCCTGCGTTTCCATGAGGCGCTAAGGAACAAGTTGTTGCGTAAACGGCCAACAACGGTGGCGGAGCTCCTCGCCACAGCCAAAAATTACGCCGACGCCGACGACGCAGAAAAACTAATCCGAGACGATGCGAGAGGTCCCGACCAGCCTCCCTGGCGAGATGACGGTCGCGGTCGCTACGACAACAGGAACCACCGCCGCCCCGACAACCGCGATCACAGAGAAGGTTGGGATCGGCGACGCGACAACCGCGATGATTTCAGAGGAAAGCGCCCCCGCGACTACGACCACGAAGTAAATACGGTAAAGCGTCCCAACGGGCGGCGGGACTACCAAGAAGACTACAACAAAACGTTGAAGGGACCGTGCCAACTACATCCAAAGTCTAATCATACCATGGAAGAGTGCCGCGTCCTCAAAAGCATCTATACACGGCGGGCCGCCCAAGACAACTCCGCTAAGAAAAATGGCAAGCGAGACGGGCACGACCACGAAGACGAGGATGAAGACCAAGATAGGGACCTCCGACACCAATACGTCAGCCCCACTGACGTGGTCCACTCCATCTTCGGGGGCAAGGTCTCCATCGAATCTAAGCGAGAAAGAAAGCTTTTAAAGAGAGCCTGCCTCAACATAGACAGCACGGACGGGCTGATCGCAGACCCAAAATTTCCCCCATGGTCGCACAGGGAGATCTCATTCAGCAGGAAGGACCAGTGGGCCGCTATCCCAGAGCCAGGTCGTTTCCCTCTGATCCTGGACCCTTGCATCAACAGCATCAGATTCGAGCGCGTGCTCGTGGACGGGGGAAGCTCCATCGACATCCTCTTCCGCAACAGCCTGCCCGCTCTCAAGATATCTCCTGCACAACTAAAACCCTATGATGCCCAATTCTGGGGGGTTTTGCCAGGACAGAGTTCAGTGCCCCTCGGACAGATAACATTGCCTGTCCAATTCGGCACACCCGACCACTTTCGGACAGAGTTCATCAACTTCGTGGTCGCGGACTTCGACGGGACCTACCACGCTATACTGGGCCGACCATCACTGACAAAGTTCATGGCAGTCCCGCACTACTCATACCTGGTCCTTAAGATTCCTACAGAGAAGGGTGTCCTAACCGTCAGAGGAAATGTCTACACCGCATATACCTGCGAAGAAGAGAGCTTCAAGATCACCGAAGCAATAGACCTCTCAATCCGCATGGCAGAAACAGCAACCCAAGCCGCGCAGCTGCCCCCCGACCAGCTCCGATTACCCGAGCAGGAGACAGCCAGGAAGAATTCAAAATCCAAGGAGTACAAAGAAGTACAGCTGGTCGACGGCAGCCCTGAGAAGACGGCCCTCATCGGGGCCAATCTGGATCCAAAATAGGAAGACGCGCTCGTCAGGTTTCTAAGGGACAACGTGAGCATTTTCGCATGGAAACCCGCAGACATGCCCGGCGTCCCACGAAACCTGATCGAGCACTCCTTAAATGTCTCGAAGACTGCAAGACCAATCAAGCAAAAGTTGCGACGGTTCGCTCGTGACAAAAATGAGGCTATTAGGACAGAAATAACACGGCTTCTAGCAGCCGGATTCATAAAAGAAGTGTATCACCCCGATTGGCTCGCCAATCCGGTTCTTGCACGCAAAAAGAATAATGAATGGAGAATGTGCGTTGATTACACTGATCTCAATAAACACTGTCCTAAAGATCCTTTTGGTCTCCCTCGCATTGACGAGGTGGTCGACTCAACGGCCGGATGCGAACTCCTCTCTTTTCTAGATTGCTACTCTGGTTATCACCAGATCTCGCTAAAGGAAGACGATCAGATAAAAACATCCTTCATTACTCCTTTTGGCGCATACTGCTACACGACCATGTCCTTCGGACTCAAAAACGCCGGAGCCACTTATCAACGGGCTATCCAGCAGTGCCTCCACGATGAGATTCGTGATGACCTCGTCGAGGCCTATGTAGACGACGTGGTCGTAAAAATAAGGGACGCGAGCACCCTAATCGACAACTTAGACCAAACTTTCAAAGCGCTTAATAGGTACAAGTGGAAGCTTAACCCCAAAAAGTGCATCTTTGGTGTTCCTTCTGGTCTACTGCTCGGCAACGTTGTCAGTCGTGACGGCATACGACCAAACCCTTCAAAAGTAAAAGCAGTACTCGACATGCGGCCACCCAAGAATGACAAGGATATTCAGAAGCTTACCGGATGTATGGCCGCCCTCAGTCGCTTCATCTCAAGACTAGGAGAAAAAGGCCTCCCTTTCTTCAAACTCTTGAAAGCGTCGGAAAAATTTTCTTGGACACAGGAAGCCGACGCCGCATTCACTCAGCTCAAGACTTTTCTCACTTCGCCACCTGTCCTTACAGCGCCTCAGCCCGATGAAGACCTACTCCTTTACATTGCTGCAACCGACAGGGTTGTTTCCACAGCAATAGTGGTCGAGCGAGATGAACCAGGTCATGCCTATAAGGTCCAGAGACCCGTTTACTTCATAAGTGAGGTCTTAAACGAGTCCAAGGCCAGGTACCCACAAATACAGAAGCTCATATACGCCATCCTAATAACGTCAAGAAAGCTGAAACACTACTTCGACGGCCATCGAGTCTTGGTGACCACCAGTTTCCCTCTCGGGGACATTCTGCGCAATAAAGATGCCAACGGCAGAATCGTAAAATGGGCGATGGAGTTATGCCCATTTTCCCTGGAGTTCCAGAGCCGCACCACAGTTAAGTCTCAGGCCTTGGTCGATTTCATTGCTGAGTGGACGGATCTCAACGAGCCTCCCGTTCCCGATGTCTCCGACCACTGGTCAATGTTCTTCGACGGATCCTTGAACATCAACGGTGCCGGCGCTGGGATACTGTTCGTGTCGCCTAACAAGGACAAACTACGTTACGTCCTTAGGATCCTCTTTCCGGCGTCAAACAATGTCGCCGAATACGAAGCATGCCTGCACGGCATAAGGCTAGCCGTCGAGCTGGGAGTCAAGCGCCTCTATGTCTATGGCGACTCTGCTTTGGTTATCAACCAGCTCAACAAGGAGTGGGACGCAACCCACGAGAAGATGGATCTCTACTGCAAAGAAATTCGCAAATGGGAAACCAACTTCTACGGCATAGAGTACATCCACGTGGTCCGGGATAAGAACCAGGCAGCAGATGCGTTGTCAAAGTTAGGGTCATCTCGGGCCCAGATACCGCGGGGTATTTTCGTCCAAGACATCCACGAGCCAAGCGTAGGTTCCGGCCTAGTCGAAAAGCAACTCGCTGAGGCAATGCTCATAGACGATGTCGCTCCGACAACCAGTGGTCGTGATTGGCGTACCCCGTTCATCAAGTATATATTGGACGGGTCAGGCTTTCGGGACAAAACAGAGAACGAGCGCCTCATTCGACGGTCAAAAAACTACATCCTGGTCGACGGCAAACTCATGCGAAAAAACGCAAGTTCTGAAGTACTGCTCAAATGCATATCCCAAGATGATGGTATCAAGCTCCTAGAAGACATACATGCTGGATCTTGTGGCAATCACGCCGCATCCAGAACGCTGGTCGGGAAAGCCTTCCGAGCATGTTTTTATTGGCCAACCGCGGTAAGTGACGCAGAAAAACTGGTCCGACACTGCGAGGGATGTCAGTTCTTCGCTAAAAGGACACACGTACCTGCTCATGAAATTCAAACCATTCCGTCATCCTGGCCCTTTGCCTGCTGGGGGCTTGACATGATTGGGCCATTTAAACCAGCTCCCGGCAACTTCAAGTTTGTTTTCGTGTTAATCGACAAGTTCTCCAAGTGGATCGAATACATGCCTCTGGTCAAAGCAACCTCCGAGAAGGCTGTGGAGTTCCTCAATCAAATCATACATAGATTCGGCATCCCGAACAGCATAATCACCGACCTGGGTACTCAGTTCACTGGCACCACTTTTTGGGACTTCTGCGATGACAGGGGCATAGTCATAAAATATGTGTCAGTAGCTCACCCACGGGCAAATGGTCAAGTTGAGCGCGCAAACGGAATGATCATTGACGCCCTAAAGAAACGGCTGTATGCCGAGAACGACAGAGCACCCGGTCGATGGATGAAAGAGTTACCGGCTGTGGTCTGGGGCCTCCGAACTCAGACCAGTCGGAACACAGGGGTGTCTCCCTACTTCTTGGTTTACGGCACTGAGGCAGTCCTGCCGTCTGACATAACCTTCGGTTCTCCTAGGATTGAAAACTTCGACCAGTCAACAGCCGACAACGCCAGAGAGCTCGAAATCAACTGCATGGAGGAAAAGCGTTTGAATTCTTGTCTCCGAACAGCAAAGTATCTCGCGGCCGTCAGGCGATACCACAACAGGAACGTCAAGGACCGTTCCTTCGTGGTCGGCGATCTGGTACTTAGGTGGAAAACAAACCAAGAAGGAATGCACAAGTTATCCACTCCCTGGGAAGGACCCTTTGTGGTCGCCGAAGTCACACGACCTACATCCTACAGATTGGCGCATCCAGACGGAACACGCGTGCCTAACTCCTGGCACATAGACAAACTGCGCCGATTTTATCCATAAATTCCAGTAACTTTTGCTTGTAAGTCTCTTATAGTTGGTAGTAATAAAAGTTTTTCTTTTTTGGCTATACTTTGTTTACACGCAGAGTTTTCGACGAAGAACAACAATATCCTCTGCGACGGAAAATCTTAACGACCATGAAACAAACACAGTGACACGTCACTCCGACAACTTCACAGCGCTCAAAATAGTAGTCATGACAAATTCAAAACTTTATTACAAACTTTACATACAAAGTTTACAATAAACACCCTGACGGGCGGACACTAGTCTACTCCTACAGACTATCCTACTGGCCTACTGCTCGGGCTGATCACCCGCCTCGCCTTGCTGCCTGGACGAAGGGGTCGGGGCCACCGGCGCCTGGCTGGTCGAGACCGCAGGCGTCGACCGCCCATCTCCCGCAATAGACGCGCCCGACAGCTCCCTGGCCGACCTGTCTGAACCTGGCTGGTCGGGGGGAGTGGCCGTTCCGCACAGGTTGATGTCGCCGATCACCGTCGACGACAAGTCCAGCAGACCACCCCGAAGCTCGTCCGCCTCCTGCGGGCCGACCTCCTTGGGGTACCCCTTCTCCAGCCTGGTCAAATCGACCAGGGGGTAGTGGGCGCGCACCATGCTAAGGATGTGCGCACCAGCAAACTCCCCAGCGTCCTTCACGAACTGTTGAAGCCAGTCCCACGCCCGTTGCGCCTTTTCAACTGGCGTCAATTTTGGCGCGTGGGGCTGGCTCTCCGGGAGCTCGGGGCTGATCAAGTCCAGGACCGGGGACACTCCTTTCCAGATCTTACAACAGTTGACCTTCCAGGAGTCCCGGTCCCTGACCAGCTCGTCCAGGTGCTTCTTGGCGTTCACCTTGAGCACTGCAAGACAAGCAAGATGTTAGATTCAGTGTATCAAAAATAAAAGAATGATAAACGACGACTAACGGAGGCGGTGCGTATTACCAGACAACTCCTGGTCCTTTCGGCTCAGCTCCTCCCCTGCTCGGCGTCCGGCCTCCAGCGCCCCGGCAAGCTCTTGGCTGAGCTGCTCTTTCTCCTGCCGAAGGCGCGCGACCTCCTCCTCCATGTCTGCACGAATAATTCCCAGATTAGCAAATTCAAATAACGCGGTCACATACAGCCGCCTAAATGTTCGAGACTAACCTTCTCGCAGCCGGTACTGGTCGGCTAAGCGTCGGGTAAGCTCGAGACAGCGCTCTTCTCGGCTACCTTCTCCCCAACCTCCGACCGCAGCCGGTCTACCTCCGCGGACAAGGCCTTATTCTCGGCCACGATCCCTTCGATCTGGTCAAAGCACCGTTTCCGGTACTTCGCCGTTTTCATTGCGCCCTGCAAAAAAAAAGAACACATGTCGAATACGGGAACACTGCACAAAGATTATCCAAGCAACACACAGGATTACCTACCTTAACCTCGTCCACGAGGCGCTTAGCCGCGCGCTCTACCCTCGCGGCCTCCTCCGTCTCCGCGAGCTCCTCGTGACCAATAAAGTGGTCCCCGCGCTGGCGCCACACATAGACGTGCTGGCGACCATCATGGGGACGACCCTGGACCTCCTCCACGTCATCATCGGAGGCCTCCTAGGGCTCCTCGTTCGCCGCACTGCCTCCGGCTGCGGTCGAGGGCATCACTGGTCCCTGGTATGGGCCAGGGGAGCCCACGGGCGAAAGCCCCTACTCGGGGCGGTGTCGGCATCCTCCCTTCTTCGGCTGGAGGAGTCGGGACTCTGCTCCCCTCCTCCGCAATAGTACTCGGGGGAGAGGTCCTTCCTGCCTCCCCATCCCTCGGCGGAGTGCTCGCCGCGGCACTCGCCGGAGCAGACTCTCCCTCGATGCCTGGAGCAGCAGCTGCCGCCGCAGGCTGATCTGTTGTCTGCGGCGCCGCGTCTTCAGCAGCACAAGCAGGCTCGGCCGCCCTTTGTCCGGCGGCGTGGTCGGGGTTGACATCCGACGCCGCGCTAAAAATCAAAGCAGCATTTTCAGCAAAAAAAAAAGAAACGCCAAAATACGTAAGTCGAACACTTACAGATCCGATCGACGGTGGGTCACGGTGAACCTCCTCCGAGCCCGGGCGGTTGGTGCTTGGGCTCCCGTCTCTGTAACGCGCGGCGAAGGAGGATCGCTGGCCACCCAACCAGTGGTGGCCGGCGCACTGTCCGGACGGCTACGAGGCCGTCGGACTAGCGACGGTGCGGCTTCCTCCTCCTCGTCATTGTCGTCGGTAATCCGGACGAGCCGACGGCGCTTCGGTGCTTGGCTGCTCTCCGCTGGCAGCGTCGCCGCAGGCGAAGGATCCATCGCCATTGGCCTTTTCCCCGCCACCCTCTCCTCGGTGGTCGGGATGGGACGGGCCTGGTCCTCCTCACTGCTGGTGTACCGATCACACCGTGCAGCGTCCTCTATCGGCGGATCCTCCCTTGCGGGATCCTCCATCCCAGGCGCCAGTGACACATACACTGCGCACCTGTCTACATCTCCGATCTACAAAGAGAAATACAGACAAGTCAGCATCCGACGATATAACTAATGCTAAGGAGTCATAGTCAGTAAAGGACATCACCTTAGGGGCCGGTCGTCCTAGCTTGAAAGCTTGCACCCGATCACTACCACGGATGAAGCCCCCGTCAGCAAAGTTGAACAATTCGTTCAACAACTGCTGCACCTCTTCCTTCTCCAGGACCTCAGGCCTCATCCTGGTCGGGTCCTGGCTTCCGGCGTACTCGTACGCCGAGTGCACCCTCTTCTGGCAGGGCATCACCCGGTGGCAAACAAAGTTGCCGACCACCCCTAGCCCGTCCAAGCGCGACCAGTCGATCAGCTTCATCAGGTCTGCTACTTGTCCGTCGAATTCAGGGCGGTCGGTCCAACTGACCCTCTTCTCGGGGATGTACCCCACGTCACAAAACGTGGAGCTGCCCGGCTCCTCCCTGACGTAGAACCATTTCTTATACTATTCGGTAAGAGAGGTATTCCAAGGGCAGTTCAGGTACCGGTTTTTCATCCCGTCCCGGAGATTGAGGTATACTCCACCTGCAATCTTGGAGCCTCCAACTGCTCCCTTCTTCCTTAAGCAGAAAAGATAACGAAAGAGATCGAAGTGCGGCTCTATGCCAACATAGGCCTCGCACAGATGGATAAAAGTGGAGATGAGGAGAATTGAGTTCGGGTGCAGATTGCAAATCCTGATCTCATAATACAAAAGAAGACCTTGAAGAAAAGGATGAACAGGAACCCCAAAGCCCCTTTTAATGAAATCTTCGAACACGACGATCTCACCGGCACGGGGGTCGGGGAAGCTCTCTCCTTCCGGCGCTCTCCAGCCGCCGAGTTCCGAGCTGTGCAGGAGCCCCATGTCGACGAGGTCACCGAGGGACTTGGCGGTGCTGCGGGACTTCTTCCACTCCTTGGCCATCAGTTCGGCCCTCTTCTTGGAGTCGCTCTTCACCATTGGAGGTGAGGAAGTGGACTTGAGTTACGAAGATATAGGTGATTGAAGGAGGCAAAAGTGGAAGGCTTGAAGGCAATGGCAGGGTAAGCAGTACAGGCGGAACTGTCGAGCCCTTATAACCCGCAACTCCACCTCCCCCACTTCCCGTATTCTCAGGAAGTGGGAGGGCCATGCAGCGGATGCGGCGTTTCGGTTTTCAATGATTATAAACAATTAATGCGGCGGAGTTTTTATACCAATTGATGGTTTCCTTTTCTCAAACCATGCAAAGGGCGGCTGCACAGTTGTCAGGCGCAACTTTTCATGCATCCATATGACACCCCGTCAGGAGGTCTCGTCACGTCAACTTTAACTGGAAAGGTATTTTCAAAAAACAAGAAGACAAATATGGCAGAGAGTCAACAATCCGGGGACTGCACCGACCACCGAGCACTTGATGCTCGGGGACTGGTCGCCCAGTCTATTAACTCGGATGTGAAGGACTGCACCGACCAACGAGCACTTGATGCTCGGGGACTGGTCGCCCAGTCTATTAACTCGGATGTGAAGGACTGCACCGACCACCGAGCACTTGATGCTCAGGACTGGTCGCCCAGTCTATCAGCCCGGAACTTCGAAAATTCCGGCGACCACTGAACGCTCGATGCCCGGGGACTGGTCGCCCAATATAGCAACTCAGAATTCTAAGGAGTGCGCTTGGTGCTTGGGGCCTGGTTGTCATACTTTTGTACACCCGAGGACTGGTCGATTAGTCTATTCAACTGCAGACGGACTGGTACTTTCAATTTTTTAGACCTTGCTACAAGGCTCATACTTCGCCTTCCAGCAAGCTCGGGGACTACATCGGTACGATGCAACTCGCGATGCATCTCAGTTTTAGAATTTCTATGATTTTCTTTTTAGACCCTGGCACCACGTGCCTACGTCACCTACTACCAGGCTCGGGGACTAAGTGGGCACACTTCACCTTGCGGTGAATGTGCTTACTTTTTTGAATTTTAGAAAATTAAAGTGGGCACACTTCACCAGGAAAGAAATCTTTTTTAATTAAGAGCACCATGCATTCTTCGAACAACCTGCTTTTTCGATGTCAATGTTGATCAACTGTCTTTTGAATTGGTCAAAATACCGTTGCAACTGTTTGAGCGACTTTCCTACTTATTGAAGACGTCAAGCCTCACTGATCGAAGAAGCTCAAGACGGCGTGTTACATCACAATACATGGTGCTCGGGGACTAGCTGTGGGGGTATAAACCCCTATACCCTTACGGCTAGACTTGGGCCAGGAGACTTGGCCCATTACGAGACAAGCTCAAAGTTTGATCCGACAACTTGGAGTTTCGCGCAAGGGAACAAGCCGTGAAGATCAAGCAGGATTCTAGTCGGTTAGAATAGGAATTGATATCGAACTATCTATGGCAATTGTAACCGACTAGGATTAGTTTCTAGATCTGTAACCTTGCCCTCCAGACTATATAAGGAGGGGCAAGGGACCCCCTAGGGGGCGATGATTCTCTCAACACAATCCAATACAACCAGACGCAGGACGTAGGTATTACGCCAACTCGGCGGCCGAACCTGGATAAAAAGCTTGTCCGTGTCTTGCGTCACCATGGAGTTCGTAGTTTGCGCACCGTCTACCGATAAACTACTACCGTGGGTATACCCCAAGGTAGACTGCCGACTAGCTTTCGTCGACATCTACTAATATTATTATTTCTCAAGAAATTATTCACTCGTTCTCTCTCAGATCATGGACTGACACTGCTTTCCTCCTCAAAATTGATCTAGCCAAAGCTTTTGACAGGTTAAGCTGGGACTTCATCATACGTGCTCTACAAAGACTACAGCTATCTCCTGCTTTTATTAGCCTAGTTGACCAATGCATCTCTACCGCCTCATTCTGTATCCATTTAAATGGTGAACCCACTGTAGGTTTCAGAGATACTAAAGGAATCAAACAAGGGTGTCCTCTATCCCCTTACCTCTTTGTTGTAGCCATCAATGAACTTTCTATTCCACTTCAACATTAGCTTCAAAATGATCACCTTGCAGGAATTAAACTAGGACCATGATGCCCTTCTATACACTCAATTCTTTTTGCAGATGATCTAATTATATGTGGTTAGGCTAATCTACATGAAGCTCAAACCATCCACAAAGCCCTTTATGATTTATGTCACCAATCAGGTCAGATCCCTAACCTTAACAAATCCTCTATTTTATTTAGTCGAAATGTTCCTGATCACATCAAAAATGATATTAGAGGCATTTTTCCTGTTCCTAATCTCCAACCTAACACAGTCCACTTGGGTCACCCACTTATCTTTAACCACAAAGATAGAAACAGAGCCTATGCATTTATTGAAAAAAATTTCATGCCAAATTTACTACTGTTAAAGCCAACAAACTTAACCATGCTGGGTGTTTAACCTACATACAATCTGTTCTTTCATCAAAAGATTCTGTTGGTCTGGTATTCAAGAAGAAAGCTCTACCAAGACTATTCAATTCAGGTCCTGGGAGGACATGTGCCAAAACAAGGATAACGACAGTCTGGGCATAAGAAATCTTCACTTGGTCAACAAAAGTCTCATTATGAATGTTGCTTACAATATAGTCACTAATAAGAACCCTTTTCTCTCTGCAGTCATTAGAGCTAAATACTACACTAACTCTTCTTTTTGGATAGCACCTAGTTCTACTACCAAATCAGCCTTTTGGTCCTCCATTTTGCAGGTTAGAAAGGAACTCTCCAACAACGTCCATCTGCAACTTCATGATGGTAATTCTTTGATCTGGTCCTCCCCTGGTTTCCCTTATGTGAATCCATCCATGACCATTTAAAACTACTTGTTACCATCAACCCCATTCCTGCTCATGCTAAAGACCTTTGGCACCCCAACACCCATCATTGGAACATTGACCTTCTCAATGCTACATTTCATACCCCTGTCGTCTACCAAATTATTGCTACTCCCACTGTTCCTGTTGCGTCCCCTGACATTCTCCGTTGGAACCCTACCAAAGACGGCATTTTCTCTGCGAAAGCCATCTACAAGCACCTGCAAACTGCTAATACTATCACTCTCCCTGATCATGGCTCTCGCTCCATCACTCCTCGCTGTAGCAAAATCCTCCATAAAGTCTGGCAGTCTAAATCCATTCCCCCTATTATCAATACATTCACTTGGAGACTCATCAGAAGGGCTCTTGCTACAGCGGAACGAGCATCAAGATACTCCAGCAATGGCAATAATACTTGTGACAAGTGCAACATGATAGAAACTGACTCTCACCTATTTTTCAATTGTACACTTCCTACACAGGTTTGGCTCACATCTAGTTCCGCGCTCAACACGGCCTCCCTACCACAAGAAGACGATGGCATTCAACATATCCTCCAAATGATTCTCCCAGATGACACACCTGAACTTCTTCTGTGTAAAATTCTCACTACACTGTGGTACATCTAGAAATTCAGAAATGACTACCACTTTAATAGGAAAGAATGGACTCCTAATCAGATCCACAAGGCCACTGCAAGTTACCTGGAGCACACACAACTTCACCGTCCCCAAACATCAACTACCTTTCAGCAGTCTTCAGGTATGAATTATCTTGTTATGCAGGGACCAAATCCTACAGTGAGAGGCAGTCCACATCTCTGCTCCAACCCAATAGCACTCTGGGGATCACGATGCTACGTCGATGTCTCCATAGCGCGAGATGCCCATTCCACAACCACCTCTAATGCTGGCATAGGGATCTTCATTCTCAATTTTCAGGTACAACCAGCTCAATCCATCTACATCAAGGCCACGATGCAGAACTGCCACTCAGTCCTGATGGGCGAGGCTGCAGCACTAGCACTAGGAGCCAAGCTAGTCCAAGCAATGCAAATCTCCTCCTGCAATTTTCTTTTAGATTCACAACAATTGGTTGTGTTTCTTCACAACGCCAACCAGGATCATCCAACCGATTGGAGAATGAAATCGTACACCTAGATGTATGCCAATGTTGTAGGATCCATGGAGGCTCTTCTATTCAAGATTAACAGATCCTTCAACTCTACAGCCGATGCTCTTGCCAAACAAGCGCATGCCTCCACTCTTACTGAGCTAGATCATTCTTGTAATAGATTGGCATGTGGCCCCCTCTGTTCAATCCTTCAGGCTCTACTAACTGTAGACCTGTACAATGTACACATCATCACAGCTTCCTGCTGCTTTTAATAAAAGTCTTCTTGTTCTTTGTCAAAGAAAAAGAGAAGTCTCTGCTGCCGCTGCCTTGCAAGTCAATAGGGAAGGGAAATGCTCCCGGCCACATGACTCGGGGCTTCCTGCCGCATGGAAAGCGATGCGGGCTGCAATCCCACATCTAATGGACTTCCAAAGGGCATCGTGAATTACCGTAGAGGAGCAGATTGTTCCGAGGTTTTATGACATTGTGCTCCCAAATTAACCGTAAGAAGGGGATTTGAATTGGCCCAACACCGAGGTACCAAGGAAGATACCAACGAACCCTAGGATAGCACTGAGCAATGCCCTACCAATATCACTTGATGTTTCCACTATTTGTAACATCCGGATCGGCCATTCTTAACATAAAGATCACTATACTCCAGGACATAGGGTTGAGAAACACAAACCAGGATAAATTGAGTTGTCTCTTTCATGTTTTGAGTGTGTGCGCCACCGGAGACCCACGCATGTATGGACCTCGGACGAACAACCACGAAGCTCGCCGCAGTCACGAACCCACGATAGCTGGCACGCTAGGTAGAAGAGCACATCATGTGTGATCATGGCTCTATGGTGGCCAGAGCCACACACACACCTCATCGTCAGAGCTAGCATCATCACCTCCAAAGGCAACGTGGCATCTCCAGCAAAATCATCATTGCCAGCGGCTCCTTCGGCCCTGACCAGGTTCTCACCTTGGAAACCTGGACTACATCGCTCATTGCAACGGTGAGCTCCACACCTTTGAGGAAACTTTGTGAGGACAAGGAGTCCCGAGCGTCGTACCCTGCGTTGGGGCTTCTGGGAGCCGACCTGGATGTCTAGCCCGTCAGATCTGACTCGGGCCTTGTTTACTTTCACCCTAAAATCCAAAATTTTATCAAGATTCCTCGTTACATCGAACCTTTAGACGCATGCATGGAATATTAAATATAGATGAAAATAAAAATTATTTTCACAGTTTGGTCGAAATTTACAAGATGAATCTTTTAAGTCTAGTTAGGCTACAGTTGGACAATAATTATCATAAACAAACGAAAGTGCTACAGTGTTGCAAAATTTTTTACATCATAAACTAAACACAGCCTCGGTCTAGACCCGAACACCAATGTGTCAGAGCGTCGCCAGATGTTCCACTTGGTGTCAAACGTTGCCAGGGCCCTGGGAGAAGCTACACAAGTCACTGTACCGTACTGTGATGTTGCAAGAAGCTATCTCGTGTGCTCTGTTGCTAGCTGCTTGATGCGGCTATTTATTGGGTCTGCAGACCGTAGCGGCTTGATCACGAGATGGCAGGAAGAATTGTGCTGTCATTTCTTGCTAGCTTATCTTGTGCACCACGTCCTCTATCTTTATTTAATCACGCTTCAATCATAATAATTAAGTCAAATGAAGCAGGTATATACATGATAAGAGAAAGAGAGAGCGACGTTGTCGTTTCCTTAGGCCTTGTTTAGTGTACCCAAAAACCAGAAAGTTTTCAAGATTCCCAATCACATCGAATCTTCCGCACATGCATGAAGTATTAAATATAGACGAAAACAAAAACTAATTACACAGTTTGGCTGTAAATCGCGAGATGAATTTTTTGACCCTAGTTAGTTTATGATTGAACAATATTTACTACAAACAAACAATAGCAACGAATAAATCGCAACGGAGGACCAATGCCTTGGCGGGCGTGTCCATAGTCCACTCACGGAGTCACAGGGGCACAAGCCCGTTTGGGAGCCCACCTCGACAGCTCCTCATCCCACGTATAATAACTGTTCACCCACGCCATATTGAATTTACAATCCTAGATCCGATGTCACGGAAAAATGCCTAGAGGCCGATTTAGGGCTCATTCTCGTGGTGGAGTAGATCTCAAGAAAAATACGGCGATTTAGGGTTCGTTGCCATGGTGGAGGCTCCATCGCTCCAGCAGGGGCAAGAGATCGAGCAGTTGCCTGTGAAACCGCTTGGCATGCAGCGGCGGCGTGCGAAGGATCTGGTCGTTTCCAGGTACTAGCAAATTATAATACAATATATGCAGTCATCAGTCGTTCATCCGCCTCCCACTCCAACTTGTCTGCTTATACGATCATATTGACGGAGATTTAGATTTATTTATGGTGCATTTGTTGGCCATGCGTGTATGTGTTTGATCTCTTTCCGCCTCTGTCAGATAGGTCTTGTTGGCTTAATCCTTATGTAGTCATACCCGCATCCATTCAACATGACTTTCCTCTCTTCATTTTTAAAAATTTTCTGTTTTTCTATTAATCAATAAATTTCTAATTTTTCAGTGACGTATAGGTGGAGCCATGGATGTTTAGTTCTCACGGTGCCCTTGCATTGGGATGGATCTACTATCTGTATTTGATGATTTGTTCTGTTGATTCATAATTAAATGGTGTTTTCTCTGTTTTTTTTTTTGCGAAAGTTAAATGGTGTTTTCTCATATATCTGAGTCTTCCTTCAGTTGCTGAACTCGTGAAAAGAAGGCACGAATATTCTGAACCTTTGCAGTCATGGAAATAAGGAGCGGATCGATCTCCTGAACTTTTGCACTATATGAGTATTTTCCAAATCACTTAATTACAGTAAAGGTAGTTTCTGTGTTCTAAGAAAAATAGAATACATCTCATTTTTTCTGCAATATACATCATTTATAATATATACTTTCTGCAAAGGTTCCTGAAAATATAGAGACCAGAGATTATGCAAGTACTAGCAGACTACTTATATTAACTGGATACACTACCGGAAAACCGGACGTTGCCGTGTGCCTGTAGGTTTGCCGTGCGCAAACCTACAGACACACGGCAAAGAGCATATTTGCCGTGCGCCCCCCAGACCAGCACACAGCAAAGCTGAAACACTCGGCGTTTACATCCTACGCCGTGAGCTAAACAGAAGAGCTCACGGTGAAGTCAATCTATTTGCCGTGTGCCGAGAAAAAACACACGTTGAAAATAAAACGCACATGTTAGATGATTTCCATGATGGAAACCTTGGCGAAGGACGTAGGGAGGATGAGGAGGAGCCAGAGGCTACTGCAAAGGCGTATTACGACATGTTAGATGCGGCACAGAAACCGCTCCATGGGCACACAAATGTATCTCAACTAGATGCCATTGGACGTTTGATGGACTTGAAGTCACAGTTAAACATGAGTCGAGCCGGATTCGATGTTATGCTGACAGTGTTTGGCAGTATACTTCCGAAAGATCACATTCTGCCAAAGAACATGTATGAGTCCCAGAAAATGCTTCGTGCACTTAAAATGCCATATGAGCCAATACATGCTTGTGAGCATGGGTGCGTCTTATTTAGAGAAGAACATGTTGAAGCAACACACTGTCCAAAGTGTGGGTCCTCTAGGTTTGTGGAGCAACACCATGCGGATGGTCGTATAGAGCAGCTTTCGATTCCCGTGAAAATCCTACGGTACCTTCCCGTCATACCAAGGATTCAACGGTTATACATGACCGAGGAGTCTGCGAAACATATGATATGGCATAAACATGGACGTCGATACAGTCCTGATAAGATGGTACATCCTTCAGATGGTGAAGCATGGACCTATTTTGATAGTATTCATCCTGAGAAAGCTCTAGAGGCTCGTAATGTACGTGTTGCCTTTGCAACAGATGGTTTCAATCCTTATGGAATGATGGCTGCCCCATACACTTGTTGGCCCGTGTTTGTTATACCACTCAATCTTCCCCCTGGTGTATGCTTTCAAGCACAGAACATATTTTTGTCTTTGATAATTCCTGGTCATCCGAGCAATAATATGGGTGTGTATATGGCGCCTCTGATCGATGAATTGGTCAAATCTTGGGATGAAGGGGTGTTGACATATGACCGAGCTACAAAAACCAACTTCACAATGCATGTTTGGTACTCCTTGCATGACTTCTTGGCGTATGGGATTTTCTGCGGCTGATGTGTTCATGGGAAGTTTCCATGTCCAATATGCAAGACAAACGTTCAGTTCATTTGGTTGAAGAAGGGAGGCAAATATTCCTCATTTGATAAACATCAACAATTCCTCCCAATTGAACATGCATTTAGACAAGACATCAAGAACTTTACGAAAGATGTGGTAGTTACAGACCCGCCACCGGCGATGATGACGGGTGCTGAGGTCCGTGCTCAGATAGATGCTCTTGAGGTCAGTGAAGATGGTGGTTTCATAGGATATGGTCATAAACATGCATGGACACATAAGTCAGGCTTAGAGAGGCTCCCTTATTACCAGGACCTGCTACTTCCACATAACATTGATGTAATGCACACTGAAAAGAATATCGTCGAGGCACTCTGGGGAACAATCATGGACACTCAGGATAAGTCAAAAGATAATGTGAAGGCTAGAATCGATTTGGCAACATTATGCGATAGACCAAATCAAGAAATGCAGCCTCCTAGAGCAGGCAAGAATTGGAGACGACCTTCGGCCGATTACATGTTGACCAGGTCTCAAAGGAGAGAAGTACTGGAATGGTTCCAAAAGTTAATGTTTCCTGATGGGTATACAGCGAATCTGAGAAGGGGAGTGAACTTGTCTACTATGCGAATCAATGGGCTTAAGAGTCATGACTACCACATCTGGATTGAACGGCTTCTTCCGGTGATGGTACGAGGCTATGTCCCAGATCATGTGTGGCAAGTGCTTGCAGAATTAAGCAATTTCTTCTGATAGCTTTGTGCTAAGGAGTTATCTCGGTCCGTGGTTAAAGACCTAGAAAAGATGGCACTTGTGTTGCTCTGTAAGTTGGAGAAGATCTTCCCACCAGGCTTCTTCAATCCGATGCAACATTTGATTTTGCATCTCCCATATGAGGCACGGATGGGGGGACCTGTGCAGTTTCATTGGTGCTATTTCGTTGAGAGAACCCTAAAGGTTGTTAGAAAGAAATGTAGAAATAAATGCAAGATTGAAGCTTCCATCGTAGAGGCATCGATTCTAGAGGAGGTGTCAAACTTCACAACAAAATACTATGGTGACAACCTTCCTAGCGTACATAATCGTCCGCTTCGTTATAATGTTGGCGAAAATGAATCCAATCTCAGCCTTTTCCGCGGGCAACTCGGAAGTACAAGTGATTGGACCCAGAAGACCTTGAAATCTGATGAGTGGCGCATTATCATGTTATATGTATTCTCCAACCTTATAGAAGTGCAGCCATACATAGGGTAAGTCACTATTCTCAACAAATTTGTTCTCAAATAGTCAATATTTTGCCCTGAACCCCCTTCTTCCTCATTGGTATAGGGAATTTCTTCAAGAATTCTGGCATCTATCTAGGGATCCTAGCCCTCAGGAATCTGAGACCCTTCTTAAAAAGGGAGCAGGAAGTGGAATGCCCGATTTCATTTCGTGGTTCAAACATAAGGTATTGTCCAATTTAGTTTCATATTTCAATTGGATCATACGTGCGAATCATATAACTAACTATCTGGCCCGAGCTTGCAGGGCCAAAATGATGAAAACATGAGTGCTGAGTTGAGACAGGTTGCCGATGGTTTTGCATATAGAGTCAGGACATTTTCCGGTTATGATGTCAATGGCTATCGATTTCACACAACAAGACACGAGCAACGTCGGCCCAATCGAACAACCACAAATAGTGGAGTTTTCACGCACGGAGATGATGGGGTGGATTACTATGGAAGAATTGAAGAAATATATGAACTGTCGTTCTATGGCTGCAAACCTCTTAATCCCATCATATTCAAATGCCATTGGTTTGATCCTACAGTAACGAGAAAGACACCTAATATTGGTCTAGTTGAAATTCGATAGGATTGTGAGTTAGCAGGAGAAGATGTCTATATCGTGGCTCAACAGGGCACACAAGTTTATTATCTTCCATACCCATGCCAAACCAAAGAGAATCTTAAAGGTTGGTATGTTGTGAACAAGGTATCACCACACGGTAAACTACCTCTGCCAAACGATGATGACTACGTCTTTAACCCTAACACATATGCCGGAGAGTTCTTTCAAGAAGAGGGGCTAGAAGGGACTTTTGCAATAGACTTAACTGAGCCGGTCGGAATGGAAGTAGATTATGAAAGAGTTGTTGAAGGCGACGATGGAGATGAGGTTGAAAATGCAAAGGACATGGAATTACTTCGGAAATTACATATAGGCGATGTCAATTATGCCAACATTCCTCCTTCGGACGGAGCGGATCTTATTGACATGTATGATAGTGATGACCCATCTTATGATCCAGCTAATCCGGATCATGAAGAATATTTCTAATACATGTAATGCTACATTACCTTCTAGTATTGTTTTATTTACTTTGCATCTATTTATAATTATGTCTTATTTATGTTGCATCTATTTCTAACCATTTTTTTGGTCTCATTTTGTAGGTGTGAGAATAAAGATGGTGGGCGGTATCAGGAAGTTACAGGCGGTGTACAAACAAACGGCCTCGAAAGCTAAAGGGTTGGTAACGGGTGGAGGCAAAGGTAAGGGTGGAGCAGGAGGAGCAGGAGGAGGAGGACGACGAGGTCGAGGGGGACGAGGACGGCGGGGTCGTGAGCCTACCCCACCACCGTCGCCACCGCCTCAGGAGGAGGACATGGACGAGGACGAGGACGAGGACAAGGAGGAGCAGCAGCAGGAGGTGCTGGAGGAGCAGTAGGAGGAGGAGCAACAGGAGGAGGCGGGGGACGATGAGGACGAGGGGGATGAGGACGGCGAGGAGGAGGGGGAGGAGGCAGGGGGCACCGCTTCTGATTCGGCGGAGGGAGGCCCCTCTTCTGGTCAGCCGGTTGTCTACTTGAGAGGTCCCTCGCGTCTCCCGAAGCGAGGGATGCCTAATGAGAGACTTCCGGTGATTCGTCCAAGTGGCGAAAGGTAACTAATTTTACATGTTATTCCTACTTTATTATTTCTTGTAGTCAACTAATAATTACTCTTCATCACTTGTGCATGACTTTCATCATTGTGCAAGGCAGTTACCATACTCGCCAGCCCAATGGCATTCTGGGGATTTTGTGCAGGCGTCACTTTCCCGGCATTGTTCAACATGCCGAAAAAATGGAGCCAGCCTACACGTTTGCGCACTACACCTCCGCCCGCGACACAGAGGATCGCAGGGGCAGGGTCTTTGACAACAAGGCAGTGTGAGTGTGCACGGAGCTATGGGTAAGTATTTGCATAATCCTACGTTGCTCAATACATCGCATTCCCTGCACATTCTTCAAATAATAATTATTTGACATATCGTGTCTCTATGCAGGATTTCTTCAGATGTGACCATGGATATGAGGATGGGGCTCCCCAAGTGGCTTACAATGCATGCCACAAGCTCGTACTGGACATGCACTACGAGTGTCGTGTCCAGTCCATCGTGACATACAACGCCCAGTACCTTTCTCGAAAGGTGACCAAAACTGTGGCTAGAACCATGATGCTGACCAAGGAAGAATTCATGAAGGTACATATGCAACACTAATAATATTTTCTTTTGTAAGATTAAGTAACCTTAATATGATCTTATATGTCACATGCTTGATGTCGTGTAGGTTCCTCCGTAGTGGTGCAATGCGAACGTCCGTTGCTGGGAGCTAATTGTGGACAGGTGGTTCACTCCTGAGTGGACACAGTCGCACAGTGCTGGTAGGGAGCGGCGCGCCTTGATGCAAGGTCCAGCACACCATCAAGGCAGTCTTAGCCTTGATGGATACAGAGCTAGATGGGTAAGCTAAATCCACTTCTCTCGTATAATGCTCAATTTGGCATAATTTCTAATCATACTGTTGTTTCTTTTGCAGTCACAGGCACATGATGGTCAGGAAGTCTCCACCTTCCAAGCGTACGCGATGGGGCACCAGGACAAGTACAAGACAGCCGTTCCCTACAACCCACATGCTCCGGCCTCGTCGTACAGCAACCCCTCCGTCCATACACGCCTCACTCAGTATATAGAGACGGCAAAGGAGGTATATGGGCCGGACTACGATCCCGCGGCCCATGACATTGATGGAGAAGTCGTCATGAGGGCGGGAGGAGGGAAGGTTCGTGGCCGGTACATGATTGGCGACGGCAGCTTGGATTCTAGAACTGTTCCCAGCCTAGCCCAGATCCGAGCAACGACCACAAGCTCGAGCGCGCCCATACGCCAACGGCCGAACAGCACGATGAGCATTGTGGCATCTCTCCAGGTAATTTCTGTTTTATTCTCCGTTCATTTATTTCGACATACATTTGCTTTGCATTGTAACATTGCTGTCAATTTTATATGAGCGGCTGGCCGAATCAGAGAGGCTAAGGGAGGAACAAAGACTTAGGCAGGAGGCAGAACAGGAGGCTGTTCAACAGAGGATGAGCGCGATGTTCCAGTACATGCAAAGTATTGGAGCAGCTGTAGGTCAACCTCCTCCACCTGAGTTATTCCAACCTATACAACCTGCTGTCAACACTCCTGTGAGTTGCCTTCTATTTATAATGTTTGTTAAGTCCATATATCCGTTGTTAGACAACACTTCTATTTATAACCTTTGTCTAACACATGCAATATATTTAACTTTGTGTAGAATCAATCGGCGGCGTCAAACGATCCACCTCCTAGGCTACAAGGAGGATCGGAGTGGGACGCATGGAGTTTGCCGAGGTAGGTGGAGTGTGATTCATGATGTGGGACGCATAGAGTGAGACTTGTAATGGTTATGGACATTATGTGATGCTTGTGGGTTTATATGTGTTGCTCATGGAGTTTATTTGTTGGTTGTGGCCTACATGAGATGGACATGGAGTTTATGTGATGGATTTGTCGTATTTATGATATATATGTGATCTGTGATGCTTATGAATGTATATGTGTGATCTGTGATATATATATATATCTTTTTGTTTTGATGGCAAAGCAAGTAAACAAGCAAAAAAAAATTGACCATAGAGGCCGTGCGTTGCACACGGCAAAGAGCTTGTTTGCCGTGTGCTGTAGCCTAAGGCACACGGCAAAGACTGCTGGCCAGAGATACCTGGGAACTGCCTTTTCCGTGTGCCTGGTCAGGAAGCACACGGCAAAGCCTCAAACTTTGCCGTGAGCCTGGTCAGGAAGCACACGACAAAGACTGCTGGGCAGAGCTACCTGGGAACTGCCTTTGTCGTGTGCCTTGTTAGGAAGCGCACGGCAAAGCCTCACATTTTGCCGTGAGCCTGGTTAGGAAGCACACGGCAAAAATAATTACTTTGCCGTGAGCCCTGTGACGTGGCGCACGGCAAAGCTGGCCGTTACTGCGCACACGACCGTTACGTTGCTTTTGTGTGCCGAGAGCCAAAAAGACACACGGCATTACGTTTGCCGTGCGCCCTGAGGCTGGCACACGGCAAAGATGGTCTTCACCGTCAGCTACTGTGCCGTGCACTCTTTGCCGTGTGCAGCGCACGGCAAATGCTTTGCCGTGTGCTTTGGGCATTTTGCCGTGTGCCTGAAGCACACGGCAAAGCTCGTGAGTCCGGTAGTGACAGCAAAATGAATTTGTAAATAAATTTTTTCCCCTCAGGTCCATGGACGGGAAATTCCAGACAGCTGCAAGAGGTGTTGCTTGATCTATTACATCTTTGATGATAAGTTTATGTTTTATTATTAGGTATTCTTTTTTGGCCTCCATTATTTTAATGCAAGTAAATTAGACCAAAACTTGCAGAAGTGATAGTTATTCTTTAAGAAGAAGACCATGGGCACTATTATGGATCTACTACTTGCTTGAACTATGTCCTATTTACAATAATTGGGCTACTTGCAATTTGCTCTATCAATTTCTGCAGGAGGTCCCTGCCCTATGTGGTGATCATACCAGGCCATCTCGGACTGAAATATTTGCTTTGCAGGCAAATAGGATGAAACTGAGTCCAATCTCAACATTAATCATCACGTTCAGTTAAGATAAGAAAATTTTTATATATTCCTCTATTCTAAATGTGTAGTTTTGCATGTGACACTTGGTTTTACTATTAATTATACCTAAGTCTGCTGCAATTTAATTTCATACTTTTCTGCGAGAATTTAGTTCCATACTTTTAACTCACTTTACTTTGGATTACAACCCATAATTGTTGATTTAATGAAGGTATCTCTAGTATGTCCTATATCTGGTTACATTTTTTATTTATGTTGTAGTCACTAAATGTTTAACATCACTTTTAAATTATCATTGCCAAGCCCTATTCTATTCATGTTTCATGACGGTGGCTCATGTGGTAGGGCACGTCGCCAACTGCTTTGGTGGAGGCTGTCGTCGGTGGTGGCAATTTCTGCAGTGGATTGGTGACGGAGGCTAGCATTTACTGGAGCAGGTCAGGATGTTGTGCTGGTAGTGCTTTCAACCATAGCTATCCCACTCGTAGTTTAGATCAAGTTGGATTCTTGCACATGTCACACATAACAATCCTGTGTATATCCAGGATCAGTAGTGCTAGATCAACACAGGTACTACCTGTTTATTATTTCACATTTATTATTTTTCTATGGGATAACCATTCTTGTCGGCCTAGATAAAAAAAATTCTGGATAGTTTCTTTCTTGATCATATTGCATCTTATCTGTTGCCTGGCACCTGGACAATCAGTATTGTTGCAGATTGTCTAGTCTCATGACTTTATACTAATATGGTGAGATGACATGCCAATTTAATATGGTAGGACCTATCTGAATTTTGTATGGGTACCATAAAATTTGATTTTATATTTGTGCTGTTGCAGTCATCAGATTTGAGCTCCTATCTTAAATTTTTGTTCTCATATTAAAGAAATCCAACATTTATCTGTAGGTCGAGAAGATAAATGGATGGTCACACTAGTGGAATGCTAGAGTATGGAAGGAAGGAGAAAGGAGGACTGCCATTCTAAGAGGGATCTTTATGTTTTATATTTGACTCCCATAGGAATTTGTACTCCGTACAAAAATTGTGTCATGAATTACGTGGATGATACTAATTGTAATAGAATAAATTTCTTATATACTATATGGCTGAGTGCTTATTTTTCATGTGTCGGATGTTCTTGCATTTTTCATAAAATTATACTAGTATTATCCCTCATATTTTTCTAAAAATAAATATTTATAATTAATAATGACTTAGTGATTTATTCTTTGCAACACATATAATTGTTGCAAAAAAGTAAATCAATATGTTGCAATAAACTATAGAAGTAGTTTGCCGATGATTTGTACAAACGCATTTAAGTGTTGCCCTAACCCATCATTATGCGTTGCAACTTTGCAACGGTTAATAGTACGCATTACCAACAGATAAATAAGTGTTGCTATAGATCCTTGCAACGCCACTTTAAGCAACGCATATTAGATGCGTTGGTATAGACTCTGCCAACGCATATATGGACTTTTAACAACACATATTTGCATTGCAAAAGGGGGTGTCATTTTGTATGGGTGTTTGTGTTGTAGTGTATAACGGCATCCAAAAAATTTTCATATCTAAACAAGGCCTTAGATATATTGGCATTTTCCTGCATGCTTTCTAACAAATGGCTGACAACGGCTTATGCTCATCTAATCTCCTTGTTTAATAAGTACAAGTAAAAAAAATATTTATTTCAATTTGCATTCCACACTTTTTTCTCTCTTTGCTCATTGACTAATATATCTACCACAATCTCAAATTGCCTCGAGTGCTAAAAACCGCCAAGGAAAGGGGTTAAACCGCCAAGAAAATGATCCTTGACCACAAACCGTCAAGCAAACACACTCAAAGATAGAAGCTAAGGAAAATTAGTTTCCTTGGCAGTTCTGGCACTCAAGGATGATTTCCTTGGAGGCTAATCGCCAAGGAAATTAGGACCAGACTTAATTTGCTGAAGGGCCAAGAAATATTGCAACCGTCAAGGAAAGTAGTTTTCTTGAGGGTCAACAGCCACCAAGTAAATTAATTTTTTTAAGGGTCTACAACCTCCAAAGAAACACTCTAGACCGCCAAGGTAATTATTGTTTCCTTGGCTGTTCTTCGCCCCTAAGTAAAATTATATTTTTCCTTGAGTATTATTGACTGTCAAGTTAATTCTTATTTTCTTGAGGACCGGCCCCCAAGGAAATTTAGTACTGTCAATAAGAAAATATTTATAGTAATCAATATATTCTAATATTCTACTCACTATATTCAATTGGCACATGACATACATACAAACATTTTATTATGGCCCCCAACTATTATATTGATGTAAAACATTCATACGAATATTACAAGTACATTTATCATTGGTCCTCACACGAAATACATACATCATGACGCAGAAGTCACTAATAGTTTCCAGATCTTGATATAATACATCATTGATTTGATCTTTCAATTGGTTCTTGCATAGTAGTAGAACACAATATACCTTGCAAGGTGTTTAGTTGAAATAGAACCCCTTGATCTGGCTATTTATTGGAGCCCCTGCTACTACTTTTGCTCTTCTTTGGCTACTACCCCTGTTGCTTCTGCTCTTACTCGTGGCACTGTTACTTCTCTTCTTGTGCTCACCACGCCTAAATTGGGATGTGAAGCAGCCAAATTAATCTTTGAGCATAACTTCCCAAGACCTCCTATAAATGAATATTTTTCATTAGAGTAATCTTGTGACTAGAAAAAAAATTCAGAGGTGAAGGACGAAGTAGTAGTTACTCAAAGCCTTTGAATATAATTAAACTACTTAAACGACAAGTCAATATACAGTCCCATAGCAAGAGCTAACTAAAGATAATCATTCACTGAAATCATTTGGATCATAAAAATAGTGTGCCACAGCTATTTCAACATCACAAAAATATATCGGCAGATCCTAACTAACTTTTGTTAAGCTATATACAAAACTGGAATCAGTTTTGCAAAAACTATTCAGTAACTTCAGTACTGAACTAGATAAGGAAATTCTAGTTCATTGGTACTAATGTATGCAAAAGAAATCCTAGTTCATTGGTAAGGAACATACTATGCACTATTGCACATCAGTACCATGTTCTATTAATAATTCAAAGGTAACTTCAGCGATATGGTACTAAAAAATTAAAAAAATCCTAGTTCATTGGTAATGAATAGACTATGCACTATTGCACATAACACTCAAGGAAATGAGTTATTTCCTTGGAAGTGACTGGAAACTGCCAAGAGAAACACTCAAATTCCTTGGCGGATTACTTAAACCTCCAAGGAATATATGTTTCCTTGAGTGTGGAGTAGCACCGCCAAGGAAAGTGTCATTTCCATGGCGGTTTGATTTTGGCCCCCAAGAAAAATCGAGGCCACCAAGGCAATTCCAGTTTCCTGTAGTGATAATACACATAAAATTATAGAAATATACTCTCCACAAGTATGATAATTAAATTTACCAACTATTGGTCCCTACATTTTCTGTCCATAGTTTTCTGCTATTGGCACTGAGGAAAATGGCACCCGTCATAGGCCATTATGTGATTTTGGTGTTTAATGAACAACATGACCATGAGGACTAATAAAGTTAAAGCTAATCTACAAGAAAAGTTCAAATGAATGCAAAATTGGCTTGAACTTTGGCAACGTGGAGATCGAAGTGATCAACACCTCAAAGCAAGACATTAGAAGCTGTGTTGAAAACCTACTAAGCCATGTTAGTAGTCTAAGACCAAAAAGTAGGCACAAATGAAATCAAAGGCAAGACAAAATAGATGGATGAATTGGTTTTGTCTCATGATTTTGAGTCCGATCAATTTTTTATAGAAAAGACTCTAGGGGAGATCCCTACGGTCCCTCAAAATTTTATTAAATTTTAAAAAAGAGAGCTACAAGCAATACTTACAACAAGAATTAATTAAAAGCATTGAACCAAGTGCAGAAGGAAGACTGCAAAGTCTCCTATGAATCTAACAGACTATATATTACATTGACTTTTTAAATTCAAAAGCGAGAGACTAAAACTAGGATGCGCTTGCCATGGAATATTTTCTCAATCCTCACTTTCCCGATTTCCCAAGAGGCTATCAGCACTAACTCCATGAAAAAAGACAAGTTGGAATTCGCTCTTTTCTTGTGGGCAAAACGTGGGAGAAGACCGAGCTTCTCATCCCATTGAATGTGTAGAGCTTGCCAACACCAGTGTGCATAAGTCAAGCGGGCATTGTACCAGATGACCAATTAAGTGGTTGTCAAACCTAATTGTCAATGGAAGACTTTTGAGTTAGGTAATCTACTCAAAATGGAGATGATCCTGATGCCATGGCGCTCTAGAGCCAAAAATAAAAGGAGCATAAAACATCATTGTTCGATATGTGGTGATCAGGTTCAAACATGCAAAGCAGCAAAATGAAAGAATCTTCAAACTTCAATGCACATGGTGGAACTGGATATGTAGCCTTCGTTTATGTTGTTGCGCGGCTCTGGTGTGTGGCATCTTCTTTCCATTGGTTCCAAGATACTCTTATTGCATTACAATTCAACTGAAAGATAAAATCCCTATCAAGTTGTCCCTTCCCATCACCAAATCCTACTATCTTCCTCCCCTATTACCTTTCATTTTCCTACATGTCCCCACTACATGTTCTCGATGAACCACAAATATATCCAGACTGAACTAGAAATCAAACCCAAAACCCATTAAATCCTAGAACAATACATGCAACAAAACCCTAGTTAGCAAAGGTAACTACAAGGACTAACGTAACACCACCCCATTGGAAAAAGAAATTCACAAAAAATCGCTTATCAATCTAGCACACCACAAACGCTAGAAGCATTCCAACCTCACCGACTCAAATTTCCAACCATAAGCCCTCCTCACTATATGGATCGACAAAATCTATGTGGCATTAAAAAATTGGATCAAGTACACATACGAGCAAAGGAGAAACAAAGAGGAAGGAGATGTAGTGGGCACATACAAGAGCACGTCACTGGAGATCCTCTAGAAGACCTTCGACAACATTCTATGACGGGAACGTGGGAGTTCACTAGAACAATTGTTGCAACGCAAAGACCACGAGGTAATCGCCTTTGCTTCCTTTCCATTTCCAAACAGAAGTTAGTGTAGGTGTGTTCGGTGTTAATGGGTGTAGATTGTAATGGATCACATTAAAATGCAATAGAACACAACAAGCATCTTTGAGGGTGCACACATCTTAGAAGCAAGATGGATGGACCACACATCATATGAACAAAACTTAAATTTTAGGCAATCGACACATAGGACAAGTGTTTTTTATTACTAGACTAAATGAGCATAAGTGTCAAGAAAGGAAACAATGACCACTATGTGACGTTAAATTCACACCCGTTATATACACGCCACCACGTATGTGCGTCTGTAGTAGTACTACTACAAACGTGTTGTATTGACGGGCGTCTGTAGTAACTAGCCAATAGGGGTCGTCAGCCCGACGAGATCAACATGCGTTTGTAATAAGCTATTATTATAGACACGTGTGTTCTTTTCTAAGTCTGGGATAGCAGAGTCAAAACCTATAGACGCGTCTATGGTATATGCGTCGGTAGTAACATCACTTATTATAGACACATGTTGACACAATTCATCTAGGATATAGCTTTAGATATGTGTTCATAGAAAGCATCTATATATGCAGTAGTTAGTATAGACACATGTCATGATCTCTTGAGGCAGTGGAAAGCAGTAGAAAAGTCTACGGATGTGTGTACTGCATGCACGTCTGCAGTTGTGTGTCTTATTGAAGATGGCTTGCATATGTGTGTTCCTTAGGCACATTTGTAGTATCTTGGGTGCTTTAACTGGCCTCATACATGGGAAGAGAGAGGGTATTGGCACCAAATGGATGTCTTAGTGTGCTCTTGCGTAGCTCTCTTGGTGGCAGCGCGTACCGTCATTGCATGTGGCGCAGGCCTCTAGCTTTGAGCCTTGCGAGAAGAGAGTTGACAGGTGGGGGTGCATGCTGCTACTATCAGCGGGGGGGGGGGGCACTCTGCTATGGCTAGCGATAGGCCAAAGGGGCTAGCTGTACTATAGCATAAAAAAGAGGGACGGACTAGTGTGGGCAGGCGTGCTTTGCTATTGTATGTAGCTAGGTAAGCTTGCGGTCGAGTCTAGCTAACTAATTAACTCTTTACTCTCTGCAGTGTCCTCGATCTTGTGCTCTAACAATGCTTTGCCATCTCTCGAGCAGCTGCAAGGGCTCGCCAGCGGCGTGCTCAACACTCTTCCTTGCTCTCATCTTTGGCCTCCTATTCTCTAGTGTGTGCTCTTCTCTCTATGAGTAATGCGGTGATCTTGTGAAATTGTGATGAATGATTGCAATGTAAAACTAATAGCCTACTAAGATGTATCTTTCTTATTTTCTTCTAGCTTCAATCTTTTTTTGTAGATGGTGGATGATCGACGCTACTGGATGTATGTTAAGAACCATACTTCTAATGAGTACTTGGAAGGACTTGATAGTTTCAGAGCTGCGGCAGAGGAGGACATGAGGAACAAAGATAATATGTCTATGTTGTGCCCATGTGCTTACTATAAGAATGGCAAACAGTTCACGATCAAGTGGATAGTCCAGGGCCATTAGTTGATGGGTATAGGAAATAACATTTCAACCTATGTGCCATGCTCTTCACCACTATCACTGACATCCCAGGACATCGTAGCGTGTCTGAGAAGAGCAAAGGAGAAAAAGACTACTTTCAGTGCTTAGATGACATAGAGAATGTTTGGCTGAATAACTCGAAGGCATCGACATTTCCTTCCTCAGGTTCATCCATATCGGGAGATGAAATGTCAATTTAATGGCACATAGGAGAAAGGATCTGCACCAAGGGATTTCACCAAGAAAGAGCTATATCACTAGGTGGTATAGGATACCACACCTAAAGTTATTGAACCGGAGAGCACTATCCTTGGAAAGTGATAGCACGGTGAAACAACAAAGTAGAAGAGTGACGACAAGAAGAGGTGGAAGAAAATCTTAATCCTATGGGAACTTCCATACTAGAAGCATATCGTGGTACGCCATAGCATCGATCTCATGCACGTTGTTAACTGTAATTAACTCCAATTATAAACCATCAACTAATGCCCAAGAACCAACTAAAATGAACTAAAGTGCCCTATGATTAGATTTAAACCTAATGAGTTCCACGAGTTTTGGTGTTCTCACTTGTTTTGCAGATATTGGATATTCTATTATTGATATTTCTAATACGATTACAAATAAGAAATAAACTCTATCATAGTAGAGGCATTAGAAATAGTCGGGACATCTCTTAGCATTGCTTAAGTTAGGTTGTCATCCCCAACGCAACACCAAAAGATGTTGTTATACTTATGATCATGGCACTACAGAAAAATGAATAAAGGTTATCCGCAAGTGCATAGATAAAATACACCTTGTAGCATTACACCTAGGAAAGTTCCAGGTATCGTTATTTATAATTTTACCACTGGGAAGACACTTGGAGGTATGAAAGCTATATCTTACACTTGTGATAAGAGTTCCACTAGATCAATACTCAAAATAGGGATCAAATCATATCATAAATAAGGATAATTAATAACAAGTCAACATATCTCAAAAGAAACCCACCGAGCATTTCCTTCTTCGGCATGATTCTAGAAAGAACTAGAAAATAGAGACTAACTCTAGGGGTTATTTTAACTATAGTTCATTGAGCTACCTTAATTAGTGCAATTATATTTACTAATCATAGTCATGACTTAACCTGAATCCATACACAAGAGACATTGCTAAGGTGGGTCAGAAACATAGCAAGACATCACCTCACAACTCCACCTTACTAGTCTTATATTTAGGGAGTAGACTACATAGGACTCAACAAAGCTGTCACCTTTGTGATCTACCACATGGTCCAGAACATAGGGTGCATTCGCAGATAGACATTATCTAAGCACCACGCCTACACAACTTCTACCACCCACCCCTCGGCTCAAAGGATGAGTGCTATACAAACATGTGTAAACACAAAGCTAAACCAACTCTAGCAAACATATAATCAAAGTAGGCAATGAACATTATAATTATGAATGTATAATTATACCAAGTTATAACAAGTATTTGACTCAAACACGAACTAGAATAAGAACTAGAGGGGAGTTATGAACTACATAAGAACACGATGAACTAGACAAACTAGAACAAGAACAAGATGAACTAGAAGATCTCATTGATGAACTATAAGGACAAAGGATGAACTAGAAAATAAACACAATGAACTAGAAGATAAGTAACTCAAATAGATTAACAACATTGAATATAGGAGAGAAGTACAAGGCTTTACCTAGCCTCCTCGCAACTAGATCTGGAATCCAAGCGTTGCTTGACTCCTCTAATTCCTATTCTTATATTCTAGCTATGCCCTAGCTGGTGGAGCTCTAAACTCAACTATGAGATATGTGATATGATTATGATGGATTGATGCCTTTAGGGGGTCTGCATCTGCTTATATAGTCCGATCGGATGAACCGTAACCCTTGGATCAAACTGACATAGAACAAGGGTCAAGATGCATCATAGAGGTTGGTTGGAAACCATCACACAAAGAAGAAGGGACTGCCAAGTGGGCCCAGGCTAGCTGACCTAGCCCACTAAGGCTGGGCAAAAAACTTGTAACTCGCTAGCTCGCTCGACTCACTTGTTAATAGCTCGACTCGTTTTATAATGAGCCAGCTCGAGCCATCTCATGAGCTGCTCGCGAGCCATAACGAGCCAGTCAATTATTATGCTAGCAACTAAAATTGTCTCGGCTACATGCCTAAATATTTCTCAGTAGCTCGACCTAGTCCATTTGTAAATCCCTAACTTTATCTGTCAATGGATGATGCTTAAACTGTATAAGTATGACTATCATATAGCCACGGTCGTGATCGTAATAGGCTGGGTGGACAAAACTCTAGTTTGTTTGTTGAATTGTTAAAGCTATATGTACTTTGTTTAGTTCATTTTAAGTATGCATGTGATGTATTTGTTGCTCAATTACTTTATAAATTTATAGTCTCTTTGTACTATGTTTTTATGATTTGGCTCGTGAGCCAAACGAGCTGCTCGAGCTCACTAACAAGCCGAGCTGAGCCAGCCTTCTAGCTTGTTTGTATAACGAACTATAACGAGTCAAGCCATAACGAGTCGAGCTATAACGAGTCGAGCCACTAACGAACCGAGCTGGCTTGATATCCAGCCCTAAGCCCACCTGGCCACTGCCAGTCTCCCACTTTGTTCTTGTGTCTTCTTGTGTCTTCTACATCCTTATAGTGTCCCTTTCTGATCCATTTGCATAATGAGTCATGTCGTGGATGGATTCTTTCACAGTGTCAAACACAGCCAACATATGAAAGCTTGTGCCTCTGAGAGAAAACAAGATGCTTCCCATGAAGCCTCATGATTGTGATGTCATGCTCACAACAATGCATGTAGTTGGAATCTAGAACATTTTGTTACAAAAAACCCGAATGGCAATCATGCGCCTCTACTCCTTTAGTGCAATCTCTCAGAAGATCATAGATGGAGGATCACTAGAATATTATCTTAAGAAGAAGATGATTGAGGTGATGTGTTTCCTCGAGGCCTACTTCCCATGGACTTTCTTTGACATATCTATCCATCTCATTGTACATTTAGTTAAGGAGCCTATGTATCTTGGGCTGATGTTCCTCCACCACATGTACCTGCACAAGAGATTCATGAATATTCTGAATAGGTATGCCAAGAGTCACGTCCATCCTAAGGGTAGCATGGCGCAGTGCTATTCTACTAAGGAGGTGATCGGCTGGTGCCTCAGTTACATTGACCCCACTAATCCAATCGGCATCTCCAAGCCTTGGCATGAGGGAAGGCTAGGAGTAGAGGCTATGTTGGGGAGAAGTGCATTACTCTAGATGTAGATGCCTTCAAACGAGCCAAATTTTGTGTGTTGCAGTACACAATAGAGGTGGGACCTTACATCATAGAGCATACGGAGGTGTGGTGGCAACAAAACCTACACAAGGGTTAAGCTTGGTTAATGAGGGGCACATATTAGCCGGTTCACCGAATGGATCAAACATTGTCTTGCTAGTAAAACATCTTGCCAAGACAAAAGGCTTCAAAAGCTAGCAAAGGGCCCTTTCTTCACGGTCACAACCTATTAAGGCTTTGACATGAATGGCTACACATTTTACACTATTGATCAAGATAAGAAGAGCATGTACTCGAACTATTCTATTCATGTAGATGCATTTGACATCAACATAAGACAACATGATATGATTAGATTGAAAAGATATGAGAACTCTTGTATCTAGGTTTCAAGGTGGTCATTTTTTGGTGTCGCTAGGTAGGTGAAAGTCAGGGTGTCATGAAAGACAAGTAGGTCTACACTACGGTTGACGTTAGCCAAGTTGGGTACAGAGAGGAGCCATTTGTGGTCACAAGTCAGGTTTCTCAAGTCTTCTATGTGCGTGACACTAGAAACAAGAAACGACAAGTAGTTCTCCCTAACAAAAAATAGGTTATCGATCTTGAAAATCCAGTGCAGGAGGAAGAGTTCAATGCATACAATGAGGTGCCGCCTTTGGATGCTTCATCCTCCCTCAAATTTTGGCTAGTGAGCTAATTCCATACCTAAGAGATGGCCATAAATAGGTTGGGCCTATGGTCAAAGACACAAGAAATGGCAATCCCACAAAAATATATAGATGCTCATGTGAGTTTGGAAACAATGTGCAACTCCTTGTAATGTGTATGCTACCTTGAATTGTGGATGTATGTTTATCAAGACCATTTCAAATCATTTCTTTCATGAGATGTATATATGCTACCAGAATTTGATGTGGCATATCATCACCAAGCACACATATGAGCAACAGACATCTTTAAGCATCTAAAAGGTGCCAATATGGCTAGAGGGGGGGTGAATAGCCTATTTAAAAATTCTACAAACTCACTAGAGAAAGAGGTTAGTAAAGAACAAAGCAAAGCTTTTTGCTCTAGCTCTAATGAGGTGTGTGCAAGTCATGTATCCAATAATTCTAGTTGCTATTGTCACTAGGCACACAAAAGCTATGTCTCTACTTACACTAGAGAGCTACATAAAGTTTCTATACAAGTAAGTAAGCTACTCTAGTATGCGGGAATATAAATGAGAGAATTTGATCTTTATACCGCCGCATAGATGGGTGAACCAATCACAATAAATGAAGTCCAATCACTGGGAGAAATCAAATAAACAATAATAATGCAGACACATGATTTTCTCTCGAGGTTCATGTGCTTACCGACACGCTACGTCCCCATTGTGTCGACCAACACTTGGTAGTTTGGCGGCTAAGAGGTGTTGCATGAACCTCGTACTCACTAGGACACCACAAGAACCTACCCACAAGTGAGGTAGCTCATTGACACAAGGAATCCACTAGTGTTACCTTTCGACTCACCGTTGAGGAAGGTACAAGACCCCTCACAATCACCAGGAGATGGCCACAAACAAACACCAACTCATGCCAATGCTCCTCCGCTGCTCCATGCCATCTAGGTGGTCACAACCACCAAGAGTAATAAAAAACCATAGCTAAATCGATCCCCAAGTGCCACTAGATGCAATCACTCAAGCAAGTGCACTTGGAATCACTCCCAATCTCACAAAGATGGTTAATCTATGAAGGAGATGAGTGGGAGGTGTTTGCTTAGACTCACAAGGATGTCAAGTATGTCAAAATGCCAGAGTGTAAGCCCAAGCCGGCCAAACGCTATTTATAGACACACCTAACAAATAGAGCCATTGGCTCTCTCACTGCATAGAAAAACGGGGGCATCGGACGCGCAAACGGTTAGCTATCGAATGCTAGAACCCGGCGTCTGATACTCATATGACAGCCATATCTCTAGCTTTTGAATCTCATGCGTCGATCTTTAACGGCCACTTAAACATTTGAGTTCACAGGTTCAAAGCATCGGACGCATTAGGTGGTATGCAACGGACGCGCTCCATAGCACCGGATGCTACTCAGGGAGCTCTACAAAATGCACAAGCATTGGACACGTCCGATGCTGCCTCACCGAATGCTCCCTGGCATCCGACGATCACAACTAGAGAAGCTTGCTCACTGGTGTTAGTACTAACCAGACACAGGAATAGTGTCGAAGCCGTGTCCGATGCTCACCGTCAAACGCTCCAATACGTAGTTCAACACTGCACTGCTCAACCACTATACACCGGACGCTAGGCCAGCGTCCGGTGAGTGTTTTTCTAGTGAAAAATGCTCCCTTGACTTCTTCAAACTTTCCACCGATGCAATAAAAAATATGCATTTTATTTTCTCAAAAGCGCTGAATCCCCCCTTGCAAGCTCTACAGGAGGGAGAGAGAAACCCAAACCCATCCCTACCCTTCAAACTCCACCTCCTAAAGTGTGCCAACACCACCATGTGTGTACCAACATGTGCAAGTGTGTTAGCATTTTCACAATCATTTTCTTCGAAGGAGTTAAGTTAGCTCACTATGTTCTAAATACATGCACATGAGCAATCTCACCTAGTGGCACTCGATAACTGCTTAGCCAAAGAATTCTCCTCTTTAAAGTATGGCTATCTATCTTAAACATGATCACACCCTCTATGGTGCCTTGATCACCAAAACCAAAACCCCTAAGCAATACCTTTGCCTTGATTCCAAAACAAGTTTTGTTTTCTCTTTCTTCTTTTCTAAGTTGAGCACTTGATCATCTTGTGGTCATCACCATGATCATCTCTTGCTCCATCACTTGGCATGTACCAACCTCATCTAATCTACACACACTTAGTATAGAGGTTAGTACTTTGGGTTTCATTAATTATCCAAAACCAAACTAGGGCTTTTAGTGTCTTGTCACTATCCTTGACCTTTTGTTTGAGTGGTTTGAGTACCTCAGTCAGGGCCTCATGCACGCTGCCTCGAGAGACACTAAAATTTGGAGACTGCATATATGCATAGAAACATTTAGTAGACAGAAATGAAAATAAAGGTCTGCAATGAAAGTGAAAGTCTGAAATTCACAATGCTATTTTAAGCCTGAACTAACATTCACTCGACTAAAACATACATTTATTGGATTAAAAAATAGCATCGCAAACATCTGCTCATCAATCTCTCTAAAAATAGAGCAACAAGTTGAGTTTGGCTAAAGATACTTAAAAGATTTCTAAGACATTATTTCTGATAACCTATCCAAATGGTTAGTCATCACACACATTAAATACCAGAAAACACATGCATGCATCTAGCTAGAACGGGGACGGTGAGCTTATTACCTCGCCAGGCTTGGCGCTGCACATGTGGCTACTGCGCATCCAACGACGGCACATCCTTCCCTTGGCCTCTTTGCAATGGTCGTATGGCTCATTCTCTGGTACCACCGTCACTGGCTCCCCGCCATCCATGTCCTTGCCTGCTATGTGGAAGAAGAGGGCCCTGCTAAGCCTGCTCTTGAGGGTTTTCTAGGCCTACCCCTCAGCCTCTTCGTCACCACCAGTGTCACCACTGGTGAGAAAGAAGAGGGCACCATTGTTACCAATGCGCATTTTTCTAGGCCTGCCCGGCCTCTTCGTCACCACCAAGGTCACTGTTAGCGAGGAAGAAGAGGGCCCCACTGTCGAGGCAGAGCCATGCCAAGCCTTCTGCTTATTCGCCGCTGCCACCACCACTACTAATGCGGGCGTGGCCTTCTCCTTCTTCAACTCTGACAAAGTACTGATGGTGGCAATGAACATGCCGTCGGCCGTCGGTTGCTCGTCCTTTGTAGGTGGCTAGTCCACGGTGATGGCGGCTGCATTGTGCTTCGTCTGTGGCACCTCGAAGGCTGGAGGAAGTTCCGATGGCTAAAGAGGAAGCGATAGGAGTGGAGGATTTTCTAGGCAGCGAGGGAGGCGAATAGTGTGGCATGATGGTGGCGAAGTGTGAGATGCATGGGTATGATGGTAGCAGTTAATAGTGGAGGGGCGATGCGGTGCAGAGGTTCAGATTTGCAATTCAAGGGATGCGCGTATTCCCAACATGGATCTATAGTAATTAAATTGGAAATTAGGAATTTTAAATCTTTGATTACAGATTTAGTGTAGTAAATGATCAAAATTGGAAATGTTGTTAACACAAAATTTGTGAAAATAATGAAGATCTACAACTTCCATTTTTGTAAACTGTTTGTGTGACACTGTTTGGATAGTCCAAAATTTGAATTTAAAAAAATTATTACTTCCAACAAGATTTTGACTCGACAAATGGTTTTAGATGCAAAAAGGCATGAACATAAAAGTTGTAGATCTCAACAAGATACACAACTTTTTATTTTGAGAAACCTTTCATGTGACTCTGTTTGAACCATTGAAATTTTGAATTTCAAGTAGAGTCTAATTTAAACAACATTTTGAAATACCATATGATCTGAGAAGAAAAGGTCATTAACATGAAAGTTGTATCGATCATCAAGATGTACAACTTTTATTTTAGTCATTTTCTCATTTAAGAATGTGATAGTAACTTTGTTCACAAATTGCACATATCTCTCATATGCTTTCTTACACATTAAGAGAGAGTTGTAGATTTTGTGAACAATGTTATTCCTAGTTTCTCAAATGAAGAAATAACCAAAATAAATCCAAATAAATATTGTACATCTTGATCAGCTATACAAAAGTCATGTTCATGACTTTTTCATGGTATTTCAAAATGTTGTTTCAATTTTACTCTATTTGAAATTCCAAATTTGAATGGTTTAAACATAGTCACATTAAAAGTTTTCCAAAATGAAAGTTGTAGATCTTCATGAGTTCAGCAACTTTTGTGTTAACAACTTGTCCATTTGAGATCATTTACTGCACTAATCTGTATTCAAAAGTTCAAATTCCAAATACTTAAGGCACGTGTTGGGAACACACATCTGTAGTTGCAGATCCAAACTGGCACACCACCCCTCCATTATTAATTGCTGCCTGCCATCAGTTGTAACTACACAACAAGTGCATAGAGCATGACTTTAAAATATTTGGGTTAAAGATTCATTGAATTTAGAGTTAGTATGAGGGAGAAAGACTGGTTACGAGTTTCAACAAAAGAGTAAAAAGAAAAATCAACCTATTCATCAATCTATGCGAAAGATTAAAAAGACTGGTCACAAGGTTTATTATTTAATGTGTTCGAACCACATAGTGTTCAAACTCCTTATATAGCACAATGGATAGTTTTTTTGTGGTTTTCTTTAATTGCTACAGACTCATGTTACTTACTTGTGTTTGTCGTAATAAGTTTCATTCTACCCGCTATATGTTTCAAAGTTGTCATTCATCTTGTTTGCCGTTTATTTAGCTAGTATCAGTTGTTTCACTTTGCACGCATCCGACCGCCTTCCTGTAGGGTTACTATTGCTTGCCGTGTCGCATCCACCACATCCGATCACCACTGCCCCGTGCATCCAAGGTGTTCGACCGCCATCACCGTATCCGAGGATCGACACTATCTTCGCCCCCAAATTATAGTGTTTCCTCCGCTGCCGCATCCAACACCTGTGCCACTGCATCCGTGCACCTTCACCACCCATGTTTTAGGGTTTCCTCTGCTCCTGCATCTGACCACCGTCCGCCCAACGCCAGTGCCACTACTGCCACCCCACTACGCTGGCCAGGTCGACGCCATACCAGGAACCACATTTCAATTAACTTTTTTTGTTCATTTGTTAGCAATCCATTACCGGTTGCTTTTCTTTGTAATTTGGTATGCTTGAAATGTATACACTAGGGGTTTCTTAGAACTTTTTTTTGCACTAAGAAAGGTCGATCGTTTGCTACTGCATGTTTCCTACTCTAAATTGTACATCGTCTCATGAAAATTTTTTGCTATTGTTTTGACTACATATATTTCTCAAACATGGATCTGTAGTGCTGCAAGGTTTCTGTACTAGTAGCTATTGACTGTTAATGCACGTACATATCAAAATGGTAACTTGCAGCTTTTTGTCTACACTAGTTACTACATGGCAGTGCTCTCGCTATCATCTTCACTAACAACCTTCCACTTGGTCACATTATTTGTATCGTAGGTGTTTGAGGATGCAACTTTGGGATCATCACGAGGAGAAGACAAAGAATGAACTATTTCTCATCAAGAGGAACACAACAAAGATGCCCATGAAGAGGCGAAAGAGGGAAATGTGGATACAGGTGACAAAGAGGGAGATGGTGGTCAACAGATGAAGGGAGATAATCTAATGCAGAGACACAACTATCTAGAGGTCATCATCGGATCCAAAGAAGAAATACAACAGTCACCCGATGGCTAGAAGACAAGATAACCATCACGACACTCACGGCAGTTGGGCTTCCTATGGAGCAGAGGGCCAAGACAAGAATGAAGAGTCTGATTGGTCTGATTTTCTAGGCAAATGATCCCCTTGACCATGGATGAATTTGATACACTAACTAAAGAATACAAGATGACTTTGTTTGAGGAGTGTGTCCAACCTTAGTTGGCATTTTCAGAAGAATCAAAGGCTATTGCATGTAAGGAGATAATGTAGTTCGTATCCAAGAGTTGGAGAACACATAAAAGCGACCTTACATGCAACTTTTGTGGAAAAGGGGTTGGACGCCATGGAGAAGCACACTTACATTACAAAATAAGTTTGGATAGAGTTTGTGCAACTGAAGAGCAGCGAAGAAGAATAGGCAAAATGTGAGAAGTACAAGAACCTTTGGGCGAGGAACACGCTTGTTTAGTACCTAGGGACGGGAGGGTATGCAGGGAAAGCCAAAAAGTGGGAGCTAGAGCATAGGTAGTTAGCCAAAGAAGGCATCAATAATCCTTGGGACAAGTATCTAGCTGGCCACCCAAAGAGTTATCTACATGTGCAAAGTTATTTGGTTAAGTCAGAAGAAAGTGCTCACATTCAATGATAGAAACCTACAACTGAAACTTTATCTATGAAAATTTTAGAGAAGCATGAAACCCTTGAGTCTTCTAGGATAACTTTGTTTATGGAAAAGGATGTGTACATAGAAGTCTTGGACACCTAGAACAGACAGGGCGTGGGCATTGTGTGTCTAGCTATAGTGGTTGGAAGCATTGGCCGGACTGCACTGGTATGTATAGAAAGAGGAAGCAACCAAAAGTGCCGATGTGGATGTGGAAACCATCAAAGAACAACTTAAACATGATTTATTACCAAAAATACAGTGGAAGACATAAAGGACCTCAACCTCATGATGAGCCAGTAGGGAGTGGATGTACATATGATATCGCCTTTGGTTGGTTGGAAGAGCAATTGTGCCTCAGTTGATGATGCAATCGGCATCAAGATGGACATAATAGTCATGAGGCAACTCTAGATGAAGCTAATGCACGGTTTGACAGCAGGCACACAATGTACCCTACTAATGAATAGTTCACAGGGTTTTCAGTATAAGGTAGCAAGGTGTACCTTATTTGCACACATGACTCAACTACATCAGCAACAAGTCTATTTCGTACACCATGTTGCTATTTAGTTACCCAAGTATTGACCTTAGGTATCTTGGATAGTCTAACTTCAAGTTGGTCCAATGAGGAGGTTGTAGATTATGAAGTCATCAAACCACCACAGATTGTGGGTTCCAAAAGGATTCTAAATGACATTGTGATACTCGATAAGAAGGTGGCCAATGGAGCTTTGGAGCAGGCTAATTAGTTCCCAACTGGTCCTCTAAGTGACTGAATAGAGATGGCAAAGATGAAGAAGGCATATACCACACCTGTAGCTAGCCCAACAAAACAACCTACAATATTCTTGAGTGACATCAAACTGTAGTAGCAGAAGTTGGCAAGACCCACCAAATTGTCGACTAGGAGTGACCCTAGGTGTCATAGTATATGGGAGAAGGTGAACCCCGATTATGTTTGTGGAGAGCCACTCCTATTAGAAACAGAGCTTGAGAAGGCAAGACCTTGTTGTGTTGCTCTTCATGCGTGGTACATGAAAGAATGTGCAGAGGGGAAGACTAAAGGTCCTTGTGCTAAGTATAAGCATGAGCATTTCTGGTGTACGAAACCATTCGGGTATTGCACATTGGCATTTGAGGACTGGTTCGGCCTCTTCAGACTTGATGGATTGGATAAAGGCATTCTTAATGTGATGTCACCATAAGTACAATTTCATCTATTTCTAGGGATGCTCTTCATATATCCTAGTTGCTAAATTGCCTTTGTATGCATCTTTATTGGTAGATACGTGATTACAAAAGCCAAGGAATTAAAAGTGCTTGTTGGCATACTTAATCTAGAAGCACTTACATTGAAGATTATCTAGGAAGATAGATAATATTGCGTGGACTATCTCAGATCATGTCTAATGAAACATGCCAACCAAAATTTTGTGATGTTTGTACATCAATGTGATGAACACTGGGTTGCTATCATTTCTGCCAAGATTGGAGGATGGTGATGCATCTTGACTCAAATAGAGGTAGGACCTCAAAAGTTGACTCTTATCTAAGAAGTGATAGATGAGTGAATATTGTCTAGCCTACTATTGCCCCATGTATTTCTTTCTTAATTAAGTTAGTGGAAGTCAAAGAATTTTAATAATAACTCATGTATGTATAGGGCTTTTAGCAAATGGCAACTGTAACACCCAAAAATTTGTTTTCAATTAATAGGAATTTAATTGAATTTAATTAAGTATTTTTGTGAGCATTTGAATCTAGCAAATAAATAATTTTGTGCAAATTAAAATTCATCATAGGTTTAGTAACCTTGATTGTGCATTCATGCTGGAGCATAGTATTTTTGTGTTGTTTGTTGGATTTTATTTATTTATCTATGTCCACTTTTCTCTTTGAAAAGAAAATTAAAAAAAAGAAATAAAAAGAAAAAGGGAAAGCCCCTCGAACTAGGCCGAAGCCCAGCCAGCACCTGGTTTCCCCCGCGCTCGGCCCAACCAGCTCCCTGGCCGAAGCCCAGCAACAGCCCGCAGCGTGCCTCTCCTCTCTCTTGGTCACTGGCAGCCTGGCCCCGTTTCTCTCTCTCACCGACTCCTTGGCCCCACCCGACAGCTATTCCCATTCTCTTCCTTGCGTCGTAACGGAGTAGGAGATCACCGAACAACCGAGCGTGCTCAATCCGAGGTGGATTTGTTGCCAAATCGCGCGCAGGGAGCCCTATAAAGCCTCGGCAACCTTTCCCGCACCTCTTTTTCCCGTTCACTTGTCGCAAAGACGCCCTAGCCGCCGCTGCAGCCGAGTTTAGATCTCGCCGTATCCCAATCCGAGCCGCCGTCGCCGCGCGCTCCTCCTACTCCCTTTCGGACCGAACCGAGGACGCAATCGACTTCGCGGTGAGCTGCTCGTCTTCCCGGTGTTTTTATTTCTTGAAACGGTGCTCGGAAAGGAGAAGTCGAGGAGCTCCGGCGAGCTTCGGCCTCTGGCCATGGCGGCCACTGCATCGGACCGGTAGAGGCCAGCCGGCCACCGCAAAGGACCCCCAGGAGCAGATCGTGGCCATCCAACCGAAGATCAACGACCACGATTTAAACATACCCTTTCACCTGCAATTTTACGTTAAGAGTCCCTGGAAAATTTGGAAATCTAACCCGCAGTCCAAGGCGCTTTGGTGGTTTACGCTTTCCCGATTTGAAAACGTATTTTCGTCGGTTTTCCAGTGAAAAGGCGCAATCACATATTTACAGTTTTGCCATTAGAATTGAATTGGTCATAAAATACTCATTTTAACTCCGTTTTTGTCCATCCAAATTGTGTTAGGTTCTTAATTATATGCTCTACATGTTAGAACTATTTATTCTCTGTTTTGAAACTTTTTAATTTCCTGGTTCTATTTAATTAATTATTTCTCTATAGGAAATCTTGGAAATTGCATAACTTCTCCGTTTTAATTCCGATTTTCGTGAACTTTACGTTTGTGTGATCGTAGCGCTGCGTAGAATATTTTGATAAACTTTTATATTTGTTTTACCACTGTTTGGTGTATTGTTCTAATTATATCTTGTTTGCTTCGTGTATGATTGTCTTCTTTGGATTGCGTGTTGTTGATTGATGATTGGGATTAGACGGTGAGCCGTACGTTGGTGACCAAGACCAAGCTTTTGAGGACCAGCAGGCTCAGGAGAGCTTTGATCAAGGCAAGTATATCTTGGGATCATCCTTGTTACCTATTCACTTATAACTACACATATATATCATATGCATGCTATCACCTTGTCGACCTTAGCAAAATCATAGATGATTGTTACCTGTATTCCTTGCTACCTACTTGATATGCATTTGTTATAGATGTGCTAGTGCTTGATATAATCCATGATCTTGTAAGATGATTAATAGCTATGCAATGAACATAAAAGATGACAAATAACTGTATGAGATCTTGTCTGTAAGTGATCACCGGGACAACAGTGCAACCATGAGGGCTATAATGGCTCTGGCTTTAGCTCAGTATGAAGCCCTTTTCTAGCTTGTTAGAGGTTACCCGAAAGGGCGGAGGGGCTGAACCGTTTTGGGTATAGTGTGGCCTCTGTCTGTATGAGTATAGGCTGCGAGTCATTGTGCCATCGGAAGGGGGCTCTATATCTGCGCGTAAAGGAAACCTTGCGGCCCTAACTTGTTAGACGAACTTTTGAAAGGCTTCATAGTGATCCCTGCCGACCTCCCTAGGAAGGGGGTTAAGAGATTAGCTACCTCGGGCGAAAGGGTAAATCATGACTCATGGGTAAAGATGTACAACCTCTGCAGAGTGTAAAACTGGTATACTAGCCGTGCTCACGGTTATGAGCGGCCTTGAGGGTTCTTGCTGCGCCGACGATGAGCTTGTTAAGTTGTTATGTCCATTTGATTACCATTTATGCTATGGATTAATTATGCTTACACTTGATCATGTGATTAATGGATTATTTATGCTACCTTGACATTTGCTATTTAATTATGAACATGCTATCCACTATTAAAAGCTAATTGCAGTCAAACCAGTGTCAGCTATTTGAGCCTCATGAACCCCTGGTTATACTTGTTGAGTACGATATGTGCTCACTCTTGCAATTTCCCAACACCTCAGGATATGGGAATGAAGATGACTGGAATGAGGATTACCGTTATGAGTACTAGGTTTGGAGTCAACCAGTCAACAGTGTCCCTGTGTGGAGCTTCCGTCGAGAGCGTTGTTTAATATTATTATCATCTTTGTATGAGACTATGTGATATTTTATATTCCGCTATGTAATAAACATTGCGATGGTACATTTGAGATTTGTCTACTTATGTGTGCGACTGTTTCTGGGGCACATATGAGTCTTTTATGCATCCTATTTTGTTCCTAAAATATGGGTGTGACAGCAACCCAACCGAAGAAGAAAGGGCATAAGAAAAAGATGATGTTGAGCCATCATTTCAAAGTTCTAGTAAGTAGTGCTTCCGTTGCAGTTGTGAGGTCATTTTGACAATTCAATTGGTAACCATGTGTTCCTTTGTTTGTAGTGCCAGTAGCAAGGTCATGGCCAGGGTCACGCCTCTGGGTTCTTCACGACACACAACTTGCTTGAGGCATTTAAACAGATAGACTATGAAGACCATAAGGTACATCTGCAATGACTTATGTATATGTTGGCGCTCAGCTACTGTGATCTACTTGAAATGCATTGATCCCCTAGGCTATAGGTAATGAATTAAGTTCTTGTGATGAGTCAAGGAATAGCAATGGTGCTCTTTGCAGCTTTACCTACCTGCTATTACATACTAGCTTTGTGTCGCCAATTTAGCAAGTGATGTGATGCACTGATGATGCTTTTTTTGCATATACACACTATTAGTAGTATCCCATATACCTCAGGCATTGTCCTTTAGCCATACTAATAGTGTTTTTGTGTTTACTAATGATGTTCTTTAGCAATTACAAGATTATGAAACGATGACACCTGAAATCAACCTACGAGGCCTTAGAGAGGAGATTGTCAGGTTTATTATGGAGTATATCATCAATGAAGAACGCGACTTTCATGTCGGTGATAGTTGACCATGACCACGTATTTATATATATATATATATATATATATATATATATATATATATATTCATTCAGTCTCTGCTATTGGAAAGAGATATGAGTTACTTGCCAAAAACTTGTGAAGTACTATGTAAGATACAATTGGAGATGAGATATAATCTATGTACTGTGTCTGATGAACAATCTATGTACTGTTTGTGATGAACAGCTATGATTGATCCTATATATATATATATTATTTCTATGATATCAGTGTGTATATATATGTGATTCTCTGTGTATATAAGTGTTGTCATGTAGGCTACAGACCAGTAGCCATAAAACGTATTTGTACTATTTTGCTTACTATAAACAGGTCTATGGCCAGGATGCATCTATGATAAGGAACGTACTATAGACGCGCTGATAAAACAGGAGTTTGTAGTGTGCTCCTCACTACAGACGCATAATAACGTCTATATGAGCATCACAACTACAGACGCCTGTACTGCACACGTGTTGCTACTATGCTCTTTTAGACAGACGCGTTAACCGCTGGCGTCTGTAGTAGTAATCTAACTTTAGACGCGTGTAGAGCACGAGCGTACGATGTTCACTAAAATAAACACGTTTAAAGAATGTGTCTGTAGTGTTACCCATACTACAGACCCGTATGTAGTACACGCGTTTGAGTAATGTCGTTGACATATAGACATGTTTTATTTTAATGATAGTCATATGTGGGTATGTGTGTCTGTAGGTGTATTCTTAATACAGGCGCTTGTTTTGCGCGTCTATAGTAAGCCTTATTATAGACGCCGTATTGCCGACGCGCGCTGGTGTGTTTGTGATGCACTTAAATGCTCGTCTATGAAGTGCTTTTTTGATATAGTAATTGTGACCCACCTATGTGAGCTATGCTGCTAGACATTTATTTATTTTGGTTGTACTCCTCGGACTGGTGTAGGACGGGGCATTAGCACCGGTCGGGAAGGACATGTTGCCCCAGTTCCCGAGCCGGTGCTGCCGTTCCGGGACTAAAGGCCCCGGTTCTAGGAACCGAGGCTAAAGCCCGCCCCCTTTAACACCGGTTGGTAATAACAACCAGTGTTAAAGGATCCTGCCAAGGTTGTCACGTTGTAGGACCCTTTAACACCGGTTGGTATTACAAACCAGTGTTAAAGGGTTTTTTTCATTTTTTCGGTTCATTTCTTTAGTTCTGTTTATTGTTTTTATATAATAATAATAGGTTTGACAATACATATTTTATGCTGATATAATAATATATATTACATGCATATTAAGCATATATAAATAAAAATTATAGGCTTAGCTTTATAATTAAGCTTTGCCTATAATAAAATGAATAGGCCACATCAAAAATTAAATTAATATGTAAAAAGCTTTATATATAGTTTTATAAGTACAAAATTCGTAACACATATATACATAGAGTTTTTTCTCCCAATGTCTAAAACCGATACAAATGATCATCGTTGTTTGAATAAGAGTTTCGTTGCCGTTGAAGTGAAACTCGCCGTTTGGATTGATCACTTGCTCACGGAGAAATCCTGCTATCGTCTCTTGAATAGCTTTGATTCGGTCTTTTGCATGACCTTTTTCCTCAACCATTCCGTCTTTATTTTGAAGTAAATAAAAAAGGTATTAGTTATCTAAGTTATTAAATATAATTCAGGAGATAATGAAAAGACATGTAACGTACTCTGAGCGTCTCTGTGGGTGTTTGATTGACTTGTGCCATCATGAATTTGCACACGTAATATGCACATAGGTTGTTCCCCCTTCTTGTCTTAAACACCACTGTACAATATATATATAAAATATTCACGACCACGACAATAAGAAGGCTAAAAGTTAGCAAAAGTTTGCTAGCTAGTACAACTTACTTGTGGATGAATTATATTAAGCAGCGCTTTACAACCATTGAGATGTTCACGGTCAATAAATCTTTCCCAAACCCTACACACAGCCATTGTGGATCGTGAACTAATAATTACAGAGTCATATCATGAAATTCTTTTAGCTGAGATCGACATTACGTACCTTTAAATAATGTTTATCATTTGTTGATAATTTTCTTGTGGTTTTCTCATTGAGTCAAAGATTATCAACCGGTTTTTAGGAATTTCAATGACCATGAGTATCCAGTGAAAGCTTTTTACACACATATATATAGTCAGGCCTATATATAACTATATAAAACTGGTCTCGAGTAATAATAAGTAAAATAAAATGTGCATGCACTTAATAACTATATAACTCACTCGAAGTTGAAGGGGAAGAGTATTTTTTTGTTTTTCTTTTTGGTTCACAAAGAACCTCATAAAATTGGTGCAGACTTCTGTCTCATGAGATGTTGTCCATACTGTCTGCGGAGCCTTGAAAACAATATAAGGGTCAACAAACCCAATACTATTATCATTTCTGCTTCTGAGCTCTCTCATTTGGTGCCTGCATATATACATACAAATCCTAAGTGTGTAAGGATTATATACATATAATTAAAGAAGGTAGAAGTTTAATAAAAAGAAAGAAATACTTACAGACAAAAACAGCTGACAAGAGATTTGTCGAGAGCGTCGAGGTGACATAATTGGTGTAATTCTTCGAATTGGACGTATATGAGGTCATCTCCATGGAAGTAGTGATGTTGTCTAATATGAACAGAATTCCAATTATCTCCCCTTTTAGACGCCTCCATACTCCACTTGTTTATTGCAAACATTTGTGCGCCGAGCTCATATAAACGCTGAGGGTTGAATAAACTCCTGCCCAGTTCATATCTTGCCCTCCATTGATCAACTACCTCAGCTTTTTCAAAAGTTTGCCATCCAATAATGGCGGCAATGTCTTTAATATTTAGACCGCTATGCCCAAAGTAATGCTCAAGCGAATCTATCTCAGACAACGCTAAGGATTTCTTTGGCATCAAGTCTTCATTTGAGCCGTATTGATTTGGCACAATCAAAGGGGGCACCGGTTTTGATACTTCTCCGAGCTGTGGGACCACATTTCCTACTCTCTTTCTAGGCTGTGAAGACTTGACCAGAGACCGCTCATAGTCCGAAAATGCTGGCTTTTTCTGAGTTTCCTGCTGCTTCTTTTGCTGGTCCACGACCTTCTTTCTCAGTTCCTCTGGCTTTACATAAAAGTACGGCTTTTCTAGGTTTAGCCGCACTTTCCTTTCCTGCTTCAATTTATCAAAAAATTGTTTCACCTCAACTTTGGATGTAGCAATTACCTCCTCTTCACTCTTTTTATAAGGTAATTTCTCTGGTGTCTTAGCTTTATTTGCTGAGACAACCTTCTTTAGAGGTGGGACCGATGACTTCGGTCGTTCTAGGGCGGACCGCTTCTACCTCGCTTTAGAGGCGATGGGACCGACCGTGTACTCTTTGTAGAGGGCGGTGCAGGCGGTGGAGGTGGTGGGGCCGATCTTTTTGGTGTTGGAGAATGCGGTGGAGGAGTTGGAGACCTCGGTGGAGGAGGTTGAGACCGTGGTGGAGGAGGTTGAGACCGTGGTGGAGGCGGTGGCGGGGTCGGTGTGGCCGCCGCAGGTGTTGGAGGAGATCCAGCACTGTCACCGCCTGCAGCACTATGATGCGTTGGGGAAAGAACAGGACTAAGGTTGGAGGTGTCCCTGCAGAGAAAACAATAACAAATTCTATGAGGAAACTTTATTTAAATGCAGTACATAATAAATAATATAAGAAATTAAATCACGCATAAACCTATGGTGAGGAAGAGGCAACAGTGACATTCCTGGAATAATTATGAAGCGCTTGCGCCAACAAATAAAAGTCTTCTCAGCTTCACCTAAGGTCTTCTCTCCGTCTTCCCCTTCTATTTCTAGAGGCACACTGCCACAACCTTTCTCAACCCTATCAACCGAAACGCTAGCATATCCAGCTGGTATTGGTCGATTATGGATTCTTGGAGTTCTCGTTCGGTCGATAGGGTTGACAATACTGATAGCCACCTTTTTTGTTGCATTCCCATCTGGTACATGCAGCTCACAAGTAGTAAAAGCCTCTATGACATCATCCACGGGGAAGTGTAGCTTCGTATCATCCTGAATGGTTGGTACTTCTGTGGATGCGCAGCTGCTTTTCAACTGGCCTGGGGGCCTAATGTTGGCCTCAGGCTGTGATGTACCTTGCCCTTTCGTCATTTGACTAAGTGCTGCTTGCACTTGCCTTTTAATCTCCGCCTGCATCCATTCTTCAGGAGATTTCTCGCGCTCTTGTGACTGCAGAACAAAAGCTTCCAGTCGGCAAATCCACTCTGCCTCCTCATCCTTCTTTCTCTGGCAGCTTCTATAGGTTTCTTGATTAGCTTGGAATGATTACAACCACGGAACTGCCCCATAGCCTCTCGTACGCCCACCGTGCTCAGGATTTTCAAGCGCATACGTGAGTTCATCCTTCTCCCTGTTAGGCCTGAACTCACCAGACTGAACCGCCACTCGTGCATGGACTAGTCTCGCTGCTGCTCTAGAGATTTCTTGGCCCTAAACTAGCACCCCGGTGTCTGGGTCCACGCTTCCGCCATGACCGTAGAACCAATGCTTGGAGCGCTAGCTCCAATTCTTTGGTATTGTCTCGGGTGTGACCCCCCTAGCAAGCATCTCATGTTCCATTCGGTCCCACTTGGGAACAACACTCTTATACCCACCTGATCCCATATGATGGTGGTATGTCTTTTTACTTGCATTCTCTTTGTTCCTAATGGCTCGTTCCTCGCCCTCTTCTGATGTTTTGTAGTGCACAAAGTCATCCCAGAAGACCCTCAGATTTACATATTGCTTTAGGTTGAAATTTGGAGTCTCGTTTTTCTTGACAAATTTATTATACAAAGATTTTTTTCCAATTCTGGAACAGTACCGACTCTTCTTTATAGTCCAGTCGTAAATTCGCACCTTCAACTCTTAATCGTTGGTGTCGAAGGTGAAAACCGCCGTGATGGCTTTCCAAACTAACTCCTTGTCTCCATCAGAGACAAAACTGATTTCACGAGCACCTCGCTTCTCTCTCTATTCACGAGCACTGATCGGTATTTGGTCTCTCACAAGGTATCCATAGTGACCAACATATTTATTTGCATGTTCACCAAGTGGTCTGCCTGTAGCTATCTCAAACTCGGAGATTACGTAGCGGCCCTCCAACGGCTTCTTTGGCCCTCGTGGAGGTACGCTTCTCCCTGTAGAGGTCGATCCAGAAGGCTACACGTAGATATAGAAACAAAAATACTAAATTAATAACCAAGTAAGTCTAAAACCTAATACCTAATGTAAGAGATGCATTATATATGTTTATATTTACATACCTTGCCAGTATTTTCTTCTTGTTGCACGACAAGTTGTTGCTCAGTCGGAGTGTCTTGCATGATCTCGTTGTAATCAACAAAGTACTAACTACCATCGTCGATCATATTTTGAATGGCATCTTCCATATAATCAGGATCATCGTGAGGACGGTCGGCCATTTCTATGTCTACAACGATACATATATATATATTTCTATATAAGATAAGAAAACCATACTAGAATGAAAGTGCTGGAGTGCTCAAAAAATAATACTAGAATCTTTTAAGCCAAGTAATACACTAGAATAATATACTAAAAACTAATACTAGAACAATAGTACAAACAATAATATATACAAAACACTAGAAAATAAAATATATATTAGAGACTTATATACTACTAGTACTACTACAAATGAAAGTGCTGGAGTGCTCCAAAAAATATACTAGAATCTTTTAAGCCAAGTAATACACTAGAATAATATACTAAAAAATAATACTAGAATAATAGTGCAAACAATAATATATACAAATCACTAGAAAATAAAATATATATTATACTACTAGTACTACTACAAATGAAAGTGCTGGAGTGCTCCAAAAAATAATACTAGAATCTTTTAAGCCAAGTAATAGACTAGAATAATATACTAAAAAATAATACTACATAATAATACAAGAATAATATTAATATACTACAAATATATACTAGCATAATATAATTTATAACATAATACAAATATATACTAGCATGTAACACCCTAAATTTTTCAAGTTTTCAAAATAAGAGAAATTGATTTAACTCTGCATTTTTGTGCTCCTGAAAATATAGGAATAATAATATTTTTTTTTAAAAAAATAAACTTTATCCTAAGACTTAGCAATATTGTTGTGTATTCATGCCGATGCATTGGATTTATTGTACTGCGTGGTTTTGATAAAGAAAATTAAAATAAATTCAAATCGCTTTTGAAGATATTTTTGAAATAGTTTTGAAATAAAGGAAAAGAAAATAATAAAAAAACAACTCTCTTCCCCGCACGTATGGCGTAAGAATCCTTTGTCATCAGCTTGGATCCGAGCAATCTAATGCAAATAGGGATCATATCGTCCCTTGAAGCCAGCCCAATAGAAATCGTATATCCCCTTCCTACTATATGTCTGTATACGTTTCCAACTCAGCTGGGCTTTAAGATATGATGCCTTCGGCCTATTTGTCCTATTCTGCGAACCCTAGCACGTACCACCGCCATTGCCAAGTCAAGTGCCGCCGCCTCCATCGAGTTTCTATGTGCGCCACCTCGTGTACAAGCTATCGAGCATCTACATAGGAGCAGCTCTGCCCCGTCGCCGTGGAAACTGCCATAGGACCCCTATCCGCTCTTCGTGACGCGTTGCCGAGCACCTGAGCAACTAGCGTCGACGCTCTGACGTCCCTGCTTGCTTCGATCGAACTCGAGCATCCTGGTGAGCTCTCTATCATTTACTCTTTGATCCTCATAGCCAGTAGGCTACGTAAAACTACTACATGCGGATTGTGATGGCTATCGCCGACGCAAGTGTGGCCAAATACAACTACGCACCGTGCAGTGCTTCGCCCCTGTATTGCAAGCTTTTCCAATTCGTGCTTGTTGAACAGATTGCTAGCATGATGACGTCGTGATGGCATCATGATGATGTCATTTGAATTTTGTGGCCGTTTTCTTTACGAAAACAAATCTAGAAATACAAAGAAAATACACTTTCTTGCTTAGGTCATATTTTCTTCGCTTTAACTCCGTTTTAACCCATTCAAATTGTGTTAGGTTCGTATTTACGAGCTCTACATGTTAAAAATATTATCTCTCTATTTTGAAACTTTTTAAATTCGTGGTACTATTTAATTAATTGTTTTTCTATATAAAATCTTAGAAAATTCATATCTTCTCCGTTTTAAATCCGATTTTCGTGATCTTTACGTCTGTGAGATCGTAGCGATGCGTAGAATCGTTTTATAAACTTTTCATACTGTTTTCATATGATTGGTGTACTGTTCTAATTGTAGTCTTGTTTGTTTCATGTATGTTTTCTTCGATTGTTTGTGTGATCGATGATCGTGATTAGACGGTGAATAATCTGTGGTGATCAAGAGTGCTACAACAAGCAAGATCAGTACTTGGACATTTAGCAAGATCAGCAAGAGCATTTGGATCAAGGCAAGTATAGCATTTGGATTTTATTTCTGTGACCCGTGATCCTCTGACTAGATTAATGTAAGTAATAAATGATAAAAATGACTTTTTAGCCACTTGATGATTTATCTGTAAGTGATAACCGGGACAACAGTGCAACCATGAGGGCTATAATGGCTCTGGCTTTAGTTAAGTATGAGTAACTTTTCTAGCTCGTTAGCGGTTACCCGTTGTGGCGCAATTGGGGAATAGCAGACCGTGGATTCCTGCGGGTGAATCACACGGACTGACTAATGAAACCAAGCGGCCCTAACTTGTTAGACGAACCTTTGAAAGACTTCATAGTGATCCCTGCCGACCTCCCTTGGAAGGGGGTTAAGAGATTAGCTACCTCGGGTGAAAGGGTAAATCATGACTCATGGGTAAAGATGTGCAACCTCTGCAGAGGGTTAAAAACTAGTATACTAGCCGAGCTCACGGTCAGGAGCGGCCTTGGCGATTCTTGCATCGACGATGATGATTCTTGTGTGTTAAATATGCCCATTATTTATTATTTAATGCTCTATATTATTTATGTCACATTGATCATGAGATTGTGAGATATATACAATCTAGTTGCTATGCTTGTGGAGTTCGACTTGGACTCACTCTTGCTATTTCCCCAAACATTAGGAGAAGTTTAGGCTTGTGATCAACCAGTCAGTTGTATCCTGTAGAGTGAAGTTAATACCCGAAGTTGGAGTTATCTATCCGCTGTTTGATATTAAAGGTTATCTATTTTATACTAAGTACGTTATATATTTATGCATTGTCTACCCCTTTTTTGTAGCTATATGTGAGATTTGACTTCTAAAACTCACATATGGTGCATATCTGGTTTTGTCCTTAAAATCGGGTATTACATAGCATAATACATACTAGCATAATACAAATATATACTAGAATAATATCAATATACTACAAATATATACTACAAATACACTACATTTATACTAGAATAATATACTAAAACTATTACAAGAATAGTATACTAGCATCATGCATTATTTTTTAGTGTATATATATACTTAATATACTAGCATTCATTAATTATTATTTTTTAGTATATATATATATACTTTATATATATACAAATCACTAAAATTGCAAAGTGCTTGGCATATAATTTATAACATTCATTTTATTATTATATATATATAAACTGCATATATATATATATATATATCGGTTTTGGAGTATACATGTGTAGAGGACGGTGTGGACGCGGCCGGGGCTGTGGAGAGGCGTAGACGGCGGCGCTGGTGGAGATGGTGGCTGCGGCAGCTGCACTGCTGGAGCTGGCCGCGGCGGCGCTGGAGACGAAGTCGCGGGCAGATGAACGGCCCGTGGCGCTGGAGACGACGGCTACTCGACGAAGACGAAAATGAACTGCTCAGATCCAAGGCGCCCATGACTTATATAGGGGCGGACCCTTTAGCACCGGTCCGTGGCTGGAACCGGCGCTAAAAGGTCTTTAACACCGGCTGGTGTTACGAGCCGGTTTTAAAGGGTGACCCTTTAGCACCGGCTCGTGTTACCAGCCGGTGCTAAAGGGACCCTTTAGCACCGGTTCCAACCACCGGCCGGTGCTAGAGGGCCTTAAGCGGGCTCGGGCGGGGTCCTGAAATTTTCACGACCCTTTAGCACCGGTTCCAACCATGGGCCGGTGCTAAAGGGCCTGTTTTTTAGTTTAGGGTTTTTAAAGTGTTTATATATACACTTTACATTATAAATTGTATAGTAAAATAAATATTTTGCATAATATTTTTTAAAAAATGACATGTATTGTAATTTTTTTAATGAACATATGAAAATTTTTAACCTTAAATATCTTACTGTATTTTTTAATTTACAATAATTTTGTAAGTAATGTTTAGTATTTTGTTAATGCAAAAATATATTATTCCAATAAATTTACAAAAACAATATCCAATCAAGTGGAAATATATTTTCACATCATATTGACGTTAAACTTTTTATTTTTGTCATTTATTACTCAGAATGCTAGTAGGGTACAGTTTTCATCAAATAAAAAATCTATTTATCATATAAAAATATATATCTTTATGAATACACCCTTTGACCGAACTC